>NC_139224.1:29155624-29755624 GCF_055691185.1 Crinia signifera
TAGTTGATTCAGAACATGTGGTGGAGTGCCGGCAGTGTTGGATACATATATATATATATATATATATTTATATGATTTTTTTTTTTTTGCCAGGTGGGAGCAAAATTCATAGTTACGCCACTGTCACAGGGAAATGGCCGCTGCAGCCATTTTGACAGTGATTTGCACACACGCACTACAGATGACCCCAGGAACAAGGTGAGCCCAGAGGCGTAACTATAGCACCGCAGCCCCCGCGGCCGCGGGGGGCGCTGTGCATGTGTGGGCGCCGGGGGGCTGTGGTGCTATAGTTAGCCCCCTCCCGTCCGCCCATCTGCCGCCTGCCAATCCGCCGCCCGCAGCCTTACCTGACTTCACTGGTCCCGTCCCGGCTCCCTTGCTGGCTTCATTCATTTGCTAGTGAGACGGACCACAATAAAATGTCCGCCCATATAGCAGACAGTTCTCTGAAACTGTCTGCTGTATGGGGGCGGACATTTTGTGTTGGTCCGTCTCCAAGGGCGGATTTAGGGATGAGGGCACCCCTAGGCACAACAATAATGTTTACTAAGTAGGACAGTTTATAGGGGCAGTATCTGCATGTCCTATCCATTTACACTCTATTTAAGATGGAATATAGTACAGTACAGTGGATATTTTGCAGTTATTGGTACATTTTGGGCTGACAGTACTATCACAGGCATCCAAGTGCCGCCCCCAAACATGTGCCGCCCCTAGGCCGGTGCCTCACGTGCCTAATGGGAAATTCGTCTCTGTCCGTCTCACTAGCAGAAGAATGAAGCCAGCAAGGGAGCCTGGACGGGACCAGCAAGACAGGTATGGCTGCGGGCGGGGGGTGCGGCGGGGGGCGCCCCCCATTAACGGTGGGGGGGCGCCCAATTCGTAGTTACGCCACTGGGTAAGCCCCACTCCTTTCTTAAACTGCCCCTGCTTTGCCCCTCCACATCACCATCCCCGAGTTCCAAAATTGCAGAATAAAGACTTCTTCTGCACTTACAGAATGGGGGTGGGAGGGCTATTATTTTGTTATTTATTATGCACTAAGATGAGAGTTCTGAAAGCTGGGCTGTTGCTATGGGCAACCAATCAGATTCTACAGTATTAACATCCAGAAAGTGCTAAATAAATAAGTAGATTCTAACATGTTGCTAAGGGCAACATCCCATCTTTAATAGAACTCCCATCTTAGTAAATAGACCCCTGGGTGTGTAGCACAAAATGAACTAACTAGACACAAATAACAGAGAAAATATGGCCTTTTCAAAAACAAAAGAACACAGGTGTGACACACTGGAAGAATTGTGCCAGCTATGGCCACTAGGTGGCAATGATGAGTTTATTTATACTGCTTTCAGCATGAAGTGAGTAGAGCACATCACATGTGGGATGAGGGATTATGTGACATCATTCTGGTTTGGCCTTGTGTGAAGCCTCAAGTGCGTCGTCGCTCCTTCACAGCATGCCGAAGCTGTGATATAATCTTCCTCATAATTATACATCCCGTCCTTGCATAAGTGTATAGACGTACATAAAATATAGTGAAAGGACTCGAGTTCAATGTATGATAACTAAGAGTGACTCCAGGTGTGAACACCGCTTAGCATAAGTATATGCTAATGAGCGTAATGTAAAAAACCTTCACTACAAAAGTGCTTCAGTCTGTATCAACAGTTTGCTAAGGTAATCTCAAGGTGGCTCCTAAATCCAGTGCCTTGTATATAGTACATAGCAGTGCATTCTGCAAGAATGGCTGAGAACACAGCACAGGTACACATAGCTCCCTCCCAACATTAGTGGCAGTGGAGGAGAGACAGTGGCGTGCGCCTTCGCGAAAATAGGGGTCAAGGGGTGGCAAATGATCACGGTGCTCCCGCGAGGCTATGTCCCTGTTCTTTCTGCCATGGGGGGGGGGGAGCATGGGCCTAGCCCAATAATCTCACTGAAAAGTTACTTCCAAGTAGGGATGCCAAACCCAGGACATTTTTTCAATCCCGGGATCAGGATTGAAAAATGCTCAATCCCGGCATCCCTAAAAGAATATTGCTGCTGTACCCCACATAACTTTTTTGGAGCTGTGGAGGGGGGCAGGCGGCAGTGGTGCGGGGGCAGGCGGCAGAGGTGCGGGGGCAGGCGGCAGTTTTGCGGGGGCAGGCGTCGGGAATGACGCGGCGGCTGGGAGGCGCGTCGGGTATGGCGCGTGAGGCTGGGATAGGCCCGCCGGCGAGCGTCTTCCGAGTGCTGGGGATGCCACGCTGCGGCCTGCGCAGTGTGACCTATGACCGAATCACACTGCGTAGGCCACACACCGGGTCGGGAACAGCGGGCAGCGTCTGAGCGGCTGCTCAGATGGTGCCAGGCATTAGACTGCCGCATGCGCAGTCTTATCCCGAATCCCGGGATCCCGCAAAAACCTGGGATTGACCACCCTACTTCCAAGGATAGAGCTGATTGCAGGCAGGGCAGCAGAGAGCCTGGCTGGGCCCGGGTACTTATCAGGAGATGTCGCCTAATTATAGGAGGAGTGGCCATGCACCCTTAGAATATAATACAGAAATACAGTGTATCATTGCAGCATGTGGGCCTATTGATTTGATGAAGTTGCCATTCTTATCGACTGGAGAAGTGGCATGAAAAAGTCATTAACCATGCGTTAAATATTACAGACCATCTGTTCTCTCATTGTGAATAATTGGGCGCTCTCCACCACACTACCGTACTATCGGGCTGGTAGCGAGGATTTGTTATAGTTAGGGCAAAGGGTAATCTTGTATTTTACCACAAGTCCACATGTGCTGGGGCTGAGCCTGTGTAGGTCACACATTATTGATCCGTGCAGACCTTCCCATCTTATGAAGAGATAGATGGACTTGGCTGAGGCATGGAGCACCTGGGAGGTGACTGCTGCCGTTTCCAACTGATAATGTTCTCAGGTCCGGTGAGTTAGAGAGCTGCACACAGCAAGTTAGCACACTTATTAGCTGGAGAACAGCTGTCAGCAGCTTCCTGTCATGTCAGGCAACTGTGGCACAGATCTAAAATCACAAGGGGAGAGGGAGATGGATAAAAAGATGCAGCTAACAGTTGGGAGGAATGTATATGTGTCCTAATGCTTGTACCAAGATATTTCTACTTCTAGGGGTGTGGTATAACACACAGACAGTTGGGATTCATTAGCCCAACATCGGAATCCTGACTGCTGGACCTTAGACAGCGGGGGGAGCGCAACGAAGCCCATTGCGGGACCGACCATAATTTTTTCCTGAATTTCTCAAACTAGTTCCAACTCAAAGAGCCCGGGGCTGTTTATGCTAGGGGGGGGGACCCCATTTTTTTTTTATTATATGAAAAAAATTGCACATTCTCGTTACGAGAAGTGATTTCTGGTTCGGTCTATGAAAATCGCACCCTATTACATCTCGCGTGGTGGCAGTGAGGGAGGCGGCGAACGGCAGCAGGGAGTTCCGAGTGACGTATGGAATCGCAGCCCCCGGCTGAATGACCTGCACTCTATCTGCATATTATGTACAGATATGGCCAACAACAGCTTTGCCTGTATAGCAGTGTTCTGTAGTAGGGAGCCCCTACTTGCCCTATTAGGCAGCACAGATGGTGTAATGGTTAGCGTTACTGCCTCACAGCGCTGAGGTTATGGGTTGAATTCACCATGGCCCTAACTGTGCGTGGGTTTACTCCGGGTACTCTGGTTTCCTCCCACAATCCAAAAATATACTGGTAGGCTAATTGGCTCCCACAAAATTAACCCTAGAATGAATGTGTGTGCGTGTACATGTGGTAGGGAATATAGATTGTAAGCCTCCACTGGGGCAGGGACTGATGTGAATGTTCAAATATTCTCTGTAAAGCGCTGCGAAATATGTGTGCGCTATATCAATAACTGGTAATAAATAATAAATAAGATAAATGCATAATGGGATCATGCGTATACCAGTGCCCTGCTATGAAATGACCTAGGATCACTGGACTGCAAGCCACCCAATGCAGAGGCCTGGAAATATCCATTCAACCATGGACATCCCTAAACGTTGGTGACACGTCCATTTGTAGCAGCGGAAGCAGTCGCCGCTCTCTCCCCACCCCCCAAACGGCATCATACTGTCAGTCGCTGACAGGCTGATACTGGACTGCGTGCTATAGAGTAGAGGGAATCTTCATCATGTCATGGTTCAAGCAAATACTCAACGGCTGCATAAAGTGTTGCACCCCATCCCTCGTAGCCAGCTCTTTGTGGATACTATTTCTCATGGTAGTGATGTAGTGATAGGTGTAATAGGGTGCCCAAATACTTCCCTTGATCTCTAGTTAAACCACAGACAACAGGGTTGCCTATGGAAAATGGTTTTTAACACTGCGCTCTGCCTGTGTGGTGTCCTATGCTAAACTCAGGTGCTGCTTTTCCCTAAGGGTATTCTTGTCCCTTATTGCTTATAGTGAAGAAGGTTAGAAAATGGGAAAGCGCTATCCTGATGGTGTTGGAAAAAGGCTAAGTATAGTGGAAAGAAGAATTAGTCGAATACTGAAAGGTAAATGAAATAGGTATTTATTAATAGGTTTAAGATATTATGTGTGAGCCAGACTCTGTAATACCGACAGGTGGGGGGGGGGGGGGGGGAGTTTTGCTGCGGGGGATACTGGTCGGCAGTACTGGGTGGTGTTGCAGCCTTGTTACCCTAGGGGTAATGGGTACCCTTGGTGGGTGTAAGTTAAGTGGTGTTTCTATACACCTATTAGGGGTCCCCAATTGATGGGAATCTTCCTACACAGGTGTCGCCCGGGGAGAGTTCCCAAATGGGTTTTCAGTTAGTCTGTACTAGACTACTTTAGCTACCGTGGGTCCTGAGCCCAGGACCTACGGCCTCCCCTGACGATATGCAATACAAACATAAGAATAGCCCACTCAGCATTAACTGTTATCACTTAACACATAGGTTTAAAACCTTACCAATCCTATTTCAATGTATCAGTATCATGTAGTACCCTCTTATAAACGTACATAACACATAGGTTTAAAACCTTACCAATCCTATTCAATGTATCAGTATCATGCAGTACCCTCTTATAAACGTACATAACCACACATAGCGTAACCCACAGATAAATTATATACAGAATCAATACAGATTCACACATTGGTCTTGATTGACAGCATGCCAGCACCTCCCACCCATCCCGTCAACCAGTAACAGATCAACACCATCAACCAATGAAATGAATAGACCAGGCATAAATGAACTTCATGGTCAGATATCCTTAAGCTTGAAAAAGGCCTTCTGAGGCTGAAACGCGTCGCTTACACAGGACTAGGACTTCCGCACAGCAACCACAGACTTGTTCTAACTGTTTTCTCGCAGGAAGAAACAACGATCCACAGATCCAGCAGCAGGCGCTGCACGAACATCACACATCCGTAGTCTCGCGATAGCCGAGACCCGGAAGACATCCTGACGCAGAGGGTGCGAGGGAAGCCCTGTGACCCGCTCCAGACGGAGAAAAACCCAGACAGACATCCTTTACAGACGCCCAGCAAACCGTGAGTGATTGTGCACACACGCTGATATGCGGGACGCCGCTAGCAGCACATGGTGAGGACACACCACGGACACTGCTTCAAGTGTAGAAGCAGAGAGGGCATAGGTTATCCACCTATGTGATTGTAAGGGGGTTCCAGCTGGAATCGCCTGAAGCCCATCTGAGGCACCTCTCTGCATACTCCACCCAGCCAGACTGTCACACTCTAACTACTCACTTCCCACACAGATCGTCAGGGGAGGCCGTAGGTCCTGGGCTCAGGACCCACGGTAGCTAAAGTAGTCTAGTACAGACTAACTGAAAACCCATTTGGGAACTCTCCCCGGGCGACACCTGTGTAGGAAGATTCCTATCAATTGGGGACCCCTAATAGGTGTATAGAAACACCACTTACACCCACCAAGGGTACCCATTACCCCTAGGGTAACAAGGCTGCAACACCACCCAGTACTGCCGACCAGTATCCCCCGCAGCAAAACTCCCCCCCCCCCCCCCCCCCCACCTGTCGGTATTACAGAGTCTGGCTCACACATAATATCTTAAACCTATTAATAAATACCTATTTCATTTTACCTTTCAGTATTCGACTAATTCTTCTTTCCACTATACTTAGCCTTTTTCCAACACCATCAGGATAGCGCTTTCCCATTTTCTAACAGGGTTGCCTAATTTCTGGCTAACCTCTCCAGGAGAGGGCAGTCAGTTCTTTGAGGAAGGTGGAGTGGCTGCTGACGGGATGGGAAAGGTGCAGGATGGGGCAGAGCTACGGGGAAACACCCAGTTTTCAGGCATGGCCAGCGCAATCGAGTCGTCGTGGTCACGCCCCCCACCATGCAATGCCAGTATTTCAGGCATTGCACAGAGGTGGGTGGGGCTACAATGACATAATTCACGTCATTTGGTCCCACGGTAGCGGGAGACTGCCAGAGTTCCGGGAGACTTTCCTCCCTTTCGAGGGGGACCCGATTTCCAGGACCCTCCAGGCCATACCGGCATGGTAGGCAACCCTGACAGACAACCTTAGAAGAAGTGGCACCAGATCACTCTCCAGGCAAGTGCGAGTTGGCACACTGTTGTGCTAATAGTTACTGACCTGCATAAACATTCACTGTTCACTCAGAAACTAAACCCAAAATATTCACAGAGACCTCTAAGATTTGCCCTGCAGGAAAAGTACAGGGGGAGCAGCTAGAATCCAACCATGATCTGAAGGAGGCGATTTTCATGCTCTACTTCTCCTCTCTCCATATCAGAGGCTCTGCTGGAGATGTTCTGTGAGTCAGAAAACCCGGCCGACTGATAACAGTGTGCCTTGTATTATTATTAGGATCATTGTGCTGTTAACATTACTCACATCATGTTACTGACAGTGTTACCCTGGATGTGGATCAATATTCTAATACGTTTAGTAACAGTTCAATGGATGAGGCCTTAAACGCCTGAAATAATAGTATTTTACAGGATATTTAACCAAATAAATAAAAAATATGATTGGCTGCACATGATGAACCTTCCCAGTGTATTACAGATATTTATGTTTTTGTAGTTCCCTACGCTATACACAGCCTTCCTCTGTTGCATGGGTTACGGGTGCTATAATACGCAAATGCTTGTTTCAGGCTTACTGTACCCAGTGGTGTAGCCTGGTTCCACGGTGCCCGGAGCAAGGGCATGTTTCGCGCCCCCCCCCCCCTCTCCTCTGCTAGTAAAACTCACAGGTGGGGGTTAAGGATTAGTCCTGCCTGTTCCATACCTCCCAACATGACCCTCTCCAGGAGGGACACATTGCTCTGTTTCTGCACTTCCCTCTTCATTTATGATTGCCATCACCTGTTTCACACAGGTTAATTGATTAGAAAGGCGCTTCAACACAGGTGATGGCAATCATTAATTAAGGGAGAAGTCCAGAAATAGAGCAATGTGTCCCTCCTGGAGAGGGTCATGTTGGGAGGTATGCTGTTCCTCTTGGTACCTTTAGAGATAGGGCCACACAGGCCAACTCACGTGCCCTGGGCTGGTGTCTGGGGTGGTCTGAGACCTTCCTATTCTGTGCCACCGGATGCTGGGGGCCATCACTGGTCGCTGCCTGATGTGGGGGGGTCAGTTGCTGTGGCCAGGTAGGTGCTGGCTCCCTGCCGCTCTGGCTGTTGCCCAGGCGACACTGTGTACTGCGGCCAGTTGCTGGGTGCGAGGCCTTGGCTCTTATTCACTCCTGTGGCCACCAGGACTTGCGGATCAAGGATGACACATTGGCCATGGAGAGGAGAAGTGCCTGGTCCCTGGAGAGGAAGAGGAAGCCCGAGGTCAGGGGTCATTGCGACGAGGAGGAGAAGAGTGAAGCTGCATGGTGAGGGGCAGAAGGAGGAAGAGCAGCAGCGTGGCCAGCAGCGCATGGGAGCAGAGAGAGGACGGAGCAGAGATTGACAGCTTCAGTCCCCGGCACCCGACAGCAGCGCCCGATACCCAGCAGCCAGGTGCCGTGGACTGGTGCGGTGATGCGGCTGCCGGGTATCGGGCACTGCTGTCGGGTGCCGGGGACTGGAGCTGTCAATCTCCGCTCCGTCCTCTCTCTGCTCTGCTCCCACGCGCTGCTGGAAACGCTGCTGGCTGCTCTTCCTCCTCCTGCCCCATCGCCACGCAGCTTCACTCTCCTTCTCCTCCTCGTCGCGCTGACCCCCGACCCCGGGCTTCCTCTTCCTCTCCTAATGTGGGCTCCTTGTTCCGCCCCCTACACGGCACAGAGGGAGCGGGCGAGCAGGGCGGGGGAGCCGGCGGCAGAGCTCCGGCGCCAGGTTACATGTCGGCGCCCGGAGCTGGTGCTCCGCCGGCTCCGCCCTAGCTACGCCTCTGACTGTACCTTTGTGTACTAGTGTGTTTGTGAGAGGGCAAGCCCTGAACACTGCGGTCTCATAGTAGCACTTGAGATTGGGGTCAGTCAGTTCCAACCAGATATCTATCAGCAGGGCAGTAGAGAGCCTGTTTGGGCCCAGGTACTTTTCAGGGGGCGTGGCCTAATCATGGGAGGCAAATCATCCATTCACATTCCTGCAGGGGGATCATGAATGCATGGGAGGGGGGGGGCAGTCCGCACTGTGGGAAGAGGGCAGCGTTTTATCCACATGATACGCTGCGAAATTCACAGCTTGCGTGTGGACCATAAAAAGGTCCTGTGGCCCGCCCCTTGGCCCCCTCACAGCCCACCCATTAACCCACACCAGCCCCGCCCGTTGATCCGCTTTATCATGTTTTTTAATACTTTTGCTTCAGTTCTATTCTTAATTTTGCACCCATTACACATTGCCCATTACACATTATGCCACACACACACACCATGATGCCCATTACACATTATGCCACACACACCGTAATGTCTATTACACATTATGCCACACACCGTGATGCCCATTACACATTATGTCTCACACCGTGATGTCTATTACACATGCCACACCCGTGATGCCCATTACACCACACCCCATGATGTCTATTACACATTGGGACTCACACTGTGATGTCCATTACACATTATGCCACACACTGCGATGCCCAAGGTCCCCCCCACAGCTGTAACCAGCACCAGGCTGAAGGAGCCGGGGCCGGTAATTAAAAATCAGGGAACCCGACAAATAGGGGTTCCCCGATTTTTAACAACCAGCCCCAGGCTCCTGCTCTGGGGCTGGTTCCCAAAATACGGGGGACAAAATGAGTAGGGGTCCCCCGTATTTTAAGAACCAGCCTTAGGCAAAACCAGCCAGCAGGGTAATGCCACAGCCGGGGGGAGACTTTTTATGCAAGTCCCCCCGGCCAAAGCATTCATCCCTACCGACTAGTCAGCCTGGCCAGGGGCCCTGGGGGAGTGGGGACCCCCAAAATAAAGGGGTCCCCCCCCTCCAGGACTTACCTGACCAGGCTGAAGCCTGGTGCTGTCCCCAATGCCCCTGGGCGGTGGGCATCAGGCTGATTCAAGTGTAAAAAAAAGATTAAACTATTGTTTTTTACTGTGGCACTACAAGTGCCAGCAAGCCTCCCCAGCAAGCTGGGACTTGGAGAACCACAAGTCCCAGCCTTCTGGGCATTAAAGGGCCCGCTGGCACTCGTAGTTCCACAGTTAAAAAAATAGTACACAAAGCACACTGACACAAATTTTAAATAAAAGTTTAATACACACATCACACACTGATACTTACCTATCTTGATCCCGTCGGTAGGTCGCTGGCTCCGGTGTCGTCGGCTCCGGTGTCGGCAGCTCCGGTGTCGGCGGCTCCGGTGTCGGCGTCCTGTCTGAAGAAAATCCATGGTGGACCTGTGGAAAGAAATCCTACTCACCAGGTCCTCCATGGATGGTCTTGTGTCTTCTGTCTTCTTTTCCAGGGCTTATTTCTTTATCTTTTTTCTTCTTTCTTCTTCTTTACGCTGCCGGGCTCCCGGGACTTTCAGAGCTTCAGAGATGTTTCCTCCTCGACGTCTGGACTAAGAATGAATTCTAGCCAATCAGGAGCCGCCTAGCGGCCAATCAGGAGCCAGTAAAGTCGGCTCCTGATTGGCTAGAATTCATTCTTAGTCCAGACGTCGAGGAGGAAACATCTCTGAAGCTCTGAAAGTCCCGGGAGCCCGGCAGCGTAAAGAAGAAGAAAGAAGATAAAGAAATAAGCCCTGGAAAAGAAGACAGAAGACACCAGACCATCCATGGAGGACCTGGAGAGTAGGATTTCCTTCCACAGGTCCACCATGGATTTTCTTCAGACAGGCCGCCGACACCGGAGCCGCCGACACCAGAGCCAGCGACCTACCGACGGGATCAAGATAGGTAAGTATCAGTGTGTGTGTGTGATGTGTGTATTAAACTTTTATTTAAAATTTGTGTCAGTGTGTTTTGTGTACTATTTTTTTAACTGTGGAACTACAAGTGCCAGCGGGCCCTTTAATGCCCAGAAGGCTGGGACTTGTGGTTCTCCAAGTCCCAGCTTGCTGGGGAGGCTTGCTGGCACTTGTAGTGCCACAGTAAAAAACAATAGTTTAATCTTTTTTTTACACTTGAATCAGCCTGATGCCCACCGCCCAGGGGCATTGGGGACAGCACCAGGCTTCAGCCTGGTCAGGTAAGTCCTGGAGGGGGGGGACCCCTTTATTGGGGGGGTCCCCACTCCCCCAGGGCCCCTGGCCAGGCTGACTAGTCGGTAGGGATGAATGCTTTGGCCAGGGGGACTTGCATAAAAAGTCTCCCCCCGGCTGTGGCATTACCCTGCTGGCTGGTTTTGCCTGGGGCTGGTTCTTAAAATACGGGGGACCCTACTCATTTTGTCCCCCGTATCTGACTGATCCGTGCACGCTAAAACGAGAATGCGAAAGGAAAATGGTGTTCTATTTTTCTGCCGTATTTTCGTGGACAAAAATAAAAATACGGCTGCTTAGTAAATCAGGAACCACCATTCTTTTGAATGGTGATTTCTGTCGTATCCTAAAGATGGTGTAGACATTCGTATTTGTAAATACAAATACAAATGTTCCATCCCTAGGACTACGAATTGTTGTATTTTGGGGATAGAAAATCCCGAAAATACAAATGCGTAAAAACCATCCATATTAGTACATTTCCCCCTACATTGCTGTATCGTTAATGACAAATAAAGTATTCTTCTTCTTCTTCCCTCACCCATCTCTCTATCACTGACATTCTCACTCTGCCCTCCAGTGGCGTAAGTTCATCCCAGTTGCCCGGAGGCAAGATAAATATTGGTGTCCCCCCACATACATGCTCACACACCACCTTATATAACTTTATGCATGTACTGTATGTGTATATATATATTTATATGTATGTTATGTTTAAAATAAAGAGAGCATGATATTGTCCTGTTAGGAGGGGGAGTCAGCCACAGAAGCGATATTGACAGCTTTCAATGAACTAATTCAAACTTGCAGTGGAGGACAGGTGCCCCCTTGGAAGCAGGAGCCCGGCGGCAGATGACTCCATTGCCTCCCAGAGTTCTGCCTCTGCTGCCCTCTCTCTTCCTGTCATTCCTTGACACACTCTGGGCCTTATTCTGATCGGAGCGGCCAAACGTGCGTACGTTCACAATTACCGCACGCTAGCCGTACGCGGCCGTTAGGGTTAAGTCCACCCACAAATCGGCCGCTTGCGTACGGGCAGAAATAACGTAGAAGGGGAGTGGTGTACAAATGAGCGTACGGCAACGTACGCGGCCGGCCCAGCCCTTACACTCCGTCGACTAGCGTACGACTGAGCGTACGGCGCCGTCTACGGCCGTCTTTCCTCCGTCTCCCCACCGCCTTCTTGCGGCGATCTGAGCGTACGCCAGCTTGCACGGACGGGTCCCTATTGTTTTCAATGGAAAACTCAGCTTATGTCACCGCTCGTGAGAGTGAGCGTACGTCCGTGCACGCTGGCATACCCTTCACATATATGGACCTGCAAATCTTGCCTCTCAACTACTAATCTGACAATTGATTAATTAATCTATTTGTTATTCACTTATTGTTTTCTATTAACTCAATTGTGTACCTTAATAAAGACCTAATAAAACTACATTTTAAACCACATTACATGTATATTTGTTATGTTCTAATGTGGCATTTTAATCACTATCTATGTGTCCCCATATTGCTGTTACTTTTAAATCAAGTTATGTTGGTGTTTCTGTATATGTACTAAATTATGTCCATAATTAGTTTGTCCAAAATGTGTAACATGTATACCTACCCTGATGTTATGTGTGATGTTTTAATCGAAAAACATTAAACATTCATGCATTTTCACTATGTGTTATTTTACTCCAAAACACACACATTTACACATCAATCATTACCCCTCACCTCAAATTACTAATATAACTTACATTACACATCTGTATGTACCTACCCTTACAAGCCCTCTAACATATTTATTATTAAAAACACAGGCAATTTATAATACAATATCAACTTTTATTTATTACAAACATAATAAGGGGGGGGGGGATAAAAAAAAATTAAATGCGGGCCTCCAGTAGGCCAAAAAGAAGTTGAAAATAAAAAAGGGTCAGGAAGATCTCCCGAATAAGGGCTGCCACCTCCTCCTGCTGCTGTTCAGTGTCTGTAGTGAAGGGATAAAAAAAAAAATTAATATATAACATAAACAAATGTTTGTTGTATTTGTACATAATAAAAAGTTGTGAGTTATGTGTGAAGGGCACATACATTTTTAAACTACATTGAAGATGGGTCTGCTGTAAACACAGTACTAAAAAAAAATATGTTAACACACACATACTGTACATAGTAAATAACATTAATTCAATTACTCCTTCATCAATGAATGTATGCTGTATCCCAATTGGTACTTTGCTTTTGGGGGACTGTCCTCTAACCTCACAATTAGCCTGTGCTATTTAAGGGTTATGACATTGTTGTGGCTTAAGCACTCCTTACTATTTTAAATTTAGGACATTGCTGTACAAATTATAGGCCTACAGCTATGTTTGTAAAGCATGCATCCGCATGGCCTCACACACTATTACCAAAACAATCTCGACATTTAAGTTGCACCAGTGGCAGATTAAGCCTTTGGGGGGCCCGGGGTACTTTAGAGCGGGGGGCCCCCTTGCACTTGTCATTACTGGCCGCACACTGTATGGCCGAATATTATACTGTCAAAACATAGAGTAAAGGCAGAATAAACTTGGTCAATGGTTACCTGCAGGGGATATATATATATATATATATATATATATATATATATATATATATATATAGACAGGGGGTTGGCGGCACTCGGAATAATAATAGACACCATATATATATATACACACACCACATGAAAAGCCTGTGTTTGTCCCTCTGCCCCTTACTCTGGAGGAGACCTCACAGTCCTAGTGCTGCCTCTGATTAAAAACCCTCCTATGACTAAGCTGCTGCTGCTGTTCTCCATGGACCTGAGAAGTATGTAATGAGCTCCACCAATCAGAGCTCAGCACAAACTTCTCAGCCTCTGTCCTCTGGTGCAAAGTGTCATGGGACTTAGTCAACTCCCAGAAAAGCACTGCACACTTGTGCAATCAGTGTGCCTTGCCTCCCGATGCTCAGCACCATAAATCATTGTCACATTGGCAGATAGGTGAAGCTGCAGCACTACCCCACCCATGCACAAAACATTTAGCAAAAAAAAAAAACCATAACTTAAACATTGTCTTTTTAAAAAAAAAAAAATGACAACCACAGGGGGCCCATAGCTAGAGGGGGTCCCAGGGGCACTGACCCCTTGCGCCTCCATTATAATCTGGCCCTGTGTTGCACATCATGCTGGGAACTGGAGTTACCCAACACCTGGAGCCACATAACTACCACACCACTAATGTCGGATATCTCATTGGATGTACTGTTATGTCAATTATTCAAGGGGTGAGGCATGGCCACACTCAAAAAAACCACCAAGGGGACCCTTGTTCCTGGAGAAGGACAGGACACACCTCATGGTCGCCCTGCAGTGATATGTTGCAACTAATGTTGATGTTGGATACACATATGTGGTTGTTGTGATTGTTTATGTGTAGAAATGTGTAGGTCAACATTAGACACATTATTTACTTACGGCTACTTGAGCCATCCTGGGCGCCGCTGGTTGGCTGTGGAGTGGTTGGGGAAGGCAGGAGCAAGGAGGATGGTCCTGGTCTTTGGCCCGAGGTACTGGGTGTTATTGGGGAGTGGAGAGGTTTGGGGGTGGGTGGTGGAGAGGTGTAGGGGGGTTGGAAATGGGGTGGGGAGGGGGGAGGGTGGGGGTTGTGGAGGGGGTGTGGGTTGTGGAGGGGGGGGGGTTGTGGAGGGGGTGGGGGTTGTGGAGGGGGTGGGGGATGGGGAAATTGTGTGGGTGAAAACTGCACCCTGGGTCTCCTCTTCTTCCTCCTCCTCTTCTTCCTCCTCCTCCTCTTCCTCCTCCTCCTCTTCCTCCTCCTCTTTCTTCTCCTCCTCCTCCTCCTCCTCCTCTTCCTCTTCTTCCTCCTCCTCTTCCTCCTCCTCCTCTTCCTCCTCCTCCTCGGCTGCCTGGTCCCGGGCTGCCTGGTCCCGGGCTGCCTGCTCCCGGGCTTCAATGCGTGCCCTTGCCCGTGCTGAAATGTTCATGTTGATGGCATAGAAATCGAAGATTGGGTTTCATAAAAAAGGGGGAAAGAAAAATTCACATTAGTCATGCTCATAACCTTCAAAATTATCATTGCTGTGAAATTTCAGACATTTATCATGCAAACTATTTGATATCCTACACCCAAAAACTGATCAACTACTTAAACCCCCCCTATACACCCCCATATACACCCCCTATACACCCCATATACACCCATATACACCCCCTATACACCCATATACACCCCCATATACACCCCCTATACACCCATATACACCCCCTATACACCCATATACACCCCCATATACACCCATATACACCCCCTATACACCCCCTATACACCCCCTATACACCCATATACACCCCCATATACACCCATATACACCCCCATATACACCCCCTATACACCCATATACACCCCCATATACACCCATATACACCCCCTATACACCCCCTATACACCCATATACACCCCCATATACACCCCCATATACACCCCCTATACACCCATATACACCCCCATATACACCCATATACACCCCCTATACACCCCCATATACACCCATATACACCCATATACACCCCCATATACACCCCCTATACACCCATATACACCCATATACACCCCCATATACACCCATATACACCCCCTATACACCCATATACACCCCCTATACACCCCATATACACCCCCATACTCAGGAACATATTTATAAAAAGTACACCAAACATTGCTAAAAAACGCTGACATACTAGTAATCAAAACTTACATCGGGCAATATGGCGGCGAAGGCTGCTGAGTAGAACCGGCTGCCGCCGGCGCAGGTCGGACCAGCGCCGCTCAACCTGGCCCAGGCTTCTGCGGACGCCGGTTGTTGAAAATATCAGGCGGCGGGCAGCATTATACGCCCGCCGCTTGTCCGCATTAGATACATATGGGCCCCTGGGCCCCAGGTGACGATCCATCACTTCCACCAGGGCCAAAAGCTCACATGTAGAAAAGGGCCTGGCTCTTGTAGAAGTCATATTGGCAATGGCGCAGTTATTAATTGCAGGTACATATATCACTTTTGGTGCTTGCTGATTGGTCGAAAAAATTGTTTGTTTGGTATTAACTTTATTAATCCCTCTTATATTAACAAACTGGATGCGAATAGAAACTTACGCGGACCGTTCCGATATACACACCACAACCAACAGCATGCATTCAATGAAGAGAGAAGTACTGTATTTACAGTGTGCGGAAAATAATACACGCACCCCGTCTACTCCTAACTACGCTGCTTAAAGGGGGCTCAATACACCAATTGCCATGAAGAGAAGTACTGTATATATATAGTAAGCGGAAATTAATACACGCAACCGTCTACTTATAACTACGCTGCTTAAAGGGGGCACGATACAGCGATATGCATGGGGAGGAGTACTGTATATACAGTAGGCGGAAAATGATACACGCAACACTCTACTTATAACTACGCTGCCTAAAGGGCCACAATGCAACATGTTGCTGTATGACAATTTCATACACATTACATATGTAAGGAAAGCATTATAACGTGATGTTTTGAAATGTGACTCACAAAGCATACACGAACTCCAACAGATACCAGCTGACAACACTCATCATTGGAATGACAGGTGCACACATTTCACGATGTAGCCCACAATGCTCCACAACCTGTGTAGATACATATACGGGTGATTGATCAGGTGCATTGAGACCTGCGTAATTTAAGCGGCAATTATCGGCGGGAAATATCGGCGTAAATTTGCATCTACCTTGCGGGGAAAAATATACGCCCCCTTGTTCGTGGCGGGAGATTAACATATAAATATTCAGTCAGCTGCAGGCCACAATTGCTGCAAACATGTCTGACTCTGACGATTCAGCAGCAGAGGACGCTCTGCAGAGAGCACAAGCCGAATCCATGCTTCAAGCATTACAGAAGAGGGAAGAGGAGCGGAGAAGGAGGGCCCAAGAGAGGAGTCGCCTGCAAGATCAAGCGGGCCCCTCAGTAACAGGCCCTGGTGAACCTCCACCAGCTCCACAAGGGCCAAGCAGCCAGCCAGAACAAGAGGTTGCATCTCTCCAAACAGGTGTGACCCAGCAGGTGCATGGTGAGAGAGCTGGGGCCACCAGAAAACGTGCTGCAACATCTAGGGTGATGACTGAGCAGGATACCACCACCAGAAGGAGAAACCCTGCATTTGTAGAGGCCGAAATGCGAATTCTCGTGCCCAGGGCACGCGAATGGATTGAATTGGCAACCAGGAAGCCAGGTGCCAGTGCAAGGAGAAACCTTTGGGACAAGATCACAGAGGAAGTGAACCAGGTGTCACCAGTGGTCAGAACTTGGGACGCGGTGAAGAAAAGGTTAGTGTGTTTGTCAGGGCAATTTGTTCAGCAGTCTCCAGCAGGAACTGAGGCCCTTATTCTAGTTCACTCTTTCTGGCCAAATATTTCTTAGATGGACAAAACCATGTGCACTGCAGGTGAGGCAGGTGTTACTTGTGCAGAGATAATCAGATTTGGGTGGGGTTTTACACCTGCCTCACCTGCAGTGCACATGGTTTGGTCCATCAAAGAAATATTTGGCCACACATGGCACAAAAGATCACCCACACTAGGAAATGTCACGTAGCTAGGGGTACCACCTAGTCCCTTTAATTCCGGACACATATTAATTACACAGGTTCTGTGGCTGGCTGACTTCAAGACTCCACTTCACCTAATTTTAAACTGCCACAGAACCTGTGTAAGTAACATGTGTCCAGAATTAAAGGGACTAGGTGGTAACCCTACACGTAGCACAGTGGTGCACATATCTCATGGTGATATTTGTATTTTTAAACTTGTAGGTGGACTGACTTCAAAAGTGCCCTGAAGAGGAAGATGACTGACCGGTACAACCACAGCATGTCCACCGGGAGCGGTCCTATGCCTGACCATTTGGAGTTTACCCCCCTGGAGCTGGACTCCTGTGACGTGATCGATGTGGGGGAGATCAGGGGGATCTCCAATATGGACAGTGAGCTCCCGGTGGAGGTCTTTGCTGCTGCTTTTGATGGTAAGTCACAGTAATGCATTGTATTTAGAAAGATATTTTTTATTGCGTATGTGATGGTGACATTGTTTTCAATTCTTATCCTAGCAGAAGCAGAAAGTCAGGATGTACCGGCAGCATCGGCCTCTGCAGAGCCACAGGTGGAGCAGGTGGTCCAGCCTCCACCAAGACGTCGCCCCCAGCCCCAGCCTCAGGAGACATTGAGTGAGAGCCTGTTGGTGACGCTGGAGAGGATCGAGCAGCAAGGGGTGGATGCTGCGATCCGTCAGCAGCAGGTGGCGGATTTTCTGGCGGAGTGGAAGGCCACAAACCAGCTGCAGGTTGAGGCGTTGAACCGCATTAATGAAACTCTGGCGGCTGGCATGCTAAGCATTGGCCAACACCTCAGCCGCCAGAATGAACTTATTGCGGAGCAGCTGTCCACCGCCAGGTCCCTAAGGGACAATCCCCCATCTGCTGCCCCACCCCAAGCTGCTCCCCAACCTTCCACCTCGGCTGACCCTCCTGTGGCGACTAGGGGAAGACGCCGAAAGCCAGCTGACCCAAAGGCCCCTGTCCCCAAGGCCCCATCTAAAAGGGGCAAAAAAGGGCCCAAATGAGACCTGGGTCACTTCCTCTGTGGTTGGAGGCCAAAGGTTTAAATTGCACTGGACATCCGCTTCCTGAGTTGCCCATCGATCCATTTGCGTGCCATGGGCATGAAAGTTCGTATTTTGACCTCTACAAATGCAGGTTTTTTTTTTTGGTGGTGTGTATCTTGCTAAGTAGTCACCCTGGTTGTTGCAGTATGTATTCTGGTGTCCCCATTTCTTTCACCATTGCATTTGCAGGGTAACATATGTTTGGAGATATGCAACCTCTTGTTCTGGCTGTTTTATTATTTGTGTGTATATTATTTTTTTTTTTTTTGATTTCTCACATTAAAGTGTCAAGCTGTGATGCTGAACAGCAAATAAATTAATTTTACAAATTAAATCTAAATGGTGGTATGTGTCATTTCTTGTGTGAAACAAATACTAGATTTATGTGTACTTACTGACCAGGGTATTTTTGAACATTTGTTGAAGTGTGGTGGAAGTTTCCCATGTGTAACCCTCTCCATGGCCATTCCCATGTTCCTATCCAACTTTTCCCTGCTAATTAGTTTGTGTCAGCACATGTGCAGAGCAACTTAATAGGTGAGAAAGCAGTTTGTGTGCAGGTGAGGTAGCTCCTACAGTAGTAGGTAAAAGCAGGTCCAGAACAATGCTTTCCTCATGGAGTGGGTGAGGCAGACAAACAAGGGTGAAAAGGTACATTTGTGTAGGAATTCATGTGTCCTCCCTAAAAAAAGATGTGTGAATGGGCCAAACATGATAAATTAGCTTGTGAACAAACATGCATAACTTTTAAAATATATATGATTTGACAGTGTCATAAGCAGATGTAGGAATCCTTTGTTAGAGAGATGAGAGTGCAATAATGTGATTGGTGGCATCTTACATCCAGAGTGTAGTGAAATCCAAATCATAGCAGATGAGATAGTGGTACAGGTCATAATTTGGGGTACTATACAAAGATTGTGTTGAAAATAGTGGTCATGTGCTTCAAACATTGCAGAAACATCGTTTGTAGGTGTTAGATGTGGTTTATGTTATTGTATCCTAAATACAAAACCTATGTTAGTATTAGAGTGAACACGTTGACACATGTCGACTTGTGTAGATTGAGTGTGCTACTGCGTAAAGTCTATGAAAGCAGGTAGTGAATGTGTCTGTTTATCAAATACCTACCTTAGCGTATAAAAAGATTCTTACCTTAAATTAAACAAACCTTTAAATGTGGAGAAGTATAGAAACATAAGCTTCCAATGTGTTTGCGTGCTGCATGTGTGGCTTGCAGGCAGTGAAATCATGGTTGGGAGTTAATAGACTGCAGCATTGCTTATTACATTCAGGTGTATGTGTTTGAGTACTAATCAGCGTTAATTAGCCAACTCAGGTGCACGCTGGCAAGCGGTATCTGTAGGAGTGGTTTTAGCTGTCGGTTGGCGGCCGCCTGTTTGGTGTCCGAAACGAACGGTGCCTTAGTCGATCGTGCGGTAGTAGCACCGCTCATTTCTGGTGCACACCCCCGTGTACGCCCATATTTACGCCCATTTTCCCTCATTATTTCGGCCGCTCCCATCAACACGCCCCTATGCCGCCCCATTACCCGTACGCTCGCGTACAGGTTTTTTCGCACGTTGAGACACCGGCCGTAAGCGTTGTGGAGTGCTCGCGCCGGCGCATTAGCGTATCTGCACATGCGCAGATCGTAAAAAAACCCGGGACGTACGCGTACGGCCCGGACGCTCCAACCAGAATAAGGCCCTCAGTCTCTCCTTTTCCTCTCTGTCTCAACCTGCTCCTCTCTATCTCTCCTGTTCCTCTCTGTCTCGCTTGCTCCTCTCTATTTCTTCTGCTCCTCTTTGGGCGGGATATATCAATACTCGCATTTCTGTAGTGAAGTGGAGTCCTTTTTTTCGTGGTGTTTTCGCGGGCTTTTTGCGGAGTTTTCCGCGTTATGTATGATTTTTTCCCTCTGTAATGCAGACCTCCGTCGGAATCTTTTCAGGTTTTTTTTTTTTTTGTTGTGCGCATGCGCAGATGCGTCCTGCTGGGTTTCCCCAGCTAGCAGCGCTCAGCTTTTTTTTGACTTATCCCTTGTATTGCTGGCGAACTGCAGTTGTGACAGTTCAATTATTAAAGTATAATGTATTTCCAGTGTTGTATTTACCTTATTGGGTTGTGCTGTGGGATGTATTTTACTTGTTGTATGGGAGGCAAGATTGGTTCTTTTTTGGAAGGTGTGAGGCACAGATCATCAGGGCTAGGCAATAGGCAGTGTGCCTCACACCTAGGGATGCCAATCCCGGGGCTATTTTTCAATCCCGGGATTCGGGATTGAAAAATGCCTAATCCCGGGATTCCCGTGATACCCGGGATTGAGTTTGTCAATAGAATGACAAACTTTAGTCCCCCCCCAAACCCAGTCTAACTCACCCGGCCATTGCTGCGGGAGCCGGGCAGTGATGTTCAGAGGCCGGCTTTTCATTGGGGGCCATGCGCGGGTGGTCTGGAGGCCTGCAGATGTGCGGGAGCCAGGCAGCGGTGGACTGGAGGCGGACTTGATGTAGCCGGGCGGCAGTGAAGGCGGCACGGGTACCGGGCGGTGGGCGGGCACGGAGCCGCAGACAGGCTGCGCAGCGTGACCTCTGACCTCGGCAGAGCAGCGCGCCGGGGTTTGGGAGAAGCCGGGCAGCGTCTGAGCTGGTCTCAGCGCTGCCCGACATTAGATTTGCGCATGCGCAGGACAATCCCGCAATCCCGGGATTGGAAGATCCAATCCCGGGATTCAAATCCCGGCATTTTTAGGGCCAAATCCCGGGATCCCGCCGATCCTGATCCCGGGATTGGCCACCCTACTCACACCTCACTGCCTCTTGCCTAGCCCTGATGATCTGTGCCTCACACCTTCCAAAAAAGAACCAATCTTGCCTCCCATACAACAAATAAACTACATCCCACAGCACAACCTGTTTTCATAAGGTAAATACAACACTGGAAATACATTATACTTTAATAATTGAACTGTCACAACTGCAGTTCGCCAGCAATACAAGGCGAATTATGTGCAAGAAAAGCTGAGCGCTGCGAGTGTTAATACATCACACAGCGCTTCAGCTACAATACACTGCTATGGGATGATCTTGCGCGCCGGAAACTCCGCGATATTTCAACCCGGCTGAGTTTTTTCATGAACAGGAATCCGAAACTTTATTCATACATCACACGAACAGTCGGCGGAAGCGAAAACGGGATGTCAGCGCGACGGTAAGCGTTGATACATCCCGCTCTTTGTCTCTCCTGCTCCTCTCTGTCTTTCTTGCTCGTGTCTGCCTCTCCTGTTCCTCTCTGTCTCTCGTGCCCCTCTTTTCTCTCCTATTTCTGTCTGTTTCTCTTGTTTCTCTCTGTGTCTCTCTCTTATCCTCTCATTTCCTAATTTTACTTAACCCCATAGACGGATTTTGGAGTCTGACCATCCCTAGGTACAATATTATTAGCCTCCCCATAGAATATGTGCTTTCTTATAATATAGAACATGGGTCCTCAAACTGCGGCCCTCCAGATGTGGTGAAACTACAAATCCCAGCATGCCTTGCCACAGTTTTCCTATAAGAGAGTGTTAAAACTGTGGCAAGGCATGCTGGGAATTGTAGTTTAACAACATCTGGAGGGCCGCAGTTTGAGGACCCATGATATAGAATATAATGTGCCTCCCTTTCCCTATATTATAGAGCAGTGATGGCTAACCTTGACACTCCAGCTGTTGTTGAACTACACATCCCAGCATGCCCTGCATCAGTTTCAGCATGGCCAAATAGTAAAATTGTAGCAGTGCATGCTGGGATGTGTAGTTCAACAACAGCTGGAGTGTCAAGGTTAGCCATCACTGTTATAGAGTATAATTTGCCTCCTCCTCCTCCATTAGGGCCAGATGTATCAAGATTCAAAAAGTGATAAAATGGAGAGTGATAAACAGCCAGCCAATCAGCTCCTACCTGCCATGCTACAGGCTGGGTTTGAAAAATGACAGGTAGATTATGATTGGCTGGTTGTTTTCCACTGTACACTTTATCATTTTTTGAAGCTTGATACATTTGGCCCTGTGTGAGAATTGGAACCCCACATTGCCTTAAGAACCCATGCACCGACCCATTCCTGCGGCCTTTCTTCCTGCATCAAGCTGTCTTGCTAACCCCAGCAGGTGCCATCGCTAGGCACGTTCCTCATGTGCCTAGTGGGAAATCCTCATGTGCCTAGTGCCCCCCTCCTTGACAAACTCTCTCTCTTTCTCCCTCTCACTTCTATCTTTCTCCCTGATACCCTATCTCTGTTTTGGCCAAATATATCAAGCTTCAAAAAGTGATAAACAACCAGCCAGCCAACTCCTAACTGTCAAGTTACAGGCTGGGATTGAAAAATGACAGCTAGGACCTGATTTTCTGGTTGTTTAGCACTCTCCACTTTACCACTTCTTGAAGCTTGATACATTTGTCCCTTTGTCTCTCATTCTAAGAGGGGCGGAAGCAACAGGGAAAATGTCTTCTTAAAAAGTCAGCCACTGGCACTGCCACAGAAGTTCTAGCACCCATGATGTGTTCTCACTGGGCAAAGATGTCTCTCAGCAGCAGCGACCTACCATCCTTCAACCACCCCCCTCCCACCAAGGTAGCTGTTTAAAAATTATATATTTGGTACTTGTTTCCTAGCCCGGCGCCCGTCGCATCGCATACCATAAGGCATACAATGGTATGCGATGCGATGCGGCGCGATCGCCCCCAATGTCATACAATGTTAAAATTGTATACCATTGTATATGGCATACAATGCCATACAATGCGATGGTATACGATTTTAAATTGTATAAGCACCCTAATGGGCGCTTTCAATGTTAAATGGCCCCCTATAAGATTAATAATTGTATAAGCACTATATAGTGTGGCGAGCGCAGCGAGCCACCGAGCCCGTTGCGTGGCGAGCGCAGCGCGCCCCGCGAGGGGACGCGGAATACATGTGAAGTAATACGCGTCCCCTCGCGGGGCTCGCTGCGCTCGCCACGCTTCGGGCTCGGTGGCTCGCTGCGCTCGCCATGCTATATAAAATCAACTCCACACCGACGTGGATAGTGGGGGTATGAAAAGATCGAAGGACGCTTACCGCCGCCCCTCGCGGGCTCTCTGCACTTGCCACGCTTCGGGTTGGCGATGATATTGGGGGGGGGGGGTGTATTTAACATAAAAATCACCCATTAGGGTGATTATACAGTTTAAAATCGTATAGGGGCTTATACAATTTTTAATCGCATTGCATCGCATGCCATATACCCGCATGTGATGTGATGCGATTAGATGGCATACAATGTAATATCGTGGGCGCCGTGCTAGGAAACAAGTACCATGGGCGAGATTTATTGTGTTTACCGTTTTTCCGAAAATGCGATTTAAACTCAAATCGCCATATATCGCCGTTTTTTTAAATCGCATTTTTTTCCAGAATTCACATTTTTAATGAGGTGTGTATTCCGGCATGAAAAGTGCGAGAAAGTGCGATGTAGGGCGATTTTCGGGATGAAAAGTGCGATTTTTTAGTCATGAAAAGGTGCGATTTTTTTAAAATGTTTGATTTTGTGATGAAATAAAAATAAAATAATTGGCGTGAGGTCCCCCCTCCTGGACATAACCAGCCCCGGGCTCATTGAGCCGGACCTGATTCCAAAAATACGGGGGACAAAAAATCTGTGGGTCCCCCGTATTTTGAAACCAGCACCGGGCTCCAACAGCCCCCAGTGTCATGCCACAGCCGGGGGACACTTTTTACATAAGGTCCCCCGGCCGCACCATGAGCACCGTGGCTGGTCAGCCTTGGACGGGGTACCTGGAGGAGTGGGGACCCCCCCAATAAAGGGGTCCCCCCCAGGCTTTACCCGTCCAGGGCTGAAGCCCGGGGCTGTCAC
This sequence comes from Crinia signifera, assembly GCF_055691185.1. NCBI lineage: Eukaryota > Metazoa > Chordata > Amphibia > Anura > Myobatrachidae > Crinia > Crinia signifera. The sequence goes on from NC_139224.1 coordinate 29,179,892, forward strand.
CGGCGTCCCTGGCCATTGGACGCCGGCCTGATATGGTTAAATTCTCATTCCTAACATTGCTTAATACAGGAGAACTGCAAGTGCCAGCAGACCTCCCCCGCATGCTGGGACTTGGAGAATCACAAGTCCCAGCATGCGGGGCATTAATGGGCCCGCTGGGACTAGTAGTCCACCTGTAAAAAGAATGTTAAAAGAAAACACACACACAGAAAAGTACAACTTTATTACACACACACAAACACCTCACTTTTACACCGCTATACATACCGATCCAGGATCCAGCGCTGGTCTCTCTGCAGCAGAGCCGGACCGCCCGCACTGACAGCGGGCTGAACCGGCTTCCTCCGATGCAGCTAACAGCGCGACACAGGCTGATTATTTAACCAAAGAACCATACACAGATCCAGGGGCGTAACTAGAACTTTGTGGGCCCCATAGCAAAATTTATAATGGGGCCCCCCTAACTCAGGTCCCTACTAGTGCACACCGTTTGTGACCATCATTAGTGGGAACAGTATAAATGTGCCCCTCCAATAGATATTTGAAAAATAAAAAATGCACACATTATATAAAAAGGTGTGTGGCCTCGCCTCAAAGGGTAATGCCCCTCACACATTACGCGACACACCGCAATGCCATTACACATTACACGACACACCGCAAAGCCCAATACACATTACACGACACACCGCAAAGCCCAATACACATTACACGACACACCGCAAAGCCCAATACACATTACACGACACACCGCAAAGCGGAATACACATTACGCGACACACCGCAAAGCGGAATACACATTACGCGACACACCGCAAAGCGGAATACACATTACGCGACACACCGCAAAGCGGAATACACATTACGCGACACACCGCAAAGCGGAATACACATTACACGACACACCGCAAAGCGGAATACACATTACACGACACACTGCAAAGCCCAATACACATTACACGACACACTGCAAAGCCCAATACACATTACGCGACACATGGCAAAGCCCATTATGCGACACACCGCAAAGCCCAATACACATTACGTGACACACCGCAATGCCATTACACATTATGCAACAATTACAAACTTACCAATATTCTTTCTTATTCTGTCCCACGCTGCTCCTCAGGCTGCTTACTGCATCACAGGTGCAGGAGTAGGAGAAATCTGTGCACCGTCACCTTATTGCTGGGCGGGGGGGGGGGGGGGGGGTGCAGGTGTGCATGCTGCTGCAAGGCCACCATAAGGTGGGCACATGGCACTGATGTCTCAGGCTGTATTGTGGACCCAGATTCAACAGGAGACCACTACTACTCCCCCCTCCCCTCTCCCCTTCTAGTACACTCTGCTCTAGCCTCTGAGGCAAGCAGCGTTGCAGCATTTTGAATCTGCCGCTCTCCTGAAGTAAATCACAGCTCACGAATCAGCAGCCAATCAGCCTGCTGATCTGTGAGCAGTGATTAGTTCACGGACAGCGGCAGATTTTAAATGCTGCTGCGCTGTCACTACAAGTTTGACTCACTAGTGGGGACAAGGGGGGGGGGGGGGAGTTTGCCGGTGACCGCAGTGGGTGTAAGCGGGGAGAGTATCGGCGGCAGCGTGAGGCTGGGGGAGGTGGTGGCCATGGTGAGCGGCTGTGCGTCTCTGAACACAGCCACTGACCACCATACTTCCCTGGCAGGCAGGATTCCTCCCTCGGCCGCCCCGCGCTGTCAGTCCCACTCCCCACTGCCTGCGTCCCCGTGCCAGAGCTAGGCAGCAGCCCAGCAGACATTGACAATCTCTCCAGTCTCCTCCCACAGTTTCTTCTGCACTCGCGTCCCGCGGCCCGCCCCCCCTCTCGGCTTCTTTGTTCTTTCCCACCGGCGAGCAGCTTCATACAGGCAGCTGCGGCGGCACGGCTCCCTCAAAAAATAATAAATTATCTAAGCACAGTGCAGGGGAGTGCTTGCTGTTCATCGGGCCCCACCAGCCGCCGGGCCCCATAGCAGCTGCACCCCCTGCACCCTCGGTAGTTCCGCCACTGCACAGATCACAATGATCTGTGTATGGTTCTGACAAAATCGCCAGTCAGGATCAGGTCTATTTTTTTTTGGAACTTTAGACCATTTTTTTGGGCGATTTCCAAATTCGCATCTCATTAAAAATGCGAATTGTATCTTTTTCAATGGGGAAAACATCTGGATGTGAATTCCGGAGTTAAAAAAAAATCGCACTTTCAGAAAGTGCGATTTCGCGGCAAAAAGTACGATTTATGCCGCAAATCGCCACCCATTAAGTAGTAGTAATAGTTACCAGGCTGGTGTAAAGGGCTGTGGTGTGATCTCCCGACAGTATGGTGTCAGAATCCGGACTGCTGGGACTCTGACAAGGGATCGAACACTACAAAACCCCTTGCGCTCGCGATGCTGTGGGCTTGATGGCTCGCTGCTCTCGCTATCCTCCATGTGGGTCATGGACCACCTCGAAGAAGAATAGCCCCTATCACTCAGGATCCTCGCGGTCGGGGTTTTAACAGACTAGATTCCGATGTTGGTGCTCTGATTTTTGTTACAGTGTGCCTTTGCGCACGAGTGCTGCGGCCCAGATGCATACGCAATCGTTCGATCACGAGTCACCATGCAAATCTGCACAGCAGCGATCAGTTCTGAATGCATACCAGATTGCAATAGCTTACATTTTTGATGAATCTGGCCTACTGCACACAACGGATAAAAAATGTAAAATGATTTAACACTTGTCATTTTAAAATAAACCACATGGTGGCGCTAAATCTCTAGGAAAAGACAAAATTGTATTCTGAAACTAACTTTAGAGATGTTTATACTGTAGTAGTACTGTAGATAAAAGCAGTAGTTTACACTGCTATGCCGGGTCACACTCTGGATTCTTTACACGTGTACATACCGCTGAGACCCCTCTCAGATTGGCGACCCTGTCTGGCCTATTGCCGGGTTAATGAGGTCACCGGCAACACTAGAGATGAGATCATCTCCAAGCATCTGCTCTTCCTATGGTATGAAAGGGTGCCAGGTTGCATCGACCTGGTTTACCACATACTTGCCTACTTTTGAAAACTAGTTTCAGGGAGATTATAGCTGGTAATAGAATTTTGCACAGTGCCCTATTTAGGGGGCGTGTCATGCACCACCCGAAGGGCGTGTCTAGTTCCATATATGTAGAGACTGTGAAAAGAGATTGTGAACGTGGCACCTAGAAGTGTGAGTGTGTACTGCTACATCTGAGAGGAATGTTTTAACATGACTTATATCCAAATGTAGATGAGCCCCACAGCAGTTAGTAAGAGATACTATACTTGGTAACGTGCTGGGAAATGGCGCTGAGGATTCAGTGTAAATGTATCTATCTCTCATTTCTTTTTGTGGATCGTATTGTTGACCCGATTTAGGTCAACAGCCATTAGGTCGACACCGTTGGGTCGACAGGCAACTAGGTCAACTTGGGACAAGGTCGACAGGTGTCTAGGTCGACATGGGACAAGGTCAACATGGGTTTAGGTCGACAAATGCATTAGGTCGATATGGGTTAGGTTGACAGGTCGTGAGGTCAATATGGTTTTTTTCACTGACAAAATCCTGCCAGTCAGCGGCCCTGGGCAGGGGTTTCCGTGGAGCGGGCAGCGGGGTCCCTGTGGCGTGCAACGGTACAGGGCGGGCAGCGGGCTTCCTGCGGCGCTGGGCATTAAGTCAGCGGGTCCGTGCGGTGGATGGGAACTGAGTAGCGCTATTCGCCCAGCAAATAGCGCAAGAAGCGCTGCTGAATTTGAAATCACTGGCCAGACACTGATTGGCTGAGATTCAGTGCTACTCACTCAGTTCCCATCCACCGCACGGACCCGCTGACCAGCGTCGCAGGTACCCCGCTGCCCGCCCCACGACGCTTCCTAGCTGCCGCTGACCATCCCCACCAGATGGTCGCACCCCACAGCCCACCCCTCTGCGGCACGGGAAGGAGTCTGACCACCTGCTTGGGTCTTATGTGCACGGGACAAAGCATCAGACCTGAGGGGACATCAAACCAAGCCGATTTGGGATGATTTCAGGGCCCAATTCGTCACAATCGTACCAAATCGGGTCGGTTTATGGGCACCTTAAGGGTGGCTCTGCAATGACAGCAGGTTGCTTGTCTGGCATTATCATACACAACCCCCATGTGATTAACCCTTGTCCTAATATAATCCGCAGACAGCCTCTCTCTTAACCTCCTTTCCAAAGCGTAGGTGTTGCCATTATGCTTTGCTTGTACTCCCGGATCTCAGAAAAGTCACTCTGCGCATCCCTGCATCCCTGCATCCCTGCACTCTGCGCATCCCGGTCACTTTCTACAATGAAATTATAGTACTTTCCAATGGAAAGTAATGGCTACTGTTGGGTTGACTAGGTGAAAACAATTATTTATTTTTAAAGAAGGGTTGTTGAGTTTTATTTGCGCCGACATGTGCCGACAGGCGGTATTTCATGCCCGACCATCCACTATGGCGTGGTGGGAAAATAAAATAGTGTGCCCAAAGCACGGCAAGTGCAGCGAGCCATACAAGGGGATGCGGTAGACTTTGGCAGTGTTCATGTCGACTATGACAACATTCGGGACAAAAATCGTGAAAAACTAATGTCAACATTTGACTGTCTACCTTGCTATTGTCGACCTAATGCTTCTGTCGACTTTCCAGCCCTGCCAACATTTAGCCATGTTGACCTATTTCAGGTGTTGACCTAACCCCTGTCGAATTTCAGTGTTCAACCAAATGCGTGTCAACCTAAATTGGGACGATACAATAACCCAGACCCATTTGTTGATACTTACAAAGTCACTTTTTGCTACAAGTGACCAAAAACACCAATAAGAATATTCATAAATAAACAGTAAATAATTACAGTTTTATCTTATTACCACAAAAAAATCCCGAACTCCCTCGGTCATCTCTTACGTATATAATACACTGTTAAGCGGTTTGTTTCCACGTCATATATTGAGAGATATTCATTTATATCAAGGAACGCATGATATAGATTGCAAGCTTGCGAGCAGGGCCCTCCTACCTCCATGTCGGTTTGTATCTACCCAGTTTGTTTAATCGCTGTGGTTTCCAATTGTAAAGCGCAACGGAATATTGCTGCGCTATATAAGAAACTGTAATAAATAATATAAATCACTTCATAGACATCGACAATAGGTTATTTAAAAATAGGAAAACTTGACGAAGAACACATGGTGTTAATGAATTATGTAATAGACGGTAGGTCTAACAAACTGGTAGACTGCAAATCCTTTCCATCTCCGGCGATATTTCCTACATATCGTGATTTATTTATGTAATGTTTTGCTCTAAGCATAAACAACATCAATCAGGACGGTGGTAGAGGTGCACTTTGCTGTTTAGGGATGAAAAACATTAATCAACCGCATGACTTGAGTCATTCATTCTACACGTCTGGATAAATCTATCCTTTAACATTGTCCCGTTGGGTTATTTTAATGCAGTATTTTAAGGAAGATAACAATTTACATATTATCTAACTGAATATACAATGCAACATGCAGAGCAAAATCCGGATGCTAAGAATTAAGGGGGTCATTCAGAACCGATCGGACGGAGGCGGACAGGGGGACAGATCACGGGAACATCCAGCATTTTATGGAAGTCCCCAAAAAAATGCTGGGCGTCCCCCTGGGGACTTAGGTGGGGCGATGCCTGCCGGGGGTCGGTGGCTGACATCACATGACGCCAGTGCCGCCCACTCTTTGGTGGACCCCGAAGGAAATAAAAGTCCGTCTACTCTAGACGGACTTTTATTTCCGAAGGGGAGAGAAATCATTCGATGGTCGGCATTCGGACAGGTGGCGTTAAGTCACTCGCTAAGCAGCGAAAAGGCCGCTGCTTAGCGAGCGGTGTTGAATCACCCCCTAAATGCAGCTACATTATAAGAGCTTGCAAATGAGTTGTCCAAGGGTTGGGATCATTTGGTCTACAGCATGATGGTCGACAGTTATTAGGTCGACATGGGAAAAAGTTGACATGGTTCTAGGTCGACATGGTTCTAGGTCGAAAGGTCATTAGTTTGACAGGTCGTTAGTTCGACAGATCATTAGTTCGACATTGTCTATGTAAAGGTTTTTTACAGTGTTTTTTTTTACCTGAATGTCAACACGGTCGACATGGACACAGTTTCAAGTGCACCGCATCCCCTTGCATGCGTCGGGCACGGTGCCTCGCTGCTCTCGGCACACTATTTTATTCTCCCACCACACCCTAGTGGATGGTAGGGCATGAAATACCGCCTCTCGGCACATGTCGGCTCAAAAAACAGTGAAAAACCCCATGTCGACCTTTTGACTGTTGACCTAGACATTGTCGAACTAATGACCTGTCGAACTAATGACCTTTCGAGCTAGAACCATGTCGAAATTTTCCTATGTCGACCTAAACCCATGTCGACCTTTTCCCATGTCGACCTAATGGTGTCGACCTAATGACTGTCGACCATCATGCTGTAGACCAAATGACCGCATCCCTGTGCCAATCCAATCAGCAATACAGACAGTTTGGAAATGTTTTACATAGTCACCCTAAATGACAAGTACAGCGGAGTGGTCAACATGATATATTTAATCAAATGAATTTCATCCTGATACGCAGCTCCCTGCCACCAATTAATGAATATGAAAATACCTGGCAGGATAGCACTGGCATGAGCTGTTATGTAGGTGGGTGACATCCTGAGCAATTAAATTAATTGGTGGCATTGGTCCCATGCCTATGCCACTTCGCATTAGTCTGTGAATCCCACTGTCTTAGGATCTTGCGCCATCCCAGGCTATAAATGAACTGCACACATGAGATTGTTATGTGCCGAAAGAACGGCATTCATTTCTATACCGTATAGGTCATACAACGTAACGGGGAATAATATGGGTGTGAAAAGAAGGAACTGATAAAAATGTTTCACATTTTCAAACATGAACATTATATAGTGGGTTACCTGAAATCTTACTCCATTGGGGTAGAGTCAATGATTTTTGCGAGCTGTGACAGTAAGCAGTGCTGACTGCTCGCTGTCACAGCTCGCACAGTCAGTATTCAACTGACCCCCTACGCCGTTTCTACCTCACTGGGTTTTTGTAGCGACGGGGTACAGCGTGCGCAGTCGCTGAAACACAATTTCCCATGAGCTCCACCGGCAGCTCCAGGGTCCACGGGAGGCTCACATACGATCTGGTACTTGATATGCCATTTTTACATGTGATAAATCGCATGCGATTTATCGCATTTTAATACTCCCAAGGAGCTGAAGACGGGAGCAAGGAGAATTCAAAAAAGCACATTTAAAAGAATGGATGGCTGCTGATTGGCTGAGAGTGCTCTCTCAGCCAATGAGTGACCGCCCATTCTTTGGAAAGACTTTAAAAAAATATATATCTACTGCCACCAGACATCCGCTGCTTGTTGCCCACCGGCAATGACAGAGTGGGGGAACGCCTCTTCCGCACGGCGCTTCCCCACTCAGGATCGGATGCGATATACCGCAGGTGCTAAAAAACACCCGCGATGTGCCGCTGATGGCTGCACATACGATTTATCTAATGTGCAGCCCGTCCAATGTGCACAGGACCTCAGATCGGATGTCAGAAACGTAAGATTTCGGTGCCATTGGAAGTAGTGATTTGTGAATTGGGCCCAAATCAGACAAGTGTATGGGCACCTTAAGTGAGAAGGATACCCTCTAAAAGACCATTAGTCACATCTCCAACCATGGATTTGACATGGGTGCCCAGTAGCCACAACAGGAAGAGGCTATACCCCTACTTGCTAGGTCAAGTCCACTGAGAAAGTCCTGGGGCCCAAATATTTTTTTATAGCACCTTTAAGCACTGTAGCATTTCACAATTGGTGATCTCCCCGTACCAGTTTCTGGGGTTCCCATACTACTTGTCAACACTCTGGTGGTCGACAAGCCAATGACCTACCAGTGGGGGCCTGGCAATAAACTTTCACGATTATCTTGTTCTAAGTAGCCACATTAAATGAACAAATCAATTATATAAATAATATTAAAAATGTTACTACTTTGACACATGTTTTTAAGATAAAGTAGAATATGTAAGTACTGTACATTATCTTTGCTTAAGTAGCTACAGATGAAGGGGAATATTAAGTTGTGCAATAAAGGGTCCTGTAAGCTGCACTGTCCTGGCCCCATTCACACACTTCGCAGGAATCATATCTTTGTTACACTGTACATATCTATTAAAGAGATCCCAAGGGAGGATGTTCAAATCCTTCAGCTCTATGCTCATATTTTATGAAAGTCAACTTCTTTTCAATTAGTGACCATGCAGAACTTACTAGTTCTACTTTTGTGTTATACACCTGAGGCCTGGCTGCTGGGCCTGACACTACAACACTGGGTTCCATGAAGGCAAATCCTCTTTTACCCGGCGTCAATGACTTCAGTGAGTGATTATTCGTTTAGTTGAGATCGATCTTCGGACACCCGATGGATCAATGTTCGCCATGTCATTCTGTCTCTTGTTGTTTCTTTGAAGTCCTTCATTTGCAACCGTCTTGTACGTTGACGCCCGCTTTTTCTTGACCCGCTTACGAGACCGGACATTATTGTTGTTTCTAAGGAGTTGGCTTGCATGACGTGGCCGAAGTATGAAAGCCGTCCCTTGGTGATCTTCCCTTTCAGTGTTGAGATTGGTTTAATACGCTCCAGGATGTCCTTGTTCGTGGTCAGCAAGTCCATGGTACGCGTAACATCCTCATCCAACACCATAATACAAAGGCGTCTATTTTCCTGCGATCTGCTTTTTTGAGTGTCCAAGTTTCACATGCGTAGGCGGCAATAGGATAGTTGATTGCATTGACCAGTCGTGTTTTTGTTGCACTGTTGATGTCGTTGCACCTCCATCTTTGTCCTTCCTTGCATAGCAGTGCAGCCAAGTGCAATTCGGCATTTGATTTCAGGACCTGATTCGCCTGTATGGTCGATCTTGGAACCAAGGAAGATAAAATCTTGCACTGATTCAATTTCTTCATTATCGACTGTCATGCTTGCACCATTGTCTGCAGTGGTCATTGCTTTCATCTTCTTGATGTTGAGGTGCAGTCCCATTCAAGCGCTTTCCTCCTTGACTCTTCTGACCAGATAATCCAGATCTTTTTAGCTCTCTACGAGCAGTATTGTGTCGCATATCGCAAGTTATTGATGTTTCACTCCAATTGTAAACCCATCCAAGTTGCATTGTCTCATTATCATTTCGGCGTAGAGATTAAACAGGGATGGTGACAGGATGCATCCGTACCGAACGCCTTTCCCAATCTCAAACCAATCTGTATTTCCATATGCTGTCCAGTGGCTTCTTGATGCATATAGAGGGAACAAAACAGCGACACCAGCTTATCTGCTGTAAACAATTCCATATCTTATCCACTTCCCACGTATCTACCTTTTTTCCCTGTCGGCCTATTGCATGTTGATTTTTGTGGGGTAGACCTATTGACACTATTTAATAATCCACACCCATTTCACTTGATCAGTGTTTTAAGCACCCCCTAGCAATGAGTGCCCTAGGTAACCTCCTTGGCTCAGAGGCGTCACCGGGTCTGGTGACAACTGGTGTGCACACTACATTCCCCTCTGCTGGAGGTGCACCTGCTCCAAAAAAGGGTGTGGCCTAATATAAGAGTGTATGGTCTACAGGAAATCCAGATGGCATATCCACCAGTACTGGAGAACATGGGCTGCCCCCAGAAACTGGTGGCTCCACTGTCGGCTCCTCGTTGGTGACATGAGCTGAGTGCTGCAGTAGAATATCACTCTGCAACACCCAGCTTCTGTCACTGTGGAGGAGTCGGCATTTTGGTGTCAGCCCCATGGAGAGATGACACATAGTTTTTTTTAGCCGGACTCCCTGCACCCCATAGTGACATCACTGACTAGATTGACTTAATGGAATGGAATGAATTCTTCTTAATGACCATTTGTTTTCACTGTCGGATAATAAATATAGGGGAGCATTTATTACAGAGTGCTAAAATTCATTGTGAATGATAAAACTAATTGCATAGGATAAATGGTGCATTAGCCAATCAGCTCCTAACTGTCATATGTTTGAAAAATGACAAGAGCTGATTGGTTGGAGCATGATTTGTTATATGCAATGAGCTTTACCATACACAAGTTTTATCAGCCCCAATAAAAGTGATTTTTGCCATGAATATAAAAAAAAAACTTTTACCACGAAAGGAAAATATAAAAGCTGTAGGGTAACAAGAAAACCACCAGAATGACAATTAATGTAAGTGACGTCCTTCTTACCTTTTATCAATCTGATATTCTCCCTGTTATTTTCCATGTACAGCTTCTACTCATTATTTACTGAGATTAACTAAGGCCATAACTTAATTAAATCTAAACTTGATACAAGATCATTCATCTGTTCACTCGCCGTCCCTGTTTACTGCCTCTGAATGAATTGTCGAGCTGTGTCAATGAACATTTATTAGAGATAAGGGTTCTTATTTGTGTGAGGGAAAAAAGAAATCTACGTTCTGGGTCAAGGTTATTGAGGTCAATCACTGCAAAATGCTGACAGAAAGCCTCTTGAGGGAGTAATCTGTATTTCCCATCTATCAGTGTAGTCATAGTGTAGACTTGTCTGCTCCGGGCTGCATTACAGCGCAAAATCAATGGATTCCATTGAAATTTCTAAAATTGAACCGGTATATTGCAATGTTAGAGCCTGACAACGTCAAATCATTAAGGGTAACGGTGCGGCTCAGATGAATAAAGATTCGGCATAGGAAAATGTCAACAGGGATCTGACGGAACATCCCTTTATATTTTGCTCTGCTGTTATGTCTCTGCATCCCAGCACGGCAAGTGTGCCTGCATCTGAGATGCCATTAAGGTCTATGGATGATTGCCGGGTGCGACTAAAGTATTCGCACCTGGCAATTCCTGCAAAAACAGTCGGTGCACCCAGTGGCGTAACTATAGCGCCGCAGATCCCGCTACGTCGGGGAGGCGCTGACTGTGGGCGCCGGGGGTCTGCGGGCACTATTGTTACGTCCCCAGTGCCCCCCTGTTGTGGGTGCAGCGTCGCAGGGGAGGTGGTACCCCATACCTGGGCAGCGTGAAGTGCTAGCGCTGCAGTGTCCGGGAACTGAAGCGCTGAGATCCGACACTGTGGACAGACAGCGGTGGCCGAGGCAGCTGATTGGCTGAGAGAGAGAGCGCCTGTTTTTGTCTGATACTAAATTTGGCCCTACTGTACAGTATGTGAGTATTGAGTCAAGGGTTCCGTTCAGTATTGAGTCAAGGGTTGAGTATGGAATCCTGGCAGTGAGGATCCCAACAGTCAGAAGGCAGACAACGGGAACCTGCTGGTCAAAAGTATTTTTACAACCCCTAACCTCCCCATCCTGCAGCCTAACCCTAACCCAGGGGTGGGCAACATGCGTCCCGTGGGCTGCCTGTGGCCCGCCAAATGATCCTGGCACGCCTGCTACCCAAAACTGTGTGAATCAACCAGAATAACCCGCTGAGTGCACTACTATGAATTGTTGGAGCATCCAGAGTGTGCTCAGAGGACGCTATCGTTAAGCAGAGCAAAGCGTTCTGAGTCCCTGGCATACAGGCCCGGCGGAGGGAGCTGTCGATCCCCCCCTGCCAAGAGTTCCCTGCACACTGCGCCGACAGCCCTATCCATGCTGTCAAGAATCTTCACACACCTGCTACCCTGCCTAAAAACCTCCATACTGCCAAATCCAGCTACAGGAACGATAAGTACCTGTACCAATACACCTGTGTACACCTTTGACAGCCCTGTTAACTCTGTGTATACCACAACAAACTATATTCCTGGTTAAACTTCCAAAAAGTGTTTCATGTAACAACACCACAAGCACTGCTATATACTCTGCCAACGTAACCCTATATTTCCCATCCCACAGCCTTATCCTAAATTCCCCATCCCACAGCCTAACCCTAACCTCCCCATCCCACAGTCTAACTCTAACCTTCCCATCCCACAGCGTAACTCTAACCTTCCCATCCCGGAGCCTAACCCTAACCTCCCCATCCCACAGCATAACCCTAACCTAGCCATCCCACAGCCTAACCCTAACCTCCCCACCCCATCCCACAGTCTAACTCTCGCTGACCAGCAATTACTGACCCCGGCAATAACTGACACCCTCCCCCCCCCCCACCCTCAATGAATGCCCAGCTCGCTGTCCCGGCCCCCACACGCACCCCTGTCACTCACTGCACAGGGGGCGCAGGAAAGGAAACATGTAGCACAGCCAGGCGCGCCGTGTACGTCATCACCTCTCTGCCGGCCGGGACTGGGGTCACTGAGCCTCCCACGAACAGCAGCCTCCCTGTCCACCCTGCCTGCTGCCCTTCCAATGATGACAGCTGTAGAGAGCGGTGGCCAGCCGCTGAAGAGACCCCGCTGTGCATCGACCTGCACAGCACACGGGTAAAAACTCCATCTCCTATATACCGCAACATTTATAGTTACACCACTGAGCTTAACCCTAACCTCCCCATCCCACCGCATAACCCTAACCTTCCCATCAGACAGCCTAAACCTAACCTCCCCATCCCACAGCCTAACCCAAACCACACCATTCCACAGCCTAACCCACACCCCCCCATCCCACAGCCGAACCCTAACCTCCCCATCCCACAGCCTAACTCTAACCTTCCCATTAGACAGCCTAAACCTAACCTCCCCATCCCACAGCCTAACCCAAACCACACCATCCCACAGCCAAACCCACACCACCTCATCCCACAGCATAACCCTATATTCCCCCTCCCACAGCCTAACCCTAACCTTCCCAACCCACAGCCTAACCCTATCCTCCCCCTCCCACAGCATAACCCTATCCTCCCCCTCCCACAGCCTTACCCTAACCTTCCCATCAGACAGCCTAAACCTAACCTCCCCATCCCACAGCCTAACCCAAACCACACCATCCCACAGCCTAACCCACACACCCCCCATCCCACAGCCGAACCCTAACCTCCCCATCCCACAGCCTAACTCTAACCTTCCCATTAGACAGCCTAAACCTAACCTCCCCATCCCACAGCCTAACCCAAACCACACCATCCCACAGCCAAACCCACACCACCCCATCCCACAGCATAACCCTATCCTCCCCCTCCCACAGCCTAACCCTAACCTTCCCAACCCACAGCCTAACCCTATCCTCCCTCTCCCACAGCATAACCCTATCCTCCCCCTCCCACAGCCTAACCCTAACCTTCCAAACCCACAGCCTAACCCTATCCTCCCCCTCCCACAGCCTAACCCTATCCTCCCCCTCCCACAGCCTAACCCTATCCTCCCCCTCCCACAGCCTAACCCTATCCTCCCCCTCCCACAGCCTAACCCTAACCTCCCCATCCCACAGCCTAACCCAAACCACACCATCCCACAGCCAAACCCACACCACCCCATCCCACAGCATAACCCTATCCTCCCCCTCCCACAGCCTAACCCTAACCTTCCCAACCCACAGCCTAACCCTATCCTCCCCCTCCCACAGCATAACCATATCCTTCCCCTCCCACAGCCTAACCCTAACCTTCCCAACCCACAGCCTAACCCTATCCTCCCCCACCCACAGCCTAACCCTATCCTCCCCCTCCCACAGCCTAACCCTAACCCCCCCATTCCACAGCCTAACCCTAACCTCCCCATCCCACAGCCTAACCCAAACCACACCATCCCACAGCCAAACCCACACCACCCCCTCCCACAGCCTAACCCTATCCTCCCCCTCCCACAGCCTAACCCAAACCTTCCCAACCCACAGCCTAACCCTATCCTCCCCCTCCCACAGCCTAACCCTATCCTCCCCCTCCCACAGCCTAACCCTAACCTCCCCATCCCACAGCCTAACCCAAACCACCCCATTCCACAGCCTAACCCTATCCTCCCCCTACCACAGCCTAACCCTAACCCCCCATCCCACAGCCTAACCCAAACTTCCCCATCCCACAGCCTAACCCAAACCTCCCCACCCATAGCCTAACCCAAACCACTCCCTCCAACAGCCTAACCCTATCCTCCCTCTCCCACACCTAACCCTATCCTCCCCATCCCACAGCCTAACCCAAACCTCCCCATGCCTCAGCCTAACCCTAACCTACATACTGCATACGATGTATTGTTTTTGATTGATTTGCCGGTGAGCTGCCAGGTAATTTGCCAGGGGATTGTGTGTAAGGCTAGCATGTGATACCTCGCAGTAGTACAGTATATGTCCACCTCTACCTCACCATCCCACAGAATGCTCAGAGCAACTCATAGAAAACCAATCAAAACTCAGTGACGGCTAAATTAACCATGGTATTGTAATCAAGTAAGTGTCTTAAAATCCAATAAGAATTCCCAGCCGTACTTTATCAAGTCACAATCCTCACAGTACTTTGTGTCTAGACCGCAGTGATGATACTGGTATCAGGGACTTGATAAATGCTGGTTCGCGCCCAAGTCTAATAAGGACAGGAAATGGACATACTGGTGATTGGTGAGTTTTGTACAACTGAAACATATTAACAAGACTTTTGAGAATGAGTCATGACTCCCTTCCCCTCCGCTATTACTGGTAGCGAGACTTTGCATCTGGAAAGGAGAGAAATAGCTCAGGCAATTTCGGACTAAATAAAATAATTGTTCATGTTCTGTTTTCTATCTCTAAAGCTAATAATGGTAATTAAATACAGCCTGTTATGTATTCACAACACTCTTGGCTCCAAAATGTAATTCTAGATAGAAAACAGTGAAGTAATGGATGTCCTCAATCTACAGGCAAAGCTATGTACTGCAGTATATATCTTTCTGCCTAAAAATACAGTATAACATCTATGCTGCTTGAACAAGAGATTACAGAGGGTCAAAGTGACACTTTGACTGGGCTGGCAAGTCAAGATTTATTTCAGAAGACTCTTCAAAGCCCTAATACACTGCGGCACTTTCACTTCCACTTAGAGAAGGCACACATAGTGCTCCCTTGAGACGCCCGGGACCTTTAGATTTGGTAGATTTTTTTTTATAATAGCAGCAGGATTCGAGCGAGGAGGAGCGCCGGGACCGCAGAGAAGTAGATCTGCGTGTCCCGGTTACAGTGGCGGCAGCAAAGGGGGTAAGGCAGGCAGCAGCGGAACGATAGCCCGGCAGACCCCCGGTGCCCACACTTTACTCAGCACCTCCCCACCGCCTCGGGGTCTGTGGGACTATTGTTAGCCACTGAGACCAAGAGAACGGGAGACAAATTCCGGTACTAGGAAAAAAACAGAACCGGAAGTCAGGGCCGGACAGGCCCCATTCATCAAACTGTGCCATTCTGAAGATTGTAATGTCCGGTTGGGAGTTTGCCTGTCTGGGTGGTGTGTCATCTGGTGGGTGCCTGGGACAGCTGTCATCTGGGAGATGGGGAAGAAGAGATTACAGCCTCCTCTTATGGTCCGGAACATTCTAGTATTTACTACAACCCCAGACCACACAGAGAGGCTGCAATCTCTCCCTCCCTATCTCTCTGGTGACAGGTGTCATAGGCACTTCCTCTAAGACATAAACCTCACACGCCCTTCAGCAGCTGCAGCCGTACGAGTGCCAAGATTCGCGGGTATTTAGAGGGCAGGGCTTAATGCCAAGCAGTGCCCATCCCCATCCATAGTTGCCTGGTGCTGCCGAAATCAGGTAATAGGGATGCCCATCGGTGCTTTCGGTGCATTTATTAAACCTCGTGAAGTGATATAGCGGACGGTGATAAAGCAGCAGCCAATCAGCTCTTAACTGTCATTTTTCAAACCCAGCCTGTATCTAGACAGTTAGGATCTGTAGTGCTTTTTAAAATGTTTTAACGGAGGTCATGCTTGTACAGTATAAAGGGGATGTAGTTAGGATCCTGGCATTCAAGATCATGGCCATCATCCCAATGGATAATATAACAGTAAGTATTAGGGCTAGTTATAGGCTTAGGCACTAGGAGGAGTGTTATGGTTAGGCTGCTGGGAGAAGTGGTTAGGGATATGTTGCCGAAGGTTAGGGTAATATTAGAGTTAGGCTGTGGGAGGGGCGGTTGCACTGCCAGGATTGTGACCCATCGGGATTACGGCTATTGGCATGTCATACCTAAACAATATAAAGTTGTAATGCCTGCATGTAGCAGCGGCTCCTGCCTCATAGAAGGAGGGGTGCGGTGGCTGGATGTGCCACTGCCAATGACACTACCCACCGCTTCCACTGCCACTCCCCACTGTTGCTCCTAGGTTTGCCGCCATTCGCGCCCCAGTGCCTGTACAATCAGAGGAGTAAGTTCACCCCAGTCGCCCGGAGGTTGGAATTTGGTGCCTCTTTAATAAAAAAAAATAGGTAAACAAAATGGAGTGTGTGAAACTGTGTGTGCTTGTGTGTGTATTTAAAACACACATAACTTACAAAATTGTATAGATAGCACACTCAGCTGGTCTACAGGGACCAAAGACCACTTGATGTGTGACAACAGTTGTTGGGTTGAGATTTGATCACAAGATTCCATCATCTGCAGAATCAGTGTTCACCAGTGGGTCTCATAGTCCAGCAGCAGCAAGTGCACCATCACAGTCCGCATCGGCAGCGGTTCTGCACATGCCCATACCCCCAGCTTCTATGGGATCCTATGGGCTGCATTGGCTGAAGCCCATAATAGCTCAATTGGGCTGCACTGGAAGGCAGGGAGTGGCTTCCTACAGGAAGCCAGCTCTCTGCTTATAGCAGCTAGACTGGCAGACCCAGAGGGAGGGAACACCTCCCAATTGAAGTGCGGGTGATTGGCAGGTCGGACTTCCAATAAGAAGTCACTGCCAGCCACAGTGAAGCCAGTGCAGTCTCACAGACCACAGCTGGCTTCACTAAAGCTGAGCACAGTGGCCGATTCCGTCACTGCCTGCGCGGTTAAAATGCTTTAATTAGCATTAAATCTATGTTCGGATAATGGAATGTTTCAACATAGTCACTGTCGGTATAGTGATGTACTGTAGGTTACGACTGTAAAACTGCAGTGAAACCTTGTATACATTTCTCAATACAGCTAACATTCGCTGAGAAATTCAGATTGCGCCTTTGAGTGCCTTCCATAAATGATCTTTTTAACAATGCTCTCAGCATATTCCAATTACAGTTTCATGATTGGTACAAGTCATATATTGCATATAATAAAACAATGTTATTAAAGCACATAAATATTTTGGAATTGCTGAAGAAAGACATTCCGCACATTTCATTTTGAAAAACCGCTTTGCTCTTACCAGTTTTGCAGCGCCAAAATCCACACTAGAGCTGACACCCGGAGGAGGCAAACTTTAATAAAACATAAAAACAGAACCCACTAATCTAGATGCATTCCATTGCAGCAAATTCAAAGCAGAAGTGAACCAGGGAATCACAGAAAAAAAATACACTGTAATGAAAAGTCTCAAGGGTGGCTGCAGTAATGCATGATTTTCATTAGACTCCTGCTGGGTGTACTGCAGAAAATGCCCTGTACCTCTCCCGTCTGAGGTTACCATTTCCCATTGTTCTATAACAGGGCCATCAGTCTTCCTGAAATATCACATTCTCTGATCACTGATCTGTTTCCCAGGGTCTGCTGCGAAAATAACAAATCGTCAACAAAAGCAAAGGTGCCACCGCTCGAGAATACATCAGCGAAATAATTTGCTTGAACACAAGAAAAATAGACAATGTAAAATGAATACTTTCTTTTGCAAGAATTAAATTAACATATGTATCTGGTGCTGGGATGAGGAGCACTAACGATTGTTTTTGGGTCTCTGACAATATTAATAGTCAAGGTAATGATGTATTTTGCTGCAATGCATTGGGATTTTATTTAAATCAGGGTGAACTAGAGAACAACAGCTGTACCGCATGTTTTCTGAGACAAACAAAAATTTACTTCAGGGGCAAACGCAGGATTTTCAGAAGGGGGTTTCCAGAGGGGCGGAGCAAAGCACGGAGATGGACACTGTATATGCCGGGTCAGTTTAAGTATTATAGATAGACCAAATGTATATAAAAAATAATAATAATAATACTAATAAAAAAAAAAAAATATATATATATATATATATATACAGGGGCGTCAACAGCAGTGTAGATCCCTGGGCATAGCAATGTATTGGGGCCCCTACCGATCCTCCAGCAGTAGGGGCGGGGGAAGCTTTGATGTCCCGCGGTGGTAGGGGGTATTATATCAACCGCTCAGCATGTTGGGCCTGGATCAGTAATTTCCACTAATTACCCCTTTACTGCACAGATGGTGGGAGATGGGGGCATTGGGCTGAATCAAGGGGCCCTGATACATAACTTCCAGGGTGGTAGAGGATGTTTAATATGCAGAGGAGGGGTGTATAGTGGAGTGGGCTTATCATTCATAATTTTCTGGTGGCAGGACAGCTTGCTTGACTGCAGATATCTCCAGTTCCCGGAAATAGATTTCTTAGCTTTTAATGAAATAAAAACTAGAGAATCACACCTACCAAATGGTATTGGGGACTAGGGGATCAGAGTTCAGGAGGCAGAGCAATCTGCCAACGAGAATATAAAACTACATACCAGGTGTGTGGAGCTGGAGCAGTAACCAGCTGCTGGAAGGCTGATATCTCTGGTTGTGAGAACAGTAGAGACAAGCTACTAGTGTCCATTAAAGGAGGAAAGTCTTTTGGAAGATACCCTCAGAAAAACTCTAAGTCAGACAGAACCTGAAATATCTGACTGGGAAGCGCAATTAACAGGTTTGGATGGGGACCACTGCTTTGAAGTCAGATATCTCTGGTTCCCAAGGGCCGATTTTTTAAATTCTTATACCCATGGAAAGAGGGGACCCTCAGCTTTCAGACTAGGACCATTAGACTACTAGGGGGGTTGTTTCTGGGTACTCAGAAACCCCCCCCCCCTGCGTGCGCTACTGTACTTGATGTTAGTAATGCAGCTTTCACATCGCGAAACCTGCTTAGACCCTGTATTTAAAACGTTTCTTAAAATGGGTCAGAGCAATTTAAACCCCTTTCACATCGCATGTTGTAAACTGTATATTCAGGGGCGTAGCTAAGGGTTCATGGGCCCTGGTGCGAAAGGTCAGCTTGGGGCCCCCCTACATACAACAAAATTAAAATCTCTGTCTGTTTATAAGGCCCCAGCTTTTGTGAAACTACAAGTCCGATCATGCCTTGCCACAGTTTTGCTATTAGGGTATGCTAAAACTATGGCAATGCATGCTGGGAAATCTAGTTTCACAACAGCTGGGGGGGGGGGGCACAGTTTGGAGTGGACATGAGTGCAGGGGGATGGTGATTTGCAAGGTGTTGAGCATAGCAACCAAGCAATACATACGGGAATGTACAGACTATCAGCAGGGCAGCCATATAACTGATAAACTGTGTCATGCTGCTGTGGCTCCCCGTCCCGCTCCCCGTACGGCGGTGCGCTCACCTGTCACGTCACCCAGCAGCACACAAGCCATGCAGGAGTTCCCGCTGTGATACGGCATGCTGCTGTGGCTCCCCGTCCCGCTCCCCGTACGGCGGTGCGCTCACCTGTCACGTCACCCAGCAGCACACAAGCCATGCAGGCATTGCAGGAGTTCCCGCTGTGATACGGCATGCTGCTGTGGCTCCCCGTACGGCTGTGCGCTCACCTTTCATGTCACCCAACTGCACACAAGCCATGCAGGACCTGGCTTTGCACCTACAGAGCATCCGTAGCCCTGTAGTCGGCAGAGTAAAAGCTGCTGATGAGTAAATTACCGCGGCTGCCGCCGACAGTCAAGTCAGTGCACAGCCGCCGCTGCACAGTATACACTGGACCACCAGGGCTGTTTTGCTTTACATGGCGGCCCGCGGCACTTAGCACCAGGACCTGGTCTCCATAGCGGAGACCGTCACCAACCGCATGATCCATGTGCTGAGCAGGGAAGGTGAGCGGCGCCATACTGCAGCCTTATACCCAGGCTCACTGTCGGGCTCTGGCATTGCTCTGCTGGTGCTTGTAGTTCAACGCGGTAGCCGGACAGTGGCGGGGGTTGGGCCCCCCTGGCTCAGGGGCCCGGTCGCAGGTGCGACCGCTGCGACCCCTGTAGCTACGCCACTGTGTATATTACTGATTCATTACCATTTTTGTACCTTTCACATTGAACCCGTTTCACTGACAGAAGACAGTTGTGGTTGTGCGCTGTGACATCATGCAGGGATCCATCCTATCACCTTCTGTGGCTTCAGTGGCATGAAGTTCTGCCGGCCGGAGGCAAGTAATAGTTTGGTGCACGCCCCCACCCAATAAAAAAAAAATCATATATGCTGAACATATACAACAGTGGGCACCGCTAAATGACAGAGGAACAGGTAGCAGTGAGCACTGAGCTGGTCCTGCTCCGTGCATATTTAATGAGTGAGTAACTGCCCCGTGCGTATTTAATGAGCGGGTTACTGTCCCGTGTATATGTAATGAGCAGAACACGCTCATTCAATATGCAATGCACTGCACAGAGCAGGACCCGCTCATTACATATGCAGGGGGCGGGAACCCGCTTATTAAATATGCACTGCACGGAGCGGAACCCGCTCATTACATATGCAGGGGGAGGGGACCCGCTCATTAAATATGCACTGCGCTGCATGGAGCAGAACCCGCTCATTACATATGCAGGGGGTGGGGACCTGCTCATTAAATATGCACTGCGCTCACTGCTGCCTGAGTACTAAATACCGGTTCAGACCCGTTCATACTACACAAAAAACGGTAGTGTGCACGGATGTGAAAGCGCCCTAAATTCACTAGGGCGCTTTCACATCGCAGCTATTACCATTTTAAAACGGCAAAATACCGGGTTCTAGCTGCGATGTGAAAAGGGTATAGGTGTCAATGCTGTACACAGTTAAGTGAAAACCTATACTCGTCAAGATTAATTGTTAGACTATTTAAGTGTTAGTGTTTTGCTCATTCATTTTAACAAACAGAAGCCTGATGCAGACCTACAGTATTCGTAGGCTGCGTATGTTCGCCTAATAAACACCGACTGGTAAAAACCCACCTCTCTGCTGCGCAAATTAATTTTTTCCCGTTCACAAATAAAAGCCTAAACTGACTTTTATCTTGGCCGGAGATGGACAAATTCAAGGCGGGCACTAACATCATGTGACATCAGCCACCAACCCGAGCAGGCATCGAAACATAAAACGCTGGGCATTCCCATTATCCAGACCCCTGCCCGCCACCTTCACTCCCCTGACAGTGCGAATGCCTCATATTTGTGCATGTGCAGACCCCCACCATCGAAAATGGGGTCGAATTCGCTGTCTCAATTGGCCCCATATTACTCTAAATCAGCCTTTTTTAAATGGTGGGCCGTGGGTCACTAGTTGCTAGGTGTGCCACCAGGCCTCGGTGGCGGCGCTGACAGTGACATGTGGGCCGCTCGGCGCTGCTGAGTGTACGATGGCGAAGATGCGCAGGTAGCGCTACTGTGTGCGCTCGTGGCGCAGTCTTGTGGAGCCAATGCTGCCCGTGATCAACCTGTGCTTAGCAGGTGCAAGGCGTGGCCCGGCACATGCGCAAAAGGCCTTCACGGACGGTGGGGCTGCACTCGGTGCCATTTTACAGGGCGGGCGCCGCTGACATGGTGAGTCATAGGTCACTTAGGGGGGGGAGCTGGTGTTTGGAACTACTGTACTAAGGGGGAGGCAGATTTTGGGAATAACTAAGGGGGGCAGGTGTGTGGAATAACTAAGGGGGGAGCTGGTGTGTGGCATTACTAAAGGGGCAGGTGTTTTGATATTTGTTATTATATGTATTATATTTGATTAAAAAACTGATGATGTGCCTTGGCAATTTTAAAATCTTGTTTAGTGTGCCACGAGTTTAAGAAGGTTGCAAATCACTGCTCTAGATAAACAAAGTCTGCTGTTAGAATGTATTTTGTCTAGCAAACTTAGCAACAAGAAGATATTTTGTGCCAAATATTAAATACATTATTAACACATGATTAGTAAGTTGCAGCTTTTTTGGCCGCAACTTGTTTGGGTTTTATTGAAGTTACTCTGGCAAGCTGAGCTGCAACAAGGGGGGTGGGGTTTGTAGGTGGAAAGTAGATGTGTGCAAAGTATAGAAACACCATTGAGAAAAAAGATAAAAAAGATAAAAGACAAAAAAGCACCTGTAAAGGAAAGGGTTAATTGAAGCAATGTTTACGCTCCTTTATAGGAGTGTTTTTGTTTACGGAGCGTAAACATTGCTTTAATTAACCCTTTCCTTTACAGGTGCTTTTTTGTCTTTTATCTTTTTTCTCTTTGCTGTCTCTCAAAAACCTCTTTTTTTCTTAATCTCTATAGCGCTCATTTTTTTCACAAATTGCACTATTATATCTATTGAGCAGCTTTCTACATCTTTTAGCGCAAGTGAAATCCCCCCTTCCTATAGAAACACCATGTTGGGGTGCTAATAGTTGCACCGCATTCTCCTGCGTGACTTGCAAGTACTTAAACCAGGGGTTCCCAATCTTTTTAGAATCCCGGCACCCTAGAGTATTAGAATTTTATTCACGGCACCCCTAGGCCCAACAAAATATATATAAAATTAAGTAGATTGGGTTTATATGTGACTCTTAGGGTCAGTTATGTTGTAAAGGGCAGGATTTGCTTCTGTTTGTACACATAGTTTATGATTGGCAGCCACCAGCACTGGTTTTGTCCATAAATTATTGATCATAAATAATTTGAATTGTCCACCAACCCGTGGCAACCCTGGACCACCAACCCGTGGCACCCTTGCAAGTGCCTGGAGGCACCCCAGGGAGCCTAGGCACGCAAAGACAAACAAAATTATCAGTCCCAAGGCGCAGTCACTCTTCTTCTGTCGGGTCCGAAAAGAGGGGTCACCACTCAACCCCATGTCGGTACAGTTTGTGGAGAAAGGGACCAGGGGCGATGAAGAGTTATCAACACATCCGGAGAAATATGTAAAGAAATTGTAGCAATGTGTTAAGAACGACCTTAACAATCTCAAAGTGTATTTACACAACAATAGGGAGAAGGGTCTTCAGAAGCATACCTGTACTCACGCTCAAGATTGAGAATTGTGCTCATAAAGGTTTCTTTTATATCTCTAGGGGATTTCACCACAAGTGAATTTTCAATATTGGATGCGTACCGTACTCACAAGTGGATATTGCTGGTACAGACGCATCTAGGTATCTTTTTAAAAGGAACCCAATCTCTTAGGTGTAATGTGTATCCGTAGATTGCTCCATAGAAAAAGATAAGACAAAAAGTCCTCTTTCGGAGTAGGTACACAATTTTATTAACAACAGCAGTAACTGGGAAATACCAGATGGAAAAAGTACGGTACCTGGTGACTGGGGTATTGGCCTTATACCCCAATCTTAACCGCATATAGGTGGTAAGTTCCCAGGATGAAATACAGCAAGGCTCCTCTCCTGCCAACGCGTTTCGACAGGATAACCTGTCTTTTTAAAGGCTTGGAGAGGAGTCACATCAAGGCGATATTTATACCCCTGCACGTGTATGGCATCTAATTGTACAGCCCCTGGATGTAGGAAAAACCGGAAGTCAGGGAATGCTATCAAAATAGTAGTTTCCCTGTTAGCTAGAAACTCTATTGGCTTTTAGTATATAAAGTAGAGGCCGTCTAGCTAAATAGCCAGATTTTGGGGCCAAACAAGTGGTCCAAAGGGCTCCTTTCAGTCCCGTAAGCCGTGTGGAACGCATAATGCCTTCCAGCATTCGCGTCACTTCCGGGTTAGCGGAGGTGTACACGCGCGAGCGTCTCTCGCGTCATTTCCTGGCTTGGTAATGCCGTGGAACGCATGGACCCTGTGTATGCACACAGGTCCATTGATAATAGTAGCTGTGGAACGCACGGCCATTATAATTGAACGGCATAGGTGCTTCTACACTAATGTACCATACATTTCACGGCAATTGTATTGCCTCCCCATTTTTTGCCGCTCTGCGCCGCTGAATAGATGCTGCGGGCATGCACACAGCATCTATTCTCTTCAGGCTGGGGAGGACTCCCAACAGCCCCCCCCCCCCACACCACCGCGGGACATTGGCGGCCCCGTGCGGGATGCAGATACATTCCCATATACTGGGACATTCCCACGGTAAGCTTTACTATACACTGCCAAGTGTCAAAGCCTGCGTAGGTAAGGGGAGGGGCATAACGGAAACACTACTATCCCAGGCCTTGGACAAGAGTATCCACTCCTCCCCTACCAGCGGACCACAGCAAATAGAGCCCCACCCCTCTGTGGACCACAGCAAATACACCACATTGCTGAATACCAAGCTCAGGAATGATTTGCATTCCAAAACTGGATCCAATAACTAAAGCCATATTTAGATGACGTTGTCCATTGTATTTATAGACATGGCTGCTTGAGCAAGTGCATTGACCATAGACCTAATTTTATGTGACTGCCACAGCATTTTAAAAACAAATGATGACAGTGAGATTTAAAGGCAAGTTTGAGATTTTAACCAGGAAAACAACAGGTGAGAGCGGAAATCTGCCACGTGAAGGTGAAAACCACGAGGACAGTTATGCAAAACATGGGACTGTTCCCAGATACACAATTCCGCTGCTCCAGGCTAGGACTAATGCGGCATTTTCAACAGATCCAGACCAAAATATAGAGCAAACGACAGAATTAGAAACTAGAACACATTTAACAGACCGCCTGGAGCACTGTGCTTAGCAGATGTGTGTGTGTGTGTGGAATTTTACTGCACCTTGCACTCGGAGCAGAGTGATGTGTAGGCCTCTTACTGTATTTCCTGCCTGACATTAATCCCAGAGTCCTGCCAACAGGGATTGTTTGACAAGGCATCATAAATGCAAGACATGCATGGCCAGTGTGACTAATGGGGTCATGCTTCGTGTCCCCTGAGTTCCATCAACAAAGCTTTATGTACTGAGCGCTACCATGCAGCAGCCATTTTGTTTTAAAGTATATCTGAAAGTGTATTCGGTTTGGAGATCCTATTGCTAAGTTATAAATGATTAATCGCATGTAGGGATGGTGAAATAAACACATAAAAATCCACTTACAGTATCCTAGAGCATCCTGCACTCTCATCCTTTGCAGGATTAAATAGATGTGGCGTGAGTTCAAGTGGTGTTACTGCTTTGTATTCTGCTACCAGCATGAGATAGCGCCCAGCCAGATAGGGAGAGAAACTGAAGCAAAATGATGTCTCTTCCCTGTGGTAAGAGGATACGGCGTATTTTCAGCATTTATCTGCCCTGTACAGGCGGTGGAACCTTTTCCAACTGATTTATTAGCGCTACACACTGACCTGCTGCTGCTTATTACAGTACTGGAGTAAGATTACTTTTCTAGCCTGGAAAGGCTGTCTGTTTATATATTACTAAATATGTTTCCTGGTGTTCAGCGTTGGATGTCAACCGCAGCCCTGTGCAGTGGAAAGTGAGCGAGGCTTTTTAGGCCAGCTAAGACTTGGCAGTCAGTCGTGGCATCAGAAACACAATGATTTATCAAATCAACGTACTGTATGGGCTATAGAGCTGGTTTCCGGCACTACCATTAACATTATTGACTGTCCAAAGTTTCGCTTTTAATTAAATGGAACGCAAACAGTGGAAATTGACCGGACATATTAAATGTCTTTAGAGCAATACTGCAGTACAACAGGGTTAATTATAGATGTGATCATGATTTTAATCTATATGGTATATCTGAGTATTTAATGATAAAAGTGGGGAACTTTAAAAATATGAATTGAGGATAAATTGAATGTAAATAAATAAATAGTGGTACCTGTGGAAATAAACTTGGTAAGTGCCAATGTTTACACTCTTTTTGTGAAAGAGTTTGGATATTTGAAAAGTAAGTCAGCATACCTCCCAACTTTTGATCTGAAGAAATAGGGACACTCGAGCGCCCGAAAAGGGGGCGGGGTGTATGCAAATGAGGGCTCGGCTTATGCTAATTAGCCGCAACCTCATTTTCATACGAGAATAGACGCTGTGCGCATGCGCACAGCGTCTATTCTACTAGATTGGGGGGTCTCCCAACTGCCACCCCCCGCAGCGGGACAATGCCTGCCGCGGGTGGGACAGCGGGACAGGACCCGAAAATCGGGACTGTCCCTCTAAAATCAGTTGGGAGGTATGAGTCAGTCCGGTGTTGCTGTCCCTATGTTATCCTGCACTCCGTGTGATCTGTCCCGGCTTTGGTCTCCTTAAGTTGTTTTGGCTGTGAGGGCTTCTAAGCGCAGGAACCGGCTGAACCCCGTTTGCACGTGGCAGCCGCTGCGCTGATGCTCCATCTTCGCCAAGCAGACCGGAAGCGGCCAGAAGTTGGGCAAGTCGCCATGAATAACTTGTCTGATCCCTGTGTGTACCCAGTCATCAGCGTTCCAGGCTCCAGAGATATTGCGGGTCGTGGTGAATTCAAGGTTGAGTCTTCCGGAACAAGACTTCCGTTTTACCAATAAAGTTTTCACATAAAGATCCACAAGGTTGGAGCAGTCAGATATCCTTGAAAAAGTGCGCATGACGCACGAAACGCGTTGGAGAAACAAGATCCTCCGGCAAGCTGTCACCGCATCTCCATCCCCGGCTCCATCTGCGATCGTAACTCAACTTCCGTCCGCTTCCGGTCTGCTCGGCGAAGACGGAGCATCAGCGCAGCGGCTGCCACATGCAAACGGGGTTCAGCCGGTTCCTGCGCTTAGAAGCCCTCACAGCCAAAACAACTTAAGGAGACCAAAGCCGGGACAGATCACACGGAGTGCAGGGTAACATAGGGACAGCAACACCGGACTGACTTACTTTTCAAAGATCCAAACTCTTTCACAAAACATTGTGAACATTGGCACTAACCAAGTTTATTTCCACAGGTACCACTATTTATTTATTTACATTTAATTTATCCTCAATTCATATTTTTAAAGTTCCACACTTTTATCATTAAATACTATACCATATAGATTAAAATCATCAGAGTCACCCCCGCTGCCACTGGCAGTTGGGTTGGCTAGCCTATTTGAATTTTGAAAATGCTGCAGCCCCACCCCTGGAGCCACCACTGCTTATAAATCATTTATTTTGTGTGCAATAAATGCATTTACATACATTACCTCTTCCTGACCGGAACCAGGAGGAACAGTTCGCGCGCCGCGTCCCCATGAAAATGCCGGGTGTTCCCTGCTGGGGACGGTTGGCTGACATTACAGGAAATCAGTGCCCGCCCCATCTTCGGCGATTTGCGGAGGAAATAAAAGTCAGTTTCTACTGAATTTTATTTCCGAAGGAAGGAGAAATCATTCGATGGTCGACGACCATCAAATGAATTATCCGGCTAGCGGATGCACGCAACTAGATGTGTTAGTGAACACCTCCCTCGCATGGTGCTGAGGCATAGCTGCCTACCCTCCTGCATTCTGCAGGAGACTCCCTGACATAGCAGCAATCTCCCTCTCTCCCTCATTAGTCTAGCAATCTCCCTCATGTCACCTAGCCCACATTACACTGTTACATCATAGTTACCTACCCTCCTGCATTCTGCAGGAGACTCCCTGACATAGCAGCAATCTCCCTCTCTCCCTCATTAGTCTAGCAATCTCCCTCATGTCACCTAGCCCACATTACACTGTTACATCATAGTTACCTACCCTCCTGCATTCTGCAGGAGACTCCCTGACATAGCAGCAATCTCCTTCTCTCCCTCATTAGTCTAGCAATCTCCCTCATTTCACCTAGCCCACATTACACTGGTACATCATAGTTACCTATATACTGAAAAGGGTTCCCCTGAACAGCCTTTTCTCATGTTGGTTTATATTAATTGTTACCATTGAATTTGCATTACAAATAATTATCTCTAAGCCTGTGCCAACCAACCCCCCATCTCACTCTATCATAGTTACCTACCCTTCTGCATTCTGCAGGAGACTCCCTGACATAGCAGCAATCTCCCTCTCTCCCTCATTAGTCTAGCAATCGCCCTCATGTCACCTAGCCCACATTACACTGTTACATCATAGTTACCTCCCCTTCTGCATTCTGCAGGAGACTCCCTGACATAGCAGAAATCTCTCTCTCTCCCTCATTAGTCTAGCAATCTCCCTCATTTCACCTAGCCCACATTACACTGTTAAATCATAGTTACCTCTCCTCCTGCATTCTGCAGGAGACTCCCTGAAATAACATCAATCTCCCTCTCTCCCTCATTAGTCTAGCAATCTCCCTCATGTCACCTAGCCCACATAACACTGTTACATTTTTGGGGAAAAAAAGAAATGAGAGACAGATACATTTCTATTGAATCATCTGCGCCACTTCCCAGCACTTTACCAAGTATAGTGGCTCTTACTAACGGCTTTGGGGCTCATCTACATTTGGATATAAGTCATTTTACAAGATTCCCCTCAGATGTAGCAGTACACACCCACGCTTCTAGGTGCCACGTTCACAATCTCTTTTCACAATCTCTCCATATATGGAACTAGACACGCCCTGTGGGTGGAGCATGACACACCCTCTCAATGGGCACTGTGCAAAATTCTACTACCAACTATAATCTCCCTGAAACTGGTTTTCAAAAGTAGGTGCTGAGGGTATTCGGAGGCGGGATGGCGGGCATTCAGCGGAGCAGCGTTAAGTCACTTGATAAGCAGCAAACGACTGCTGCTTACCGGGTGGTGTTGAATCACCCCATATATTCTTCCGATTTAATTCAGCATGTTCACAATTCCTTTCATCAAGCATTGCTCTGGAATACGCATGCTATATCCTAGTCCCAGCAGTCTAGCTGTATGTAGTCAGCGTGATTACTCCTGTATATATGAATATACCATATTGTATTGTAATCAGGTTTGTTATACTATAATCTGCATTGTCACATTTCAGCTCCTGGATGCTGCATAAATTACTGAGCGAAAACAGGAGGGGGCGCCCCAGGATCTACCAAAAAGCATTAAAAACAGGAAAATGTGTCAGTTTGGGTTTTACATAGTAAGTGTGGCATAGAGCTACAATACATTGTATGGCCAATGTTTCTCAGACTGCATAGCTCAGATTATTATGGCAAATGATTCTATAACAACTGCTGGGATTTCACTATCACCCTCTCTTGACCCAACTGATTTCCATCAAGCCAGCTAAGCCGTTGATTACATACTTGGTTTAATCCTAGCATGAGTAAAGGCCTGCAATCAGCAGTGCTCGCAAATGAGGACTGAAGTGTCATTACAATGGGCTCTTATTGTTGCTCCACATTTCCTATACCCAGAAGAGTTTAGTAAATGCACATGGGAAAATGAAAGATGTTTTCCTTCATAGGGAGGATATACAGATAAGGCTTATTCAATTGTAATATTTAGTGCAACCTGTGTCCCCGAAGTGGATTTACAATGTTCTGGTGAATTCTGTTGTGTGCCAGGGATAGAGCGGTCAGATTGGAACTCATCGGGCCCCCCTAGAGTTACTAGAAACCATGGTTGAGAACCATGGTCAACATTAATTTGATGTTTGGTTTAGCCTTTTACTGCGGCAGAGCTACATCGGGGACTGAGCATGTAGCCAGGGCAGCCGAGAGGAATGCCGGGCCCCGGTAAAATTTTAGGGGTGTGGCTTAAGTGTGGGAGGTGTGGGCACCTCCCGCACTTAGGCCACGCCCCCAAAATGTTCAGAGGAGGGTGAAAGAAAACTCTATAAACTGTAATCTCAGCAGCAGCACACACCTACAGCAAGTGCTGTGCTGACAGCAGGCTCAGCATGACCTCTCACACTGGGGGAGATTCTCTAAGAATCTCCGCCCCCCTTCGCCGCCCATCGCATTTATAATTATCGCATATGTTCTAACATATGCGATAATTATAGCAAAGGACAGCTCTTGCGTTAAGAGCTGTCCTTTGCGGTGAGAGTCGCCGGGTCCCGGCAGGTCCCGGCGGCTCCCCCCTCCCTCACACACCTGGCGCTGCTGCTGCTGCGCCGGGCTCTCCTCCTCCCTGCACCCGGAAGAGGATCAGTGCAGGGAGGAGGTCAAAGGTCCGGGCAGCACTGCGCTGTGCTGCCCGGACACAGGTGAGGGAGGAGGGGGCGATGCGGGAGGGCGGCGGGTCGTTGCGGGGCGGTGGTGGGATGTGGTAGAATTGGCATTGGCTTCTATGGGGTATCGCCAGATTTTTCTGGCGATGCCCCCCGCCGCGTTAACCCGGATGCTTACAGCATTCCAAAATGCGGTAAAAACCCCGATAACGGGGTTTTTAACGCATTTCTTGCATAGAGAATCTCCCCCAAAGTCAGTGAGACACTCATGCCGAGCCTGCTGTCAGCACAGCACATGCTGTAGAAGTGTGTGCTGCTGTTGCTACCTGGGAGGGATGGAGGGGGAAGGGAAGGGTTGGACCAGGGCCCCTCCAGCAAGCCTGGGCGCGGGTAATTAGAACCCGCTCCTCCCCCCCTCAGCTGCCCTGCATGTAGCTGAAAGTAATTGTGGACCACATAACAGACACCATCTTGATGGCCACTGTAGGGTTCTTTAACATAAGCCAGTGTTGCACGCATATCCCAGGGTGGTGTAATGAGTGGGGAACCTTCTCAGGCTGTGAGCACAGCTATGGATAAACCCAGCACTGCTTAGGATGGGTGTGTTTGTGTGAGCTTTTGTATTGGGACTTTGATATTGGGTGGCTGCATCTGAGCACATCACCTGTAGTTTGCCCTTCTGAGTCTTCACAATGACTCTTACTCAATGCGGCCGGCGAAGGGGTTAAACGGCAGGGATCGCCGAAAATTAGCAACCCTCACCGTTTAAATCTGGCACGGCCGCTCACACCAATTCTACGTTCCAGGGGAATCCTCAGTGTCAGAGGACGGCAAGGATTCCCCCAAACAGCGAGGCTCGCGGATAATGCAAGAAGCCCACTGCATTTAACATCAATCCTCGCTGTTTTAGCGGCTGCACACGCCACTTCCATGTCGCTGCAAACACCCAGCGACATGGAAATGGCGTGTGCAGTGCGGTCAGTTGAATACTGACCAGCGAGCTGTGACGGCGAGCAGTCAGTCATCACTGCCCGGTGTCACAGCTCGCAAAAGTCATTGAATACTCCCCACTGTTTGCTGGTTTCATTTTATTTTAGATATTCAACGTATCATTAAAAAAACAAAAAACTAAAAAAACAAAAGAGAAAATATAATGTGTGTACTCATCTGAGGGGCGATTACTTAACACTTAGGAATGATTTTGGAAAAAAGGGCAGTCTGGACTGTCGTACCTTGGGTGTGGTATAGTAGATCGGCAATGTTATAGTTGACAGTTAATTGATTGATACAGAATTGTCAACAGGTGATAAGGGTTGACGTGAAATGTCGATAGAGGCAGCCCTAGGCATAGACAAACTAGGCAAATGCCTAGTAAATGTGTTGTAATAATGTGTGACATACGTGTAAGCTGTATTACTGTGTTGCATTCTGTGCAGAAGGACATTACTAATGTGCAGCATAATGTGTAAGGGGAATTACTTTGTGGCATTAGGTGTATAAGGACATCATTAATGTGTGTTTTAATGTGTAAGGGGCGTTACTGTGTGCCATTATGTGTATAAGGGCATTACTAATGTGCGATATTATGTGTAAGGGGCATTACTGTGTAAAAGGGTCACTACTACTGTGGGACATTATGTGTGTACGGTTCACTACTGTGTGGCATAACATGTACAAAGGACACTGCTGTATGTTGCAATGTGAATAAGGAGCAATACAGTGGGGTGTAATGTGAATAAGGAGTAATGGGTCAGGGGCAGAACTAGAGATGGTGCTGGGGGGCACAAACCATAATCTTTCCTAGGGCATCAAACTAGCTAGTGCCGACGCTGGAGGTTACGGTCGGCGTGAACAAAAAGGTCCACAGGGTCAAAAAGTTGACATGCACGGTTGACACAAAAATGGTCACTACAACTATGCCTGATATCGGCACAGCGTTAAGATTAGCCTTTTTTGTCACAAAAGGGATTGATATAAAGTCATAGATGAAGCCATGATCTGAGGATAGGTGTATGTGGACACATCTGTACATTGCAGAGCAGGCGTGTTAGAGGAGGGGGATGAAGCGTCATGCAGCTGCTCCTTATAGCCAGCAATAGATGGCTCTGATCAGACGGACATACAGTAGCAGAAAGCTGACAGCACTAACTCCGGTAAAATGCATTACAGCAATGATCCATTTTAATAAATCCAGGTACAGGCAGGTAGGAGTCCGTATTGATAAATACTAACAGGAACATAACAAGTTGATTTACTTTTGCCATACACTTTACAAGCACGCGCGTACTTATCCCAGGAAGTTGTTCTAGTTTTGAATCATGAAGTTCTTCTAAACCAGATAATCGAAGGTCAGTTAGAAGGTGCGAAAGGGTTGCAGGTTTGTCTGAAGGAACATTGACTTCAGCTAGATTTTACAAGCTACAATAAAGTATGACTTAACAGGTCAGGCCCTAGAGCTTTTATTATCTGATCACCTGGAAGGCTTGGAACTATCTTAGTATCATCAAGATGTCCTAATAGGAAGCTGTGTGATAAATCCCTGTTGGCGAGTTAACACTATGCCAGTTTCTGTGACAGAAATAGCTCTGCGCATCCGTGCATCCTTCCTGGTTGCATATCATTGTGAACAGGATGCATTTTCGAAAAAAAGACACCGCCTTCAATTGTACAAGATCTAGCATAGTGTTCCTTCTAGGAACTAAGCATGGCAGCATAAGGGGGAGGATCGGGCCCACCAATGTCACCATTGTGGGCGGTCCTGGGCCGCAGACATCATAAAAGGGGTGTGCCCGGGCCACGATCATCGCGCAAGGGGGAGGGCCTGGCTATGCCGAAGTCCCTGCACTGCCGGGAAGGATTGGGCATCACCATCTACGGCAGCGCTGGGCTTCCCCGGGCACATCGGCGGGGACAGGCAGCAGGCTCTTTTAGCTGGGTGCTGATAGAGGGGCATGGCGCATTTTGCCCTTTAAAATTCAGGCAGGGTGCAGCGCCCCGCTAAAACCGCCTAGGGGGAACACTATAGCAGCTTACTCACTCCATGTATCTTGTGTTGCATGGCTTATTCAGGATAGATGTACCAACTAATCTGTGTTTCCTCTCGCTGTGACCCATGGTGCAATGTCTCCAAAAATCCCGGATCCGACCCGGCAGTTGGAAGAAGGATCCAAGCCGGGTGGGATCTGGGATTTACACTGTTTACACTGCGGTGCCCATACGCAGTGTAGACAGAGGCGGCGCTTGGAGATGACATCATCTCCAAGCGCCGGGACCACGGTGATCCCCACCGGAAACACCAAGGTAGGCTGCTGGGCTGCCCCCAGCCCCCGTGCACCCCCCCCCCCCCCCCAGCCATCGTCCGGGAGGTGAATGGATGCCGCACACAAAGGGCAAACAGTTGTTCAAGGCAATCTGGCATGCTGGGAGCCTTGCTTATATCCCCCTTGCTCAGATGTCATTGGCTGCAAGCCACAGCATCAATCAGAACCAGGAAGTACCTGTGCACACCTTGGTCCAGAGATCAGGTGTACAGGTAAAGCGGGCATTGCGATGGGTTCAGCTTGGGATGCTGAACAAGGCCTGGAGGGACACAGGAGACATTGCACCATGGGTCACAGCGAGAGGAAACACAGATAGCGGGTCTGCGATGCAGAATGCGCCAGTGCGATGGTAATGGACGTGGCTGCAGATGCGACCGCACACCGCGACTCCTGACACACGGTGCTGGCTTTTAAAATACAGGGAACCCCTATGAAGATGTTTCCCTGTATTTTTCTAACCAGGGCCATCTCAACAAGCCCAGGTTATGCTCAGGATCTTAATTTGTAGCTCTTTTTTTTACTTTACACAAATAAGCATTGCATGGACCTCATTGATCCGTTCGATGCTTCATGTTCAACTGTGTTTGTCTGCTGGTAAACACGGAAGCCAAATATGAATCTCTTCATCAGGGCCACCACTAGTAATGTTGGGGCCCGGGACTGACAGCGGTACACCCCCCTTGTGCGTGCCGGCACACCCCCCCCCCATTACTATTATTTACCAGCGGTGGTGGCAGCGGCGCAGCATCTTCAGTGCAGCCTGTGAGCCCCTCTGTATCCTAGGCTCGGAGGCTGCAGGCTGCACTGTGTATTGTGCGCGCCTGGCCGCTGGTGCCCGGTGGGGGATACTGTGCTGTGCAGGTGCGGGGGGTGCCATGTCACTGTGGGCAGCTGCCCGGGCCCCTGCAGAGGCTGGGGCCCGGGACAGCTGTACCCCTGGCACCCCCCTGTCGGCGGCCCTATCGGCGGCCCTGCTCGTAAACATGAATCCTCAGAACTCTGCAGTTTAGCACATAGAATTTGAGGGGCGAAAACACCCCCGTTCCCGTTCTTATTGCCGATCAGCCAAAATAGCCAATCTTAGTACATTTTCCTAGTAGGAGCCAAAAGCAAAGAGAACAAAATACCACAGATTTCTTCTACAAGGACGGCGTTTATCGTAAGTATCTCAGGACGGAACTAGCACCTTATTTTCTGAATACAAAGCTGTTCTGACATTTACAGAAATTTAAGTCAAAGCAATTCACTTGTTACTGCACCTTACACATGCAAGTTCGTCTTTCAGATAATTCCTCTTTAAGGGCGATATTTAGAATCAACGATGAGCTCAAACCTACAGATCCACTGTGACAATATATGTTCTAGTGATCTCCTGAGCTATCTCCTCAAAGTGCTGTGTAATGTGACAGGTCTGATAACGGACTCGAGTCTATTTCCTCTTGAGTGCTCATTGCAAGCAGCTCGTTATATAACTATCTCGGAGCCACATGACATTGAGTTCTAGATTCACTCTCTAATAAAACATGTTCTGCTGACAAGCCCAGAAACTGATTTTTAAGTGAATAACATTTTATTCTGCATTGTTTTACTGCCAAGAAAGCGGCAGAAGAGACAGAAAAGATGTGCGGCAACTTATAGATATTTATCACTCCAGAGTCGGAAGGGCCCATCAGGGAATGCGGTATTCGAAACTCAAGTATAAGGGGTGTTGTACCATGGAGAGGCTTGGACAATGATTGAGACGCCCATACACCAGTGGGGATCGTAGAATCAGGACTTTTAACACGCTTAATATCCCTGATCCTCAAAGGATCGCCGATCATCACTGCCCGCTGATCGGCACAGAATGGCGGTGCTGGCGGGTTGGGAAATTGAGCAGACAGGTGTATGGGCACCTTTAGAGAGGACATAGTCAGCATCGTTGACCACCAACCATCACTCTGATATCTACCTTTCCTAAAACTGCTAAACTGGAGTCTTCAGGAGCCTCGTGGATCAGTAGGAGAGATCCTCAGACCACCTTTGAGTAATCCACGAGACTGTAATACCCCATGTTAAGTAATACCTGTTGTAGAAGGTTGACAGGTCATTGAGAATGAAGACACAGGAATATCTCTTCCACTTCTCATGGAAAAACCTATTGTGAAGATCATAGAGAGAGGTAGTTATGTGTTGGGGCTGTACACATTGTGTGGCTCTGCAGCCATTGGGAAGGACCTGTACAGTAAAGCATACTGTTGGCAGGATGTATCATGTGTCACCTATTGCATTTGAAACATCCGCAATTTTGGATAATTATGCAAAGAACAGCTCTTTCGATAAGACCTGGCCTTGATGGTGTTCCGTTAATTGAGTTTCCTTTCCTACTGATCACAAAGCCATTGGACGAGGTTATAGTACTGTACATATCATAGCCAAGAAAATGTCCAGGACTGTGGTGTGAAAATAATCTGCCTGACTCCGAGGGAACAGTGGGCCTTCCTCATTGCCTTACAGCAGGGGTGGGGAACCTCCGGGCCGCGGGCCGTAAATGGCCCCCGTAGCCAGTTTGACTGTTCCGCCCACCCACCCGACGGTTTGTCCGGGAGTCAAAGAAGGGGGAGATCTCGTGAGAGGTCTCTTATTCAGTGGCAGCCAGAGAGTGGGAGTCTAATTCAGCGGCAGCTGCCGGAGCGTGGGATGGGTGAAGCAGGGACATTTGTAAGTGGCTAATTTATATAGTATATAGCTCCCAAAGGTTTTTTTTCCATTACAAATGCCCATTGGGGCCTTACAGGTATGTATCAGTCGACATTGAAAATGTCTCTGGATAAATTGAAGCTGGTTGTCTCTTACCAAGAAATTGACCTGTCAGAACTCAGAGGCTTGCTTTGTTCATGGGCTTGGAGGAATGCATTTGACTTCAAGAATTGAAGTTGTGTATTATTTTATGTAGTTATGGACTGTAAAAATTACTCTCCCAAAGAAGCCATCAGGAGAAGCTGGAATGCAGATGCCCTTTAAACAACTATGGTATTCCAATAATGCTTAGCTGCTCTTCTGGACAGTCCATCTAGTAATGGCTACTGTGTGTGAGCAACTGCTAGTACAGATTATTCCAGAAAGAGGAAGCAGATGAGGCAGATATCCAATCTGAAGGTCCACAGCATACGTACACCAGCGTCTGAGCTGAAGAGACCAGCCCAAATTAGATAAACAAAGAACACTGACTCCAGCCTCTAATTAGTGGGAGTGCAGGAGACATGTGTGAGGGAGAACCTTGGGGAGAACACAAACAAAAATAGACTAAACAGACCTTCTAAATGCCATTCCTGATATTATCTATTGACGTTAGAAGTATAACATGGGCAAACGTAGGGGGAGTTTCTGTTTTTTCCAAGAACCAGAAACCCCCTCCTCTTGGCAAGTAGCTCAAATGATGACATCAGCAGTGGTACGGTATATAATATGATTACTAAAGCTGCCTCTACAACATGCAGTGTAAGGGACAGAGCTGCACATGCCCAGTGGTAGAAGCTTCTTCTAGTGGATCTACCAGGAAGAAGAGACAGCAGCCTTACAATGGCAGTAGCACACGCAGGGGGGTTTCTGAGTACCCAGAAACCCCCCAGGAGTCTAAGGGCCCTAGGCTTAAAGCTGAGGGTCCCCTCTTTCCATGGGTACAAGAATTTAAAAAATCGGCTCATGGGAACCGGAGATATCTGACTTCAAAGCAGTGGTCCCCATCCAAGCCTGTTAATTGCTCTTCCCAGTCAGATATTTCAGGTTCTGTCTGGCTTAGAGTTTTGCTGAGGATATATTTCAAAAGCTGGGACTCTTCCCCTTTGATGGACACTAGGAGCTTGTCTCTCCTATTCCCAGAACCAGAGATATCAGCCTTCCAGCAGCTGGTTACTACTCTAGCTCCACACACCTGGTATGTAGTTTTATATACTCGTTGGCAGATTGCTCTGCCTCCTGAACTTTGATCCCCTAGTCCCCAATACCATTTGGTAGGTGGGATCCTCTAGTTTTTAATTCCATTAAAATCTAAGAAATCTATTTTTGGGAACTGGAGATATCTGCAGTCAAGTAAGCTGTCCTCGCACCAGAAAATTATGAATAATATGCCCACTCCACTATAAACCCCTCCTCTGCATATTAAACATCCTCTACCACCCTGGAAGTTATGTATCAGGGCCCCTTCATTCACCCCAATGCCCCCTTCTCCCACCATCTGTTCAGTAAAGGGGTAATTGGAAATTACTGATCCAGGCCCTACATGCTGAGCGGTTGATATAATACCCCCTACCACCCGGGGGACATCAGAGCTTCCCCCACCCCTACCGCTGGAGGATCGGTAGGTGCCCTAATACATTGCTATGCCCAGGGGTCTACACTGCTGTTGACGCCCCTGTATGTATATATGTGTATATATATATATATATATCTGTAAAAGATAGAAGAACAGAGGGGCGCTCCATAGTGCATAAAACAGTTTTATTTTTTAAAAAGCACACAGCAGAAGTAACAAGCCAAAGGTTGCTCGTACCAAAATTTGCATCAGTGTGGGCTGGATACCACAAGGTTTAACAATTTGTTACCAGGCCAGGCAAGTCCACCAAACGTCCAGGGCACCGTCAGGATAAGGCAGCCCACGCTGCTTCTTCCCTCACGGGTTACACAGCGCGCTGGGGATCCTTCGCGGGAGCAGACAGCAGGAGGACGCCTGGACCAAACAAGCAGCGAGCAGCAAGCGTCACCGTAGCCACAAGGGCGTGGCTACGGTGACGCTCGCTGCAAATTTTGGTACGAGCAACCTTTGGCTTGTTACTTCTGCTGTGTGCTTTTTAAAAAATAAAACTGTTTTATGCACTATGGAGCGCCCCTCTGTTCTTCTATCTTTTACAGACATCTTTTATTCCTGAGGATCCCAGGGATCATCTTTGGAGGGAGCTGCAGCCCGAATATATTGGGACTTTTAGTGGGACTATTGCCTAGAAATAGGCTTTCATTGCTGGACTGAGTTTGATAAATATAGCGCTGTGTATCCAATTTTTTGTGTATGTATATATATATATATGTTTATATATATGTACAGTATATACAGTATATATATATATTTTTTTATTATTATTATTATTTATATATATTTGGTCTATCTATAATACTTTAACTGACCCGGCATATACTGGGTCACCTAAGTGTCCATCTCCGTGCTTTGCTCCGCCCCTCTGGAAACCCCCTTCTGAAAATCCTGCGTTTGCCACTGCATGAGGTGTGAGAACGTGTGCTTAGAAAGTGCAATACTGGTTCTTTTATGTTTGTTTTGTTATGGTATATTTAACCTTTTCCTGACCACTTATTTATATGTTTGATACCTGCTAGATTGCAGTTAAATAATAATACTGTATTCCATACAATAACCAGTGCATAAGACCAATGTTTTTGTCCAGGGTCCTTACTAGGTACTTCTACCACTTGAGATTGTGGATTTAACTTGTCATCGCATGTTTTGACACCTCCAGAATTGTCGGTATTAAACAGAGGACTATCGTTCGTCCCGTCTACAAAACATAGCGACCTACAATGGAAAATTGACCTGTATGGTCTACACCGTAATCTAAAAACAAAAGAATTCTTTCAGTTCAAAAACGCAACCAGTGAACTAAATACCCCTGCATCTCTGATAAAAAACAAAACTACAACATTTGATCCCCCATCATCGAACCCCACATTAAAGACCTTCAATCGCCTGCTAGATCTGTCAGTGACCGAGTATGACACTAAACAAAAAATATGCCATAATAACATGTCCAGAGTGGAACGTAATGCCTTGAAACATCTATCAGAGGATAATAATTTAATTATCCGCCCCGCTGACAAGGGCGGGGGTATAGTACTGCAGGATAGAGTTACATATGTAACAAATCTCGATAGTCTGCTAAATGACCCTGAAACATACTGTGCCTTGCGAGGGAATCCGACAGAGAGGTTCAACAAAGAATTGGCAGGTATTCTACGGGAGGCGGTGGACACGGGTCAAATTGA
This sequence comes from Crinia signifera, assembly GCF_055691185.1. NCBI lineage: Eukaryota > Metazoa > Chordata > Amphibia > Anura > Myobatrachidae > Crinia > Crinia signifera. Next base: position 29,219,365 of record NC_139224.1, read on the forward strand.
TAACAAAAGCCGGAATAAATTACTCCAGGAACATCCACGGACTCCGGTTATCTACACAATCCCGAAAGTCCACAAAGATGACAAAAACCCACCTCCGAGGCCTATAATATCGGCTATTGATTCTATAGCACACCCTGTCTCTAAGTGGCTGGTCTCATTTCTGCAACCCCTGTTGACACAAGAGCCGACATTTCTCAAGGATACGACCCAGTTATTAAATAAATTAAATAACTTACCATCTCCACCTTCAGACTTGCAGTTATGCACACTGGACGTTAAAAATTTATATTCTGTTATTCCACACTCCGGAGCACTGGCAGCTACCCAGGCATTCCTGACACGGAAAAAATTCGACCTTATACCAATTCCACTCTTCATCCAACTCCTTGAATACACGTTATCCCACAATTACTTTATTCATAACGGCCAATACTTCATTCAAACTACGGGGTGTGCCATGGGTTCCCCGGTGGCACCGGCCATAGCAAATATATATATGTTCGAAAAAGAGCAACAATTTTTCTTTGATAATGTCACGATCTCAGCCAAAATATTCATGTATTGCCGCTACATAGACGATCTCCTGATTCTATGGACCGGCACTCAAGAGGAGCTAAAGGAGATTATCCACAATATCAACATCCAGGATACCCCTATAAAATTTACATCTACTATGGACGCTTCATCAATAAATTACCTGGATGTAAGGATATTGCTACAGGACAATAAATTTGATACATCGGTGTTCCATAAAGATACTGACAGGAACACTTTCCTATTAAACTCCAGTTGTCACCCTCCGTTATTGAAAAGGGGTCTGCCGCGATCGCAGATGCTGCGCGCAGCCCGAATTTCCAGCAACAAATCCATTCTGGCTGATACCCTGGATGACATGATTAAAAAATTCGTTGATCGTGGTTACCCTCTTAAAAAATTGTTACAGACGAAAGCTGAGGTTCTGCTACTGTCTCGTGATGACCTATTAAAAACCAGCAATAAGAAACCGGTGGGTGATAAAATTCCATTTGTCACGAAATATACCCCCACATGCGAGACGCTTTCAAAATCGATTCAAAGTCTGTGGCCTATGATGACAAGTGACCCCGCATTGCCTTGCCTGAAGAATAAATCACTAATGCCAGCATATAGGAGGGGGAGGAGTATCAAGGATATGTTGGTGAAGACGAACTTGACGCCCTTAAATCGAGGAACTTTTTTACCTAACAAGATCCGTGGCAGTGTACGATGCCCTTCCTGTACTACCTGCAATTCGATGGAACCGGGTGCTTATGTTAAAAACCATTACACCGGCAAAAAATTCTGCATACAACACACCTTGACATGCATAATGCCAATCATCATATACACCATTACGTGTCCGTGTGGACTTATGTATGTCGGCCAAACTACGTGTAATTTACGTATTAGAATGGCTCAACATCGGGCAGCAATTCGGGCCGCCATAGCTGGCAAAGATGCCAAATGTGTGGAACAACCGGTGGCAAAGCACTTTAGGGAGCTTGGACACTCTCTTGCAAGCATGCGCTGCAAAATAATCGACCATATTCCACCGCTCCCAAGAGGTGGTGATCGCCTTAAAAAACTGTCACAGTGTGAGTCCAAATGGATTTACTTGTTGAATACATTGTCCCCCAAAGGACTTAATGAAAAATTCACTTGGAACATTTTTTTATGACAGTTTCATGATCGTATGTTTTTTTCCCTATACAATGTTTGCAGCATGATGGTATTTATCTTGAACTGTTTTTGCTAAATATACAGATGGATACAAGTTTTGCAGTTGTGCTCTAGATGAAAGGATACACTTAACATCGAGCCTGAGGCCAACTATTATATTACGGGTCGACAGAGTAGACATTTTAGATGATGTCTACAGAGTAGACACCTTAGACGATGTCTATACTCCCACTGTAGTTATATTCTACAAGCGCCCTATATTTCATTGATATACCCAATAGCAGGTATAATTGATAGATGAGGACGTGCACCGAGTGTTTTTTGCTCCACATTTTATCGGCTCAGTATCGGTACCTGTTAAATCCAGGGCTGATTATGTGTTATACAGCTATTATGGCACTAAGGTAACGGTAATAGTGGTTAAATTACCGTAGACCCGTTTTCATATTATAAAAGTAACTTGCCATTAATCATTTAACTAATATATTTCATCTTGAGCCGTTCTTTTTTCAATATTATTTGTATATTGTATATGTGTACATGTATATGTTTGTTTTTTATTTTTCCACTTCCTTTCCGCCCACTTTTTTATCTCTCTAAACAGTAGCTCACGCATCACGTTTGTTATGTTTCACGGGTTTTGACAGCCTTGTTTTTTCTCACGCTTTCATTCACAGTTTGTTTCGCTGGCAGCCCTGTCATAGTGACGCCGAGTGGACACTCCCCTTCGGAGGCGGCTCCGTGAGGTCCGCCGGACCGGAAGTCCTGTGCACCGGCTGTTGGCGTCCTGTATGCACGCTACCGCACACTGATCCCTATATAGTCTCCCTGGAGGTAAGATACTTTTGTGATCACATTTTGCACGATGTAAAGATTGTATGGACCTGATGAAAAGACCGTTGTTTTGGTCTTGAAACGTTGTCGAACTGCTTTTACATTTATGACTTAATACAAAGATTTACTTGATTTAAAAAGTCCGTTTGAGTGCCGCCTCTTCTTCTACTCTGGGACCTGGAAGGGAACCTCTGCAGATACCAGTACTATGTATATACAGTATATATATATATATTTTTTTATTATTATTATTATTTATATATATTTGGTCTATCTATAATACTTTAACTGACCCGGCATATACTGGGTCACCTAAGTGTCCATCTCCGTGCTTTGCTCCGCCCCTCTGGAAACCCCCTTCTGAAAATCCTGCGTTTGCCACTGCATGAGGTGTGAGAACGTGTGCTTAGAAAGTGCAATACTGGTTCTTTTATGTTTGTTTTGTTATGGTATATTTAACCTTTTCCTGACCACTTATTTATATGTTTGATACCTGCTAGATTGCAGTTAAATAATAATACTGTATTCCATACAATAACCAGTGCATAAGACCAATGTTTTTGTCCAGGGTCCTTACTAGGTACTTCTACCACTTGAGATTGTGGATTACAGTTGGAACCGCTCTCTAGAAATCCTGTGTTTGCCTCTGTATAATATCATTTAACTCCCTTAGAGTCATATGAAATTGCTTACTATAGCACAGCAGTCTTTAATCATTCTTCTGGAGGTAAGAAACAAGGGAGTTATGGGAGTAACTGCACACATCAAGCCTGATGCAGGTTCGGACGCACTTCTAGTACTTAAAGTCTTAAAGTAATGATGTTTGGTATGTTGCGTACCTGCAGGTTCAATATTGGGTATGTGCAGCATCAGGGCCGGATTAAAAGGGGGGCACAGGGGGTCAGTACCCCCTTGTACCTCTTCTATATAGGGCCCCCCTGTGGTTAGCATGCTTTTTTTTTTTAGCTAAAGGTTTTGTGAATGGGAGTGGGGGTAGTGCTGCAGCTTCACCTATCTGCCAATGTGACAATGATTAATGGTACTGAGGATTGGGTGCCACAAGTGTGCAGTGCATTACTGGGAGTTGACTAAGTCCCATGAGACTTTGCACAAGAGGTCAGAGGCTGAGAGGCTTGTGCTGAGCTCTGCTTGGTGGAGCTCATCATATGCTTCTCAGGCTCATGGAGTACAGCAGCAGCAGCAGCTGCCTCGTCATAGGAGGATTTTTAATCATAGGTAAAGTCAGGGCTCCTATAGAGTAAGGTACAGAGGGACAAACACATGCTTTTCATGTGGTATTATATATATTTGCGGCCAGTAATGACAAGTGGGAGGGGGCCCCCTGTCTAAAGTGCCCCGGGCCCCCAGAAGGCTTAATGCGGCCCAGAGCAGCACGGGTCATGCTTTGTAGTGCATACTATGGCTGCAGACATCAAGAGATTAACATCAATCAAGATGGCTTTTGTGTCACAAAACTAAGGTGTGCCTTCTCTGATTTGTGGGAGTGTCGGGGCCAGGATCTCCTTCTTCCAATGGAGATCTCCTGGCCTTTTGGAAGGAGCTGTGGAGGACAGCTTGTGCAACATCAGGGTCGTTTAGCCAACCGATAGTGCTGCAGAGTGACGCGATGCTGCAATCCAGGACCAGCAGTAAGCAGAAGCGATGCTCCCTCCATCCAAGAGCACCTCCATCCAAGACCACATCGCCAAAGAGTTAGCTAAAACTCTCATCGATTTCTTTTTAATTACATATGGATGGTAAATGACACTGCTTCAGCTCAATAATTGGCAAAACAGGACAGGACACAAATAGCAAAGGGGGCTTGTCAAAAAAACAACTAATTGTATTGTGAGGGGAATCAATTGTTAGCCGAAGTAGCTGCCTGGTGGAGCTATTCAATTGTTGCTCCTGTCTGGCGTGGTTGTCTATCGACGCCAGCATTTCAGCTCACATTGCCGGTCATTGCCGACATGAAGAATCTCAACATTCAGTTTCATAACACCCGTTTGACTACAAAAGTGAATTAACATCTTGGGGGAAATTTACTAATGTGAATTCGTAAAAAATTATGTATATTTGTAGGCAGCAATACACCTATTTTTTACACATTTGTATTTTCTGGATTTACTATCCCGAAAATACAGCAATTCGTATTCCTAAAGATGGCACATTCGTATTTGTATTTACAAATACGAATGTCTACACCATCGATAGAATACGACAGGAACCACCATTCAAAAGAATGGTGGTTCCTGATTTACTAAGCAGCCGTATTGATAATACGGCTGCTAATTGGCTTGCTGGGACTCATAGTTCCACAGTTTAAAACAATAGTTTTTACATCTATTTTTTTTACACTGAATCAGCCTGGTGGCCACCGCACGGGGAGAATGGGGACAGCACCAGGCTTCAGCCTGGTCAGGTAAGTCCTGGGGGGGGGGGCATTTTATTGGGGGGGTCCCCACTCCCCCAGGGCCCCTGGCCAGGCTGACTGGTCAGAGGGTTAATACTTTGGCCGGGGGGGCCTGGTGTAAAAAGTCTCCCCCCGGCTGTGGCATTACCCTGCTGGCTGGTTTGGCCTGGGGCTGGTTCTGAAAATACGGGGGACCCCTACTCATTTTGTCCCCCATATTTTGGGAACCAGCCCCGGACCCAGGGGCTGGTTTTAAAAAATCGGGGAACCCCTATTTGTCGGGTTTCCTGATTTTTTATTACCGGCCCCGGCTCTTTCAGCCTGGTGCTGGTTACAGCTGTGGGGGCGACCCCACGCTGTTTTTTTTATTTATTTATTTATTTTTAAAAAAAATTTACACCTTGCAGGCTGCACGGATCTGACTGATCCGTGCAGACCGCCTCCACTAATTCGTATTAGCGGCCGTATATACGGCCGTTAATACGAATTAATCCGACATCGGAGGGTTACAAAGCAGTCGTATATGACTGCTTTGTAAATTCCCCTCTGGAACACGACTTTGCATACGGCTGAAACAGTCGTATGCAGTCAGAGGAAAAATACTAATACGAATTTCTAGGTTTTTTATATTAGGAAATTTTTCCACTTATGTGTAAGAATGTGTCTCCTGTTTTCTCCTGTAGCGGGGGCCAGCTCTACCATTTGGTAAGGAACCAACACCTCTGAGTCTGCCTATCAGAAAATTTAAGGCTGTTTCAGAGAGACCTGCTCCTTGCACTTGTATGGGCTATGGGTCATTGGGTTGACCCAAATTAGGTTGACATGTATTGGGTCCACTACTAAAGGTTGACATGGCTTATGTCGACACATGAAATAGGTTGACATAGCTAAGGTCGACAGGGTTATACACAAGCATTAAGTCAACAATGGGAAGGTGGACAGTCAAAAATGTCAACATTAATTTGTAAAAAAAAATTGGCCTAAATATCGACAAAGCCGAGATGGACACGTCAAAGTGTACCCGGTCCCCTCGCTTCGAACATGCTGCGCTGAGCACACTATTTTATTCTCCCCCCACACTGTAGTGGATGGTACGGCATATATCATTTGTCAGCACATGCAGCTCAAAAGAATACCTTACCATTTTCAACCTAATGTTTGTGTCAACATTTAAACCCTGTCAACCTTAGCCACAGTGACATATTTTATATGCCAATATAAATCTAGTGACCATATCACCTAATAAGATGCCACCTAAACACTTTCCCCTGAGGTACTGGAAAGCGGGCAGTGGTGGAGGGGGGGCGTGTTAATGGTTGGGGGCCGAAGTTTTGCCCATGGTGTCAGTATAGACTGCTGCTCAGGAGTGACCATTGTTTAGTAGATACCATTGCTCAGGAGAGACTGCTGTTCAGGAAAGACCATTGCTCAGGTGAGACCGTTGCTCAGGAGAGACCGTTGCTCAGGAGAGACCGTTGCTCAGGAGAGACCGTTGCTCAGGAGAGACCGTTGCTCAGGAGAGACCGTTGCTCAGGAGAGACTGTTGTTCAGGAGATACCATTGCTCAGGAGAGACTGTTGCTCAAGAGAGACTGTTGTTCAGGAGAGGCCATTGCTCAGGAGAGACCGTTGCTCAGGAGAGACCGTTGCTCAGGAGAGACCATTGCTCAGGAGAGACCATTGCTCAGGAGAGACCGTTGCTCAGGAGAGACCGTTGCTCAGGAGAGACCATTGCTCAGGAGATACCGTTGCTCAGGAGAGACCGTTGCTCAAGAGAGACTGTTGTTCAGGAGAGACCATTGCTCAGGAGAGACCGTTGCTCAGGAGAGACCATTGCTCAGGAGAGACCATTGCTCAGGAGATACCGTTGCTCAGGAGAGACCGTTGCTCAGGAGAGACCATTGCTCAGGAGATACCGTTGCTCAGGAGAGACCGTTGCTCAGGAGAGACCATTGCTCAGGAGAGACCATTGCTCAGGAGAGACCGTTGCTCAGGAGAGACCGTTGCTCAGGAGAGACCATTGCTCAGGAGATACCGTTGCTCAGGAGAGACCGTTGCTCAAGAGAGACTGTTGTTCAGGAGAGACCATTGCTCAGGAGAGACCGTTGCTCAGGAGAGACCATTGCTCAGGAGAGACCATTGCTCAGGAGATACCGTTGCTCAGGAGAGACCGTTGCTCAGGAGATACCGTTGCTCAGGAGAGACCGTTGCTCAGGAGAGACTGTTGTTCAGGAGATACCATTGCTCAGGAGAGACTGTTGCTCAAGAGAGACTGTTGTTCAGGAGAGACCATTGCTCAGGAGAGACTGTTGCTCAGGAGAGATCGTTGCTCAGGAGATACCGTTGCTCAGGAGAGACCGTTGCTCAGGAGAGACTGTTGTTCAGGAGATACCATTGCTCAGGAGAGACCATTGCTCAGGAGAGATCGTTGCTCAGGAGAGACTGTTGTTTAGGAGAGACCGTTGCTCAGGAGAAACCATTGCTCAGGAGAGACCGTTGCTCAGGAGAGACCATTGCTCAGGAGAAACCGTTGCTCAGGAGATACCATTGCTCAGGAGAGACTGTTGTTCAGGAACAGACGTTGCTCACTGTTGTTAAGGGAAGGGGGGTGTTTGGCTTGCACTGACTATTATTGTTCCGATATTTTGTACCAGCTTATTATCATATTAAAGATACAGGTGTCTTTTTGCATTTATTCGCTGGTGGTGCTCCCCAGAGTTATGGATAACCATAAGTTTTGTTGGGAGAAAAAGATAACTCTTTTTTGGGGGCACTACTTTCAAAAAATTTATTTTATTCAGTTACTATTTACTCGTTATGAGTTAGCTCTGTGGGGGGCATTCAATTTCTTAAACAGCAAAGATTAATGTGGTATACTGGACAAGTGAATATTTAGGGATACTTATATTTGAGAAAATGAGAGAGGAAGCTAAAAAGGGGGGGGGGGGGGAAATGGAAATTGGGAGCGGATGTTATAGTGGTGGAATTTATAATAGAATTAGATTAATTTAATGAGTTGGACCGTACTTGGATGCATCGGCCTAAAGTCACCTTATCACCATTGACAGGTCCGTCTCATGCCAATCATCTATTGCCGCTAAGTACACCTAAAGTGATGAATGTTTCAGCTTGCAATGGTCAACTTTTCCATATATAGTGCTCCGAAAAGCCACATGGGCAATTGATCACTTTGCTGAATTTTTTTGTTTTTTTTCAATGCTAAGTGATAATAAAAATTATTATGTCTTTCTACATAAAGTGTTTACACCCAAATTTGTGTGAAAAAAATATATATAAACTTCAAAATTAAATATATAAATTTTAAAAATGGCGATGATGTTTTTGTTCGGTGGTGTCAGCCACTGACGGATAACCCCACTGTAATTAATCACTCATGTGCTTAGAATCACCAGAACTATGTGTGTAATTTATGATATTAGTACAGATAGAATTTAATAAAGAGAATAGTATGCACCCCTGGGGTCCCAACTGTTCCTTGTCTGCCCGTGTGCCGGTAGGCAGTGAACGGGCTAAACGGTGTACAGATTAGGGGGTCGTGGGGGCAATTGAAGAAAGAAACCGGGATCTGCTGTTGGGGTCCTGCCAATGGATTACCCCTGTTGGGACTCCAGTGCAGGGGGTCACTCACTGGCTGGCCGCAATGAGAGTCCCTTAGTCAGAATAGCGGAGTCAAGATGGCAGAATTTGCCAGACAGATTTTACAACTCTTTAGCCCAATTCAATATACACTGTGCAACACAATTACATATGTTGGTGCTGTTGTGTGGATCACCAATAGGGATATGTTCCCTTGGTATCTATTTAGATGATTATCACCTTAACACATGTCGGCTGACGCTTGCTGCGTAGTCTCCTGTGTGCAAATCACACCAGTATTTGTTACAGCCAGCACTGTCAATTATCAGTGTTAGGGCACAAGTAGATTCAAAAAGAGCTCTGGCATAAACATCTGTCATTAATCCGATAGGTAATCTGTTAAATCACTTCACTTACATACTGTACCAATATAAATTCTCTAATTTACTGAAAAAAATGCATTACACACTATAAGTTCTCAAATAAGGTTATGCCAATTATAACATGCACATATAAATGAGTTCTTAGCACATCACTCTAATTGCTGGGGGTAGGAAAGAAGGGTGGTTGGCTATAATCCCCTGTACATATACCATGGGGAACCACAGACACAATGGTCTGGACACTCAGTCCCAGCCACCCAATTTACTTATCTTCCCAGTGTGTGCTCGTCTGTGCTATATGCACGGGGGTCTCCTCAGTGGCCGTCACTCCACCTTCCTGAACGCGCGTTTCGCCTTCAAGTGCAGGCTTGTTCACCAGTGTGTTCTCAAATATAAGTATCCCTAAATATTCACTTGTCCAGTATACCACATTAATCTTTGCTGTTTAAGAAATTGAATGCCCCCCACAGAGCTAACTCATAACGAGTAAATAGTAACTGAATAAAATAAATTTTTTGAAAGTAGTGCCCCCAAAAAAGAGTTATCTTTTTCTCCCAACAAAACTTATGGTTGCTCACTGTTGCTCAGGAGATACCATTGCTCAGGGGAGACCGATATTCAGGAGAGACCGATATTCAGTATAGACCGTTTCTCAGGAGAAACTGATGCTCAGGAGAGACCGTTGCTCAGGAGAGACCGCTAGCTGCTACCAGTAAGGGTGAATGATCTGGAAGAAATGGAAAGAAAACAAAACTTGAATTTTTCGTTCATTTCATTCACATTTTCTGCCCGCATAAATAACATATTGAATCTACGCTGCGCTGGTGGAAGAAATTCAAGTTATATCTTTCTTTTACTGCATACTGAAATAGTCCAATTAGCATAAACCTGCGCGGAGACTTCAATCACCCTGCCACATAAAGTTACACTTTACTTTAACGTTCTATACCAGAAAGTGCATTAAAACACTGGGAGAACAGCTTGGTGTACAAAGAATTGCTTCAATGTCCCAAAATTACAAGAAGAAAAACACATAAAGCGTTTCTTTTCATTTCAGTATAATGTCTAAGCCTCTAAAGTGCCGGAAATCTAGCGAAGAAATAATATGCACTTTGCATTTAAAGACCCAACTGCTGCAACGACGCCAAACCGGAGTGTAGATTTGGCAGAACTCCATTCATAGAGAATTGCTCATCATGTAGAGTGGGGAAGGGGGAACGTCCTTCGCAAAACAATATCACTTTGGAGCGCCCACCAGGCTATAGCTAAGTGATAACTAATGCGTGATACCACTTAATCTAATTGATACCTAATATTTACTATTGTCCTATATAGCCAGCTCACAAGAAGGATGGATACAGTATATTGATCTGTAGACCTGTATCCTCCACTCCCAATGGCCTGTTGATGTGACAAGGAATCACATACACTGGATAAGAATGAAGTCTGTTTTATGTTACCTGTAGAGGTCAGACAGCATAGAGGATGGACAGTTTGGCAATTCAGAGGTTACAGCATGGCAGGTTTTACAGCAGGCAACAGATACACAATACAAAATACACTCCAGAACTCCCTAGCATATTTCCCCACATTCCCCCAGCCTATTGCCCAGCTGCTAAAAGGCATTGGGAATCATGACCCTCTATTCTGAACAAACACATAACAGGAAACAACAGGTGATGTTTATTGGCCAAACCATTTACTCACAACTCCCCCCCCCCCCCCCCCCCCCCCCCGCCGCGGGACACTGCCGGCTCCGGGAGGGATGCGGAAACTTCCCAAAAAACCAGGGCGTTCCCTCGATAAGCAGGACAGTTGGGAGGTATGGATTTGGTTTATACCGGTGATGTAAAGTACTGGACTCTGCCCTCTGAGCTATAGAAAGGTGGAGACAAGGGCCCTTATTCTGGTTGACTTTCTCGGGTGCGATGTCGCATCCTTGCGAGTCACTCTAACCCCGCCTTGCGAATCGTTAGCCGGCACCACCCATTGGCACGCGGGATGCGTACGCAAGGCTTGCCAATGGTTGTTTTTCATGAACATCCATTTGCATGCCAGTGGGAACCTCCCCCATCTTTCAATGGTCGCCGACCATCGAATGATGGTGAAGGCGCAGGCATATGTAAGAGTGGTCCAGACCACCCTTACATAGGCGTGTAGAAATGCAGGGAACTGGGCAGGCAGCTGACATCCGGGAACGCCCATTAAACGCAGTGCGTTCACATATGCTAATGGCCCAGTTTGCAGTGCACGCGCCCAGCGCAGAAATGCTGCTCTGCGCATGCGCATATGCAATACATCGGGCCCCATGCGAATTCACGCCTGAGCGAGTCAACCAGAATAAGGGCCTAGACAATGCAAACCGCTGTGAATTGGGGGATCAAGTAAAAATCATATAAATACAGAAAACAATAAAACATGTTCTATAAAAGCCTAAGTGAATGGACAGGTTCATTAATAAGCTGTCCCTGTCCTCCCCAGGTATTAGACGTCTCTCTTATTTAGCTCAGGCAGTAATATCTGGATGCGGGAAAGATAACCTGGATGGACTGGCACAGAAGAGCTTGCAAGTCTGTCAGCTTATCCTAGAGGCAGCAGGCAGGACAGAAAACATTAGCTGGACATACTGAGCTTTCTCAGTCAGCAGTCCTGGGGCAGAGCGGAGCCAGTGATTGATGGATGTGTCAACTGGAATAACAGCTAGAGACTCGCATGCCGCGCTGCTATATCTACCTGCTTATCGCCAGAATAGAAACAAAGGCTCAGCTCGGAGACTTTGCTGAAACTCGTCTACTGTAGCTCATGACCTGAATTCCGACAAAATGGAGGTTCGTCGGTCATTGTAACCAAATGATGGGGGTTTGGATATTGGGTAATAAATATTCTCCTGCTAATACATGATCTTATTACAATGAAGGGGGGGACATACACTAAGTCAATATTGACAGTATGTCGGCACAAGCAAAAGAACGTCATAAACACAGTCGACACAGGGAAGGGTCAACACAAGGTTTATGGTCAGTTTATGTCGGCATATGTCAACATGGACACCGTACAAGTGTGCCGCGTCCCCTTGCTTCGGGCACGCTGCCCTCGGCACACTATTATATTTCTTCTCCACGTCCACTGGGATGGTAAAGTATGAACAAGTCAGTAAAAAAAAAAAATCATGAAAAACATTTGTCAAACTTTTCCTATGTCAATCATGTTCATGTTGATTCTTTGCTTGTGCCGACCATTCTTAGGTGTCAACCTACTGTATTCACTATAAACCATCAGTAGTTGACCTACAGTAGTGATTGACGACCTGCCGACACCGAAAGGGTTATTTACAAACTAAATTATATATATATATATATATATATATATATATATATATATATAAGGGTAGTAGCATTGCATTGTGCAGGGTTTGTTTTAGAGTGCATGTTTTCCAGACCTCCTCACAGAGGTGATGATTCTGTGGATCATGCACAGTGGCACCCACATCACACCACAAGTCTGGGGTCAAGTCATCACCCAGTCCCCATCCCAAGACTCTCTATTTCATGGAAAGACAGATTTGGGTAAGTTCCGTCCGTCTCAGAATTGGACAGACCGTCGTGCATGAAGGAGGAAACAGGCTGCACCACGCACGTACCGATCATCAACCAGATGTGTTGTGCCTGACATCACAACTGCTTCCATGTGCATTGCACACCCAGACATGATGTCAGTCCCTGTAGTTCCCACTGGAGTTTGTTCTAGAGGTTTAACTCCTAGCTCCCATTCAGCTAGGGTATATTTACTTAAGTGCAGTTGTATAGATGTGGAGATGTTGCCTATGGCATACCTCCCAACAGTCCCGATTTAACGGGACAGTCCCGATTATCAGGGCCTGTCCCGCTGTCCCACCCGCGGGCGGCAGTGTCCCGCGGTGTGGGGGGGCTGTTGGGAGTCCCCCCTGTCAGCTGCTAAGCAGCGGGGAATAAACGCTGTGCGCATGCGCACAGCGTCTATTCCCGCAGCCAGGGGGCTGGGGGCATGGCTAGAGGCTCACAGAGCCTCTGGGTCATGCCCCCATAGCGGCAAAATGGGGGCATGGCCTCGCGGGAGAGCCGCCAGTATAGGCCACTCCCCAAATTAGGCCACGCCCCCTAAAATTTCGGCAGGCCTGCGGCGCGCAGCAGCAGCGTCCCGCCTGCTGAGCTGCCAAAGTTGGGAGGTATGCTATGGTAGCAATCCTGCCCTGAGCAACCCTGCTAATCTCTGTTCGTGGCTTGTGAATTAGCAGCAGATCCATGCGCAGGCCACTCACCATCGAATGATTTGTGCAGTGTGTGCAGTCTATGGGTAGCCCAGGACTTGGCGGTGTGATAGAAACAGGCTGATCGGGGTCGGAGCTGACGTCACATGACTTCCCTTCAAACACCTGGGCACGCCTGCGTATTCCCTGACCCTCCCAGAAAACGGCCGGTTACCACCCTCAAACACCAACTTCCTGTCAATCAACCTGCGTACATCCAGCTATAAAAAATAGCATGATTTTATTGCAGGACAGCCTTGCGCATGCGTAATACATGCATCATTTAGCCCATCTCACAGTCCAGTAGCAGTGGAGGGTCTAATTGCTTACTGCAGCGCAGGCTGAGTGGCACCAGGCAGGATCCGTCCTGTACGCTATATCAGGTGTTAGTAGGGCTCCTGGGACTGGTGACCACAAAGCTCCACTGGAAGAGCTGCGGTCCCACTATGAACAACACAGATGCTGCAAATACTGTATGCAGGTGCCCCTTTGGGGCTTGGAGCCCGGAGGCAGGAAACTCTATTGCCTCTGGGAGTGGAATGTTTCTGTAAGCAATTGTTGACTAAAATAAATCTACATTCATGACAGATCATTTAAATGTAATTTACATTCCAAACATGTGGAAAGTAACACCATGTGCCTGCAGACTTATCCTCAGTCATTGTCACCTACTGTAATAACATCATATTATTTTATCTCCCCATCTATCAGCTCATGAGCTGCAGACAGTCACAACCCCATCTGATCAACCCAAAAAGAGTAATTTCTTTATTTACTTATCAAAGTGTTTCTCTTGTAATCTGAAGGTGCGACCTTGTGCTATCTGAGAAAGAAAGAATCCTTTGAAACATATTTTCAAATTATTTGCATTGACCTTGAGTTTTGTAGATATTTGTACAAAGTAATCATTCTAAAGGCTTATCTATCTGTTCACCCAAATCCAGTAACATTAATTTCGTTTTATTTATTTAGAATTTTTACTACAATGGTTACTGGATGAGGTTGTTGTGCAAACTGAACAATACAGGAGGGGCAAGTAGGAAAGAGACGCGAGAGAAATGCTGGGGAAGGGGGACAGATATGGCAAGGACCTGGAAGCCCCAGGACATTCAACCACTGACAAAGGCCCTTATTCAGACCTGATCGCAGTACAGATTTGTTATCAAAATGGGCAAAACCATGTGCACTGCAGGTGGGGCAGATGTAACAGAGAGAGATGTGCAGAGAGAGTTATATTTGGGTGGGGTGTGTTGAAACTGAAATCTAGTGTAAAAATAATGCAGCCAGTATTTACCCTGCACAGAAACAAAATAACTCACCCAAATCTAATTCATCTGCACATGTTACATCTGCCCCACCTGCAGTGCACCTGGTTTTGCCCATTTTGAAAACAAATTTGTACTGCGATCAGATCTGAATAAGGGCCATAGTGATGTTATTGCCAAACTACTGAGCAGGTGAACCTGGAATTATCTTAACCGTGCAGAGGATAGATAGACAGATTCCCCCCCCCCCATCTTTTTCTCCTTGACAATCAAAGGGGTTGACCACTATTGGTCAACAGGCAAAGAGGGACAATGTAATAGTGTGTTGAGCACAGCGAGCCATACAAGGGGGTGCATACCTCCCAACTTCCGTTTTTGGCGGGACCGTCCCGTTTTTTCGGCAGTATTCCGCAGCGGGGTCAGGGGCAGATTGAGATGGAAAACCAGCCCAGGAAATCTGGGAAAGCAGCCCTACAAAAAGGATGGAGCCAATTAAGGGGTGGAGTCTTTTGAGGACCGTGCTGGGGGTAAGGTATGGGATCCCTTCTCAAAAGCAGTAACCCCCTCTTGCCTTATATGACACACTATAGGCATGGGCCTAAAAATTGTCCCTACCATATAAAGCACACAGGCCAACATAGTGTCAGCATCTTGCTCCTGGCATAGACTCCTCACTGGGTAGAGATAAGTGGAGGAATAGGGGGAGAAAACTGAGAATATGGATAGAGGGAGAAGAGGGATACCGGGAGGCGTGAGAGGAGGAATAAGGGGGAGGTGTGCCAGGAAGAACAGGGTCGGGCGAAAAAGAGGGTGTGGCCCAACTGTGTATCATTTGCATATGTCACGCCCTCATTAGCTTAGACCACGCCTCCTTTTTGGACGTGCGCGCGAGTGTCCCTATTTCCCTGCTGAAGAAGTTAGGAGGTATGGGGATGCAGTACACTTATATGGCGTCTGTGTCTAAATAGCCACCAAAAAAAAACAGATTTGGTGAGAAATCTCCAGTTTTTTTAAAGCGGCAATCATTTTGTACTTTTAAGATTTTGCCGCTGCTTCATTGTCATTTGATCAGGTGACATCTCCCCAGTCAATTTGCCGCTCACTACTTTATTCTCATTATGACAAAGTAAAAAAAACAACAACAACTAAAGCAGCATTTAATAATATTAATAGAAAATATGAGTAGAATTCATTTTTCTTGAGAGTTTATTTTTCCAATGCATACTTTTGCCTATGTTGATTTGGGTCATTGGGTCGGCCAAATTAAGGTCAACATGCATCGAGTCGACCACTGAAGGTCGACAGGGCGTATGTCGACACATGGAAAAGGTGGACATGGCTAAGGTCGAAGGGTAAAAAGATCAACACAAGCATTAGGTCGACAATGGGAAGGTTGACAGTAAAAAAGGTTGACATGAGTTTTTCACTTTCTTTGTCCCGAATGTTAACATACTGTAGTCGCCATGGACACCATATCGGTGCACCGCATCCCCTCGCATTGTTCCCTGCGCTCGCCATGCTTTGGGAACGGTGCCTTGCTATGCTCGGCACACTATTCTATTCTCCCTCCGTGCCCTAATGGATGGCTGGGCATGAAATACCGCCTGTCGGCACATGTTGACCATAGGCGTGCGCACGGGGGGTGCCAGGGGTGCACAGGCACCTCCTAATGACTGGGCACCCCCCGCACGATTGCAGCCAGGCAGACCCCACCAGCGGGGTCTGCGGTGGGTGCCGACGCCTGCCAGGAACAGGCTGTGTATTTAGTTAAGTTATCGCGGCATCTTGCTGCGCTGCGCTCTGCTCCGGGTCCCAGGACCTAGTTGCAGTTGATTGACAGCACCATATAGGGTGCCGGCGCCATATAGGACAGGACAGCTGAGCGATGGCTCAGCTGTCCAATCATATCTGACACAGCAGCCTGCGTCTCAGTGACTGGCTGAGCACGCAGGCTGCAGAAAGAAGAAAGGAGGTGTGGAGGACCTGCAGTGCTGTAGAAGTCACGTTGTGCACAGCCTGTCTGCCCCACCAGGCATCCACATAAGTGAAAGTAAGGCAGCACTTCCACATTTACAAGGACATTATGAGTTTGTGTATATATATATATCGTCGCAAGACGTGCAGCACTCCAGTCCAAATCATTCGAAAATCAGCTTTATTAAGAAACAACGTTTCAATATCTAATCGATATTGTCATCAGGCAATCGATATTGTCATACCTGATGACAATATCGATTAGATATTGAAACGTTGTTTCTTAATAAAGCTGATTTTCGAATGATTTGGACTGGAGTGCTGCACATCTTGCGACTATATGATACCCCCCAGTGCGGGCACCCACAAAGCAACATTTACTGAGGAAGTGCTTGGCGTTCTGTGCTATATATATATATATCTATATATATATATATATATATATATAGATATATATATATATATATACACACACACACATACTGTACTTACATATATATAATCCTCCCCTTGCTCTTCCCAGCCTTTCCTTCCTTACACTCCCCTCTCCCCCGCCCACCCCTGTCATGTCCCTCCCCCCTATAATGTGTAATGGGCATCACGTGTGTCAAATAATGTGTAATAATGTGTAATGGGCAACATGATGTGTGGCTTAATGTGTAATGGGCATGACGGTCTGAGACGTAATGGGCATCACGGTGTGAGGCACAACGTCTAATGGGTATCATGGTGTGAGGCGCACTTGTAATGGGTATCACGGTGTGAGGCACAACGTCTAATGGGTATCATGGTGTAAGGCGCACTTGTAATGGGTATCACGGTGTGAGGCACAACGTCTAATGGGTATCACGGTGTGAGGCGCACTTGTAATGGGTATCACATTGTGAGGCGCAACATGTAATGGGCCATATGGTGTGTGGCATAATGTGTAATGGGCATCACTTGTGTCAAATAATGTGTAATGGGCATCACTTGTGTCAAATAATGTGTAATAATGTGTAATGGGCATCACGGTGTGTGGCATAATGTTTAATGGGCATCATGGTGTGTGGCATAATGGCCCTTATTCTGATTGATGCGTATATTCCCGAATTCTTACGGTGCGGTCCGCACGCCACGGTGTGCTGCCGCGTGCGGCCATCGTCCGTAGAAACGCCCACGTGTCCTCCGCATTCGGACGGACTCACTCTTTAAGAACAGGGCGTGTTTACGGACGAAATACAAACCATACGTGTGCGGGTGAAACACTCCGATTCTGCACGGTATTACAGAGTATGCACGGGAATCCCGCATCCAAACGGATGGCAAGCGGTGCTTCCGCACGGAAGCGGTGTATTTACGCCAAACTACAAACTATTATGTCTATTCTGCAATACATCACATGACCCACTTATTCAATTACCTATCCTCATACAAAAATGCCTGTTTGGAATTGGAATCAATTAGATGCCAATATATCCTTACAAGCATGCCTAACACATGCATTGCACACATTAACCCTTACAGCAATTGAAGTGCAATGGTTTGTATTAGACCCTGTGTAAAATATTATAAACAATCTACACATATACTGTTTAATGTGCAAATATAACCAACAACTTTGACCTTGCATAAAACATTTATTGATTTGAAAATTTAACATTTAAATATAAAAGGAAAAAAAAATAAATTATAACAGTAAATCTCGGAGGTCCTGTAGGTCGGCTATTAGGAGCCGCAAATGGTGGCCCATCCGCAGGAGGGCCCCACGAACCCCCTCATCTGCCGGTGTTGTGGCATCTGTGGGCATGTGAAAGGGGCAAAAATTAGTCATGATATTCATGCATACATTTCACATACTGCTACATAAATTGCAGAAATGCTAGGTGACATGTGTAATATATATATATATATATATATATATAGATATATATATATATATATATGTAGAGAGATAGAGACACACATAGATAAATAGATATGACACATACATATATACATACATGCAAACTTATTTACTACATACTGTGTTTTTGTCCCTCTACCCTTTACTCTGCAGAAGACATAACAGTCATAGTGTTTCTTCTCATTCACAACCCACCCATGACTAACCAATGACAAGCATGTCATGGCCTCCGTCAATAAGAACTTGTCACAATCTCCTCAGTCTAAGTTCAGTGATGGTTCGTGGCATGGGAGTTATGCAAATGTCAGGAATGCACAGTACACATCCTCCAAATCATAATTCAGTCTAAACCAACCTACAATTCTGTGAGGGCAAAAAAACAATCTGAACTACAGGGGGTGTTTAGGTAGAGGAGGCTCCAGGGACACTGGCAATTTGTGACTCCATTCCAAGGTAGGCCGGCCCATACTCCATTTATAGCATACATCATATAGTTTATAAATAACATTCAACAAAAAGATACATTCCACTATATGATGGGTCAGAATCGACGCTTGCAGCAGGTGAATTTAATCCACAAATGATACACTCATCCCTTTACTCCAGGATCCTGTTTAACTACAACGGTTATGTGGCAGTCAAAATGGAGCTCCAAGCCATCCCACAAACCTGTGTAATTCAGAGGTGTCCTGGATGAAAGGGATGCCTTGGACACCCCATCTAACCCGTACCTGTATCTGTAGCTACCCACTTTGGGTTCTGTATTAATAGTATTCTAACAAAATTTACCATCACCAGTGCTACATAACAAATACCAGTACAACTACTTCATGAATGATGCATTATGTATACATACCGATTTGTTGGGCCTCCGGCGCCTCACACGCCTCCTCCCCCTCGGATTCGGCCAACTCCGGGGCAACCGTGGCCTCCTCAGCCCCCTCCTCCGCCACCTCCTCCGCCACCATCAGCTCCTCCACCTCCTCCTCCGCCACCACCACCTCCTCCACCACCACCACCTCCTCCACCTCCTCCTCCGCCACCAACACCTCCTCCACCTCCTCCTCCGCCACCAACTCCTCTTCCACCTCCTCCACCACCACCTCCTCAGGCACCTCCTCCTCCTCCACCACCTCCTCCACCACATACTCCTCCTCCACCATCTCCTCCACCTCCTCCACCATCTCCTCCACCTCCTCCACCATCTGCTCCTCCTCCTCCTCCACTTGCTCCTCCTCCACCATCGGCGGCACCTCCTCATCAGGCTCTTGCCCCTCCTCCTCGGCCTGGCCTGCCTCGGCCTGTTCACGTGCCTGTCGTGCTCTGGCTCGTGCTGTGTGGAAGAAACCAAAATCATGGTCAATGTAGGGTCATTGGGGCACATGTATTAATCCATAACAAGACATACATGGAAGGGTGATAATGTTGGCAAACGATGTTTGAAAGTAGCTCCTTACTGTTAATGGACTCCAAAGTGTGACATTTAAGTTATTATGTGATTGTTAGTAATTTGTTCAATCATTACAACCCTGGCATTTATCAATGTTTAACACATATTAGATCTGGCACATTGTATGCATCAGAATCATGAATGCTATGTAATTACATATAAAAGGCACATGACTGCATGTTAACCAGGAAGAAGCACACATAACAGTCTATGGACTTTTAAACCCATGGACACCCACTTATCATGAGACAATTGTTATAGTTTATATATGCTATGATGTCAGTGCGAAATTTCATAGCTAAAATACTCACAATCAGCTATCTCCCTCCTAATCTGGTGGAGAAGCTGGGGCTGGCGCCTGCGGAGGTCTGACCACCGCCTCTCTAGCTGGCCGATGGTCCTCCGCACCCGAGTGCGGGCGAAAATGCGGCGCCCTGCCGCAGCATAGGCCCGCCGCTTCTGGCCATTTGTTATGAACGGCCCTGCACGGCCCAGCCTTGTCTCCATGACGGAGACCAGAGCCCTCAGTTCCGCAGGCGAAAACGGCTCTGCCCTGCGTGTCTCCGCCATGTTAACAATGGCATCAATCAACCAATCATGTGGTGGCATTGGTTTATCACAGTTATTTCTGTTAATAACTTTATTGTTCATCTTGACATGAACAGCGTCTCTGCGCCAACACAAATGGTGACAAATTCGCATGCCTTCAAAACGGTAGTGCTGATGTATGGCAATGAACAAATCTGATATACTGTATATAAAACACAGTGTGTATGCACTTTGCAAATCCAATAACGCCTCGCTCCGCCAAGCAACGCGTGCTATAGCTTAGCAACGCATAGCTGTACTTAGCATTACTTACTCTATGCATCTATGTGTATGCGTACATTTATGTTTAAAAGACACATACACATACTTGCAGGTATCCTGAGTCCAGCATTATACACCAGCGCTGGCTGCCTGCCTGCCTGCCTGCCTGCCTGCCTGGCTGCCTGGCTGCCTGGCTGCCTGGCTGCTCCTTGAAATTTTGAAACATGTTCATAAATTCCAATATCATATATATATATATATATATATATATATATATATATCTGCAAACAAATCATACATCAACACAGAAAAAAGTCCCCACCACATTAGAGAATAAATCAATGTACTCACCAGACATCAGGGATAGTATCAACTACAATAATGAAGATATAACAAACACATAAGATCCCTTGCACAAGGTATAATAATGAGCACCTATATTGTACTTCCACCAAAACTAAGCACATATGATAAATATCTACAATTTCTTTGCCATTAGGAGGGCAGGCTGGCTAATTGTCGTTTTGTAACACTGACAACTAACACACTGTACTTATTTGAAGGGGTGATTTTTACAACAATTGGTGTGTTCTGGTCAACTATATAAAATGTACCTGAAGAATCTTTGCGCCACAGAGTCCCGCAGCTGGTATCCCCTCCGGCATTCAGGGGCGCGGGATGGGCGCATGGGCGGATCTTGCGGCTCAGATGGAACCTCCCACTCATCAAAGGGTATCTCACGCCGCACAGCAATGTTATGGAAAAATACACACAGGCCCACGATCCTCGACACCATTTCAGGCGCATACTGTAAGTCCCCACCAGTGCGGTGGAGCACTCTAAATCGACCCTTTAAAAGGCCAATTGAGCGCTCCACCACTTGCCTGGTGGCAACATGCGCCCCATTGAATGCCTCCTGTGGGCCCGGTGCTGGGGAGCTGTACGGCGTAAGTAGCCAGGGCGTACATGGGTAACCGGAGTCACCCAGAACCCACGCATCACGGCCTTCCAGCTCTTGTAGTCTTTGCCATATCCCGGTTTGTCGGATGACATGAGAGTCATGGGCACTTCCGGGAAACTTCGAGTTGAAGGCGAGAATTTCCATGGATGGGCCACATACCACCATCACGTTCAGTGAGTGGAACAATTTGCGGTTCCTATATATCTTCTCACTTCGAGATGGAGGCACAAATGGTACATGGGTGCCATCCACAGCCCCTATCACATTAGGGAAGCCAGCAATTTGATGGAAGGCCTGCTGGCTTCTGCGCAGGGTCTCGGTGGCAAATGTCATGGCCATGAAGTGCCCCTTGCGCCTGAACATGGCCAACGTCACACGCCTCAGGATTCGGCAGAAGGCCGGCTGAGATATTCCAGCAAGTACTGCCACTACTTGTTGGAATGATCCTGAGGCGCAGAAATGCAACACCGCCAGCAGCTGTGTGTGAGGCGGAATTGCTGTTGTGATCCCGTGTAGAGGTTCCAGATCACTCTCAATTAACGAGAGCAGATCCAGAATGACATGTGGCGGTAACCGGTACCTAGTAAGTACCTCATCATCGGGCATACCAAACAGAGTCACCCGTGTGCGATAGATTCTAGCACGTCCTGGCCTCCTTGGGCGACGAGTGGGGAGAGCTGCAAGTGCCCTTAGCCTCCTTTCCATGAATGCCATCATTGCTTCAGCAACCTAGAAAGAAATGAACATAAATAATGATGCACCTATGCACATAATGGCCATATCCGACAACAAATAGATTTGTAGGCTTCAATACGTACAATAGATGGCCGCCCCGTCAAATAGCGAAGATCCATTTGACTCTATAATGATGTAACAATAATATGAACTCAATACACACCGTCCTAAACACACAGATGCTTACAACATCGAACTACTAAACACTACTTGAGTATCAAAGGTGTCTGCATTTGTTGCCGACATCATGTACTCTGACACATTTCCCCTATTGCTGGGACATGTTGTCCTGCAATAGATGGACACACACAGGTTTAAGACCTGTGATTGAAATAGTGAACATGTGACATGTTGCTATAATGCTACAAACACTTTGCTGGCCCAACAATCTGTAGTCAGTGAGGCAATGGTGCATACATTCATACACTTACATTGTTAATGGATATCATATCTACAAGGACCATGGAAGAGCTTACCTTAGACCCTGTCAAGTACAGATCTGGAGACAAATGATTCTAGCAGCAATTCACTATTTATAGGCCTCTCACATGTGTTGTCTATAACAGTAGTGATGAGTATTGCATGACTTGTGGCCTGGATTTTCTAAGGTATTGGGCTACTTTTAGATTGCAATCAAAATCAACAATACCACAGTAGTCATGAACCAAATGTCATGTCATGCTACCAAATAGCATGTATATTGTGCGATAGTCACAGGTGTATCCGAAGATTCTATGCAATGTTAGAATTGGTGACCAATATTTCATGTAGAAGTTTCGCCAGGTTTTACACAATGGAATTTCCGCAACGTATGCGGCGCGAAAAAACCACGCCGTACGCAGGCGGCCGTTATGCTCGAGCACGGAACGCAGCTGCCGCTGATGTACGCAAAACAGGATACACAAACAGTATATAAAGGTGTATTAGAATGTGACAAAGTTGCTGCTAACATGTCTGGATCCCAATCAGAGGTGGACCAAGAGTTGCAGCTACTTTTTGACAAGATGGACTCCAGCACCTCCTATGTGCCACTGCACATGCAGGCAGTGGGAAATGCTGAGGCTGCTGGCCCTTCTCCAGCAGGGCAACCTGCACCTGGCCCTTCTCCAGCAGGGCAACATGCACCTGGCCCTTCTCCAGCAGGGCAACCTGCACCTGGCCCTTCTCCAGCAGGGCAACCTGCACCTGGCCCTTCTACAGCAGGGCAACCTGCACCTGGCCCTTCTACAGCAGGGCAACCTGCAGCTGCCTCATATGCAGCCTCCGCAGAATCCTTTGGAACACAACCGGGGACTTCACAAGATACTACCATGGGCAGCACTTCAAGTACAGCGCCACGTGCCAGTGGGCGTGGGCATGGACGTGGCAAGGGGAAAAAGAGGCCAACAGAGGAACCAAGTTCCCGAAATAAGGCATATGAAGCACAGGAGCTTGCCATCCTGGTTCCGCGAGCACGTGATTGGATTGAGTGTCCACCGGAGAGGCTGACACACACACGCAGATGGAAGATTTGGGAAGACATAACGGCAGAGATTAATGAAGTGGCGCCACAAGTTCGTGAGGCGGAGCATGTCAAGAAGAGGCAAGTTGTTTTGTGATACATGTGCCCAGTAATAGACAAGTAATGTTTGAATTAATGCTCAGATGGATTTGGCAAATGGCCGGTGAGGTTGGTACGATACACAGACATGATTGCCATGTTATTTAGTTGAGAGTTAGAGTAGGGTGAGTGTGAATGTGTATTGTAACGGTTGATATCATAGTTGAATGTAATGTCATGTTTTTGACATGAAGCACATGTCGTAATATGTAGCACAGAGCAATGGCTGCAACATCAAACATCTGGAGTGACATGTATTAATATGTCAACTTACATTGCAGGTGGCACGACTTCAAAACCAACCTGAAGAGGAAGATGACCAAGCGGTGGGAACACAGCCAGAGATCTGGGGCCGGGCCCATGCCATCAGAGCTAGAGTTCACCCCCCTGGAGTTGATGGCCGAGAGCTGTGTAGCAGTTGAGGAGGTCAGGGGGGTGAGCACGATGGATAGCGAGGCCCCAGCTGAAGTGTTTGCGTCTTTTCTGGAAGGTAAATATTTGTCATGCCATAAGCTTGTGCAAGTAATTATCTTAGAATGTGTCCTAATTGTGTTTCTCATTTTCAACAGACACCCCACTGCTTGGTGAACAGTCTTCTCAGGAGGTGGAGGAGTCCGTGCCACCTGGCCCCAGTGGTAGCCGTGTGCAGCAGCAGCCATCGGCCCAAGCCGATTATGCCAGCTTGGCCCAGATGCTTGGGGACATTAACCAGCAGGGAGAGTTGGCATCAGAACAGATGCGTAGGACCGAGGAGATCATGGCGAGCTTGGTCAGCACCCAGCAGTCCATCGCTGGGAGCATGCAGTCCATGGCTGAGGCACATCAGGCCATGGTTCAGGCGCATCAGGCCATGGCTGCAAGTGCTCAGGTGCTGGCCGAGCAAGCCACGCGTCAAAATGATCTCCTCCTCCACCATAATGAGCTTATGGTGGAGCTAGTTAACAGCAATAGGGTCCTAATGTCATCTGTTTCTGGTGCATTACCACCTGCAACACTCCCTGCTGGCAGGAGGGGTAGACCATCCACCCCCTCACCAGCATCTGCTCCACCTGCCCCAGCATCTGGCCGTGGCCGAAGAGCTGCTGCACAGGCCAAGGAGCCTACCAAGGGCAAACGTGCTCGCAAATGAACTTGTGGCTGCATTAATCTCCACCGTTATGTGGTCCCAACTCTTTCATTGTGCTGTGTGTGTCAGCTTCTTGTGTCCAATCACGTGCTGAGGGTAACCAGATGAGCCCTTGCTTCATATGTCATTTTTGGTTCCCCTGTTGCCCTCTTTTGCCTGCCATTACTGTCAGCTGTACTTGAAGTGATGTTGCTAAGTCCCCGGTTGTGTTCCAAATGATTCTGCTGTGGCTATGAATGTGTGCAATTATATTTATTTTGGATTATAAGTTATTTTGGTACATTCCTGCCATGGTTTTTGGTATTATTTTTTTTTTTTGTTTTTAATTGCTTCACAGTTTCATTGTGTGTGAAATGTCTTTAAATAAATTTCTTTACTTTATCAAAATTGTGTGGTTTAATTAGTACATGTAGAATACACATGTGTATTGATAGGATTAATATTCAGTGATGTCCATTCTTAGCAGTTTAAAAGTGTGGGACAAGTACAGCATATGTGTGTGTTTAGTAAAGGTTCCTTGAAGCAGCAATGGTTTCAATTAAAGCACTGACAAGCGTCCTATTAGTGAGTAATGAGTAAAGGAGTCGATTGTATTGGGTTCAGGTGTTAATGCTTGTAGTCATTAGGCGTTCCGTTCGGCTACCGCAAGACCGAGTGGTTTCCGCAAAGCAATACTTGACTTATGGACACCGCACATTTCTATCGGTTTTGGTCGCGTGCATTCGGAGTGCTATCCGAATGTACGCCCCCCAACATAAGTGTACTCCCCCGTGTCCGCCCATGTTTCCTCCCAGTTTTTCCCACTTTGAAACTACGCCCATGTCTCATTCCGCATGACGCCCATAATACGCCCATATTTCAAGACTGATTGCGGGGCACAGTTTTGTACGGGATTTGCACGAACAGGTACGGAGTCAATGCGTGGCACATGCGCGTGGCGTTCTCCACGCATGCGCAGACGCCGTAAAGACGCTATCCGAAAGTATGCTGAAAAGTATGCATCAATCAGAATAAGGGCCAATGTGTAATGGGCATCATAGTCTGAGACGTAATGGGCATAACCGTGTGAGGCACAACATGTAATGGGCATTATGGCATGTGTTATACTATGTAATGTCTGTGTGACGTGTAATAGGCATTACAGTGTCAATTTTAGGTGCGCACACTGTCTCTATGGTCCCTATTTTACAAAAATTTGTCAAGCCCTGGCATGTGGAATGGACATTACGATGTGTGGCAATATGTGGAATGGGCATTACTGTGTGATGAGCATTATGGTGTGTGGCATTATGTGGAATGAGCATTATGTTGGATGGCATTATGTGGAATGGGCATTACTGTGCAATGCATTATATGTAATGGGCATTATGTGTAATGGGCATTACAGTGTAAATTTTTGCAGCGCACCTTCGGCGCGCACTGTCCCTGTTTTTAGTATTCTGAAGTGCATATACATAACTAAGTCACCTATTTAGTTTGTATTGATACCCATAGGTGGTGATAGACACGCCCAAAAGATGGTGATGGACACGCCCCCCCCCCCCCCATGGTGCACCCCCTAAGAAAATGGGCTGCGCACGCCTATGATGTTGACTCAGAAAAAAGTGAAAAGCTCATGTCGGTATTTTGACTGTCAACCTTCCCATTGTCAACCTACTGCTTGTGTCGATCTTTTGACCCTGTCGACATTAGCCATGTCGACTTTCAGTGGTTGGTCCAATGCATGTCGGCCTTGATTGTGTCGACCTAACGGCCGTATACCATTGATTTAGGTCCTCGATATTTATCATGCCTACTGAATCTAGTTCTTGTACGTAGTAACTCGTTTGTGGACTGAACCAATATTCCGTTCTCTGTCACATGATTACGTGATGTTCCTGGCTCCTTCTGCATTGATAGGCTGCATAATCACGGTTCATCTCCCAATATGGCTTCCTCCAGCACGAACGATGGCTGCACTTTTGCATATCACCGTCATGGATGCACCGACTTGACACGATGATACAGTACCTTGATTGCTAGTTTGTCATTTATTAGGATTAGCAACATAAACTTAATTAACACTAGCAATCACGTTAAGTAATCAACAATATCAGCTGGTTCCTTTTAATTAGCTTAATGGACATTTCTGCAATGTAATTTGTTTTTATTCAATGTCTTGGTGTTTTGCGTACAATTTAATTTGCACGACCATGCCAATGCTGTTGTTAATTTGCTTATATAAATACAAGACTTAAAGTAAGTTTCACTGTTTAAAACGAAATCTGTACCTGCTGTAGTAGTCTAGAAAACGTGCTGTTTATAAAATGTATTTCTACTTTATTTTGTGGGACTTAATGAAATTGAGAGGCCTATTTAATACATAGGTGGTCCAATAAAAGAGGTAACAAGACCTCGAATGGGTAATGTTCTCTATTTCGTTTTAATTTCTTACCAGGCTGGAGTAGGTAAACCGGGGTGCAGTCAAAATCCCGACGGTCAAAATACCGACAACCATTGACCGACGGTCAAAATCTCGACAAGGTCAAATTCACGACATGGTCAAAATACCGACATTTAAAATCTCGACAAGGTCAAATCCCGACAAGGTCAAAATACCGACATGGTCAAAATACCGACATTTAAAATCCCGAGTGCAATGCCTGTGCACAGGGATGCCAGAGGCAAATATAGGAGCCCCCTCCCCCTCTACCAAAAGCACAATAAGAGGGCAGTGACAGCCAGAGACCTCAGAATTGCCGCGGACAGGGCAACAGAGTCTCCTGCTCGCCCTAATAAAGATGGCACCGGCGTCCAGCAAGTAGAGGCCGCG
This sequence comes from Crinia signifera, assembly GCF_055691185.1. NCBI lineage: Eukaryota > Metazoa > Chordata > Amphibia > Anura > Myobatrachidae > Crinia > Crinia signifera. Next base: position 29,247,192 of record NC_139224.1, read on the forward strand.
GCGGGGTCAGAGCCGCATCAGGAGTTACGCGGCTCTGGTGGGAGGATGGAGAGAGGCGATGGAGCAGTCAAATGAGAGGAGGGGGAGAGGTGATGGAGCAGACAGGTGAGAGGAAGGGGAGGGGCAGTAGAGCAGAGAGGTGAGAGGAGGGGGAGATACGGTGGAGCAGGCAGGTGAGAAGAAGAAAATAGGTGATGAAGCAGACAGGTGAGAGGAGGGGGAGGGGCGGTGGAGCAGACAGATGAGAGGAGGGGGAGGGGCGGTGGAGCAGACAGATGAGAGGAGGGGGAGGTGCGGTAGAGCAGACAGGAGAGAGGAGGGGGAAAGATGATGGAGCACAAAGGTGAGAGGAGGGGGAGAGGCAGTGGAGCAGACAGGTTGGAGGAGATGGAGAGGCAGTGAAGCAGACAGGTGAGAGGAGGGGGAGAGGTGATGGAGCAGACAGGTGAGAGGAGGGGAGAGGTGATGCAGCAGACAGGTGACAGGAGGGAGGGCAGAGGACAGGTGAAGGGTGGGGCAGGAAAGGTATGCAGCTCATTGGAGATAGGTCGGAGGGGCCAGTTGCTCAGTAATTATGTAATGGAAGGCCATGGCTCACGGCGCAATGGGTTACGGTCCCAGTGACACTCCCCCTACTACTTGTCATGGTTGATGTATGTCCCATTGGGATCTCCGGCTCCGACATTTTCATGTGCGCTGTGATTATGATGATCCTAGAACAATAAAGTTCACAGACCCGGGCTTCGCCCGAGAACTACATCTCCCGTCGTCCCCTGCGGTTCAGGCTCAGAAGCGGAGTCAGGTCTCCTAGTCGTCAGCTCATGCCCCACGGTATATCCGGGGACACCGCCGGTCAGTAGCATCATCCCCTGTTGGGCCCATCCAGCCTCGGCGGGGTCAGTGCTGCATCAGGATTCACGCGGCTCCACAAAGAAGACAAAGAAGCGCAGGAAGCAGCAATGTCACTGCTCAAACCTGCGCATGCGCAGTGACATGCTAGCCGGGTTTTTGTTATGTCGGTACGGGTTACCGGCGCAGTATGTTATAGCGGCACGCCGTACCACCCCGTACCACCACACTTGCACCCCTGAGCCCGCCTCATTCATTATGTGTGTAACTGCAGTGAGGAATGTTAATTACCTATAACCTAGGCACTGATTTGTTGTCTCAGTTAATGGTTAATTTGCTGTACAATGAGAGTGGTGCCGGAGAAATCTGCACCTGTTTGTGCCAAATACAACTAAATTGACTTGCTTTGTATGCATCTCTACAATACACATTAATTAGCTCATGATCGCTGTCTGTCTGAAATAATATCACACATCACTTTGCAAGTTTAACATAATCACTTACTGTATATAATTAACCATTTGGCAGGAGGTAGCGATATCAAGCAAACACCTGCATGTAAATCATTAAAGGTCTTAGCATTATTTATTATTATTACCCTGTATTTATGCGGCGCCACAAGTCATATGCAGTGCCAGATTACAGAGTACATACGCAAAACAAGAAACCAGTGACTTAAAGACAAGATAGAACAAGTACAAGGTATATAAACCAGAGATGTGCGGGCTCAGATTTCCCAGATCTGAGCCCGCACAAACGTCACTAATCCGAGCCCAGATCCGAGCAGCGCTCGAAGCTTCCCGTCTGACTCGGATCCGGGCGCATAGGCAAAACGTCATTGCCCGGCGCCAGATTCTCGCGAGATCCGGACTGCTATATAAACCGTGAGAATCCGGCGCCATTTGTCACTCGTGAGTTTTTAGGGTTAGGGATAGGAGTGTGCTTACTGTGCGGAGCTTTGTTAGGTTAGGTAGGTTTGGGAGCTGCTGGGGCAACTGCCAGTGCCTACTAGTGCCTCTGTCTGCTCTGCTCTCTGGTGTGTGCTCTGAGTCTGCACTGCCAGTGGCTGCCAGCCCAGCCAGTACTACCTGGCCACTTCAATCAGTATATGTGCACTGTTGTTATGTGTTGTTAACCACTAACATACCAGTCTGCTTGTGCATCTGCTGTATAATACCTCCCTGCTGGTGCATTTACAGCCTTATATACCTAGTAAACTTATTCTCTACTGGTGCATCTACTGCCGTATATATATAATACCTATCTGCTGGTGCATCTACTGCCGTATATATATAATATCTCTCTACTGGTGCATCTACTGCCGTATAGATATAATACCTATCTGCTGGTGCATCTACTGCCGTGTATATATAATATCTCTCCGCTGGTGCATCTAATGCCGTATATATAATACCTCGGTACTTATGTAGTATCTGTGCACCCGATATGAAAATCGGGACGATCGCATTGCATCGCATGCGACCAAATCGTATGCGATGCGATGCGATCGACCCGATTTTTCCATAGGATTCAATGTTAAAATGGACTGAGTAATGGACTGTGCAACCGCTGCACAGCTCGTCTACTGACTTGTATTGCCGGGGGTGGGGGGCGGAGCTGTGCCGAGCCGTTCAGCCGCCAGATCCAGCTGTAATCTGGCCACCAGGCACCGGCACATGCTCTGCTGCTGCTCCCCTTACTGTCCGGGGCCGGGCGGATCTCTCTTCTGCCTCCCGCCCGGCACTCTTGTTCTGTGTCTGGCTGCCTGTCCCAGGAGACGCTGCTCCGGTCACTGCTGCCAGGCTGCCTGGGTATACGCTATAATGCTATAATGAAAAAGTCGGAGGACGCATTCCGCCGCCCCTCGCAACGCTTCGGGGTGGCGTGGATAGTTTGTGGGGGGTGCGTTAAATCTATTTTTGGGACATACAATCATATTATTGTATACCTAATGCCATGGCATCGCACACCCTATAAAATCGCATGCAATGCAATATTTTGGTGTAAAATAAAAAAAAACATGAAAAAATCGCATCGCATGCCGCTATAATGGCCCATTCGATGCAATGCGATTTCCCTACGGTGCCGTACGTAGAAAATCTGGGCGCCGTGCTAGGAAACAAGTACCTACCATTCCTATTATGTGGTGTGTGTCAGGGCCAGAATAAGCCCTCAAGGGGCCCGAAGCAACCAAGACAGGTGGCCCAAGACAGGTGTGTGTGCATGTGGTAGGGAATATAGATTGCAAGCTTCAATGGTCAGATATTCTTACTAAAGTCCTCTTTAAAAAATACTAGTCTTTAATATTTTATTAACATTTTATTCAGCATTCTGTTGTCTGTTCCAGATGTCCTTTATCTCCATATCACATGCCAGCCGTGACATCTGTAGCGCCATGGAGATATCAGCCATTCTGATTCTTCACTACCTGAAATCCACAGCAATTAAATCTTTGTGAATACTCATTCAGTAAATGAAGACTCTGGAGAGTTGATGCCACCATTAGCAGGGCTAGTGGTTGCCAGGTGCATGGACTGTGGTGCTAAGCAATGAGGCAGGTGCAGATCTAGAACAGACTGCGATTTATTCACTAAAATGTTAAATGACCAAAAATAAGTAAATTGACGACTGATTTTTTTTTTAATTGACCTGAACTTTTAGACAATGATAGACACTTAGGGGTGAATTTACTAAGATGGGAGTTCTCCTGAAGGTTGGATGTTGCCCATAGCAACCAATCCAATTCTATCAGTTATCTTCTAGAAAGTACAAAACATTGAATCACTATGAATGAACAGTTTTGCTAAATGTCCTGTATATCAATGGAATCTATGTTTAAATCACTTCAGTATAGGGATTGCCATCGTTGCCATTGCCATCATTGGTTGCCATTGATAGTGGCGTACTATGCAATGGATGACCATCAATGTTTTTACCTATCGATGGTCATCCCTTTTCTTTGACTAATTGGCCTGTGGGCCAATCAAAACATAGGGGAGGGGCTTCACATGTGTGAGGGGCGGAGCTTTGCTCAGTGCCCCGTCCCCTTGGGGGAAAAAGAAAAAAATATTAGCCGGGGAGCCGGGAGGGGTCTCAGGGAGCAAGGAGCCGGGTGGGTAGGCAGGAGCAGGCAGGAAGCCAGGTGGGGGAGAGAGTTCTCCGTGAGCCTGGTGGTAGGCAGGGTCTCCGGGAGCAACCAGCAGCACGTTCAGGACATTTCTTGGCTGTCTGTGCGGCCTGCGCAGCATGACCTATGACCTCGTCACGCTGTGCAGGGCCGCGCTGCCAGGTACAGGGGAAGTCGGGCAGTGTCTGAGAATCGATGCGCAGTCTAATCCCGAAATCCCTGGATTGGATACACCAATCCCGGGATTGAAATCCCGGTGTTTTGGGGGCCACCCTAGTCGGAAGTGACAGTCTATTATATTCTCCCTCCAGGTATATGAGGACCTAGGCATGATGGGAAATGTCAGTATACTGAAGTGGTTCTAGCCTAAGCCATTCTGCCAGGGGGGTGTCCGAGTGACTACGTTATCATAGCCCTGTGACACAATGCTGGGAATGTGAGGCAGGGGGTGGGGCTGCGATGGCACAAATCAATTAGAATTGAGTTACAAGACCCCCAGTGTAACTCTGCCATCTGCTGGCAGCGAGTGAAACTACATCTCTTTCTCTTTCACACATACAGAAACACACAGGCAATCACACACAGACAGTGGCGCCAAGTAAGTGTGGGGGCCGGGGTATGCAGGGCTATTGTTATGCTGCCGCTACCAGCAGGGTACCTGTCCCGGTCCGTCACTCTGTGTCCGCAGATCTACTAGTCCGGAGAGGCAGAGCCAGGAGGTGCGCTGGTTTGCTAGTAGATCTGCGGCTCGCGGCCTGTGGGCACAGAGTGACTACCAGGACGGGTACTATAATCCATCGGGGATGCAGGGTTAAATTAAGGGGGAGGGGGGCGCCGATATTTTCCGGCTGGGGAGGGGGTGCAAAAATTAGCGCTACGCCACTGCACACAGACTAGCTTTCGAAGCTTTTGCTTCGAGCGGGCTTAGCTAGTTGTGTAATATAATGAAAGCTTATTCAGTGGACTGTGCTAAATAATTAATATATGGATTTGTCTTACAGTTGTTTTTATATAGATAAAACATATAAATGACCACAGCTGACCCAGGATGCCCACATCCATATTGGTGTTATCCACTTCATTTATTTTGCCGCTCTACCAGCTTCTTATTAGTGCCTAACTGTCAGCACTGGAAATGTCATTTCAAGCTACCAGAATTCAGGGAACATCTGTATTCTGCAGATCAAACAGTCATTCACTCCCAATATGCTGCGGCGGAGACTGAGGCTGGAATACCTGGTTGGAAGCCGGCTGATAGGGGCTGACAAACAGAGATGTTTTCATTTCAAACTGTCAGACAATCCATTCAAATATTCAGTTATTTATAAATGTATGTAAGTAACCCAAAACCTCAAAATAACCTACTCGGATTCAGAGCAAACAAATTTACCTGAAGAAAGAAAACCAAATACAGTACTGTAGAAAAGATATGACCTGTGCAACCTGTATCATAATAAAGAAATAGGTCACATTCACATTCAGGATGGCACATTATGCTGTAGTGTTAATTGTATTTGAACATCGACATTCTGAATGTTGACATATTTGTTCACAATGTCAACATGTGCATAATACCTACATCATTGTTATGTGTAACATATAGGTGGCCAGCTACCGTACTTAGGGCCCCACAGCCTTCTAGGGGTTTTTGAGCAGCGGCAGGTGGTAGTCACACTATCAGTGGCGAGGCAGTGAATGGCTGTCAGAATGGGGACTCGTGGATGGCTGGAGCTATCCACCAATCAGAGTACTGACAGCCTTGCACTGTGTGGAAGCATTTGGAGAGACAGCGCACAATTCAGAGGCAAGAAATGTTTTTATTTTATTTTTGCTTCTTCCCATGAATGGGTTTGTAGGGGCCCTGGTGCATTGCTTTGCCGAGGACCTACAATACTAAGATGGCCATGACTGATATTCAGCATGTTGGCAAAATAACAACATGACATTATGAATGTCTACATGAACATATCAATGTTATGGTTTAGATTAGGCTGTGTTTAGGATTAGATAGCATTGTCAACAGTCCCAGTGTTGAACATGCATAATGTTGACATGGAGAATGTCAACATGTCAAATGTCGACTTTGAGACCCGATCAGCATTCACAATGTCGACATTTAGACCATGTCAAACATTTTCTTTTCCAGCATAGTGGTTATCGATCTTGTATACCAAACCCGTAACAAATGATGGTGTCCCTTATGGTGTGTACATACGGGGCAGATCTAGTGGCCACCTATCTTGATTCAAGATCGCCGGCTGCTGGGACACGGTGGAGTGCCGGCATCTGCTGGCAGGGAGGGAGGGACAGTGCCGGGGGGGGACGGACTTTAGCGGGTGCCATGCTTTATTGAGCAGCATAGCCCTCTTCCGAGATAGTAGAAATAGAATTTCTGTACAATCTATTTTTACATTTGATTCTGATTCTGCGGGGCAGCACATCGGGAAGTAATCAGGATCGGGTGCTGCATGCACGGTGCAATTTTGACTATATGGTCAAAATCGCCAGTGCAAATCACACCTTGGGCCAAATGTAATAGGGTGAGAGTTTCAAAAAGTTAGAGATTTTGGGAGAGTTTTCCCATGTTTTTTTAAAGCAGCAATCAATTACATGGCAAAATCAACCTGGTTTTGCAGTGTAATTGATTGCTGCTTTAAAAAAAGTGGAAAACTCTCCCAAAATCTCTAACTTTCTGAAACTCTCACCCTATTACATTTGGCCCCTTGTGTACACAACATTAGTCCCAATAAAGGACAAGGGGTAGTGGAATGGCACCAGACGTGGGGGAATTAGTGGGCATGCATGAAATGTACTGACACTTGAATAATAAAATGCTATTAAAATATATCCAGTTATATTAAAAAAATGCTAAAACTAGACAATAAAATGAATACTATTCTGTTTCTGAAATCAAAATATATAGAGAATGTGTTTTAAAAAATCACTACCGTTATTTGCAGTAGGGTTTTTTCAGTCTTTGTTGAAGATGTCATACAATAAAATGCTCAGTTATGGTAAATTATATTGGCAGATGTCTACAAGTTGGTAAGTGTGTAGCAGATGTGAGCAAGGAGGATAGTCCACATGATGATTCCAAACTGGAGTAGATGATATTAAATGTAAAAGGATACATATGATAGAAGACAAACAGCAGTAAATACACTAAGGTGTTAATCTCTATTGGGATAAGTAATATACAGCTGTACAGCACTGTGGTGCTCCAATATGACAGTGACAGACACTTGCATATGCATATACATTTATAGAGGCATGTAAACAAGTCTTACACCTGGGGTGTAATTCTATGCTCTGCGATTTCCGTTTTTTTGCGGTAATTAGACCACAAAATGGCGATATCGCATTTTCCCATTAAATCGTTAATTTAATGGGATGCGCTAAGGGACTGAAATCGCATATTATGTGCGTTAAGGTATGCTGAGTAAAATTGCGAGATTAATTCGCATTTTTATCGCATCCAGATGTTTTCGTATAGAAAAGTATACAAGTCGCTTATTTAATGCAATGCGCATTTGCACATCGCATTATTTAGGTGCCTAATTTTCGCACTTATTTCAGACCAGGGTCTGTTTGCCGAATTAGCCAGAACCCTGCACAGATCGCAATGTTCTGTGCAGGGTTCTGCTGTAAAAAATAAAAGAAAGGGTTAAAATAAAAAAAAAACGAGCGCGGGGTCCCCCGCCCGAGTATAACCAGCCCCGGGCTCACTGAGCCGGTGCTGGTGACATAAAATCAGGGTCCCCGACAAATAGGGGTCCCCTTGATTTCATGAAACCAGCACCAGGCTCAAGGTCCGGCGCTGGTTCCCAAAATACGGGGGACAAAGTGACTAGGGGTCCCCCGTATTTTAAGAACCAGCACCGGACACAACCAGCCAGCAGGGTAATGCCACAGCCGGGGGAAACTTATTATATAAGCTCCCGCAGCCAAAGCATTAACCCCCTGGCTGGTCAGCATGGGCAGGGGTCCTGGGGAAGTGGGGACCCCCCCAATGAAGGGTTCCCCCCCCCTCCAGGACTTACCAGCCCATGCTGATAGTCCGGGGCTGTCCCCGATGCCCCTGGGCGGTGGGCATCGGGCTGATGGCTTGTGTAAAAAAAAGAAGTAAAACTATTGTTTTATACTGGCGAACTATGAGTCCCAGCAAGCCTACCCCGCATGCTGGGACTTGGAGAACCACAAGTCCCAGCATGCAGGGCATTAAAGGGCCTGCTGGCACTTGTAGTTCAGCAGTACAAAAAATAGTTAACAAAATCACACTGACACACTGTAAAATAAAAGTTTAATACATACAAAACACACACACACTGATACTTACCTACCTTGAGCCCGTAGGTCGGTCCCTGGATCCTGGGTCCGTCCTCCGGGGCTCCAGGGCAGAAGAGTCCGGTTCCGGGGCCTTGGTCCTGGTTCCGGGGCTGGTCCTGGGGTTCCGGGGCTCCTGGGCTGCAGAATCCGGGGTCCGGGATCCGAGGTAGTCCCCAGGGGTACCTAAGGAAGCAAATCCAACTCACCTGGTCCCCGGCGACGACCTCGGAATCCTCTCCGGTGACAGCGCTGCTCCCATCTGGTAACCAGCTCGCAGGACTTTGACAGGCGCAGAGATGTTTCCTCCTCGGCGTCTCTGCACAGAATGTTTTCTTGGCCAATCAGGAGCCGAGAAAGTCGGCTCCTGATTGGCCAGAAATCATTCTGAATACAGACGCCGAGGAAGTAACATCTCAGCGCATCTAGAGCAGAGATGTTGAAAGAGAAACTCACCATTAAAGGTAAGCCACATTAGGTAAGAAATATGTTCTGCATGATGAGTGTTCCATGGGTAGTTCTCAAGCAAATCTAAACATAGCCAGTTAAACCTTTTAGTGCCAAGTGAATTTGTCAAAATAGGTGTAAAAATTGGCAAGCAATAATTTGTATTCATCATAATGACCTGTAATGTTAAACTTATATAGGAAATATGTATTTTTTACACACCTTTTTTTTTATTTGAATTTATATAACAAAAGTGAGTGATGCTGGCTCGTTTAGCAGATATTTTGCACATCTCCCACAGACATGTCGGCACTCAAAAGGTTAAAGGAATTCATTGCCAGTATGAAGTAGGATTTTGTAACCGGGAAAGTGCAAAGAACCCCTAAAGGGTTAAAAAAAACCCTAGGCATTTAGTTCATGCAGAGGAGGAAGTGGATTAATCAGATATGGATACAAAAGCTCATAGTTTAGAATCTGGAGATTTACATAACCAGACATAAGTATGGCACACAGCATTGTATGGCTTGGTATTTGTTACCCTTTCTGTTGAATTAAGACCGGCTCTTCTATGATAGGGATGCAGTCGGCAAGTTGAGCCTATACGCCGCATACAAACTGGATTAGCTGCATACAGTCATCGGATAGACAGACATTAGATCTACAAGCATTAGGTCGACCACTGAAGGCCGACATGCATGAATGTTGACATGCATGAAGGTCAACATGCATGAAGGTCGACATGCATGAAGGTCTACAAATGTAAGGTTGACAGGGTCATTAGTTCGACACAATCATTAGGCCAACATGGGGACGGTCGACAGTCAAACGGTCGACATGGGGTTTTTCACTGTTTTCTCTCGAATGTCGACACAGTCGGCATTGACACTAAAAAAGTGAATTGCGTCCCCTCGCATGGTTGGCTGCGCTCGTCATGCTTCACTATTTTATTCTACCACCACGCCCTAGTGGATGGTAGGGTATGAAATACCACCTGTTGGCACATGTCGGCCAAAAAAGGGAAAAAACCCATGTCGACCTTTTGACTGTTGACCTTCCCTGTCAGCCTAAAGCTTGTGTCGACCGAATGTCCCTGTCGACCTAACCTATGTCAATCGTCAGTGATGTCGACCTTCAGTGGTCGTCCTAATGCTTGTCCACCTAGTGATCGTAACCCCACACTATGGGCGGTATTCAATGTGAATACCGGCGAGGATTCGCTGCACATTCGCCACTGGTCGCCCCGTTCCGGAGCCTCGCCGGCTCCGGTATTCAACGAGTCAGGGGCTCGCTGCCCCTGACCGGCGAATATGAGCTCCTGCGGCAAACGCCGCAGGGAGCCTGAGGACGGTGGCAGGCAGGGAGATGGAAGTCTCCCTGCCTGCCCCAGAACGTTTGTGGGGGGGAGGTGGGCTCCCCGGGAGCCAGGCAGCACAGGCTGCCCCCCGGGGGTGCCAGCAGGGGACCGGGTATATTCACTACACCCGATCATGAATATGTAATGATCGGGTGAAGTGAATATATGAATATCTAATGAGCGGCTCGGCTCCGGCCCCCTGCTGGCTGGTCTGTGTAAAAAAATATATATATATATATTTTTTTTTTTTTACAATTAAATATATATTCATGTGCTTACAGCACATGAATAAAAATAGCATGCCCCTCCTCAGAATAAAATTCCTGATTTTTTGACACCAATTGTAAAAAAACAAAACACTTTATTTTAAACGTTCACATTCCACTTCACCATAAAAAGATAGCGATTGCTACTCAGTGAATCATGGCGAAAAAAACCTTGAAATGTATTCGCCATCTGGTCATTGAATAGGGTGATTCACCGTTTTAGTCAGAAATTTGCCTTACAGCACAAAATCGCCATAAAAACCTGGCGAATCAGCCTCATTGAATACCGCCCATTATATAAAAAGCTTATTTAGGAAAATGCTAATGTGTGTACGGTGCAGCTCTAGATACAACTGTTTAACAAATAAGTGTAATATAGCGCAACCTGTTTACATAGAGGAGATAACTATGAAATGTCTCCGAAGCATTTATTTATATTCAGTAGAATACTTATGGCTAAGTGTACAAGTTCTAGACTAGTAAACAGCTCTGCCGCTGACCTAGCGAGGACTGATTAATTCTCCGATGTCAGGAAAGCGCAGGGAATGAAACACACACTGCAGCCATCGCTCCTGTGACACCCACCCCTGATATCACACATTCATCTGACGCTGTGCAGAGAGGCCAACAAACAATCTGGGAATGAAAAGCCACCAAATAATGGGGAGCGTGAACCAGCAAGGAGATGTTTTATTTATAGTGCGCCGAAAATGATTTACATGGGAGACGCAGCAGGAAACGCTGGGCTTTCAGCCACTGAGCACAATGTAGAATATCGCCTTGACATGAAAACCAGGCCCAATGTTTGTCACAAATAGATAATCACAATAATTAGGACTGGTGCTAAAAATACCACTGACTCCTCCATTAAATGAAAGGAAGAGAAATTAGCATTTTCAGCGAAACTTTCTTTTGTGTTTGACAGTTTTCTATTATTAGTTTGTTTATTTGAATTACAGTAATCCGACGTCCCTATGCAACTCCATCTCTCTATTATGATACACTTATACCCTTTGTACTTACTGTATTCACAATGGGAATAGATTGCATACTGTACAATAAGCTTAAGCAATAGTCAGGTTTGGGTACCATTTAAGAACAAGAAATACCCTGTTTAGCACTCTGTTCTGTTGATAAAAAAACACAGTAAACTTGGCTTACAAATGTTTGTCAGAGTAATGCTTACTGTACGTCATCTGCAGATGGCGCTAGTAGTATGGTCTCCATTGGTGGTACTAGGGCTTCTAGTTATGCCCCTTTTAGACCGCACAAAAAAAACGGTATTTTGCCGATTTTTTACCGTTTTAAAACGGTTATATGTGCGGTCTGAAAGGTGCAGAGTGATTTTACCGTTTCCAAAAAAACAGTTTTTGGAAACGGTAAAAAAGTAGGGTCCTACCCGTTTCAGACCCGTTTTTTGGTGTCTGATCGGGTCTGAAACGGTATTTAGGACCCTGCCACTCTGCTGCCCTATAGCTAAGCTGCAATCTCCTGTCCCCTGTCATATGAACGACAGCTGACAATGGGGAGCAGGCAGCCTCTCACCGGGGGGTGCGGCACTGCAGTCTCCGCTGCTGCTGCTGCTGCTGCTATTAATGACAGCAGTGTCGTGGTCCAAACAAGCCCCCTAGCCACGGTTACCTCAGAATTTGAGCTTGCGCGGCGGGTCGAGCACCAGGACCTGCTCATGGCGGCTGCACACATGCTAGAGCGCAGAAGAACAGATGCGGGAGGAGGCCTCGGAGGTGAGGTGCTGCAGCGGGCACGGCGGAGGATGAAACCAGGCCGGGTGTTGAAGGAGACACCACACAGGAGGGTAACGGGCTGTGCGGGGTGGCTAGAATAGTTATGTAGTGCCAGAGCGGGCAGCCAGGCTCCCGGAGTGCAGACAGGCACAACCCGGAGCGTCCCAGCAGCACCCTCACTGCCCGGAGCTTTCAGCAGCACTGTGCCCGGCGCACAGGAGAGAGTGGCATCAGGCGCAGGTCGGGAGGGGGTGTGAGGCTGTCCGGGGGGGAGGGAGCAGTGAATTTTACCGCTTTTGCTATTTCTTTCACACCGAAAACCTGCTTTAGACCAGGTATTTACATGCGGTGTGAAAGGGGTTAAACTTCCTCTGACCCGTTTTAAAAAACATTTTAAATACCTGGTCTAAGCAGGTTTTGCAGTGTGAAAGCAGCATTACTGTACAGAGGACACCGCCAACAGGGAGGATGCAGATGGATCTCTCCAGATAGGTAAATAATGTGAAATACAAACACCATCGGCCCTACATAAGAGCCTCCGAGTTCACTGGCCGTGCCCGTGTGGGATATTGGCAGAACTTTTTTAAAGGGGCAGTCATTTAGAAGGCAAAACCAGGCCTTGAAGTGACTGCCCTTTTAAAAACCTCAGAGTTCGGCCAGCATCCCACACCGCTACCGAACTCTGAACCTACTACAGTACATTTGGCCGCATATTTGGAAGTATTATTGTGATTCTTAACAAAATATGTTTCCAGTAATTAGCATCTGCAATAAATGGAGTCCTTAGTCCCCAGTCTCCCAGTGTTCTTTCTATGTTGGGAACCTGAAAACCTACATGAATGTGCAGCAGCAGCAGAACACCCTGTATAGCATCACAAACAGTCCAAGGGGGAAGTCTGAACTTCAACATCTTTCAGGGTTTCCAGGTACATGTAGATAATTTGGCTTTCTCAGTTTCTATATCAGGGGTTTGGTCTTAATACTTAAAGATTCAAAATGGACTTGCTGGAGTATAGTGTCATGTAGGTACCAGTATGCCTGACCATGTAACCATAGTAACATAGTAGATTAGGTTGCAAGAAGACTTCCAAACCTTTCACAGGACCCGTTGGAGAGTGTTGTCTAGATGTTAAATCCAAGTTTGAATTTTTTACTTTGATTCCGCCTTGGGATAAATTGTGTGTATTGGACGGGATACGGTCATTAGGTCTACAAGCAGATGGTTGACAAGCAGATTGTTGACACGCTTTAGGTCAACATGCATTAAGGTCGACATGGGTTAGTTCGACAGGGTCATTAGGTTGACACAAGCATTAGGACAACATGGGGAAGGTTGACAGTGAAAAGGTTTTTTTTGAGCCGACATGTGCCGACAGGTGGTATTTCCTGCCCTACCATCCACTAGGGCGTGGTGGGAGAATAAAATAAAATAGTGTGCCGAGCGTAGCAATGCACCGTGCCCGAAGCGTGGCGAGCCCAGCGAGCCGTGCGAGGGGGCGCGGTGCTACGTTTCAGTGTCCATGTCGACTGTGCCAAAATTCAGGACAAAAAAAATGAAAAACCCCATGTCGACCTTTTGACTGTTGGCCTTCACCATGTCGACCTAATGCTTGCGTCAACCTAATGACCCTGTCGGCCTAACCCATTGTCGACCTACAGTCATGTCGACATTCCTGCATATCGACCTTATTGCTTGTCGACCTAATGCTTGTTGACCATCTACCTGTCCGCAACCATTGGATGTACCGCTGGATGTTTTTATCCAATAAATGCTTGTCCAACCTTATTTTAAATGTAATTACTGTGTCGGCCAACGTGGTGTTGGCCGACACAGTAAATACATTTTCTTCTGGAAGTGCGTTCCATACTTTTACTGCCCTGACAGCAAATAGCCTTTCCTTCTGAGGGTATGAAATCCTCCTCTCCTCCAGCCTGAGCTCATGACCACGTGACCTAGTCTTCAACCTCAAAGTAAAAAGGGCGTCTAAAGCTGGGTACACATATGTACAATTTCATTTTTCTTGCGACCGTTCGATCGACCGTATACACGTTCGGCCGTCCGAAACATACGACCGATCTGCGCGTACACATATGTACAATTTTACTGGCGACGTCCGATGTACTCCCGTCCAAACAATCGCAAGAAAAAGATTGTACCACCGTACACACTCTCCCGTTCTGGCTATTCGAACGATAAAAATGTACACAACATTATCATAATGGGCTGGATTAAAAGAGCATAGCAAAACGAGGCGTGATCACGGAACAAAGAATCGTTCGTGTAGTACAGTGAATAGAGCCGTGACTATTCATATCCATTGCTAGCTGTACTGGATATACGTACGTACGTTCGTCTATCGGTGCATTTGGGCCTTTTTAATCATGAGCTTGAGGAGAAGGAAGGCTCGTGCGTGCATTTTGGCTGCTATGGCCATCAGATTGCGGGCTATTAAAAAAAGAAAAAGGACCAAGAATCGGAGCTGCTGGACCAGAGACTGGCTTCTGAGGAGAGACACCTTCTCCCACATGCCATTGCTACAGGAGATACGGGAGAACAATCCTGATGATTTCAGGAATTATCTCCGTATGGATGACGCTACCTTCATGGAGCTGCTGACACTGGTTACCCCTTTAATAGAGAGAGAGGACACCTATTTCAGGAGGCCTATTTCTGCAGAGCAGAGACTGGTGGCAACGCTGCGTTATCTGGCAACAGGCAGGACCCTTGCCGACCTGAGATTCACAACCGCAATATCATCTCAAGCGCTGGGGTTGATAATACCAGACACCTGTGATGCCATCGTCCAAGTTCTACAGGAGAAATACATGAAGGTAAATATAGAAATTACATACATGTCCCCCATATGTATAGCTGTGCACATACCTGTACCCTATATGTATATCATTACAATGCCTGTTAATGTAATCTTTACACCAGTGGGTGGGGGGTCATTTTGATAAGGCGGGTAATAGCTTTGAGGCTGCAATGGGGGAGGGCTGATGTGTCTAAAATCAACCCAACAGATTAATAATACGCATATACTTTTATATTGCAGTTTCCATCGACCAAGGAGGAGTGGCAAAATATTGCACGTGATTTCCGTGATCTTTGGAATTTCCCTAATTGTGGTGGAGCTATCGATGGCAAACACGTCAGAATCATGCCCCCTGCAAAGAGTGGCTCTTTTTATTATAACTATAAGGGGTTCTTCAGCATTGTTCTAATGGCCATCGCTAATGCTCGATACGAGTTTGTATTTGTGGACATTGGGAAAAATGGTAGAGTTTCAGATGGAGGAGCCCTGGAGTATACCTTTTTCCACGACCAACTGAAAAAAAATCTACTGAATCTGCCAGAGCGGACTGAAAATGAGCACGGTTTGAACTTTGTTTTTGTGGCGGATGAGGCCTTTGCATTGCACCCTAATGTCCTTAAACCCTACCCACAAAGGGCACTGAACAGGGAACGGCGCATTTTTAACTATCGCCTGTCACGTGCCAGGCGAGTGGTTGAAAATGCGTTTGGGATTCTGAGTAATAAATTCAGAATTTTTCACAGTGCCATCAATCTGCGCCTAGATAAGATTGACAAAGTGGTGCAGGCCTGCTGTGTGCTGCACAACTACATGCGCAGAAAAGCGGTGCACACACAACAACTGGGGGCTACAGTGGACGACAGCCAAGTTGTTGACGAGCCTATTGGTCTGACAGCTTTGGCAAATAATTTAAACACCAGAAATGCATCAACGCAAGCAAAGTTGTCAAGAGACGAGTACTTGGATTATTTCAATGGTGTTGGGGCTGTGGAGTGGCAGAATGACATGATTGCTTAAAAATGTACGTTTTTGTCATTGTAAATATATTGTTTTTTGGTGTGTACTAATCAATATTTTGCCAATAAAATTTGTATACTCACAGTTCCGCACAAGTTGTCCTCTGCGTCTTATTGCAGCAAGGAGGGGGAGGTGGAGGCCGAATCACGGCAAGTGAGTGGTAGTACTCAGGTGCCAGGCATTCCTGGAGGGCACAATGCCACGGCACCTGGAGTGCAGACTGTACCCAGTACTGGTGTTTATGTACTAGCAAGTAGTTGCTCCACCACACCTATTTCTATGCCAATTTCTCCTGGTACTTTTGTACAGTCTCCAGGAGCAATACATGAAGGTAAATATTGAAACAACATGCATGTACCCCATATGTATATCTGTGCCCTATAGTCACCCTGCATGGTAAATGATATTTTCACACGGACACCAACTAGATTACAGAATTTTTAATTTTTGTATAAATTATTAACTTATAAACTTATAAAAAATATAACATAAATAACAAGGAAATAAATAATAAAGAAATACTTAAACATAAAAATATTTAAACTATATTATTAAAACAAAAATGCAATTAAATCAACTATATAAAATATTTACATCTGGTGGTAAACTTGGCCCACCCCATAATCCCCTGTATCCATCGGTGGTTGGGAGGGAGATGGAGTTTGGAAGGGGCCACCAGGTGGACCTGGTGGGAGCGTATTAGCCGCCGTTGCCGGTTGGTGCTGCCTTTGCCCAGTTGGTGGCTGTAAATGGTGATACTGGGGATATTGCACCGGGTGAAATACAGCTTGTTGGGGTATAGGAGCTGGGCTGATGGGTTGAAATTCAACCCTAGGCAGAGGGGTCTCATCGGTGAGACGTGTGTGCCGGGTCAGAGTCCCCACACGGGCCCGGTACAGCGTCTCATAAAATATGCGCTCTACCTCCACCCTTGTAGCCGGGTCCAACTTTCGCAAATTGTCCGCTAATACGCTCCCCACCCGGTCCGCATCATCCTCATCCATGCTCATCAATCTGTTGGCAGACTCCAGGATCTTGGTGGTTGCCACGTCCGCAGCATCTGGAGTCTGCCTCGGCCTTTTGCGCCCTCTTCTTGATGGTGCTTCTGCTGCACTTTGAGCGCTTGATGGAGGTTCACCGCTGGTCGTGGCGGTTGGTGTGGGGGTGGAGCAGAGGGTCGGTGAAGGCAGCTGTGATGCCACCTCCAGCGATGCCGAAGACTCCTCCTCAAATAGCGATGGCTGTAACAAAACAAGATGATGTATCACTATAGATTTTTAAGACTTCCATATATTTTTATATCTACGCAGAAGAACGCAGCCCACACACCACCATGTTGCTGCCATGGATGAAAGTGAGCTAGTTGAAGAGGCGTTATGATTGGCATCTCTGGAAACTAATTATTTAGATACCAGACATAACAAATACTAATTTAAACACCAGAAATGCATCTATGCGTGCTAAATTAACCAGGTATGAATACATGCAGTATTTTATTGGTGTTGGCGCTGTGGATTGGCAGAATGATATTATTTCGTTAATTTTACACCACAAAAAAATATTACAATAATCCGCGCCAGAAAGACTACAACAGTGTAGATACCAGGGATTACCAATGGCAACCAAAACTTCCAAATACAAAAAATGTGGGAAATGCACTTGCGATGTCTGAATATTGATCACTGTCTTCCCAGGCGGATAAGAGTATAGCTCCACCACTGAGAAGAACCAGAATTAGGGCCACAGAGAAGGTCAAATTGACGATGTAGAACCAAAAGGGTGGGGTATCGCCCCCTGCAACTGACCTCTCTGTTGTGCCCAACAGAGAGGTCAGTTGCAGGGGGCGATACCCCCCCCTTTTAATTTTACATGTTCACAATTTTTATACTGTACTTGCTGTTATATTTATCTTGTGTGCAAAAAATTTTTCAAAAAAAATCCGTCTACTTACTGTGCCGCAAATGGTGTCATCTGAAACCTCTTGGGTGCACGCGGAGGTGGAGGGTGCAGGCTGGTTCCTTGAAGTGTTGCCGACCGAATCCCTGGGCAGCTCCTGGTCCACCGTGAAGGCCAGCAGGTCATAGTACCACAGCCTGGGCACATACACTTGGTCTGCCCCTGCCCCAGACCGCTTTGAGGACTCAACCTTATTTAATTCCTTTTTAAATACGGTCCTCATATTAGCAATGCGAGTCCGGACCCACTCCACATTTGCTATGGGGTAGTATGTCTGGCTCACCCTCACCAGCTCCTCCAGAGCAGATAGCCTCTTCTGCCTATTCGAATGGTCTCTGGATTTGGTGTTCCATAAACAATTCTGATCCCTGTAGGCCTCAATGAAATCCTTCATAAATTCGACATTTTTTTCTGCCATGGTTGAATTTCTGTGCCAAAAAATAAAATAAAAAGGCATATTATTTTCTTGATACAAAAAGCACACCATAAACCATTTAATGTACAGGTGTTCAGTCTGTGGGCCACTAGATATACTGTAGCTATAGTACAGGAGTTGAAAGTCTGTGGAACATAGGATACACGGTCACTACAAGCCCCAGCATACCCCTGGCCCACAGATTGAAGTCCCTGTCATAGAAAACTACACATTTTGTTTTAATACTCACCGAAATAAATGTCGATACAGTCCGGAAAATTCGCTGCGCTGCTCCGATCAATCCAACAACAACGACGGAATATTCTTTCGTGCAGAACGTGGCTTGAAACACAGTGATTGGATGAGCACAGGAATCTCCGCCCCACTCACGTGCTTCGCGTCACACAGACACGGGACATCGAGGAGCCATGTCGGAGGGTCTGGCGCCACCGCATATGGGGGAGGCCAGTACAGAACCTTTGATTTCCAAATCAGTGATAACCACAGATAAAGAAATCGCTGACAGACAGGACAACAAGGAGAAAAAAGTGACGCGCGCATCCGCCATGTCATCTGCAGAGGTGGAACTGATGGTCAAAATGCTGGATAGAAGGGACTACGATTGTTCGAGAAAAACATACCCCAAGACAAATTACAGAAAAGAAATTATTATGCAGCGTGTATGCAAGGAGATAAAGGAGAAGTTTGGGAAAAGAAGGTCCAAATACCAGCTCCAAAAACGGTGGTCGGACCTGAAGCACAAGGAGCTGGCCAAGCTGAAGAAAATTCGTGGAATTATTAAAAGAAGTGAGTCCAATGCCCTAGGTGGCTTTATTAATATACTGTCATGATCCATTACATTTTGAGTGTTTTGCTGACATGTTGCTTGTTTTTATTTACTCAGAGGAAATCCAATCCAGGAGAAGGCATGAGGAAGGCAGAGACAGGGCCTCCAACCTAAAAATAAAGAAGGAGAGTACAACAGGTAAGGTTTTGTACCAGCACACCAACAGAACAACACATGTTTTATACACACAACAAGGGGTAGTAATATGTCACTTTACCTTGTCACTATAGATGATATCCAGGCTGCGCAGCCGATGGAAGGGACCACAGAGGGCCACCAAGTGATTGCGATCACCAGCAGTGTAGATGGTGAGTGTATACTGCAAATCATCTTTATGGGATAGTGACGTATCATTTGTGGAAAGGTAAACATTTCTTTATCTGTACTTATTATAGATATCATCGAGATTTCAGATGTCAGTGCAGAGGGGGAGAAGAACACACCATCACCTGACACGTCCAGCGACGAAAGCACAATGCAAGAAAACATGACACAAGTCCATAAATGTCTACAAGAACTAAGCGGGAAAGTCCATACCGTAGCCCAAAAAATTACGAAAATCCAAAAAGGCGTAGCAGTAGTACACTCTTTATATGAAAAAATTTATAACGGTTTGCATTATAAAGTCAAAAAATAGTTTGTGTACTTTATTTTACTTGGTTCTCCTTCTTGTTTATTTGGAGGCCAGCAGCATGCACCTTAAAATGGTGCATGTCATGGCAAGCAGTCCCACGGCAGCAATGCATCACATGTGAGCAGGCCGGGATGTTCCCATGTGATGCGTTGCTGCCGTGGGACCGCTTGCCACTACATACACCACCATGTTCAAATGTGTTTTCATGTTTTTTGGGTGGGTGGGCTTTCCTGCTAAACCTTCACACGTGGCACTTATGTCATGGCAAGCAGTCCCACGGCAGCAATGCATCACATGTGAGCAGGCCGGGATGTTCCCATGTGATGCGTTGCTGCCGTGGGACCGCTTGACACTACATACACCACCATGTTCAAATGTGTTTTCATGTTTTTTTGGGTGGGTGGGCTTTCCTGCTAAACCTTCACACGTGGCACTTATGTCATGGCAAGCAGTCCCACGGCAGCAATGCATCACATGTGAGCAGGCCGGGATGTTCCCATGTGATGCGTTGCTGCCGTGGGACCGCTTGCCACTACATACACCACCATGTTCAAATGTGTTTTCATGTTTTTTGGGTGGGTGGGCTTTCCTGCTAAACCTTCACACGTGGCACTTATGTCATGGCAAGCAGTCCCACGGCAGCAATGCATCACATGTGAGCAGGCCGGGATGTTCCCATGTGATGCGTTGCTGCCGTGGGACCGCTTGCCACTACATACACCACCATGTTCAAATGTGTTTTCATGTTTTTTGGGTGGGTGGGCTTTCCTGCTAAACCTTCACACGTGGCACTTATGTCATGGCAAGCAGTCCCACGGCAGCAATGCATCACATGTGAGCAGGCCGGGATGTTCCCATGTGATGCGTTGCTGCCGTGGGACCGCTTCCCACTACATACACCACCATGTTCAAATGTGGTTTTATGTTTTTTGGGTGGGTGGGTGTCCGTTCCTGCTACACCTTCACGCAAGCACCTGTATGTGATACTCTGTTCAGGTCCGACCACCCAAATAAACAATGTGTTCACAGTAATTTTTGTCAGTATTTCTTAATAAATGTTAAGTGTTTATGCAGAACAATGAACATCACATATCTATCTATCTATCTATCTATCTATCTATCTCTATCTATCTATCTTCTATAACTTCTAGAATGCACACACAACGATTATTTATTTCAAAACGAATGCACACACAACGAATATTCTTTAACAGCATGGGGCGGAAAGTACGGGGGAGAAGACTTCCTGTTGTTTACTTGCTGCGCTGATGGAGGGATGACGCAGCTAGTCAACACCCACATGGGCGTGCTGCGTTTGGGAGGAATGATCGCAGGAACGGGCTGCATATCGATCGAACGTGCGTACACATGTCACTTTTCTTTCGATATGGAGCCGTCCTGTCGGAAGAATATTAAGCAGCAAAGAACCTGCGACCGACCGACCGTGGACGGCCAAAAGCGTTTTTGGCCGTTTATCGATCGCAACGAAGGGATCGGGACAGCGTACACATATATACAATCGAACGGCCGTTCGTCCGCAGATCGGAAGAACGGCCCGACGATTGTACATATGTGTACCCAGCTTTACAGTTCGTTATATTGTCCCCTGATATATTTGTACATGTTAAGCATGTCTTCCCGTAAACATCTATTTTTCTGAATTTGGCTAGTCTGTCCTCATAGCTTAATGATTTCAACCCTTTAATTGTTCTTTTCTCGTCTTTTTCCAGTTCTATGGTGGTCTTTTTGTAGTGAGGAGCCCAGAATTGTACTCCAGATTCTAGATGAGTCCTACCCAGTACCTTGTACAGTGGTAGAATTATGCCCCATTTTGTACAAGCTAGTTGACCTTTTGGCTTTATTGGCTGCTACTGTACATGGCACTGAGGACTGCACCCGTTTGATGTCGATTTCGACTCCTAAGTTCTTTGCCAAATCTGATTTACCCTATTCTACCCCGTTTAGATTGTAAGTAACACACTGGGTAACAAAAGGGGCTTTGTCTTCATCATGAACAGAACCTCCCAAAGTTAACTTTTGTCATACGGGACCCGGATGTTCCCAGGGGAAAGGTATACTAGGTTGAAAATGAAAAGGTCGACAAACAAAAGGATGACACAAGGAAAAGTCAGCAAATGTGGTGCCGACGTGAGTTTTTCGATTTATTTATATCAATTTGTAGATTTCATGACATGGACGACAAATGACATAATAACCTTGCTTTGTTCGCCATGCTTCGGGCAAGGTACCAATCGGAGTCCACGTGGATGGTAAAGTATGAGAACGTTAAAACGATATCATTCCAAATAAATCATAACTGACCTTTTCGTATGTTGACCATTGGCATGCTCAACTTTTGATCATGTTGACCATATGGTGTCTATCCATTGACTGTCGATCTTGTCACAGTTGACCGTTCACCCAGATACCATTTCATATTCATTAGGTCAACCTCACATGGTCAACACGGTATCGGTTGACAGTGATAAAATGTCGACAGGTGAAAGGTGAAAGGTAGAGCGTGGGAAAGGTCGACTGGCTCAAAAAATGAACCTTTTTTTTTTTATTTGGGGTGTTATTTTGTGTATCATAATAAACCACAATCAGAGGAAATGTGTACGCTTGCCAGGCTTCCAGTAAGGTGGCTCACTACGCTAAAGCTGCCATCGCCACAGGTCACTATTCCCAGTCATAGTCCACGTGCATTGTAATCAAGAAAAGTTCTGAAAACATGACTCTGTGAAGCTGTTGACCTTTTGTAACTGCAAAACAAAAGACAGAAAACGCTTTGTGGGCGCACTCTTTTTTGGTTAAATAATATTGAGGTTGGTGAGTTGTAGAATTATTTTAAAACATAACTTTTATTATGAACTTAAAAAAGTGATCTGGCGCAGTGAAAGTTATTATAAAATTATTTTTTTATTTTTATTTTGGTTTTGTTGTGTGATTGTATGTTATATGATTCAATATTATATTTCAAATAAAACAATTTCAATCACACTTTTATGTATCATTTACTGCATATCCCCATCTCTGGTATATGAACCAGAGTGGTCGTAGGCTGCAAAAATGAAGGTAATCCCCAGGAATAGAAATAAGTTAGGGGGAATTTGGCTACCCCACGTCACAGGGTATACATACACAATTTTTGGCCTGAATTGGCTCTTATTTTTAGGAACACAGACAGTAGGCGGCTCTGAGGACACTTTCTAGGTGACAATACGCCTCCACGTGAAATGATACCACACCTGGACTTCTCCAGGGGTCACCCACCCGGGTACTGGCCAGGCCCTTCACTGCTTGGCTTCCAAGTTCGGAAGGGTGTTGGGCAGGCCAGTGAGGTGTGGTGGTATACTAGGTGGGGGCTTAAGTCACAGGTAGTGGCTCCAGTTAACTGTCAGTATCACCCTTGTTTAAATTACAAAAAGTAATGGGGGGTGGGTGAGGTATAAAGGTACAATGATATTCAGCAGATATTAACTAATAGCATACAGGCGCTACGCGCATATAGTATGGGATTGTTTAAGGCATGGGTCTTCAACCTGTGGCCCTCCAGATGTTGTGAAACTACAAGTTCCAACATGCATTGCTACATTTTTTCCTATAAGAACATGCCAGAACGGTCAGGGCATGCTGGGACATGTAGTTCCACAACATCTGGAGGGCCACAGGTTGAAGACCTGTGGTTTAAGGGCTCGAATAGCCTGCAGTTATGATGTCCCTAACGTTGTAAGTATGGCCCTTATTCTGATTGACGCGTACTTTTCCGCATACTTTCGGATCGCGTCTTTACGGCGTCTGCGCATGCGTGGAGAACGCAACGCGCATGTGCCACGCCTTGACTCCGTACCTGTTCGGGCAAATCCCGTACAAAACTGTTCACCGCAATCAGTCGGGAAATATGGGCGTATTATGGGCGTCATGCGGAATGACACATGGGCGTAGTTTCAAAGTGGGCAAAACGGGGCGGAAACATGGGCGGACACGGGGGAGTACACTTATGTTGGGGGGCGTGCATTCGGATACCACTCCGAATGCACGCGAACAAAAAGGGCAGAAATGTGCGGTGTCCAAAAGGCTACTATTGCTTTGCGGACACCACTCGTTCCTGCGGTAGGCGAACGGACCGCCTAATGACTACAAGCATTAACACCTGAACCCAATAGAATCGACTCCTTTACTCATTACTCACTAATAGGACGCTTGTCAGTGCTTTAATTGAAACTATTGCTGCTTCAAGGAACCTTTACTAAACACACACATATGCTGTACTTGTCCCACACTTTTAAACTGCTAAGAATGGACATCACTGAATATTAATCCTATCAATACACATGTGTATTCTACATGTACTAATTAAACCACACAATTTTGGTAAAGTAAAGAAATTTATTTATATACATTTCACAGTCAATGCCACTGTGATGCAATGACAAAAAAATAAAAAAAAACAAAAAAAAAAACCATGGCAGGAATGTACCAAAATAAATTATAATACAAAACAAATATAATTGCACACAGATGGACTCCAGCACCTCCTATGTGCCACTGCACATGCAGCCAGTGGGAAATGAGGAGGCTGCTGGCCCTTCTACAGCAGGGCAACCTGCACCTGACCATTCTACAGCAGGGCAACCTGCACCTGGCCCTTCTGCAGCAGGGCAACCTGCAGCTGCCTCATATGCAACATCAGCAGAATCATTTGGAACACAACCGGGGACTTAGCAACATCACTTCAAGTACAGCTGACAGTAATGGCAGGCAAAAGAGGGCAACAGGGGAACCAAAAAGGACATTTGAAGCAAGGGCTCATCTGGTTACCCCCAGCACGTGATTGGACCCAAGAAGCTGACACACACAGCACAATGGAAGAGTTGGGATGACATAACGGTGGAGATTAATGCAGCCACAAGTTCATTTGCGACCACGTTTGGCCTTGGTAGGCTCCTTGGCCTGTGCAGCAGCTCTTCGGCCACGGACAGATGCTGGGGCAGGTGGAGCAGATGCTGGTGAGGGGTTGGCTGGTCTACCCCTCCTGCCAGCAGGGAGTGTTGCTGGTGGTAATGCACCAGAAACGGATGACATTAGGACCCTGTTGCTGTTAACTAGCTCCACCATAAGCTCATTATGGTGGAGGAGGAGATCATTTTGGCGGGTGGCTTGCTCGGCCAGCACCTGAGCACTTGCAGCCATGGCCTGATGCGCCTCAGCCATGGCCTGCATGCTCCCAGCGATGGCCTGCTGGGTGCTGACCAAGCTCGCTATGATCTCCTCGGTCCTACGCATCCGTTCTGATGCCAACTCTCCCTGCTGGTTTATGTCCCCAAGCATCTGGGCCAAGGTGGCAAAATCGGCTTGGGCCGATGGCTGCTGCTGCACAGGCCTACCACTGGGGCCAGGTGGCACGGACTCCTCCACCTCCTGAGCAGAGTCGTCACCAAGCAGTGGGGTGTCTGTGGAAAATGATAAACACAATTAGGACACATTCTAAGATAATTACTTGCACAAGCTTATGGCATGACAAATATTTACCTTCAATAAAAGACGCAAACACTTCAGCTGGGGCCTCACTATCCATCGTGCTCACCCCCCTGACCTCCTCAACTGATACACAGCTCTCGGCCATCAACTCCAGGGGGGTGAACTCTAGCCCTGATGGCATGGGCCCGGCCCCAGATCTCTGGCTGTGTTCCCACCGCTTGGTCATCTTCCTCTTCAGGTTGGTTTTGAAGTCCTGCCACCTGCAATGTAAGTTGACATATTAATACATGTCACTCCAGATGTTTGCTGTTGCAGCCATTGCTCTGTGCTCCATATTACGACATGTGCTTAATGTCAAAAAGATAACATTACATGCAACTATGATATCAACCGTTACAATACACATTCACAATCACCCTACTCTAACTCTCAACTAAATAACATGTCAATAATGTCTGTGTATCGTAACAACCTCACCGGCCATTTGCAAAATCCATCTAAGCATGAATTCAATCATTACTTGTCTATTACTGGGCACATGTATCACAAAACAACTTGCCTCTTCTTGACATGGTCCGCCTCACGAACTTGTGGCGCAACTTCATTAATCTCTGCCGTTATGTCTTCCCAAATCTTCCATCTGCGTGTGTGTGTCAGCCTCTCCGATGGACACTCAATCCAATCACGTGCTCGGGGAACCAGTATGGCAAGCTCCTGTGCTTCATATGCCTTATTTCTTGTACTTGGTTCCTCTGTTGCCCTCGTTCTCCCCTTGCCACGCCCACGCCTACTGGCACGTGTCGCTGTACTTGAAGTGCTGGCCATGGTACTATCTTGTGAAGTCCCCGGTTGTGTTCCAAATGATTCTGCTGATGGTGCATATGAGGCAGCTGCAGGTTGCCCTGCTGCAGAAGGGCCAGGTGCAGGTTGTCCTGCTGTAGAATGGTCAGGTGCAGGTTGCCCTGCTGTAGAAGGGCCAGCAGCCTCCTCATTTCCCACTGGCTGCATGTGCAGTGGCACATAGGAGGTGCTGGAGTCCATGTGGTCAAATAGTTGCTGCAGCTCCTGGTCCACCTCTGCTTGTGATCCAGACATGTTAGCAACAACATTGTCACATTCTAATACACCTTTATATACTGTTTGTGTATCCTGTTTGGCGGACATCAGCGGCAGCTGCGTTCCGTGCGCGAGCGTACGTCGCTGTTTTTTCGCGCCGCATACGTGGCGGAAATTCCATTGTGTAAAACCTGGCGAAACTTCGACATGAAATACTGGTCACCAATTCTAACATTGCATAGAATCTTCTGATACACCTGTGACTATCGCACAATACACATGCTATTTGCTAGCATGACATGACATTTGGTTCATGACTACTGTGGTATTGTGGAGTGTGATTGCAAGCTAAAAGTAGCCCAATCCCTTAGAAAATCCAGGCCACAAGTCATGCAATACTCATCACTACTGTTATAGACCACACATGTGAGAGGCCTATAAATAGTGAGTTGCTGCTAGAATCATTTGTCTCCAGATCTGGACTTGTCAGGGTCTAAGGTAAGCTCTTCCATGGTCCTTGTAGATATGATATCCATTAACAATGTAAGTGTATGAATGTATGCACCATTGCCTCACTGACTACAGATTGTTGGGCCAGCAAAGTCTTTGTAGCATTATTGCAACATGTCACATGTTCACTATTTCACTCACAGGTCTTAAACCTGTGTGTGTTCATCTATTGCAGGACAACATGTCCCAGCAATAGCTGAAATGTCTCATAGTACATGATGTCGGCAACAAATGCAGACACCTTTGATCCTCAAGTAGTGTTTAGTAGTTCCATGTTGTAAGCATCTGTGTGTTTATGACGGTGTGTATTGAGTTCATATTATTGTTACATCATTATAGAGTCAAATGGATCTTCGCGATTTGACGGGGCGCCCATCTATTGTACGTATTGAAGGCTACAAATCTATTTGTAGTCGGATATGGCCATTATGTGCATAGGTGCATCAGTATTTATGTTCATTTCTTTATAGGTTGCTGAAGCAATGATGGCGTACATGGAAAGGAGGCTAAGGGCACTTGCGGCTCTCCCCACTCGTCGCCCAAGGAGGCCAGGACGTGCTAGAATCTATCGCACACGGGTGACTCTGTTTGCTATGCCCGATGATGAGGTACTTACTAGGTACCGGTTACCGCCACATGTCATTCTGGATCTGCTCTCGTTAATTGAGAGTGATCTGGAACCTCTACACGGGATCACGACAGCAATTCCGCCTCACACACAGCTGCTGGCGGTGTTGCATTTCTGCGCCTCAGGATCATTCCAACAAGTAGTGGCAGTACTTGCTGGAATATCTCAGCCGGCCTTCTGCCGAATCCTGAGGCGTGTGACGTCGGCCATGTTCAGGCGCAAGGGGCACTTCATGGCCATGACATTTGCCACCGAGACCCTGCGCAGAAGCCAGCAGGCCTTCCATCAAATTGCTGGCTTCCCTAATGTGATAGGGGCTGTGGATGGCACCCATGTACCATTTGTGCCTCCATCTCGAAGTGAGAAGATATATAGGAACCGCAAATTGTTCCACTCACTGAACGTGATGGTGGTATGTGGCCCATCCATGGAAATTCTCGCCTTCAACTCGAAGTTTCCCGGAAGTGCCCATGACTCTCATGTCATCCGACAAACCGGGATATGGCAAAGACTACAAGAGCTGGAAGGCCGTGATGCGTGGGTTCTGGGTGACTCCGGTTACCCATGTACGCCCTGGCTACTTACGCCGTACAGCTACCCAGAACCGGGCCCACAGGAGGCATTCAATCGGGCGCATGTTGCCACCAGGCAAGTGGTGGAGCGCTCAATTGGCCTTTTAAAGGGTCGATTTAGAGTGCTCCACCGCACTGGTGGTGACTTACAGTATGCGCCTGAAATGGTGTCGAGGATCGTGGGCCTGTGTATATTTTTCCATAACATTGCTGTGCGGCGTGAGATACCCTTTGATGAGTGGGAGGTTCCATCTGAGCCGCAAGATCCGCCCATGCGCCCATCCCGCGCCCCTGAATGCCGGAGGGGATACCAGCTGCGGGACTCTGTGGCGCAAAGATTCTTCAGGTACATTTTATCTAGTTGACCAGAACACACCAATTGTGGTAAAAATCACCCCTTCAAATAAGTACAGTGTGGTAGTTGACAGTGTTACAAAACGACAATTAGCCAGCCTGCCCTCCTAATGGCAAAGAAATAGTAGATATTTATCATATGTGCTTAGTTTTGGGGGAAGTACAATATAGGTGCTCATTATTATACTTTGTACAAGGGATCTTATTTGTTTGTTATATCTTCATTATTGTAGTTGATACTATCCCTGATGTCTGGTGAGTACATTGATTTATTCTCTAATGTGGTGGGGACTTTTTTCTGTGTTGATGTATGATTTGTTTGCAGATATATATATATATATATATATATATATATATATATATGATATTGGAATTTATTAACATGTTTAAACATTTCAAGGAGCAGGCAGGCAGGCAGGCAGGCAGCCAGGCAGGCAGGCAGCCAGGCAGCCAGGCAGCGCTGGTGTATAATGCTGGACTCAGGATACCTGCAAGTATGTGTATGTGTCTTTTAAACATAAATGTACGCATACACATAGATGCATAGAGTAAGTAATGCTAAGTACAGCTATGCGTTGCTAAGCTATAGCACGCGTTGCTTGGCGGAGCGAGGCGTTATTGGATTTGATAAGTGCATACACACTGTGTTTTATATATATCAGATTTATTCTTTCCCATACATCAGCACTACTGTTTTTAAGGCATGCGAATTTGTCACCATTTGTGTTGGCGCAGAGACGCTGTTCATGTAAAGATGAACAATAAAGTTATTAACACAAATAACTGTGATAAACCAATGCCACCACCTGATTGGTTGATTGATGCCATTGTTAACATGGCGGAGACACGCAGGGCAGAGCCGTTTTCGCCTGCGGAACTGAGGGCTCTGGTCTCCGTCATGGAGACAAGGCTGGGCCGTGCGGGGCCCTTTATCACTAATGGGCAGAAGCGGCGGGCCTATGCTGCGGCAGGGCGCAGGATTTTCGCCCGCACTCGGGTGCGGAGGACCATCGGGCAGCTAGAGAGGCGGTGGTCGGACCTCCGCAGGCGCCAGCCCCAGCTTTTACAGCAGATTAGGGGCGAAATAGCTGATTGTGAGTATTTTAGCTATGAAATTTCGCACTTACATCATAGCATATGTAACGATCAGATCAGGTGATCAATCAAATTAACGTATGCCTCCTGTTATGATTATCTGTCCGGTGAATGTATGTCTGATATTGGTGTAATAGTTATGTCTCCTGTGAGTATTGGAATCAGGACATGTCTTGTATGTAAACTGTAGGTGACCCTGGTTTGAGTTTGAGGCCTGTATTCCCTCAGTGTGACATCCTGTGGACTCCTCCGGAGTTAGGATGTAAGATAAGATCTGAGCCCCTCATAAACCATGGTCCAGAAGAAGAGGTTAGAGAGTGTCCCCTTCCTTCACATCTCTTATCAGTGGGTCTGCTATGCAAGGAAGGAGGATCAATCACTTTGAAAACAGCAGACTGTAAAAAATACATTGCCAGGGACCTTCCACACTCCTTCAGCATGGAAAGAGTGGAATCCCAAGGGTGGGAGGGATGAGGGAGTCTGCAAGGTATAACTAAGACCTTTCTCCCTATAGTCAGTGTCACTACCTGGGGGTCGAGCAAGCAGGCTGTAGGCGACGAGAGATTTCTTGTGGAGGACCCCCCCACTTCAGGATTGTAGGATACGGTTCTGTCTTTTTTTCCTTTTATTTTATTTCTGAAATTTGCATTTAAAACTTGTGTGTACTTTTAAAATCACTGTAAAATCTTGTAGCTATTTTCTAAAGCTCTGTAGTATTTCTAGGAATAAATAATACATATTCCCAGTTCTGGTTCTGTGTTCCTAAGACTCATTAGCCTCGGAAGAGAACGGCTGAAAAACGTTACCATTGTTATCTTGTATTGTGTGGTCAGGGGCGAGCCAAGCCGCCCCTTGCGCAGTTTCAGGCGCTAAAATCAGGTTTTGGCTGGTGGCAGTGTACCTCAAGGAAAGGACCCGAGTGTCCTGAGTGAACCCCAGTCACGGCCGGCGCTGCTCAGATTGACGTATCGGAGCAGGCGACCGGTGGGTCCGTGACATTTGGTGGCAAGCGGTGGGGTGGAGAATTCATTTTTCTCTTTAAGAACTTAAGTGAGTGTGGGTAGAATTTTGTGTGAAATACCCACATCACCAGAATCAGAACTCAGAGCTTTACTATAGTTTTAAAAGTCACACAGTGGATGCAATTTCTGTTCCCTCCCTTCTCTTGTTTTTCTTTCCTATCATTTTATTTGACAAGTGTGAGACTCAGGATGGCTGATTACCAGCAGATGAGGAGAGATGACCTGGCGGTCGTGTGTGTGCAGAGGAATATCCCTTGGTCTGGCCAGAGTAGAAAACGTATGATTCAGGCACTAGTGGATGCCGATCAGACTCTAGCTGCTGGAGGAAACCAGTCCATGGACAATCCTACCCCAGGGGCTCAGTCAGCACTGGACAGTACAAACGATGCCGCGCCAGGGTTAAACCCTTCTGCTGGACCCAGCAAGTCTACACTGCAGAGCGACCTTCTAGCAGGCAATTGAAGAATGTGAACCCCGTATTCGCTTTGCAGCTGGTGCAGTTCTACCAAGGCATTGTCGACAGAGAGGCTGCGGAGCGCAAAGCCATTGTCGACAGAGAGGCTGCGGAGTGCAAAGCCAGACGAGAGGCTGAGGAGCGCAAAGCCGTACGTGAGGCTGCAGAGCGTCAGGCTGAGCGTGAGCACCAGTTGGTGCTGGGGAGGCTCAGAGGCCTGATCGCTGTTGGTGAACCAGTGGAGAATGATACAGGGCATCATGATGGCGAACCTTTACGTGAGACTTTATCTGCCGTGGCTACTGAGTTAGCAGGAGATGGGCTTCGTACTGAACTTTTACTGTCTGCGGAAGTAAATAATGTGTTGGATCATGGTGTGGACTCTGTTATCAATCATGGGGAGCCTAACAAGGGACAGAGGTCCCAAATGACCGCTGACGCGAATTTCACCGGACCGCGTCATGCACAGTTCCCTGTCTTGGAAGCAGACAGAGGAAGCCAAGTGAGTGTCAGCTTGGTTGTGAGTAATGAGCTGGCCCTGGACACTACAACCGATGCTCAGAGAGGTGACATCTCTGCTAGCACCAGGGAGACTGTAGGATGTGTGGCAGTCAGGGAGACTGCAGAGTACCAATCCCCTACAGCACCAGAAGAGCCCAGTGGGTATATTGACCCAGTGGAGGATGATGATATGTTTACCCTACTGAGCACAGAGGAACTAACGGAAGAATGCCAGCTGCAAGGTATCTCCTGCCACAACCATACTCGTGGGGAGATGATCACGCAGCTCACCCAGGCCAGGGACGATGAGTGCAATGCCTTCAGCCAGTATCGTGCAGCATTTCGTTTCTGGGGTCCATCCGCGTCTCCTTGGGTGCTGCTGAGAGAACTGGGACAATGTTACAAATTTGCGCAGCAGGAGGTCGATGCTTGGAGAAAGCTGGATACCCCATTTTGGGGAGATCAGTGCCGCGGGATAGGTGTGGAGTGGCGTCGCCTAGAACAGCTGTTGTTACCAGCTCTGGAAGCAGAGTTCCAGTTTAAACGGTTGAGAGAAGCAGAAGCTGAGGATGTCAGCAGCTTGCTCTCACCAGGGGTGCCCCACCAGGGCAAGGTGCCTTTGCCTACTACAGCAGTCATGGAACCTGCTCAGGAGACCTCACATCACAAGGCCCAGTTTAAACTGCTGGAAGATGTGAGCAGCATGTTCCCACCCGTTGCTCCAGATTTGTTGCCGGAAGAGGCTGGCTGCATAGTGAAAGTATGCAGGGGAGAGACTATGTCGGAAATAGGAATGGGACTTTCTGACTGTATGCACACAAGTATGTGTGGGACTACTGATGTGGGACTTTTATTAACTCCACACATATCTGTCGCTAACCCTTCTGAACCATATGATGCATCTCAGGTAGTATGTAACCATGCTGAACATTGCAATGTTGTTATTTTGTGTGAAGCCCCTGGGATGATCTGTGATAGTGCCGTACCTTCGGTAGAGGTGGAGGGTGAGTTAGAGACAGGTATAGTGGGTAATCCTTGCCAGTTTGTGGGGTTAAATGAATGCCCTAATCTAGTTGGGAATGAGACACCCTCACTCACCAGTGGTAGGAGTGCTGCTGGTGATGTCATTAAGGTTGCTGTGCTAGACGTTAACCCTGTTCCTCCAGTGATGTCTGGTTGTGACATGGTGCCCGGGGACGCTAACTACACAAATGGGACCGATCTGAGTTGGTTGCAGGCAGCGCATGTACCTGCCAATAAGTTACTGGTGACAACATGCTCAGATAACCCCATTCCTGCTCAGAGACAATGGGACCCAGATATAAAGTTTTTGCCACGGTACAATTGTAAGCCAGCAGGATGGGCCCCATGTGTTGTGGAAGATGCACAGGCTAATTTGCAGGTATTGCAGGATGTCTCCCCAGGTTATGATATTGATGTTACTGTTGATAATGTGATGTCTTGCGCTACTGTGGGAAATGTGGTACCAGGTATAATAAGTGACCCGGTGGGTCCTGTGTGCACTGTAGAACTGTCAGATAGGGAGAGAGTGTCCCTTACTGCAGCTTTCCCCCCAAACCCCCCTCCTTACTGTAGCCACACAAGAATAGATACAGGAACACAGCAGGGGTTTCCTCCAGACACTGAGAATCCTCCAGAGAGTGCATTTTTCCAGCGTCACTGGATAACGGATGCCTCTCCTGAGAACCTCAGTGGCACCACCCCAGCCACAGAACCTGCGGGTCTGGGAGGGAAGGTCAGGCTCAGGAAGGTGTCCTGGACTGCCATGGAAAGCTTGGCTTTCCACGCAGAACTGAGAATCAACCCTGCACAGGCTGCCCCATACCTGGGAAGTGGGAAAGATACCCCTGGGTACAGTGAAAGGGTGGTTTCAGGAATAGAGCAAGTGGCTAGTAGGGAAGCTGCTGTGTGTAACCAGAAGGGTGGGAGGGCCCGCGAAGCACAGGTAAACTCAGCTCCATTAACCTCAGAAAGGCTGAGCTGGGATGTTCCCAAGACAGGGGACAAGGACCTGCTGGTATTCCCCCTTGCAGAAACGTGCCCCCCTTCACAATTCACACACACAGACACAGAGGGGGAATCTCCTCACAAAAGGATGAGGTGTGAGGTGTTGAGTGAGTGGACCTTCCCCCCAGTGAAGGGGAGGGGGGGTCAGTCAGCTCAGGAGAGGTGCTGGGAAGACATTTTTAAGTCTGTATATAGTGCTGGGAGAATGCCCCACACCTGTGGTATAGTTAAACGTGCTGAGTTACGAGTCCCAGGGGGATGGCCGTTTGGGGTGTGGAGGAATGGTCTGGTACTGATCTCAGTGAGTAAGGCCAAACTGCCAGCTGCAGGGGAGAATCCGTGTCCAGGAGTCCGACGCACAGCTGTGGTGGGCTG
This sequence comes from Crinia signifera, assembly GCF_055691185.1. Taxonomy (NCBI): domain Eukaryota; kingdom Metazoa; phylum Chordata; class Amphibia; order Anura; family Myobatrachidae; genus Crinia; species Crinia signifera. The sequence continues at coordinate 29,281,064 of NC_139224.1, forward strand.
TGTCAATACCAGCCGGGGTGGACACAGCTCCCACTATATCAGTGTGCTCACAGACTATGGGTTCGAGGACACCTGTGTGCTTTTAGTTTGCCATCTCCTGCGAGAGGGACAGGGACTATGCCCATTGCCCACCCTAGCCACGGCTATGGCGTCAGGTGGTGCCATGAAAGACGTCAAGTATAGTGAAGTGTTAGTACAGATCCCGCAGCATCAGTGGCAGTCTGTCTCAGCACAGAGACCACTGCTACCTGTCCAGGTGATGTAGTTAATAGCGCACTGATGAGACGGTGACGTGGGTCACCGCCTCTGTGCGCCATTTTAAAAGGGGGAGGTGTAACGATCAGATCAGGTGATCGATCAAATTAACGTATGCCTCCTGTTATGATTATCTGTCCGGTGAATGTATGTCTGATATTGGTGTAATAGTTATGTCTCCTGTGAGTATTGGAATCAGGACATGTCTTGTATGTAAACTGTAGGTGACCCTGGTTTGAGTTTGAGGCCTGTATTCCCTCAGTGTGACATCCTGTGGACTCCTCCGGAGTTAGGATGTAAGATAAGATCTGAGCCCCTCATAAACCATGGTCCAGAAGAAGAGGTTAGAGAGTGTCCCCTTCCTTCACATCTCTTATCAGTGGGTCTGCTATGCAAGGAAGGAGGATCAATCACTTTGAAAACAGCAGACTGTAAAAAATACATTGCCAGGGACCTTCCACACTCCTTCAGCATGGAAAGAGTGGAATCCCAAGGGTGGGAGGGATGAGGGAGTCTGCAAGGTATAACTAAGACCTTTCTCCCTATAGTCAGTGTCACTACCTGGGGGTCGAGCAAGCAGGCTGTAGGCGACGAGAGATTTCTTGTGGAGGACCCCCCCACTTCAGGATTGTAGGATACGGTTCTGTCTTTTTTTCCTTTTATTTTATTTCTGAAATTTGCATTTAAAACTTGTGTGTACTTTTAAAATCACTGTAAAATCTTGTAGCTATTTTCTAAAGCTCTGTAGTATTTCTAGGAATAAATAATACATATTCCCAGTTCTGGTTCTGTGTTCCTAAGACTCATTAGCCTCGGAAGAGAACAGCTGAAAAACGTTACCATTGTTATCTTGTATTGTGTGGTCAGGGGCGAGCCAAGCCGCCCCTTGCGCAGTTTCAGGCGCTAAAATCAGGTTTTGGCTGGTGGCAGTGTACCTCAAGGAAAGGACCCGAGTGTCCTGAGTGAACCCCAGTCACGGCCGGCGCTGCTCAGATTGACGTATCGGAGCAGGCGACCGGTGGGTCCGTGACAGCATATATAAACAATAAAATGTGTCTCATGATAAGTGGGTGTCCATGGGTTTAAAAGTCCATAGACTGTTATGTGTGCTTCTTCCTGGTTAACATGCAGTCATGTGGCTTTTATATGTAATGACATAGCATTCATGATTCAGATGCATACAATGTGCCAGATCTAATATGTGTTCAACATTGATAAATGCCAGGGTTGTAATGATTGAACAAATTACTAACAATCACATAATAACTTAAATGTCACATTTTGGAGTCCATTAACAGTAAGGAGCTACTTTCAAGCATCGTTTGCCAACATTATCACCCTTCCATGTATGTCTTGTTATGGATTAATACATGTGCCCCAATGACCCGACATTGACCATGATTTTGTTTTTTACCACACAGCACGAGCCCGAGCACAACAGGCACGGGAACAGGCCGAGGCAGCCCTGGCCGAGGAGGAGGTCCAAGAGCGTGATGAGGAGGTGGCGGCGAGGGTGGAGGAGGAGCAAGTGGAGGAGGAGGAGGAAATGGTGGAGGAGCAAGTGGAGGAGGTGGAGGAGATGGTGGAGGAGATGGTGGAGGAGATGGTGGAGGAGGTGGTTGAGGAGGAGGAGGTGCCTGAGGAGGTGGTGGTGGAGGAGGTGGAAGAGGAGTTGGTGGCAGAGGAGGAGGTGGAGGAGGTGTTGGTGGCGGAGGAGGAGGTGGAGGAGGTGGTGGTGGTGGAGGAGGTGGTTGTGGCGGAGGAGGAGGAGGTGGAGGAGGTGATGGTGGCGGAGGAGCTGGCGGAGGAGGTGGCTGAGGAGGCCACGGTTGCCCCGGAGTTGGACGAATCCGAGGGGGAGGAGGCGTGTGAGGCACCGGAGTCCCATCAGATCGGTATGTTTACATAATGCATCATTCATGAAGTAGTTGTACTGGTATTTGTTATGTAGCACTGGTGATGAAAAATTTTGGTACAATACTATTAATACAGAACTCAAAGTGGGTAGCTACAGATACAGGTACGGGTTAGATGGGGTGTCCAAGGCATCCCTTTCATCCAGGACACCTCTGAATTACACAGGTTTGTGGGATGGCTTGGAGCTCCATTTTGACTGCCACATAACCGTTGTAGTTAAACAGGATCCTGGAGTAAAGGGATGAGTGGATCATTTGTGGATTAAATTCACCTGCTGCAAGCCTCGATTCTGACCCATCATATAGTGGAATCTATATTGTTGTTGAATGTTATTTATAAACTATAGGATGTATGCTATAAATGGAGTATGGGCCGGCCTACCTTGGAATGGAGTCACAAGTTGCCAGTGTCCCTGGAGCCTCCTCTACCTAAACACCCCCTGTAGTTCAGATTGTTTTTTTCCCCTCACAGAATTGTAGGTTGGTTTAGACTGAATTATGATTTTGAGGATGTGTACTGTGCATTCCTGACATTTGCATAACTCCCATGCCACGAACCATCACTGAACTTAGACTGAGGAGATTGTGACAAGTTCTTATTGACGGAGGCCATGACATGCTTGTCATTGGTTAGTCATAGGTGGGTTGTGAATGAGAAGAAACACTATGACTGTTATGTCTTCTGCAGAGTAAAGGGTAGAGGGAAAAAAACACAGTATGTAGTAAATAAGTTTGCATGTATGTATATATGTGGGTGTCATATCTATTTATCTATGTGTGTCTCTATCTCTCTACATATATATATATATATATATATATATATATATATATATATATATATATATATATATATATATATATACACATGTCACCTAGCATTTCTGCAATTTATGTCGCAGTATGTGAAATGTATGCATGAATATCATGACTAATTTTTGCCCCTTTGACATGCCCACAGATGACACAACACCGGCAGATGAGGGGGTTCGTGGGGCCCTCCTGCGGGCGGAACACCATTTGCGCCTATTAATAGCCGATCTCCAGGACCTGCGCGATTTACTAGTGTAATTTATTATTTTATACTTTTATATTTAAATGTTAATTTTTCCAGCAAATAAATGGTTTATGCAAGTTCACAGTTGTTGGTTTTATTTGCACATTAAACAGTATATGTGTAGATTGTTTATAATATTTTACACAGGGTCTAATAGAAACCATTGCACTTCAATTGCTGTAAGGGTTAATGTGTGCAATGCATGTGTTAGGCATGCTTGTAAGGATATATTGGCATCTAATTGATTCCAATTCCAAATAAGCATTTTTGTATGAGGATAGGTAATTGAATAAGTGGGTCATGTGATGTATTGCAGAATAGACATAATAGTGGGTTGTTTGGCGTAAATACTCCGCTTACGTGCGGAAGCACCGCTTGACTCCCGTTCGGATGCGGTATTCCCGTGCATACTCTGTAATACTCTGTAATACCGTGCAGAATCGGAGTGTTTCTCCCGCACACGCATGGTTTGTATGTCGTCCGTAAACACGCCCTGTTCTTAAAGAGTGAGTCCGTCCGAATGCGGAGGACACGTGGGCGTTTCTACGGACGATGGCCGCACGCGGCAGCACACCGTGGCGTGCGGGCCGCACCGTAAGAATTCGGGAATATCCGCACCGATCAGAATAAGGGCCTTTGTAATTAAACGGTTGCTTATAAGCGTGCAGTGACAGCTAGGTCCTTAATACAGGTTGTCAATGTAGCAGGCGGCGTTAATACACACTTTCAGTGGGTTGATGATTCAGAATTTTAAGATGAGATGTGACCTCAGTCACAGTCACTGATAAAGATTTAGTAGTTTGTAGATCCCAACTTTGCCAGAAATAATTTGCTGGTAACAGTAATATGAGACTTGGTTTGGGTTTGGAATATCCTAAATACACAGATGTGACCTCAGTCACAGTCACTGATAAAGATTTAGTAGTTTGTAGATCCCAAATTTGCCAGGAATAATTTGCTGGTAACAGTAATATGAGACTTGGGGCGAAATGTAATAGGGTGCGTTTTTTTAGACTAAAAAAAAATCGCACCAAATCGCACCTTTAAAAATCGCGTTTTTTGCCGCGAATTCGCATATGTAATGAGATGCGAATTAGCGGCAAAAAATGCGATTTGCCGCGATTTGCCGCGATTTTTAGTCATGAAAATGTGCGCATTTTCAGTCATGAAAATGTGCGCATTTTCATAAATGCGATTTTGTGCTAAAAAAAAAAAGTTAAAAAAAAAATGGCGTGGGGTCCCCCCTCCTAAGCATAACCAGCCCCGGGCTCATTGAGCCGGACCTGGTTCCAAAAATACGGGGGGACAAAAAGCATAGGGGTCCCCCGTATTTCTGAAACCAGCCCCGGACTCTTGGACCGGTCCTGGTTCCAAAAATACGGGGGACAAAAAATCTGGGGGTCCCCCGTATTTTGAAACCAGCACCGGGCTCCAACAGCCCGCGGTGTCATGCCACAGCCGGGGGACACTTTTTATACAAGGTCCCCCGGCCAAAACATGAGCACCGTGGCTGGTCAGCCTTGGACGGGGTACCTGGAGGAGTGGGGACCCCCCCAATAAAGGGGTCCCCCCCCCCAGGCTTCACCCGTCCAGGGCTGAAGCCCGGGGCTGTCACCGGCGTCCGTGGCCAGTGGACGCCGGCCTGATAGGGTTAAATCCATCATACATATCATTACATTGCTTTTTACCGGCGAACTACAAGTGCCAGCAGACCTCCCCCGCATGCTGGGACTTGGAGAACCACAAGTCCCAGCATGCGGGGCATTAATGGGCCCGCTGGGACTTGTAGTCCACCTGTAAAAAGAATGTTTATAAAAAACACACACACAGAGAAGTACAAGTTTATTACACACACCTCACTTTTACACCAGCGTTACTTACCATTCCTGGATCCAGCGCTGGTCTGGCTGCTTTACAGCCGGCTCCCCCCGCACTGACAGGCAGCGGGGAGAACCGGCTTTCACCGTTGCCTGTCACCGGCTTTCTCCGTCCGTAGCTTCTGTAGCGCTGTCCGAGTGCTACAGAGGCTGAGAGCGTGATTGGCTGAGCTACAGTATGCGTCTCCATGGAGACGCATAGCTCAGTCCTGATTGGCTGAGCTATGCGTCTCCATGGAGACGCATACTGTAGCTCAGCCAATCACGCTCTCAGCCTCTGTAGCACTCGGACAGCGCTACAGAAGCTACGGACGGAGAAAGCCGGTGACAGGCAACGGAGAAAGCCGGTTCTCCCCGCTGCCTGTCAGTGCGGGGGGAGCCGGCTGTAAAGCAGCCAGACCAGCGCTGGATCCAGGAATGGTAAGTAACGCTGGTGTAAAAGTGAGGTGTGTGTGTGAAATAAAATTGTACTTCTCTGTGTGTGTTTTTTATAAACATTCTTTTTACAGGTGGACTACAAGTCCCAGCGGGCTCATTAATGCCCCGCATGCTGGGACTTGTGGTTCTCCAAGTCCCAGCATGCGGGGGAGGTCTGCTGGCACTTGTAGTTCGCCGGTAAAAAGCAATGTAATGATATGTATGATGGATTTAACCCTATCAGGCCGGCGTCCACTGGCCACGGACGCCGGTGACAGCCCCGGGCTTCAGCCCTGGACGGGTGAAGCCTGGGGGGGGGGACCCCTTTATTGGGGGGGTCCCCACTCCTCCAGGTACCCCGTCCAAGGCTGACCAGCCACGGTGCTCATGTTTTGGCCGGGGGACCTTGTATAAAAAGTGTCCCCCGGCTGTGGCATGACACCGCGGGCTGTTGGAGCCCGGTGCTGGTTTCAAAATACGGGGGACCCCCAGATTTTTTGTCCCCCGTATTTTTGGAACCAGGACCGGTCCAAGAGTCCGGGGCTGGTTTCAGAAATACGGGGGACCCCTATGCTTTTTGTCCCCCCGTATTTTTGGAACCAGGTCCGGCTCAATGAGCCCGGGGCTGGTTATGCTTAGGAGGGGGGACCCCACGCCGTTTTTTTTTTATAAAAACACTTTTACACATTTTTATTAACAGAACCATGCACAGATCTCAATGATCTGTGCATGGTTCTGTCAAATTCGCCTGTCAGAACCTGGTCTATTTTTTTTGCGATTTTTGGTAACATTTACCAAAAATCGCACCCTATTACATTTGCGAGTTGTATACTTTATAATGGGAAAACATCTGGATGCGAATTGAAATGTGACTAAAAATCGCACTTCTAAAAGTGCGATTTCGCGGTAAAAAGTGCGATTTTTTACCGCGATTTTCAACCTATTAAATGTGCGATTTTCGGAAAATGTGCGATTTCGGCCGTTTTTGACCAAAAATCGCACATGTCTAAAAAATCGCACTCTATTACATTTCGCCCTTGGTTTGGGTTAGGAATATCCTAAATATACATCAGATCTGACTGCAAACGAAGTTAGCTAAGTAATCGGATATTACCAGCTGAGATAGCAAAAAGAAAAAAAGAGAGAAAAAAAAGAAAAAAAGAAAAAAAGAAAAAAAAGGGGGTATAAACACTGTAGCGCTTGGATATAACCAGCCACCCCCCACGTCACTTTGTGAACCAGCAGGAGGAATTTTCCAAGTCGGCTCTCCGGTGAAGTCCACCAACGCGACCAAGCACTCCAGAACTTGACAGCGGGTATCCGCGCTGACGGCGCCACCGATCAACCATCCAGCCGCTGACTGACGCGCAGGACAAATCAAGCACCCGCCGGAGCCCAGGCTGGGTCAGGTACGGGAGTTATCTCAGACTGCACTTGCATCTGAGCTCTGCTCCGCAGAATAACCACTGTTCCCCATCAGTAACAATCTGTAGCCACAGTGTGATGTTTCCATATGTTGCTATTTCAGCTAGAACGATCTACACTCTGTTCAGGTGATTAACCACTGTTATATCCAAGCGCTACAGTGTTTATACCCCCTTTTTTTTCTTTTTTTCTTTTTTTTTTTTCTCTCTTTTTTTCTTTTTGCTATCTCAGCTGGTAATATCCGATTACTTAGCTAACTTCGTTTGCAGTCAGATCTGATGTATATTTAGGATATTCCTAACCCAAACCAAGTCTCATATTACTGTTACCAGCAAATTATTCCTGGCAAATTTGGGATCTACACAGAGGCAGAACTCTGGGAGGCAATGGAGTCATCTGCCGCCGGGCTCTTGCTCTCAAGGGGGCACCTCTCCACCACTGCCAGTTTAAAACCATTAATTGAAAGCCATAAAATCGCTTCTGTGGCTGAGTTCTGAAATATATGTGTTCTCTTTCTCTCTCTCTCTGTATATACATACAGTATATAATATATATTTCCTAACAAACTATATATATTTTGAATAACGTGTGTGTGTGTGGGGGGGGGGCACCAATAATCATTTTGCCTCCGGGCAACTGGGACAAACTTACGCCACTGGATCTACAAACTACTAAATCTTTATCAGTGACTGTGACTGAGGTCACATCTGTGTATTTAGGATATTCCAAACCCAAACCAAGTCTCATATTACTGTTACCAGCAAATTATTTCTGGCAAAGTTGGGATCTACAAACTACTAAATCTTTATCAGTGACTGTGACTGAGGTCACATCTCATCTTAAAATTCTGAATCATCAACCCACTGAAAGTGTGTATTAACGCCGCCTGCTACATTGACAACCAGTATTAAGGACCTAGCTGTCACTGCACGCTTATAAGCAACCGTTTAATTACATACTTACAACGTTAGGGACATCATAACTGCAGGCTATTCGAGCCCTTAAACAATCCCATACTATATGCGCGTAGCGCCTGTATGCTATTAGTTAATATCTGCTGAATATCATTGTACCTTTATACCTCACCCACCCCCCATTACTTTTTGTAATTTAAACAAGGGTGATACTGACAGTTAACTGGAGCCACTACCTGTGACTTAAGCCCCCACCTAGTATACCACCACACCTCACTGGCCTGCCCAACACCCTTCCGAACTTGGAAGCCAAGCAGTGAAGGGCCTGGCCAGTACCTGGGTGGGTGACCCCTGGAGAAGTCCAGGTGTGGTATCATTTCACGTGGAGGCGTATTGTCACCTAGAAAGTGTCCTCAGAGCCGCCTACTGTCTGTGTTCCTAAAAATAAGAGCCAATTCAGGCCAAAAATTGTGTATGTATACCCTGTGACGTGGGGTAGCCAAATTCCCCCGAACTTATTTCTATTCCTGGGGATTACCTTCATTTTTGCAGCCTACGACCACTCTGGTTCATATACCAGAGATGGGGATATGCAGTAAATGATACATAAAAGTGTGATTGAAATTGTTTTATTTGAAATATAATATTGAATCATATAACATACAATCACACAACAAAACCAAAATAAAAATAAAAAAATAATTTTATAATAACTTTCACTGCGCCAGATCACTTTTTTAAGTTCATAATAAAAGTTATGTTTTAAAATAATTCTACAACTCACCAACCTCAATATTATTTAACCAAAAAAGAGTGCGCCCACAAAGCGTTTTCTGTCTTTTGTTTTGCACCTCTGCAAAAACGAAAAATCCCCAATTTTCAGTCTAGTTACTGAACGCTGGGCGCACCACCAGCACCACAACCACGAGCATTAGTCAGAAGTGGTTCTCTATGCTGGCCACAAATTATCAAATCTATCAATCAAACAATCAAAAATTAGCTGTTGCGGGTCCACCCCCTCTCTTTCCTGAAGACCTTTTGTAACTGTTGACCTTAATGCATGTTGACCTTTCACCTGTCACCTCTTTGTACCTGTCGACTGAATGCATGTCAACCTATTTGCTGTCAACCTATCATCCAGATACCATATACTACTTAGTGTCTTTGAAAAGGTTATTTATTTTCGTGATAATTGTGTGAGTTACTCAAATATTCCTTATATTCAGTAGCGGATGCTGCCTCTGGGCTGCACCGCTGACCAAAGACTGTAGGGGGAGCCAGAGAGCACATATCAACATACATGTAAAGTTGCATGTAATATATGTGCTGGCCGCCTTTCTTGGGATCAGCAGCCACCACCGCAACACAAGACTCAGGCTTATACTGTATAGCTTGTCTGTCTTCGATAATCCCGCCCCCTGACTTCCATTGGCTAGTTTCACAATAGTCGGGAGCGGGCTTATTGACTATATACAGGCAGAGCACTGTAAGCCTGTGTGCCACCATTTGATGGGGGTTGCTAATTTTGCCCAGTGTGTATGGACAACGATGATGGGGACAATCGCTGGGCCTAAAATCGCTCAGTGAACGATTTTCGCCCTTCTGAGAGATTTTCCCTGGGGTGGATGACTTTCCATAACAGGACACAATGGAAATCCGTTCATCCTGTCGCTCATCTTCTGGTAATACCGGCAGATGGGCGACCGGGCCAGTGATGATGCAAGATCACGCATCATCGCTCATCGTTGCCCCATACACACTGGACAGCTTTTGAGCTGAAAGCAGCTCACATGGGAAAAATGAGCCGCTTGCAGCTCAAAATCGCCCAGTGTGTATTGGCCTTTACCAAGAGGCTGATCACAGATCTCCTTATTGATGTCACTGGCTCGTACTGAATTAATAAACTGCGTTCTCCAGAACATTGGTTCTTCCCACTAGAACCCTACAGCAGGTAACAGCATCAATGCCTATAGTTCTGCTTGCGCTATCTGAAAGGGTTCGAGCTGAGCCACTTTCTGTAACTTTCCTAAACATACCATATGGAGTGTATATTCACATCTGCCTGAGTTTGTGTAACTAACATATATCATTTATTGGATAAATATTGCATATAAATGATCTGAACTCGCACAATGCCCTCCAGAAAGAAAACACATTATAGAATTTCCCAACAAAATCTATTTCCCTGGTCATATTACCCATAAATATGTGCACAGAGCTTTTCTACCATTCCCCTGATGTGGCAACTTAATGATCTTCTGCGCCATTGCCTTTTCCACTCAAAAAAACATATACATCCTTCTAATAACAGCGAAAGAAGCCGAAGCTTGAGATTCTGCTTGATTACGCACTCGTTTAATAAAACATAAATAGTATCAAAAGATTTCCTGTTTACGACGGTAAAAATAAAAAATGGCCTCAGAAGAACCAATTTCTTACATCTTCCCTAGTATACGGGGGATATCGGTAGCCTCGAGACGTACATATTTATTTATGAAATTTCCATGGGAGACGGTTTATGTGAACTAAGTTAATATAGTGCAATGGATTGGGACTAGAGTCTAGAGATCAAATCACGTTTATGTCTTGCTGTCCTGTGGTGATAAGGTATCCGAGTCTTATGCTGTTACAGACAACATATAGTTAAAGGAGAATCGCAGCTGTGATATAGAAGCTGTGTAATGGAGCACACACTGGTTCTGGACTTCTCCACTACGTCTTTATTTCGTCAGGATTACCGCAGACAGGTAACTGTTTCACAGTAAATGGTCATTATTCTGGTTCACTCGCAAAGGCAAATTCCTTCTCAAATGGACAAAACCATGTGCACTGCAGGTGGGGCAGACGTAACGTGCAGAGAGAGTTAGATTTGGGCAAGTTATTTTGTTTCTGTGCAGGTTAAGTACTGGCTGCTTTATTTTTACACTGCAATATAGATCTCACTTTGAAGTAAAACGCCACCCGAATCTAAATCTCTCTGCACAGGTTATATCTGCTCCCCCTGCGGTGCAGCATGGTTTTGTCCATTTGAGAAGGAATTTGCCTTTGCAAGTGAACCAGAATAAGGGCCAATGTTTGTCACCGTGTCACTAACTAAGATCTACAGCTCTCCCGGGTATATGGTCGTTAGGTTGACACTATTAAGGTCAACACTTAAGGTCGACAAGGCTTAGGTCGACACACGGAAAATGTAGACACGGTTGATAGGTTCAAAATGTCAACATAGCTTTTTCTTCTTAGAGCCAACATGTGCCGACAGGCGGTATTTAAGGCCATACCCTCCACAAAGGCGTGTGCCAAGCATAGTGAGACACTGTGTCCGGAGCATGGGACACAGGGACGCGGCGCACAGATCCTGTGTGCATGTCAACCATGTTGCCATTCGGGACAAGAAAAGGTAAAAAACTCATGTCAACCTTCCCATTGTCTACCTAATGCTTGTGTCAACCTTTTGACCCTGTCGTCCTTAGCCATGTCAACCTTTTTCGTGTGCTAACCTAAACCCTGTCACTGATGGACCTAATGCATGTCAACCTTAATTTGGTCGATCCAGTGACCCATACTCCTTCCCCGGCATTGCTCATTATCATATATTCCCCCCGGGCTTTTATACTTTAGGCTGACCATACATCAGGCCCGAATGCACAATTTAGAAGGTGCTTTGTGTGTGTGCCAATCTGGCTTATCATCTTGCTCTGTTATCTGCTCCTTCAATGAGAGACTATGCAGTTTCCCTGATTACACACCTGTGAGGCTGGTTTCACACACTCCGGCTCCTGCCGGACGGTGAAATCCAGCACGGCCAGGGAGCCGTGCCGCACACAGTACTTTATCATGGAGGGGATGGCCACAGCCCGGCAGCCGTCCCTTCCAGTGGTGGGATCCGGCTGCAGCCGTGCGGCTGGGCCGTGGCCGTCCCGTGTGAATGGACACAATAGTGTCCATTCACAACTAATGTGTGCGGCACGGCTCCCTGGCCGTGCGGGATTTCGCCGTCCGGCAGGAGCCGGACAGTGTGAAACCGCCCTAATGCTCCAGTGTCTGGCAAACTAACTCCACAGGTGCAGAGTCCTGATTACTGCATGTTCTAAGACCAGCAATTGACCATTTCCATGCCTGAGGTTAGTCTAGCCCCTGTGTGCACGCTATGATACTTCCTAACATTGCTGCATTCCATGTTTTCCAGCATAACCAAGTCTCAGTCCAGCCTGCCAGTTACCCTTCGGCCAATCAGCACAAGGCAAGAGGTTTAAGTATCATGCTCAAACTTACAGCCAGTGCCTTGAGCAAAATAGACTTTCTGCTCTGTTGCTGTGTGTGCTTAGTTCTTGTACCTGCGAGTTATCCTGCTCCTGAGACTCTAGTACTATTGCCATCCAACAGTACCGATTTAGCCGGTACAGTACCGTTTTTTAACAGCCTGTACCGTAGGGTTACCACCTTTCCCCTTTAATTCCGGACACATATTAATTACACAGGTTCTGTGGAAGTTTAAAACCAGGTTATATGGAGTCTTGAAGTCAGCCAGCCACAGAACCTGTGTAATTAATATGTGTCCGGAATTAAAGGGGAAAGGTGGTAACCCTACTGTACCGGCTAAAATCCACTGTACCGATTGTACCGGTTTTCTAGCTGCAGCACTTGATGTCAGGCACCTCCTCCTGCCTTCACCTCTATTTCAGCCGAGGAGGTTGAGGGGACTCTGGGAGGTGTAGTATCCAACACCTCCATATGTTCCCCCGGGAGCGTGAGGGGGATCCGCCTACAATACTACAAATCCCGAGGTGCCCCACAGGGGAACACAGCCTGCCCGCCTCCCCCTGCTCAGGGATAGGCTGCGGTGAGATGAATGTCACCTGTGGGAAGTGCATGAATCACCGTGCAGAAGAAGAGGAACGGCGCCGGGCGGGAGACTTGGGGCAGGGCAGGTATGTTGATTTTAAGAATATTCGATGACCGAGATCAGCAAGTGGCAAGCAGGGGAGCTGAGTGACATGTGCTGCTGTCCAGGGGGAGGGGGGCACGCTGGGCTCTTGTCAACAGGACCAATGCTGTGCCCCCAGGATGTGCAGAATCAACCATTGAAAGGATAGGAAACGGGGCTTTCATGCTGGCCACGCCCCCTTTACGTTTGTGTACCGATTGCTGACCCTCAGATGTTGGAGGGTATGCATCTGTAGTACCATTTCGCTCCCACAGTAGCTGCATCACTGCTTCATCGGATCATCCCAGTGTTCCCAGGTTGCTGTCCTGCAGTGCATGTCTGCACAAAACCATGTGCACTGCAGGTGGGGCAGATGTAACTTGTGCAGAGAGAATTAGATTTGGGTGGGGTTTTACTTCTTTTTACTTATATTGCAGTGTAAAAATAAAGCAGTCAGTATTTTACCCTGCACAGAAACAAAATAACTCACCCAAATCTAATTCTCTCTGCACATGTTACATCTGCCCCACCTGCAGTGCACATGATTTTGTCCATCTAAGAAGAATTTTGTCAGAAAGAGTGAACTAGAATAAGGCCCAATGTGCAGTTCCGTGGGTCATGAGGTCGGTCCTGTGATCTTAAAGTATGTGTTGCATATAAGATCTGAAGATCCTAATAATGACCAGTACAGTATACTGGAGTTGCAGATCTTACAACAGATCTTATGTGAAATTACACTCTAAGATCCCAATCCCCTGAAAAAATTGAGCAGATATCATAAAGGAGGCAGGTTGGAGACAGCTGAAGAGAGGCCCCTGCTTTTGCTGGGCCTGGACTCTGTCCCAGTCCTCACATAGCAGTGGATGAGCCTCTTTTGTCCTTTTCTTACTAATGCTAGAGCCTATCTTTGGATTTGGGTGCCCCTGGCAGAGTGAAGGACATTCTCAGCAGTGTCTCAAAGTCATGAAGTCATTCATGCTACACTTCTGGGCCACAACATCATCGAGGATTGAAGCCTAGAGCCAGGATCTTGGACCAAAATGTAGGGATGAGCGGGTTCGGATTCAAGGCCGGATCGGAGGAGTTCGCCGGGTCCCGTCATTTTCAGGAGATCAAATCGATGCCAAAACGTCATCATCCTGCGTCGGATTCGGATGTCTATAAAAGGTCCGGCTCCAGCTCCATCTTCATTCTGCATGTAGAAGTCAGACGTTAAATTTAAATAAAAAAAAGTTTTGTTTTTTTTCCCCCTTAACCTGCAAGTGGTGTTAAGTGTGCCATATCAGTCCAGCTGTGCTGCCCAGTGTCCCGTATCAGTCCAGGGGTTCTATTAAGTGACTGTGCTGTATTAGTCCAGGGGTGATGCTAAGTGTGCCATATCAGTCCAGTGTTTGTGCCGCACACTTGTGTGGCTTAGCATAGTTATCCAGCTACTTCGGTGCAACCTTTTGGCCTAAAAACAATGTTGTGAGGTGTGAGGTGTTCAGAATAGACTGGAAATGAGTGGAGATGAATGCTATTGAGGTCAATAATAGCGTAGGAGCAAAAAAAAAAAATCTGCGATTTAGCAGTTTTTACGCTTTTAAAAAAAAAAAATCAGAACTCAAAACCCAAAAAATCCAAACACAAAACTATTAGGGGGTGTTTTGGCAAAACCCATTAGAACCCAAAACCTGAAGGTAATCAGAACCCAAAACGCGAAAAGTGGCCAGTGTACATCCCTACCAAAAAGACAAGGCTTTTGTAATTTGCAAAGATGCTTCTCTCCTCAGGGAATAATACAGTATTCGTGAGTGACTGAATTGGAGGTGTTCCATCATGAGTGCCATCATGGCCAACAAATGGTTATGGCTCTGCCAGATTACAAGCAAATCCTGAATACATGGAATGCTTAAGTCATTTTGCTGGGAAATGCTGAGGTTTGAGAACCCTGAAATCAGGAGAAAAAAAAAACCTGGTCACACAAAACAATGCCTAATTTATGCACCCAGGTGCATAATAAGATGCGTTCAAGCACCTGCTGCAAATCCAAGGGCATCTCAACAACAGTGCCGGCACTTCTACATCAGAACTGCAGGAGGACCACGTATCGTACATTATTTCCATTATTTTAGAATTAGGACATTTAAGCTTTCATTTAGGTTAATTGTCAGCCTTGTTCAAATAAATCAATATTTCAATTAATAAATAGGCAGCCGCGAAGAAGCTGCTTTAATATACTAAACAAATTAAGATTGATTAATTATATGACACTAACCTTTTGTCTGTAACATTTCCAGCCCATCCTGTGGTTCCAGCCACAAATCAAAGTTACGAGATCAGTAATTGATGGTCCTGGCTTCTTCACCTTTGTCTGATGGAGACATGGGACTGATCCTTGTCTGTTGGGAACCAAATCTTATTATATCACTGTCAATTTATTGATTTCTGTTTTTAATGTTAATGATATTGTAATTGAAAATTATTCTCATTCTTAATGGTTTTTCAAAAGAATAATCAATGCATTCTTCATTTACATTACAGTAACCCGTAAATGTCTAAGACAGACATAGTGTATATTTGGTTGTTCATATACAGTATAAGGCTGATGGGCACTTGGCAAATTTGTATAATGCCAGGTTACATTGTAGTAAAGGTTCAAAGTTACATACGGAACTGACATGAAAGTGTTCTAGGTCCCAGTCAGATATTCTGGAAGTAGAGGATTTTGGTTTGGTGCTAATTGACTTAAACGATGGTTATTTAAATCTAATCTGTTATGAAAATTGTACTGTAGGCAATAGAGCAAGAGAGTTACTACCATAGGTGAAGGGGGGGCATCTGCTATGGGGCCCAGAGCTGAGTGGGGTCCATCTTCTCTGTGTACGTTACATGTGTCATATACATTTATCACCATTGGTTGATAATAGATACATACGGATGATTGGTGGTCATGATGCCGATGGTCAGAATACTGTTGCCGGTATCATTTCCCCTTCTAGCAGCCTAACTCTAATGGTGTGTACACATGGTCAGATGTGCCTTGAGATGCGATCAAATCGGATCGGGATCGAATCGCAAGGCACATCCGATTTGCATACAATCTTGACTATATAGTGCAGATCTGCACTATATAGTCAAGGCAGACAAGACTTTTTGCCTTGCGATACGTGAACGCGCATCGGGATCGGACCGGGATCGCAAGGGTTAAAACTCTTGCGATCTGCATCCGATTCCGATCCGATGTTGACTATATCGTCAACATCGGTAGGGAAATTGTACCACGTGTACACACTATAACACCCCCACGCGCAGTCTGACCCTAACCTTCCCCGCTAGAGCCTAACTCTAACTTTCCCTTCCCTGGCTTCCCCAACATACTCACAGATCGGAATGTGTAGGTAAATTAATTAGTTAATACCTGTTTGCTAGTTCCAATAATGAGATTTTAATATGATAATTAAAAAAAACATGTAAATAAGGAACAAAATTAATATAAATGATTCAATGTTTAAAAAATAGGTACTCTTTACCTAGAACGGCGCCAGCGATTGAAATCGCGGTCGTCGTGGGTAAAAATCGCGGTAATCGCGGGCATCGCGGGTAAATCGGGATGGCCGCGATGACCGCGATTTTCCCATAGGGAACAATGTTAAAAAGCCTGATTGACCGCGATTTTACACTTAAATGCCTCAATGGACCCGATTTGGGCATAGAAATCAATGTAAAATGGGCCACACAGCCCAAATAGGGCCAATTAACCGTTAAATGTCCCCCCCAATTTTTAACGCCACCCCACGATCCACGCCAACCCGAAGCGTGGCGAGCGCAGCGAGCCCGCGAGGGGCGGCGGTACGCGTCCTCCGACCTTTTCATGCCCTACTATCCACTAGGGCGTGGTGTGAGAATATAATAGTGTGGCGAGCGCAGCGAGCCACCGAGCCCGAAGCGTGGCGAGCGCAGCGAGCCCCGCGAGGGGACGCGGATACCTTCACAGGTAGACGCGTCCCCTCGCGGGCTTCACAGGTGTCCGCGTCGCCACGGACACCTGTGAAGCCCGCGAGGGGACGCGCATAACTGTGAAGGTATCCGCGTCCCCTCGCGGGGCTCGCTGCGCTCGCCACGCTTCGGGCTCGGTGGCTCGCTCCGCTCGCCACACTATTATATTCTCACACCACGCCCTAGTGGATAGTAGGGCATGAAAAGGTCGGAGGACGCGTACCGCCGCCCCTCGCGGGCTCGCTGCGCTCGCCACGCTTCGGGTTGGCGTGGATCGTGGGGTGGCGTTAAAAATTTGGGGGGACATTTAAGGGTTAATGGGCTCTGTGGCCCATTTAACATTGATTCCTAGGGCCAAATCGGGTGGATTGAGGCATTTAACAGTAAAATCGGGTCCATCGCGCCTTTTAACATTGATTCCTATGGGAAATCGGGAGCATCGCGTCGCGGGCATCGCGGGTACATTTATGGCCGGCCGCGACGCGACCGACACGATTTTCATGTTTAACATTGGTTTCAATGGGAAATCGCGGGCATCGCGTCGGTCGCGTCGCGGCCATACATAAATGTACCCGCGATGCCCGCGACGGGCGCCCTTCTAGGTAAAGAGTACCAAAAAATATATAGTTGCTGCAACAATGTGCCCTTAAAAAAGTAGTGACTGATGTCTTAAGTCCATACGGTACAATTACCCAACTGGGTAATATTGCCTGTATCTGCTGCAATGTCATTACGGTCTTATGCAAAACAGTCCGGCTGAATGGAGGATGCAGAACCTCCTGCTGTGGTGTAGCCAGAAGATGGAATTAGAGACCTTAGGGCAGGGGTGGGGAACCTCAGGCCCAGGGGCCTTATGCGGCCCTTGTAGCCGGTCTGAGTGGCCCTCCCACCCGCCCAGCGGATTTGCTGGGAGTCAAGTAGAGGGGAATTCTCATGGGAGGTCGGTAGTTCTCGCGAGATTCCGCTTAATCAACAGCAGCCGGAGACTGTCAGTCCTGTTCAGCAGCAGCCGCCAGAGCGTGGGACGGCTACAGCAGGACAATTTGTAAGAGAAATTTTTACATATGGCCCTAAAAGGGATTTTTTCCCTTGGTCCTTGGTACAAAAAAGGTTCCCCACCCCTGCCTTAGGGGAAGATGGAGTCCCAGGATGAAGCAGCACAGAGGTGTTCAGAGGCTGGTCCAGTTTCTCAATAGAAAGAATTGGTGTGGCTGTGAAGATCAGTCACTTCAGAGAGTCTACCAACGCGTTTCGCTCCTCCAGGGAGCTTTCTCAAGGTGAAAACAGACCTGGTGGGTTAGTAGGAGGGAAATAGGCATTCACTTAATCAGTTAATACAAAAGACATTTCAAAACTTATATTCTAAAATAATCAGACATGAGCAGGTGACAGCTAAACCTTAAAATACTTGTTACACTCAAAAAAGATTCCTATAAATTGGATTATTTAGGCATTTCATTTAGATGTTCTAAATTTGCTTTTCCGGAAATCTGGAAATGATACACTGCCAGTATTCAGAATGCTCGGCATATCCATAGCTACAGAACGCAAGCTCAAGGGCTCTGTGGGGCGGAAGTCACACAATGGTATTCCGCTCGGCCTCAGCTCAGGAGCCGATGGGAGGAAGTGACACGGTGGAGGTGGGGCAGTGGCCATTTTGCTCATTGGAATCCCTACGTCACCCCCCACCCCCGCTAAACCCCCAGTATGCCCCACCCCCACCATGCTGAGCTGGCTGCCTCCTCCTGGAGAAAGCAAACAGAATATCAGCTACAATGGGCAGCAATGATGCACACTCCAACCAAATCTAAAACAGCCATGTTGTACTGCAGGTGGGGCAGATGAAAAATGTGCAGAGAGATTAGAATAGGAAAGGGGTGTGTCCAAACTGTCATTGTAGTGTAAAACTAAACCTGCCCAGAATTTGTGGGCTAGAAGCAAAAGCAGCCAGTTTTTACCCTGCATCCAGAAATATCAGATGTATTGGCTCCCAGGAACACCTATCACATTTGTTACCATCTATTACGTTACCGCATGCACTGTAGGGGATTATAGACATTTTCAAACATGCGCCGTTGCATACAATTGACCCACTGCATGGACATCTGTATTATGCTCAGACTGACTTCGGGTCTCTAAAATCAGTCAAATTCTAAAACAAATGAGAATCTACTCCTTTATTTCCCTTCACGTCGTCACCTCTTGTACATTTAATTAAAACTGTTTAAAAATGTATTTTTCATTTTCAGTAGCAATAATCTCTCCGAGTATTTCTTCATAGGGTCATTCATCTATGTCAAGCTTCCCAAAGTGCAATTAAATCCTAAATCAAAGAATCTTGACTTACCACAGTCAACATGAAGTTATTACTGCAGGTTGAAACTCCTGTACAGAATTCTGATCATCTCCATGGTGATATGAAGTAGAGAGATAAAGTACAGAGATAAAGTAACAGCTCCTGTCATATTTTTTTTAAACCCAGCATGGCAGTTAGGGGTTGATTGACTGGTACTTTTTCTCTCCACTTTATTCCTCTTGAAGGGTGAATGTATTTGCTTCCATTTCTCTAAATTGTACAATTCACACCCACATTCACATCACTTAAAGTGGACATGTCACCTACAGGCAGAGCAGGCAGCCATTTTGTGGAGGCTTGTAGTCTGTGAACCAGCACTTCAGAACTTTCAGTCAGGCCCTCATGAACATGTAATGTAATGGTTCAAAATGCCTCTACTATAGTATATTAAAATAACAAGTGAACTATAAATGTCCCAATGAACGTCTGGTTATTAGAATTTCTTCACCAAAAATTACACAACATGCCTCCCAACTGTCCCGATTTTTGTGGGATAATGCCTTTTTTTGGACTGTCCCTCCTGGAGCCACCAGTGTCCTGCAGTGGGGTGGCAGTTGGAAGTAGCCGCTGCACGTTGCTGCTCTGCCGAGCACAGCTACGGTGGATATTTCTCAAAGTTGGAAGGTATGTACGATAGGTGCAACCATGTTGACAGTGACGGGACCTGGCGGTGCGGGGGAAGGGGGGAGGGGGCACAGTCATTAAATATGCCCCAATGGAAAGAACAAAGGTTTGCTAAGCATTTTCATAAAGTCTTCACTTTGTAAGGGTCTATGGAACCTGCTAAGATGCTGAATTTACCAAGTATTCTGGAGCTTGGCCCAGCTAGCTCCAGAATGGTTAGGATTGAGTCCTCCCTGCCAATGCCCTCTGGTGCATGCGGAGTCTGCTGATTACACCAGCACAGAAGTAACATACAGTATAAGTAAGATGATCAACATTAGCAATATTTACTTTTACCCGTGGGTGGGTTCCGAGCAGCCCACACTTAAGGCCTGATTCTGGTTGGTGCTATGGGGACAACTGTCCCGAGCCTGGCTGCTCTGACAGGGAGTAGGGATTTGGTCGCTCTGTCCCTGCTGCCCGGACAGCCGCCAGCACCCCTTCCCCCCCACTTTAATGCACAGCCGCAGGTTCATCTCTGGTTACCGCCTTTGAGCTTACTGCATCTCACCCACATTCATTGGTGATTCAGTACCTGCTGCCCACTGCTGTTCACAAAGCCTGTGCAGTGGGCAGCAGGAAAGCCAGAAGCCCTGACCACATGAGTTGACATAATGATTATCAAATGACCGCGTATGCTTACTGCGTACCGTATGCAACAGTGGTCCTTTGATAAGCCCTTTGTGCAATGGTCACAATAGGAAGGGGGGTCCTTCCTAATTTGCCAGTCCCTGGCCCCACTGTTTCTGATGGCAGCCCTGACTGCAGGTGGGGCAGATGTAACATGTAGTTACATTTGAGTGGGGTTTAGACTTTAAACTGAAACCTATATTGCAGTGTAAAAATAAAGCTGTCAGTTATCCAGAGCCCACCCGTCAATATCTCACTCTTTTGACATTTGGGATATGGCCAATAAATTATTTTAACCAGCGCCCTCTCGCAGCCCTCTGATCCCTCTATATAATAATCCTAATTTTCGTCCGGGATGCTCTCCAGGTCCTTTAACAGTTGGTGGAAAAATGGGATTATTTTTCTCAATGATATATCTCAAACCTCCTCTTTCCCCTCATTTGCAGAAATACAAACCAAACATCCCATTCCCCATCAATGTTTCTACCAATTTCTTCAATTGAGACACTTCCACTCCTCAGCTTTAGCCCAACTATCCGTTAGACCTCTCACCTCTCTCGAACACCTGGTTTTCTGTAGGGCTTCCACTAAGGGTCTTATATCGGTTTTATACCTCTCCTTGTTCCCTCAACTTTCTAATACTAGAGTCTCTTTTGAAAAGGCTTGGGAATCTGACCTGGGGGAGATGTTGGAAGATGAAGATTGGTCTGATATCTACTCCAATGTTGCCTCCAGTTCGATTTGTGTAAGGCTGAAAGAAAATGCTTATAAATTGCTCTACAGGTGGTACTATGTCCCCACTAGACTCCATAAAATGAACCCAGAGATTTCCCCCTTATGCTGGAGATGTGGGAACATGGAGGGCTCGTTCTTACATATCTTGTGGAATTGCCCGACTCTCACTCCTTTATGGCAGGAATCGACGGCTCTAGCTAATTCTATATTATCCTTGAATATTCCCTTCAATGGATATTCCAGATGCAACCCGAGCGCAAATCAAATTGTTTAATCATATGGTATTGGCGCCAGAACCGCCATAGTGGGGCATTGGAAATCTTCAACAATTCCATCTTTGGCCGAAATTGTAGCTAAGATCTGGCATATCCATACTATGGAGCACATCACCAGCATTCTGAAAGGCTCTTTCAAAAAATTTATCAAAGTTTGGGATCCCTGGACCAGCCATTTTAAATACCCCCCGGCCTTTCAATAAGTAAACAGATTTGGAATGACTGTCTCTATATATGTTGCTTTACCCAGATAATTGGGGCCAGTCAGGTGGATTCCCTTTCCCCTTTCTTCTTCCCTTCCCTGCTTTCACCTTCTTTTTTTCCTTTCCCTCCCTACTACTCTTTCTTGTCCTATTTTTTCTATATCTTCGATTTTACAAGAAAAATGTAGTGATGCCTCTTTATTGTATAATTTAAATACAATTTTGTACTCTATGAACCTCTGCGTAGGTTCCTTATATTGCTTGCTTTTATTCTTGTATATCTTGGCATTTCACTAATAAAATTTATATTTAAAAAATAAAGCTGTCAGTATTTACCCTGCACAGAAACAAAATAACTCCCAAATCTAATGCTCTCTGCACATTTAACATGACCTCTGCCCCACCTGCAGTGCAGCATGGTTTTGTCCATTAGAGAGATAATTTGCTTTTGTGAGTGAACCAGAGTCATGCTTACTGAAATGATGGTAGGATCCCAATCCATTTCCCACTATTCCAGCAAACAACGTCTTTTATCCGACCCACATGCCAACTGCTTTACATTCCTGTTACACAGGTGACAAGTGACAAGACTGGGATTGGCTGCCTCATTGGCCACTACAAGGTAAACAAGAGATTCTTATTTAATAATCTGCCCACAAGCTTTATCGGGGAATAATTGCACAAAAAGTTATCATCATGTTAACATATATTTTGATTCGGTATATCCCATTACATAACAAAATGGTGAAATTATAACATCTGGTCTCCATAATCTGGAGAAGATTGCTGTTTCCTAAGCCGCCAGCTAACCCAACAGTTGACGTGATTTATTTGTAGTATTAAAGCTGACTATGGGCATTCGTCCACTGACCAATTACCAAATCTATCAAAAATACACAAAGAAGACTTGTAGGTCAAGAGTTCAAATCCCAATGAAGGCAAAGATTCATCAAGCCGCACATCAAACACTATAGTATTAAACCATGTAGCGCCAGTCAGTATTACTCCATAATCTAACAGAATCTCATAATAAAATAACCATTGGTCTGGGAAAACCTCATAAATTAGGGCTCAAATTGTGTTGACTCAGAGGAAGGGAATCTACTACCATAGTGGGTCAAAATTAGGCATGGGCAACGGAAGTCCACCATCAACTGATGGCTGGACTTCCGGCATTGAATATTGCGATGCAAATGGTAACTGACCATCGCATTAAAAGAATTCGATAGAAAATAAAAAATATGATTTGTGAATGCGCAAATATCTTCAGGACGGCCCACATGCGCAGAAGCACTGCAGCATCGTTGGCTGGAGAATAATAATGAGAGGGACCATGTCAAAACAACTGATACATCCAAGGCTTTGAGAGAATCACATATCGCCCTGGGGGTGGATGGGAAAGAGGACGTAATTGAACTGGAGTCCAAAGTAAATCTACTTGGGGAAAGTGTTTACAAAGAGCCTTCTCCAAGTCAACCCAATGTTTAACGGAGCCACCAGTCGCTTATCTGCGCTATGACACAAGCATATACAGTAAATAGGCTTTCAAATCAAGTACATCTAAGCCATTGACACATCTATTTTTCCTCAATCTAGAATTAGCAATCCGAGGAGATCTGGACTTCCAGATAAGGAGTTTCTGAGAGATCAAATAGGGAATTGTATGAAACAGGTACATCAAAGCAAAGTAGCTATCTGTATCAAGAGGGGCATGTAGTTAATAGCCTCAAATTTAAACAAAGAATTAGGGATATTGATCCCTAGATATTATTAAAGTCCAAAAAAATCTCAAACCAATGGACAAAGTGAGTTGCTCAGTTTACGTAATGTGTCCGTAAACTTATAACCTTTATACCTAACTACGGGCAAACCAATGCGTATCGCCACGTAGTGAACCTTATCAGCGGATCTCTCATGCTGAACCGATACCCTTAAGGTGCCCACACACTAGAACGATTTTTGGGCCGATTGGCCGATTTTCGATAAATCGGCCGATATATCGGCCGATATTTACCGATAATCGATCAAAAATCGTTTGAAAATCGGCCGATGCTCGCTCCCGTGGATCTTTTGCTAAAGCTTCTGATCTTACGTGCTGCACAAAAGATCAGAAGATTTAACAAAAGATCCATAGGAACGCACACGGGATCTTAAGAAAAATCTTTGGTAAAGATGTGCGCTTGCCTGAAATCTTTTGTCCAGATCGGACAAAAGATTTGAAGGCTAATTTATGCGCACATCTTAAGATCGCAGATCTTTCTAGTGTGTGGGCACCTTTAGGTTGGTATCCTATTGCAGTACTAAGTACTTAAATACACTTAAATACACCAGGTATAATTCCTTTATACTCTTCCGCTTATTGCGAATAATTACACAAGACTTGATATAAATTCCGGAGTAAGGGTACAAAGTCCTTCACCGTATGTATTGAGTCCCTAATGGACAAAGGGGGTAACAAAAATAAGAAACAATGACAGAATATACAATTCTATACACAATACTTAACAACAACTAATAAAACATGGGGGAAAACAGAAGCAAACACAATCAGCCACAGTACAACTATAAAAATACAAAGGCACAGTTACCATCTCTCAACACGCAGGCGCTACGCGGTCCGAGGATCTGTATTTAGTCCTGAGCACAGTCCAAATAGAAGATAGAATAGAAAGCCCTGATTCCGTGCGCAACATTATATAGGGTCCAGAAAATAGGGTACAGTAAAGTTCTTCATTGGCCAAGAGGTCAGGTTTCGCTTCTTCTGATTGGTACAGTAAGGATGCACAGCTGTGTCTTTGTCCAAAGCTGGCTCGTATGTCTAGGGGTCATGCTGTGCGTACGGTTTCAGCTGGATCTTTTAGTTAGACCATCCTCGTGGCAATGTAAAACATATTGGGTGACATTCTATGGGATGAGATGTGTGTTTTTTGGCGAATATTAGTAAAAAAAATGGCGACATCGCATTTTTCCTTGAAATCGCATATTTAATAGAATGCGCTAAGGGACGGATATCGCATATTATGTGCGATAACTCATGCGGACCGAAAGTGTGAGAAAAATTCGCATTTTTATCGCATCCAGATGTTTTCGTACAGAAAAGTATACAAATCGCTTATTTAATGGGATGCGTTTTCGCAAATCGCACTTTTAAGGTGTCTAATAATCGCACTTTTTTCAGACCAGGTTCTGTTGGGCGATTTGGCCCAGAACTCACTTTGGTCAAGTGCACAAATGGTTAATTTCAACACAGGTGCACTCAATTTCACTCAGAAACACACCTACATATACCCCAACATCATTAAGGACACCTGTGAGGGTTTGAGACATGGAGATTTTGCAGAGTGGTTTGGAGTTGCTCATTTGTTATGTGGCCCATTTGGAGGAGCTGCGCAGGAGGGAGGAAGCTGCACACCAGATTCAGGTAGCCCCCGACTACTGCGTACCCCACGTATGTATCATGCTCAGCTGTACCTGGACTCCCTCTCGGATCAACAGGTTGTGGGGATGTTTAGGCTGAACCGCAATAACCTGTTGGACATATATGAGCAGGTGAGAGATGATTTGGACCCTTTCGGGGGGAGGCAACTATGCAGTGCCTGGGCTGCAGAAATTAATGTGTACCCTCTACTATTTGGCCACAGGCTCCACTCAGTCTGTGACCTCATGGTCCTTGGGGGTATCACAGCCCACTTTCTCTAAGCATTTTACTCAAGTGTTACTTGCTTTAAAGAAGTTGTGGCGGACATACATCAGATTCCCACGTTCTGAGTTGGAGTGGCAGGACCACAATGTGGCTTTCTATAGACTCTCAGCATTCCCTCACATGCTGGGAGCTATAGACTGCACACACATTGGGATTAGGGCACCGCACGTGCGGGGATACGTCTATGTCAATCGGCGTGGGCGGCACTCTTTGAATGTTCAGGTGGTATGTGATGCTCATCTCAAAATCCTAAGTGTTGTAGCAGGCTTCCCTGGGAACTGCCATGATGCCTATATTCTGAGGCACTCAGCCCTCTGCAACCAATTCAACCAACAACAAATGCCAGAGGGCTGTCTACTTGGTAAGTACATTTTTACATATTACCCTCTCTGTCCTTATTTGTACCTGCTCAAATGTGTGTGTTTCCGGTTTCACAAGCATATTGCTCTTGTCCCAGTGTCTCCTGTTTGCACAATGCACATACCTTACCATATAAGGCAATAACTTCCTATCTGTGTTTTAGGTGACTCAGGATATGGGTGTGTTTCCTGGCTCATGACACCTTTGCGCTCCCCAGAGGGCCCTGCACAGCACCGGTATAACGAATCCCATATTGCAACCCGCAATGTGGTGGAGCGTACATTTGGCGTATTGAAAAGTAGATTCTGGTGTTTGGACCGGTCAACGGGTACGCTGCTTTACCACCCAGCAAAAGTAGTGATGATCATCCAGGCTTGCTGCATGTTACACAACATAGCCCTGTCCCAACCTGCCTATGTGGAGGAGGAACATTCAGCACTCGTGCAGGAAGCCCAACCTACCACACCTCGGGTAGTGAGGGGTACGCAGAGGGGGAATCTGTGCGTACACAAATCATCAGGCGTTACTTTTCTGGTAAGCACATGTGCTCTGTATTCCAACATGTACCTTTTTGTGCGGCCAGCTTCTACCTCCTCCTCCTCATTTTCGACCATGTACCTCTCCTCCTCCATGCCAGTGTCTTCCTCCTCCTCACCTCCATCTTCCTCCACCTCTGACATGTGGCCCTCCTGCAGCTGCTCTGGGGTACGGAATAGGTCCTGGGTATAGGATGGGGATGCCAGCGGATCCTCCACCTCCTCCTGCTGGGGCTGGTCCGCCAGGGCCTGGTCTGGGGCTGGCCTTGCTGTGGCCATGCTGCCTGCCACACTGCTGCCACTCACTGTAATGGAGGACACCCTCAGCAGTCATCTGCTGCCTCTCCCACTTGGCTGGCTGCTGCCACTTCTCCCTCTGCCACTGCTCCCTCTGCCACTGCTCACTCTGCCACTCCTCACTCTGCCACTCCTCACTCTGCCACCAACACCTCTTCCTCTGCTCACACTGTCACTGCTCCTCTCCATACTCCTTACTTCCTATCAAAGAGTGAAATGGCGCCAGTGCCCCTTTAAATAGGGGGTGTGATGCATAATGGAGGGGACAGAGGTGGGCCAATAGGTTAGGTGGTTCTTAGTCATGCGGAGACAGTCTTGTAAATCGCACTCCGGTTGGTCCAAAACTCGCACGGCAGAATAAATCACACTTTTTTGTGTCATAAATTCGCACCACTTCGCCGCAAATCGCACTACATTGCACTTTTCAGCCTCCAAATCGCATCCCATTAAATATGCGAGTTATTACCAAAAAATGCGATTTCAAAAAGTGCGAAGAGCGGCGATGTGGTGCGAGATAAAAAAATGCGCATTTATCTCATCCCATAGAATGTCACCCAAAGTATTTTGTCCATAACTCCTGACTGGTAAATGTTGCGCACTTTTTTTTTTTTTTTTTTTTTTTAAACACAATTTATTAGAGAAATAGCAGGGTACAGCAAAAATGATTACAATAGGTATAATTCACCAGTTTTTTTTTTTTTCATTTTTAACCGTCATTCTCTTCTTTTCTTCTTTATCCATTCCCTCTGCATTCCTTACTATCTGCTCCCCCTTTCCCTACAATTTCAAGAGCAAGTCTCTTTTCCGTGCAGGCAAACAAATTCCAGAGGGAAGGAACAGAGCATTTTACACAATCGCATAACATCCCAGTTCAATCCATCCGACGTTCCCACCAGCCAGGGTTAATTTTATAGGGTCTATAACATGACGTTACATGGTGGGGATAGAAGCTGGTTAAGTCTAATGTTATTCCAACTGGCTGGTGAAGAACACCGGGCAGATCGCATATAGAACACCATACAATTACTGCCATTTCTCTATAATTATTTATAAACAATATAAGCAAAAGATAAATAAAAGGGGGAAGGGAAGTGGGGAGGGAAAGTGGGTCAGGTAAGGATAACACACAAGGGGGGAAGGGATAAAGCTGCAAGATCTTATCATACGTCTAACAGTTCTGTCGATCAGTTATCAAGTAATTTGACGCAGTAAATACCATGTTGTATTTTCAAAGACTTTTTGTATATTTAACTGGACATTCGATTCAAGGGACTCAATAAAGGGTTCCCACTTCATATAAAATCGCGCTATACCTTTTTCAATGTCACTTAGAGTTGCCTGCCTTTCATAGTATAGAATAGTTAAAAGTGAGGCTTTTAGCTCAGAAAGTGAAGGGGCATTTCTGGTAATCCAATTTTTTAATATTAATTTCTTAGCCTGAACCAAAATTAGCGTCATCAGCGGAATAATCTCTTTTTTCCTTTGACCTAAGTTCCATTTTTTAAAACATAAGAAGAGCATTGGAAGGGGATCAAATGTGAGTTGCACTCCAAATATCAAACTTAGGAAGCCCAGAACTTTTCTCCAAAAAAGCTTAATTTTCCCGCATTCCCAGAAGTTATGATATAAATTCGCTTCAGATGCAGAACACTTGGGACAAAGGCCCAATTCGCCAGGCATATAATGTCTTCTTTGATGCTGAGACACATATGCTCTGTTTAAAAATTTTAGGTGAGTTTCCTGCAGGGTGGCTGCCTGCAAGTATTTTAAGGTGTTCGGCAACTTTTTCAGAACCTCCTGGAATGGGGGAAAATGAGGGACGTCTGACTTCCATTTTGTTTCTAAAATCTGGAGTAACTTATCACTCTGTGACATAATCAATACCCAATATAAGTTTCTTATCCTATAGCTCTGAACACAGTGTGGTGATAATAATGAAAGAAGTTGGTCTGAGCCCGTTGAGTTCGAAGAGGGGCTAGGGAGTGATTGAATGAAGTGGCGGACCTGTAAGTACATAAAGAATTGGGAGCGTGGTAGTTGAAACTTCTCAGCCAATTCAGCGTAAGACATAATATTTTTTCCCCCCGGATCAAAAACGTCCCGTATTGCAACAATACCCTTTTGGCGCCATTGCAGGTACAGGGCGTTCTCTAAACCAGGTATAAAATTTGGGTTACCCCAAAAGGTAATAAAAGGTGTATTTGCCGGGTTTCTGCTGAGACGTTTGTGCACACCAAGCCACATTTTATATGTTGCTTTAAAAAGGAGGTTATCCTTTAGAGCAGAAGGGATTTTATCTCGCGGAGTGTGGAGCAAGGCCGCCGGAGAGTAGGGATGGAACAATGCCCTCTCTAAATTCTGATTCGTGTAGTCCGACCTTTGTAACAGCCAATCAGTCGCATAACGGCACAAGGCTGATTGTGAAAATGTTTGTACATGAGGCAAGGCAAAGCCGCCTTCTGATTTGGGGAGACAGAGTTTTGCCATTGATATCTTGGGCTTCTTAGTTGCCCAGATAAATTTAGAAACCATCTTGTTATATTTTGCCGTGTCTGCTCTTGACAACATAAGCGGCAACATTTGTAGCAGGTAGGCTAATTTAGGGAATATCACACTCTTTACTACTGTGATCCGACCATATAGGGATAGAGGAAGAGAGATCCACCTCTCCAACAGCAGCTCCACAGTCCGCAAGATTGGCCCAAAATTTATTGTGTATAGAGAGTCTAGATGTAATGGGATCATGACCCCAAGGTACTTCAAGAATGTTGTGCAGGCCGAGAATACTTGTAATGCTGGGAATTGTATTGAATATTGAGGGGGCCAAGATAGCGGTAAAATGTTGGACTTGTCATAGTTGACCCTGAATCCCGTGAAGGATCCAAAGTCATCTATAGCTGATATTATAGCTGGGACAGAAGAAGGAGGGTCTGAGAGGAAGAGGAGCATGTCGTCCGCAAATAAGCTGAGTTTTATCTCTTTATCTCTTATTGTGATGCCTTTAAACGTGTCTAGGGATCTAAGTTTAACTGCTAGGGGCTCTATGGCTAGTGCGAATAATAGGGGAGAAAGAGGGCAGCCCTGACGCGTACCTCTAAGAATGTTGAAACGTGGTGACAGATAGTTATTAGCTAATATTTGTGATGAGGAAGAGGAGTATAAGTTTTTCAGCACTGTGACAAATGCATCAGGAACACCAAAGCAATGCAATGTAGTAAAAAGATGATCCCATGAGACAACATCAAAAGCTTTCTCAGCGTCAAGCGATAGAATTGCTTGGGGAGCTGGAGTGTCTTGCGATTTGTGCCATTGCATTACTGTGAGAAGTTTTCGCACATTTGTCACTGAGTGCCTACCCCAAATAAAACCTGTTTGGTCCTTATTGACTACCTCTGGTAGCAATATTTTGAGCCTGTCAGCTAGAATTTTTGTGAAAAGTTTATAGTCTGTGTTGAGTAATGAGATAGGACGGTACGATGAGGGGAGTCCAGGGTCACGGCCTGGCTTAAGAATTAGCTTGATAAGAGCTGCATTAAAATACGCAGGAGGGGGAGTGCCCTGTAATAGTGAATTAAACAAAGCAGTTAGAGGAGGAACTAATTTTGGGGATAATAATTTAAAATATTCACTTGTTAAGCCATCTGGGCCTGGGGCCTTACCTGTTTTAAGTTTACTTATGGCATTAGCTACTTCTTCCTCTGATATATCTCTGAGCAGGGGCGCCAATTGATCCGAACTAAGCGAGGGCAAGGTGATTGAAGACCAAAAGGAGGCCTTACTCAGTGAATCCACAGGGGAGTCGGAGTATAAATTAGTATAATAGCCGTGAAGAACACGGGCAATATCTGCACCTTTGTGTACAAGGTTGCCTAAATCATCTTTAAGAGAGGTAATAACAGTAGGGGAAGATTGGCCTTGAAGTAGGTTAGTCATCACTTTGTTAGATTTACCGCCAAATCTATGATATTTACTATGTATCAAAAAGGATAGTTTGGCTTCAGCTTTAATAAGAAATGAATCAAAAAAGGTTTTAGCTTGTGAGTATAACAATTTATTATGGGGAGTGGGCGAAGATTTAAAGGTCTGATACGCTGTTGTTAGGTTTGCCTGTGCTTCTAAGTACCCTTTGGCCCTTTCCTTATGAGTGTAGGAGGAGTAAGATATTATGGCACCTCGGAGGACCGGTTTAGAGGCCTGCCAAAAGAGGCAGGGGGAATCCTGCTCTGTTTCTCCATTATTATGTTTATATTCTATCCATGCTGTATCTAACATGGATCTAAACTTAGTGGAGTTAGCCAAGTAGCTGGGGAAACGCCAATTAATAAAAGGGCCTCTGTCTTGAGAAGTATGGAGCGTAGCCCAGCAAGCTGCATGGTCTGAGATAACAATAGGTTCGATCCCAGTATCACGAAGCCTGGGGAATGCTCTTGTCGAGATAAATATGTAATCTATACGAGACAAAGTGTTATAAGCTGCAGACAAGCATGTAAATTCTCTTTCCGTGGGATTACACGCTCTCCAAACATCTGTTAAGTGCAAGCTATCTTTTAGGAGCTGGATACCATGCCGAGAGGGAGGTCTTCTAAGGGGTTTTGATGATTCCCTATCCAAAGCATTAGACGTTACCATATTAAAATCCCCTGCTAAAACAATTACATTGTCGCTAAATGGGGTTAACAATGTCACCAAGTCTCTGAAGAACGCCCTGGAAAACACATTAGGGGCATAGATATTACATAAGGTATATCGGACTGAACGTATGGTGGCGTCCACAAGGGCCCATCTGCCGTCTGTATCTACAGAAGTAGAGTGGATTTGCACCTGGGTTTGCTTGCGAATCAAGATTGCCACACCCCTTGATTTTGAATTAAAGGAGGACGCTGCCAGCAGCGTCCACCCTAAAGTGTTCAGTTTTAAGGACTCGGGGGGGGGTCAAATGTGTTTCTTGAAGGAACACTACCTCAGAATGCAATTTATGTAAATACAATAAAGTTTTCTTCCTTTTCGATGGTATGTGAAAGCCACCCACGTTCAGCGTCGTAAACTTTAGATCAGTCATCTAGACAAAAAATTTAGGTAAGAGTCTATTACTGAGCCAAAGCAAAAGGTAGTCACACACAGAACTTTTGTGCTGTCATCATTAAGTAATCTTACGCAGCTACAGGGGAAACACATGAGGGTTGAGGTTGGGGAAAAAATAAGGGGTAGGAGAACCCTGGACACCATATAATTGCTAGCAATAGATGTTAATATCCAGTAGAGGGTCCCTAAGTGAGGGGCCTGGATATAGATCTGGTGTCCTGGCATCCTACATAGCATAGCGTACCAATTCGTCAACTTGACTTCCGAGCTTCTAGCAGAAACTGGGGAAGATCTGCTAGATTCCGGGTCTAAATCAGCAACACCTAGCAGGCCGCTAAGCTAATAAGGCCGCCCCGGCCGCAAATTCTCTCAAATAATTCTTAGAGTTAGCCCCGAGGGGGCAATAGCCCCTGGGGTCAAGTCAACAAATAGAATAAACTATATCATATTAATACTATACCATAAAGTAAGCTCACAATGACAGACTGAATAACAATGCACAACGTAAGTTTTCAAGTGCAAAATTCAAACTTTGGGTAAATGCCGATCCAGTGGTCCTCTGTTAACCTCATGACTTAAAGGTCTCTTAGCATACAGTTTCAAAGAGTCAATCAAAAATGGGGACCCTTAGAAAAAACAGCGTCAGTCAGGTTTAGGTTTTAGAACAAGTGGCGAAAAATCCAAGATCATGAGGCATCTAGCCAAAAATAGAGGCATATCCTATGACGCAAGGCAAGAACGTCAATCATCCATGTCTGGGCCTACTGGAGCGAAGGTGTCTTGGACTCTCTCAAGCAGGTAGGCTTCAGCCTCACTTACTGTAGTAAATTCCTTAGGGGATGGGCCAGTAAAAAGTCGGAGTCTCGCAGGGTAAAGCAAGGAAAACTTAACCTTCTCCTTCACCAGGCGGGAGCATAGAGGTGAAAATTCCCTCCGTGCCCTGGCCACCTCCGCGGAGAAATCTTGAAAAAGAAGTAGCCTGTGGCCATTCCATTGTAGTGACCTATCTTGTCGAAAGGCTGACCACATTGTCATTTTATGCTGATAGTTTAAGCACTTAAAGATCACTGCCCTGGGTCTTTCAAGCTGGCCATCTTTAACAGGGCCCAGTCTATGGGCTCTCTCTATAATCAAGTCCGAACAGGTTTCTTCAACATGTAACAACTCGGGCAGTGTAGATTGCAAGAAGGTGTATAGGGCGGCCCCTTTTACAGATTCAGGTAAGCCTATAAGCCTGAGATTGTTCCTCCTTGAACGGTTTTCTAAATCGTCGAGTTTTGCTTGCATAGCAAAGGAGGATTTCTGCAATGTCTCAGTAGAGGATTTTAGGCTTTGTATGTCATGAAATGCTTCTCCCAGCCTCACCTCAGAGGCATTAACCCTTTTGGTAACTTGTTTGATTTGGGACTTTATGTCCTGGACTGCCTGCTGCATCTTGGTTGCATGGGCATCTAGTATGGGGCTGATGGTGTCCTGAATAGCTCGGACCATGCCTGCATATGTGAGGGGGGGCGCCTGAGCTGTGGGGGGTTCAGGGGAAAAGAGC
Organism: Crinia signifera; assembly: GCF_055691185.1. Taxonomy (NCBI): domain Eukaryota; kingdom Metazoa; phylum Chordata; class Amphibia; order Anura; family Myobatrachidae; genus Crinia; species Crinia signifera. The sequence goes on from NC_139224.1 coordinate 29,314,210, forward strand.
TCCAGCTGAGACAACTGTGGCTGCAGGGGATCAGTGTCACTCACTGTTTGAAGTTGCGAGGAGGCTTCCACGAGAGCTGGGGAGGCTGAAGGCGCCGGGTCTGGTGCCGCTGTTGCCGCGCTCTGCACTGCGGTCGCCATCTTGGGAAGGGCAGCCTGTGAGCGCGATGACTGGCGCTGCGGTTTCCCTTGCTGTGACTGCGCGAGGAATTTATCCATGGGGGGAGCGGGCGTCGGCGGAGGCAGCCGGTGTCTCAGGACGCCGATGGGTGCACTTGAAAGCCGGTAATTAGCGCGAGCGGGCCGGGGCGGTGGCGGAGCTCAGCACCTTGCTTCCTCTCCCATGCAAACCGGAACCGGAACAAATGTTGCGCACTTTAAACAAACACCGGAGAGCTGTGGTTGAGAGACTGAATAAACCGATACTAAATACGTCCAGGGGAGATCGTGTGTTACCATTAATACTATGTGTAGCGATATTAAACCATATAACTATATTTTATTATTTGTGAGTGTCAGTATGGGTTTATGTGTATTAGTATGGCTGCGCTCAGGGTTCACACAATTATTCCTCCTTGTTTCAATACTCTATTTATGTAACTATGCAAACCAAAATAGCGGCCATACCATGCTAGTGTGACGTGGATGCCACACGACTTTGATAATAAAAAATATAGTCGCTCTTACAATTGTACTTAAATTGCAATTTAAAGATTAGCTCACGAGTCAGGGCTTATCTTAAACAGGAGAGCTTCTGTTTTGGTTGTGTTCAATTTGCAGAAGGAAGCAGCGCTGTACCGATCTATGATCTTGTGTAGAGCTGGGAGCGAAGTATCAGAGGCATGTCATCGAAGGCAGGGCATGTCAGGAGCATGTCATCAGCAAACAGACTTAACTTGTGTATAGATTGACTCACTTGTATTCCTGGGAAGGATTGGGATTGGCCTGTCAGCACCTTGGTTTGTTGTGTTCCCCACTGTGACCTGGGTGGACCAGTGGAGGGCGCTGGAAATAGGAAACAGGGTTGTTTGATGTATGATGATGACATACTGTACACTGGAATACCACGGGACAGCCGGACCAGAGAGTTGGCCGAGACCAGAGACAGGGGAGTGGAGTCTAACTCGCTGGTGCTTTTCACCAGGGAGCCCGCAAGGAGCTTTGGACTTAGCTGTGCCCGACGAGCAGGTACTGAGCTGACTGGTGCAGGGGATAATGGAACTTGGAAACTGGGAATCTTGAGAGAGATAATAATACTGTGAGAGTCAGTTTAAGAACTGAGGGTGTTGATGTCAATGGTCTGAAAGGGGGAGATGGTATCTGATGGCCTGGGAGCCGGAGGTAAGTATCAATGGCCTGGAGGCCGGTAGCAGAGTGTCGATGGCCTGGGAGACAATGATGATTGTTGACGGCCTGGGAGCTGGGGATAATTGTGTGCGGCCTGGGAGCTGGTGATAATTGTCGATGGCCTGGGAGCCATTAGGAGACGTTGGTAGCCTGAAAGTCATTAGGAGTTGTTGACGGCCTGGGAGCCATTAGGAGTTGTTGTAGGCCTTGGAGACGTTAGGGGATGTCGATGGCCTGGGGGCTGTTAGGAGATGTCGACAGCCAGGATGCAGATGATATACCGTAGTCTCTGACTTGCACAGTAGCTGGTGGTTGGCCTGGGTGTCAACAGTGATATATTTGTACAATATCAGCCATCAGCTGTGCTCCAAAAGCTGATGCAATATGTCTGTGAATAGAAAGTGGACTAGCTCCATTGGCAAGCTGCTCACCGTCAAATGATTCTTCCACTGTGCGCAGTCTGTGTGTAGCCCAGAACTTACTCAGCGGCTGTGATAGAATCAGGCTGATCGGGGCCAGAGCCGACATCACACACCTTCCCCTAAAATGCCTGTGCGCACCTGCGCTTTCCCCGACTTTTCCAGAAAACATCCAGTTACCACCCACAAATGCCAGCTTCCTGCCAATCAACTTGCGCACGGCCAGCAAAAACAGCAGGAATTTTTAGCAGGATGGCCTTGCGCGTGCATACTATGGGCCACTGATAATCACTCTGCCACACGAATTCCCAGCGGTTCGATCAGGTCTGAATTATGTCCATTTCAGTAATAGAAGATTGACATCTGTAAAATGTCTAATTTAGATTGCTCAGCTGCTCGAAAAAAGTTTTTTTTACATATTTTTAATGCCAAGTGAATAAAAGTGAATAAAAGAATAAAAATATAAAAATTAAAAAAAAAAAATTAAAAAACTCTTTTTCAACTTTTATTCACTTGGCATTAAAAATATGTAAAAAAACTTTTTTCAAGCAGCTGAGCAATCTAGATTGGGGATTAAGAGTGCACCCCACCCGAGTTTCTTCTTTCTTTTTGTTTATAATTAAACGTACCTCTACTCGGGGGTGCACCACTGACCATCACATTTCTTAAAGCCACGGCTTAGTGCATAGGCTGGTAGGTGATGCTAGAGAAAAAATAATTTATCTTCAATTATAGTCAGTTCTTTTCCCAATCTTCCTATCTTTCTAAATTCATTGTTTCCAATTTTTAGTGCAGGCTCCTCCCACCTAACTCTCTTTTAGCTAAATGTCTAATTTAACAGGATACCGTATTTGGAAATGTCAACACTTTAATCCAGTGGTGTCAAACTCATGGCCCTCCAGCTGTTGTGGAACTAAATGTCCCAGCATGCCCTGCCACAGTTTTAGAAATCCGTTATATAACATTTGTGGCAGGGCATGCTGGGACATGTAGTTCCACAACAGCTGGAGGGCCATGAGTTTGACACCACTGCTTTAATCAATAATGTCAACAATCCCACGATGCGTAGGTTTAGGGATAGCATTCGGGTTATTGCAAAATTCTGTAACATTTTAATAAATCCACCATTGTAACGATGAAGCCTGGAGCCACCGTCCATTTCTTTAGTGCTTCTGAAAATGCATTATACAGGCTTGAATTATGGATAAACTTGGTAGCGACAGTCTATTTCTCATATGAACTTTTTTTTCAATTATCTTATTATAGATATAAAAGGAAAACTTGAAAAAAATATTAACTTTATAATTCTTTAGGGATTTAATATAATACTGAAGTTGAATACATTTCAGAAAGTCAGAATTGTCAAGATTATAGAGGTCACATTTTAGTGAGAAATCCAATATCTTAAAATGATCCGGCGTCATTATATTCATCAAAAATCATAAAGTTATTTTTTCATCTCAATCTCTTAATTACCTTCTTTTCTGTACGGAAATAAAAGCTGTCACATTGTGATTCCTATTATTTCACCTTTGAATTTGTATTTTTTCCAGATGACCCATGTGGCTCTAAACCAGGGATGGGGAACTTTCGACCCTGCCAGCTGTTGCTGAACTACACATCCTAGCATGCCCTGCAACAAATTTAGCATGGCCAAATAGCAAAACAGTAGTAGGGCGTGCTGGGATGTGTAGTTCAACAACAGCTGGAGAGCCAAAGGTTCCTTATCCCAGATGTAAACAGTGTATAGGGGCCTATACACACACAGCTACGGACAGCGTTTCAGCGCTCAGTAAGCAGCGAATTTTGCTGCTTACCGAGCTAACCTGAATTAGGCCATGTGTAATTATGCTGTAGATATAAAATATGCCTGTGGAGGCATACAAGGGGGGAAATTTACTAAGAAAAATTTGTGGAAAAAAATCGTATTTTCATACGAAAATACAATTTTTTTGATGTATTCGTATTTTTGCCATTTACTATACCAAAAATAAGAATTTTCGTATTCGTATTGATGGGACATTCATATTTGTATTTACAAATACGAATGATTACACCATCGATAGAATACGACAGAAATCACCATTCAAAAGAATGGTGGTTCCTGATTTACTAAGCGGCCGTATTAAAAATACTCCCGCTAATTGGCGTGAAACGGCTGCGAATGGCTGGCCAATTACGGCAGGAAAATACACTTTATTTTGAAGTCATATTTGGCTTTAGCCTGCACGGATCAGTCAGATCCGTGCAGGCTTCAGTGTTAAAAAAATAGAAAAAGAAATAAATACATTTAAAAAAACGGCGTGGGGTCCTCCCCACAGCCGTAACCAGCAACAGGCTGAAAGAGCCAGGGCTGGTAATAAAAAATCAGGGAACTCGGGAAATAGGGGTTCCCCGATTTTTTAAAACCAGCCCCAGGCTCCAGGTCCGGAGCTGTTTCCCAAAATACGGGGGACAAAATGAATAGGGGTTCCCCGTATCTTAAGAACCAGCCCCAGGCCAAAACAGCCAGCAAGGTAATGTCACAGCCGGGGGACACTTATTATATAAAGTCCCACGGCCAAAACATCACCCTACTGACCAGTCAGCCTGGCCAGGGGCCCTGGCGGAGTGGGGACTCCCCCAATAAAGGGGTGTCCCCCCCCCCTCCAGGACTTACCTGACCAGGCTGAAGCCTGTCTGATCTTTGTGTAAAAGAAAGAATAAACTATTGTTTAATACTGTGGAACTATGAGTCCCAGCAAGCCTTCCCCGCAAGCGGGGACTTGGAGAACCACAAGTCCCAGCATGCGAGGCATTAAAGGGCCCGCTGGCACTTGTAGTTCCACAGTATGAAAAATTGTCAAATAAACACACACAGACACAAGAAAAATAAAACTTCAATACATCCAAAGCCCACACATATGGATACTTACCTATTTTGAGCCCGTCAATAGGTCCCTGGGTCCGGGGTCCAGTGCTCCAGGGTCTGGGGCTCCAGGGTCCGGGGCTCCAGGGCTGAATAGTCCAGGGTCCAGGATCTGAAGAAATCCATATGGGGACCTGTGGAAGGAAATTCTACTCACCAGGTCCTCTGGCAAAGATCCCGTCTTCTTCTCTCCGCCGTAGTCCAAGTTGCGCATCACCCGGCCGGTACCTGCTCGGACTGAGGAGAGACGCAGAGATGTTTCATCTTCCACACCTCTCCTTTGAATGATGCTATTGGCCACCTAGCGGCCAATCAGGAGCCGAGAAATTCGGCTCCTGATTGGAAGGTATGCGGCCAATAGAATCATTCGGAGGATAGGCGCGGAAGATGAAACATCTCTGCGTCTCTCCTCAGTCCGAGCGGGTACCGGCCGGGTGATGCGCAACTTGGACTACGGCGGAGAGAAGAAGACGGGATCTTTGCCAGAGAACAAATTAGCTATCCAAGATGTCTTTTATTTATTTATATAATAATATAATAATAATGATATAATTTGACAACAATGTTAATTAATAGTCATATTGTAATACTTTAATCACAGAAACCACAGAAACAGATAACCTACATTTGAAAGAATGCGCTAGCCACTCCGCGGCTTAGCCAAAGCAGCGCATCCATGTTGCGTTCACCTCACCAACCTCATCAGTTCCGACTCGCTATTGGCTGTAATAATTTGCACCTGTGGAGTTTTATAAATTGTATTAAGTGATCAAGATTGTCTTTGATGCTAAAGTATTTTAAGACTATTTTCAAAAAATTCCCGTTAACTGTGTCAAAGGCTTTAATGGCAGCGAGTGAAAGTAGAGCACTTTGATAATCTCTTTATATGCCTAATTATTAAATCTATAATTCTTTTAGCTTCCACGCTGGAATGTCCTTAGACAAACCCAAGTTGGTCGTGAAGTATTAAGTATAAGAAAAATAATTCTAATTTAGCAGCCACTGCTTTATGCAATATGTTATGTTTTGATTATTTAACTTACTGTAGGGGTAGATTTATTATAATTTTTTTTTACAAAAATAATGTTAAAAAGGTTTTTTCAAACCCTTTTAGCATTATTTTAGCACCATGATTGCTTCATGCAAAAGCAGCCAGTACTTACCCTGCACAGAAAAAAACATAATAAATATTTTTGCTCACCTTGCATGACAACATGATTTCATTTGCGCCAGACACAAAGTTATCTGCTTTTTTTTTATTAACAGTACTTAAAACATGAATCAGCTACAAACTTGCTTACCTAATTTGACTCTCTGCATTTTTTCCAGGGGAGTGGCTTCCTGGCTTTATGCTCCACCCCCATTAAGTCCCGCCCCAATTCCCGTAAATGCCTTGATTCATGGTTCTGGGGGAGGGGGTGGACTAAATTATGTGTTTTTATTCATTTTAGCCACGTCCCCTCCCCAAAGAGCCACAAATGACAGTATTTAACTGGCAGTGGGAGGGGGGTACAGGGTCTAATGCAGGGGCCCCGCAAAATAGGAGAGACTTGCTCACCCTTCCAGGGACCCAATTTTCAGGACCCTCTCAGCGGTTTCGGGAGGGTAGGTAAGTATCATCAGATCCTATATCAGCATGCCAAATGTATTCCTTGCCCTGTCATTTTCATAATGTAAATTTGCTACACATTTACCTTTCATATTTGCAAAAGCCCATTTGAGTTTGTTTACGCGGCCATCCATTAGGCAGTTAATTTGAGGACATCACAGTTGCAGTTAATTTGAGGACATCACATATAATATCCACTATGTGAAAAAAAATAGTTTGTGATGTTGCGGAGCCCAAAACAGATGTGGTAGCATATGGTCAATTTTATTTTGGAGATCCAGTGAATTCATGCTTGTCTGACATACTCTGTCATTGTTACGGCTACATATAGTCATGCACAGGTTTCCCGCACTGTAAAACTCTCAGAGGAAATAAAATAGCAACAATCAAAAATATTACAGTCTTGGCTGAAATTATTTCCCAAAATTTCCTATTAACACACTGTGCTTTATTTCAGAAACAAAGATACATTTTCAATAAAGATGAATATGACGATATATCGCCGTCATAGCTCGCGGTCAGGATTCAACTGACCCCACTTCACTCACCGTTTAGACCCCGCTGGTTCTTTTCAGTAAGGTGGAAATGACGAGTGCGGCCATCAAAACGGGGAATCCATCAGAAGTGCAGAGAATTTGCACCCGGTACCTTCAGCCACTGCCAGATACATTGCTGATTTATAGGGCAGATTTCGTGACTCTGAATTTTTGCTAAGAACTGTGTTCTGTGCAACAGTTCAAGTACCTTCATTTAGTCTTCACCGACAAAAGCCGCGATGCAGCGATGTTTTATGATCTTTGTACTCTGGAACTTGCTTTACAAAATAACACGTAATCCAGCACAAATCATCTTTGTAGCAGGGCATTAAACCGGAGGCGAGGAACAACAACAAGTACGCAGCACAGTACAGCACTCAAGTGTACACATAATTACAGCAGCTGAGGCTGCACCACCTAGTCAGATCCACTTAATCCAACAAATGAATCTTTTCAAATATTGGGACAAACTACTTGTTTACCATACTGCAGAAATGCTCGAAGCAAGAGAAAAGGAAAACAGCTCGGAATTCATCGGATTTTAATAGTTTAGCATCTTAAATGCACATACCGGCCTGTCTGTGGGATGTTGGCTCACCGGAAATGATCGGATATATGTAAATTGGTCACATTTTTCCTTGTTATATTTCAACCACAAAGATTTTGCAGACATAACACAAAAATAACAAACAAAACTGAGTCACATAATAAAACTGGATTGACAGACATGGAGCATTTTGGGGTGGGCATCCTGCGTTTCATGGGCCTGACAACCAAAATGATGGACATGCCCATAGAAATGATGGGTAGACCCCAGGGAACGTAGGCATGGGGGGGGGGGGGTGACGGCGGCCCCAATTCACAGAAGACCATTCATCTGATGTCACGATCCAGGTAAAACAAATATATCAGCATATCCTGACCTGTAGGCTTGCTCAGAGACTATAATCAAGGTCACCGCTGCGGTGTCCCAGTGTCCGGCTGGCACCGGGTGCGCTTGGTCAGCGTCTTATGCGATATCCTCCCAGTGGGTACCGCTGAACACAGCCTGCGGCCTTGTTGCCCACAAACTCCCAGCACTGGGCCTTCTCTCTGTTACAGGCCTCAGGCATTTCCACATGCACACCAAACATCATTTGTGTCTCCAACATGGGAAATAATATTGGTTTAATTCCCAGGAGTTCACCTGCCAATCTTGGAATGTTTATTCTGACATCATCCTGCAACAGCCAATCACCTACAGTCTCCACCTATATACACACTGAGACTGGAGCCAGAAGTCAGTCAGTACAATGTTGTCCTATGAGTAGCAGCAGTACTAGCTCACTTAGTACTTCTGCTAATTCAACACCTGCAGGCAGTGACTCTGCCTGCATCCTGACTCCCTCTAGTGTCCAGTCTGGGACATTACATCCACTATCAGAATACCTGGTGTTCTGATTGCCTTCTACAACTGCTGGTCTATCTACCTGCTATTAGTACCTGCATTGCTTCATCCTCACTACAGCTGTCAAGTCACGAGTCAGAGAGACACATCAATATCTGCACTAAATACAGAAACCTGCTGTTGTCGTTATCGTCATCGATGAACCTTTCCTGTGATGACCATAGAGATACCCAGTGCATATTTGGCGATACCCTATAGAAGCCTATGGGCATCTTATACAAACACACCCCGCGAGGCAGGCTAACCCCCCCCCTACCTGAGTCCAGGCAGCACACTGCTGTGCTTCCCAGTCCAGTGACCGTCTCCTCACTAGCCCTTACACCCCCTTCCAGGTGCAGGGAAGTAGAGGCGGAGCCTGCCCCGCAGCAGGGTAAGGGAGGAGAGGGGAGCAGCCGGGTAAGGGAGGAGGGGGAGCCTTAAGGACAGCTCTTAACATAAGAACTGTCCTTTGTTAGTGCATATGCGATAATTATCTATGCGGTAGCCGGCAATGTGTGGTGGAGAGGGGCTGTGGTTGTTAGCGCATCCCGCCTACAGGCTGATCGATTTCAGCACTGATGTCACACACCCTCTCTTTTAATACCTGCATTTTTTTGTGATTAGATATTTTTGGGTTTGCACATACAGGCTACGATCCCGACGCATGGGCAGTCATTCCATAATCGAAAGGATTGCGAATTCGCACATAAACGATCAGCTCTGAATCGGGCCCTTGGACTCTTTCAGAATCCCTTGTGTTGCATATGAAATCTACTGTGGATTCTCTGAATGTTTTTCCTGAAGTGCTGCAAGTATTTTCTTTATATTTTATTTTTGTATTAAACAGCAGTTGAAACCCCGGGGAGACGGACATGGGGGGAGGGTTGGCACCTGAGCCTCAATCGCCTCTTACCATGCTACCTACAATTCCTTTTACTTAAAAAGTGGATTGAAATATAAAACCTGTGAACTTACATGGTGAAGTAAATCGCTACAGCAGGGGTCATCGCTGGCAATCTCTGCTGTGCTCAAGATGAATCATTTACAATGTGTAAATGTAGACAAAGCTGAAACAGTACAATACATGATGGAACTCAGCTATAGCGCAATCACTAGAGTTTTACAGTATGTCTAAGTAAATGGGGGCAGTTACAGTCTGTTCTGTAATGTTCTCAGTCATCGTGAATGGACTGCAGCTGGTATGGGCCTATCACCCTAATTGGGCAGCAGCTTGGAAATCCACAGTCCAGATACAAAGAAAAAATGCAGTGTAAAATTGGGAATGGATCGCTAATCGCAGTCCAATTGCAATTCCATTCGCGATTCCCAAAACATTGAAGGGACTTTGTCATCTGTGCAAATTTGTCTAAGTCTGAGGCTTCAACCAATCTGCGACTGAGACGGGCTGGAAGTGGTCATCGCTGACCTCATAAACGTCTTGACGCGCCTGCATTTTTTCTAACACACCCACAAAACAGTAGGTTTCCACCCCCATAACCGGCTTCCTGTTTTTCAAACTGTGACTCCATTGCGTTAATGATCCATATGCATTTTCTGTCACTATTTCCCCTCGTGTATGGTACGCAGGGATTTGCTAATTCCTCGATATGCAAATTCTCTAATTAGCAATCCGGAAAATGGGGTGTGGCCACTCAACAGGGGGCGTGTCCTTGAGTGTAGTTTACCACACCATATACAACTTCTACACATTATGCAACAAAATACTAGACCCCATTATACTTGTCCCTTACACATGATGCCAAATGGAATGAGCCAAAATTCACATAATGCCACATGGATTGAGCCAAAATTCACATAATGCCACACGGATTGTGTCAAAATTCACATAATGCCACAAGGATTGAGCCAAAATTCACATAATAACACACGGATTGAGCCAAAATTCACATAATGCCAAATGGATTGAGCCAAAATTCACATAATGCCACATGGATTGTGTCAAAATTCACATAATGCCACATGGATTGAGCCAAAATTCACATAATGCCACATGGATTGAGCCAAAATTCACATAATGCCACACGGATTAAGCCAAAATTCACATAATGCCACACGGATTGAGCCAAAATTCACATAATGCCACATGGATTGAGCCAGAATTCACATAATGCCACACAGATTAAGCCAAAATATACAATACGCTTCATAAACAGGGACATTGTGCGCCAAAGGCGTGCATTAAACATTTACACCATAATGTCCATTACACGTTAAGTTACACGCCATTATGTCCATTATGTATTATGCCAAACACCATAATGTCTATTAAAAATTATGCTACATAAGTGCTGCTTATCTACATGCTCATTGCCAAGGGTTCCATGCTCATTGCCAGAGGTTCCATGCTCGTTGCCATGTGGGATTACATGCTCATTGCCAAGGGGGAATACATGCTCGTGGTAAATGGGGGACAGCCGCCACCAGGCAGAAGTGATAGCAATTGACAGTGGCAGAGCCTGGCTGTATTCAGGTCCCGGCTATTAGAAATAATACTCCTTTCACACCAGGATGGCTTCTTTTACACCAGCCTAGTCCCTGCATTTTCTGGTGTGAGGGGGAGAAAAAACCACCCCTCCCTCCTTTAACCAGTTATCTCATTTAACCGGTTATATCTGAAGAACTTTTGAGTGGGCTTTGAACGATTTCAGTCCATTGAAACTGGAACGTTTGGTTCCAGAGTAATCTGCCCTCAGAGAACATGAACAGCCATGAAATTACATTTAAAAAATAAAAAAAATCGGTTTATCCGCAATATCTCTGGAAACGATTGACCGATATGGACCAGCCTGGTATCATATCGAAGGCCCAGCGATTTGGAATTGAATGAGATCAACCACAATGTGATGCCAGTAAAGGAACTGGCTTCCATCGGAACCGGGTGGGGGGGTCGGAATTAACGGGTACCATATTATCCTATGGGGAAAAACGTTACAGCTTTGCCAAGCGACATCTCCGGTCAGGGGTGGCATGTGCCCGGGTGCCCCATCTGAATCTGCCAATGAGCATAATACTATTTTTTGAGAGGTGTCAGATAAGTCTTCCCCCAACATAAATACCTCCCAACAAATGAGCAATGTAAATCACGACCCTCGCACACCTGGGTATGGATCATTGGATAGACATGAACTAGGTCGACAAGCATTAGGTCAACACCACTAGGTCGACATACATGAAGGTCGACATGACTGAAGGTCGACAGGGTCATTATGTCGACACAAGTATTAGGTCGCCATGGGAAAGATCAACAGTGAAAAGGTCGACATGGGGTTTTCCACTTTTTGCCCCAAATGTCGACACACTCAACATGGACACTGTAATGTAGCACGGCTGAGCTGAGCGATCTTGCTGAGTGATCCTGAGTGATCTACATTGCTCAGATTGCTCACGAACATCTCCCTGTGTGTAGGCCCCATTAGATTGGTGTTGGTGTTTATACAATTGTTACAATACTGTAGCAATTCTGTTCAATCAAGTGTTGAGGCACATTTTTTACATTTTTCAATTGGATGGGGAGGATATTCCTTCACATAGAACCATTTACCATAGAACCAGTTTGTTGTTCGAATTTCTCAAAGCTACAACAATTTCTCTGTATTCATACAAACTGCAAGTAGGGGATATTGGAGATCAGTTTCTTATAATGACAACTATTGTAATGCATGCAACCATTATAATCCACCTTTTTGATGTGGGTGTAGGTCTACATTTTTTTCGCCACCTCCTAAAAACTAGTGTATAACACTTGGACTTAAAACTAAATTTTGTCTCTATGAACATTTGAAGTGAATCGTAGGTTATACTCATTTATATTAAGCAGGGAGACGCAATCCTTAAACAATGCTATATCACCTTGCCAAATTATTAATATGACATCGATATAGCGTTTATAGCACTTGGGCCCTTATTCTGATTGACGCGGACTTTACCGCATACTTTCGGATCGCGTGTTTTCGGCGTCTGCGCATGCGTGGAGAACGCAACGCGCATGTGCCACGCCTTGACTCCGTACCAGTTCGGCCAAATCCCGTCCAAAACTGTTCCCCGCAATCAGTCGGGAAATATGGGCGTATTATGGGCGTCATGCGGAATGACACATGGGCGTAGTTTCAAAGTGGGCAAAACGGGGCGGAAACATGGGCGGATACGGGGGAGTACACTTATGTTGGGGGGCGTACATTCGGATAGCACTCCGAATGCACGCGATCAAAAAGGGCAGAAATGTGCGGTGTCCACAAGTGTACTATTGCTTAGCGGACACCACTCGTTCATGCGGTAGGCGAACGTACGCCTAATGACTACAAGCATTAACACCTGAACCCAATAGAATCGACTCCTTTACTCATTACTCACTAATAGGACGCTTGTCAGTGCTTTAATTGAAACCATTGCACTTCAATTGCTGTAAGGGTTAATGTGTGCAATGCATGTGTTAGGCATGCTTGTAAGGATATATTGGCATCTAATTGATTCCAATTCCAAATAAGAAGTTTTTTATGAGGATAGGTATTTGAATAAGTGGGTCATGTGATGTCTTGCAGAAGATACATAATAGTGGGTTGTTTGGCGTAAATACTCCGCTTACGTGCGGTAGCACCGCTTGGCTCCCGTTCGGATGCGGTATTCCCGAGCATACTCTGTAATACTCTGTAATACCGTGCAGAATCGGAGTGTTTCTCCCGCACACGCATGGTTTGTATGTCGTCCGTAAACACGCCCTGTTCTTAAAGAGTGAGTCCGTCCGAATGCGGAGGACCCGTGGGCGTTTCTACGGACGATGGCCGCACGCGGCAGAACACCGTGGCGTGCGGACCGCACCGTAAGAATGCGGGAATATCCGCACCGATCAGAATAAGGGCCTTAATGTGCCCACTGAAATCATTAATATTGAGAGTATTATTCTCTTCCCCTTTACCTAAATAGAGATCTGCTAAGCTGGGTGCATAAGGGGTCCCCAAAGCTACTTTACACAGCTGCAGGAAAAATACCCTGTCACGGACCTACCTCCAGAAGATACGTCAACCTGAGCAGCTCCAGTCATGACTGGGGTTCACTTTGGACACACGAGTCCCCTCTATGAGGTACGCCGCCACCAGCAAAGCCTGATTTAGCACTTCGAAATTGCACAAGGTACGCCTTGCTCACACCTGACCACACAATACATTATATAAAAAAGGTTGTAACGTTAACCACTCTCCTTTGGCTTAAATCCTAAGAACACAAATTCAGAACTGGAATTTTGAATGATTTATTCCAAGAAGATACTTCAGAGCTTTAGTGATAAAAATGGTTACAAAGATGATTACAAAGATTTTAAAAGTGCACACAGAAGAAATACAACTCAAAAATAAAAGGGAATTAAAAATGACAGAACTATATCTTACACACAAGTACTGATTCTGTAGTGAGGGGATTTCACATCCGGGTCACTTCCAGCCAGCGTGCTGATCCCTTAAGAAGTACCCTCAGCTATAGGGAGAAGCGATTAGTTATAAGTACAGATTCCTCCTCCCACCTGTGGGATTTTGACCATTTCCCTGCTGGACACTAGTGAATGTTCCTAAATAATTGATCCTCTTACATGAAGGATTGGTCCACTGCTTTGAAGTATTTGTACAAATTCCTTACCCGTGCAACAACCAAGTCTGGTAAGAGATCTGTAGTGGAGGGGGGCGGAGCACCTTTGGCCTACTCTGGATCATGCTGATCTACAGTAACTCCCAATCTGATTTATGAGGGGTCTTCGGACCTTAACTTCAGAGAACTATACAGATGGTCACTCTGAGGGAATGTTTACCCTGCTTTCACTCTGCAGGGGGAAATGGCAGGCAGCCCCCACTTAGGTCACATTAAGTTTACATGCATAATACAAGACATGACCTGATCTCACACATAATAATAGTAGTAGAAGACATGATTTCACAAACAGAATATAAGAAATTCCTTCATCTCACACATAATAATAACAGGAGGCATGATTTATTCAATCCATCATGTGATCGGATCGTGACATACCCATTGGAATGTGAAGTACTTTTCTCCAAGATAAGTTTAATGATTTCTAGAATACAAACTCTGAACTGTTCATTAATGGATCCATCCCTATCTAAAGAACAGTAAACTGCTTCTAAATCTCTTTTATGGGGTACAGGCATATACAGTGCCTCAACATCTATTGTGCACTAACAATATAAAGCCTGCCATTCAAAATTTTGTATTGGCGACCTCCTACTGGACCTATACCTTGAATACTATGTCACCTAATGGTATGGATGAGACTTATGACATTACACCGTTTCTGCAATAAATGGGCGTCTTGGATTTTCTTCACTGGTATAGCACTGAGTCGTGCTCAGTGGTGGCTCTTACCGTTTTGGAGGAAGGAGGCTGCCACATAGCAGGCCCCACCCTCTCTGCTGCCACCACTCTCTCCGCATTTTCTGGTCCCGGATGCTGGTCCCCTGCACGGGGCCAGCGCATGCGCAGTAACTTCATACATACTGAGCATGCGCTTGCCCAAGCCTCCCCGGGCTGCCTTTGCAACATCCCCTGGAGGCTTAATCAGGTTCCTGGGTCCGGTGCATGTGCCCGGTGCATGTTCCTGCGCATGCGTAAAACCCGTTTTGGGGCTGGGGGGGGGGGCAGCAGCCCTGCAGCCCATAAGTAAAAACTTCCACTGGTTGTGCCCTCCTTCGTTTATAGCCATAGTGGGTTAACCATGATTTCCATGTTGCAGATGCATTGTCGGACATTCTCATTTATTTTATTATTGTTATAACCGTTTTTCTTTTATTTTGCTGGATTTCCTTTTTTATCTTAATTAGATGTTATGATTTCTGTGAAGTTACAGGCTTGGCTTGAAAAATGACAGGTAGGCTGATTGGCCGGTGATAAAAACCAGATACTTTATCACTTCACCAAGCTTAATAATACCCTTTTTACACCAAGGAATAACCCAGGTTGGACCCAGGTCAGCGTTGGTGTTAAAGGGGCCAACCCAGGTCCAGTAACACTGGTCTCCTACCCAGGTCCTGACCAGGGTTGAACACTGGTTGGACCTGGGTCGTGGGCGGTGTAAATGGTCCCAAACCAGGTTGGGACATCCGGGTAGTGCTGAAAGGATACCAGAAGTGCTGGACACCTTTCCAAAGTGCGCTTCAGTGGCAAAAGACAGCAGCCAGGAAGGATACGGGCAGTGCACACAGAAATCATAATTGGATGCAGTATCATTTATATTATTATTATTTTTTTTTTGGGGGGGGGGGCTGGGGGGAGCACATGGGAGATTCGGTCTGCTGCTGCAGGGAAAGGGGCTGGGGAGAGCACGTGGGTGATACTGCACTTTTATACTGCTATGTAGGCTTGAGCACTGAATAAAACTTTTTGAAAAATATTTTACAAAATAAACAAACCAACATTTTTCAATGCTAACTTGGCATGTCTTTTAATTTTTATTTAAAATCATTGAGGGAAGGTTGGATGGCAGTTTATCAGTCCTAAAATGGACATTTTTAATGTCATCCATAGGGAAAAGCAGTGCTGACCCAGGTTCAGTGTAAACGGCGCAGACCTGGGTTCAACCTGGGTCACAGTGCTGTGTAAATGGGGTATGAAGCTGGGTCCAACCCTGGAAACTCCTGTGTTCAAAGACCAGGGTCCGACCAGGGATTTTGAACCCGGCCTATGAATCTGTCCGGCGGCGGAAGCCAGGGCAAGTGTGTGTTTGTGTGTTTAAAGAAAGAAACATTAATGTATGCAAATGTACAGAATAATAGCTAATTAGTGTGGCCCTCTGATGAGGATTCATTACAGGAACATTGCGCTACCAAGGTACATGAAATTCACAGCTCCTGAGACATCGAGTCTAACAGAAGTGTTATTTTATAGCTAATAATAGTCTGTGTGACTAAGTACAGCAGTGCTGTTGTCACTGTGCAGATCACCAAGATAGAACAAGCACACACCAATCAGTTTAACCTATACCACAACAAATGTGTTAGGGACAAAACAGATAAGGCACCGTGCAAAATCCTGTTCCCTGATGTCTTACATTTACTGTGTACTGTAGTGCTCCGACATTGCTGCCAAGCTGCATGGCTTTGGGGAACAAGCTAGCAACAGTGGGCCTGATTCAGAACCCAATGTTCTTGCAGCGCATGCTGCAAATAACAGATGATCAGTACTTTGTGCATGTGCTTACCGATACCGTGCATGTGCAGTACAGGTCTGTGACGGCCAATGCAGTATGGCATCAGACCCTCAGTGATTGGCAGTCTAATGGAGGTGGCAACGGCATCAGTTTCTCAAAACAGAGTTCTCCATATCTCATCATTATTGTGGAGGATGAGCAAATATCTTCATCAGATTTCCTGGCTCCTTGCTCGGACGTCGGACCTTCAGTGGCTAGCTTGACACACCCCATGGATAACGTAGCCAGCTGATGGTTTTGCTGTTCAGATTAGAAATGCATGCAGGAGGCTATCACAAGTGGCCCAGAAAGTGGGGTGAATGGGTACTTTTTACCCGGGCACGGGTCTGTTGGAGTGGTCCGAGTCCTGCTTCCCGCTCTCCCATTGCAGGTAGAGAGAGCGAGAGAGAGAAAAGTAACTGCTGCTGCAGCAGTCTCTCTCTCCATCCCAGCATATGCTGCTCAGTGCTGTGTACTGAAAGGAAGAGAGGCAGCTGCAGCCTGTCCTCTCCTTCTCCCTGCAATCTAACCAGTTGATTTTCTCTCTTATTTTTTAAAAAGAGAAGGCCTGGCCATGCCTCCTCCTCCTGGTCACGCCTCCTCACACTGGCCATGCCCCCTACTTTTACTGGGACCTAGATATCGCTGCTTCTTCTTTGTCAGTAACAGCAATAACAACTCGATGATCCTCATCTGTAGCCTCATCCTCAGGTCAGTAGAGAGCCTGGGTTCTTTTAAGGGGTGTGGCCTAATTGTGGGAGGTGTGGCTATTCCCCCTTTTTTTAAGCACCTATCTGGCCGCACTGCACCCCAGCAGCAAGTGCTGGGTTGAGAAGTGCTGCTGCAGCCACCAAGAAATGAGGGCCCCATTGTTGCAATCTATGTAATAGTCTAGAAATAGTCTATGGCGGTCATCGCTAACCTGGTCTGAATCGTGCCCTTTACTGTATTTCTTCCTTTAATTTTTTATTTCTTTAACGGATATCAGGAAGGTGTCACAAGATTTGTTTTATTTTTAAGTATATTCAACAAATGTAGTCCCGGTATCCAGGACAAATGTCACTTTCCATCAGTGGGAGGGTGTATACTGCAGCAGTATGAGGGAGCAGGAGCACACCAGCAGACTGGCACATTTATGCCACATGAAGCTGCTAATATACTCAGCAATGCCGTCGCGTGACAGCAGCGGTGCGTCCAGTTGAGAGAGCAATCGTTCTAGTAACTGTATTTTGCCCGGAGCAATTTCGCATTCAGAAAATTGTCATGTACGGTAAATTTAATGTCAGTAATGTCAAATTAAAAGTTGATGGAAATGTCAGTTATACAGAAGGTTAAAAGATGTCTTACATTCCCCAGTAAGAATCAATAAGTATCACTGATCTCTTTTAATGAGAAATTACTAATTTTAAGATCAGTAAATC
Source organism: Crinia signifera (assembly GCF_055691185.1). Classification (NCBI taxonomy): domain Eukaryota; kingdom Metazoa; phylum Chordata; class Amphibia; order Anura; family Myobatrachidae; genus Crinia; species Crinia signifera. Next base: position 29,332,081 of record NC_139224.1, read on the forward strand.
CTGGTAGGGAGGAGAATTCCCTTCAACCTGAGCCGGCTCCACCACTAGGCAGCATTAGGCATTTGCCTAGGGCGCCGGCCACTGGAGGGCGGTACTGAGCCAGCAAGGAGAGCACCTGAACTCATCTCAGCAGGGTCAGGGAGCAGGTGAGTGAGTGATATGGCAAAATGAGGGCATGGCCTCGTGGGAGCATCGTCCCACAAAGCCACACCCCTTACCAGGAAGCATACCTCCTGCTTTACATATTTCAAAAGTTCGGATACCTGTATGTGCTGATGGGTTTGATATTAGCATTGCTATTGCAATTTCACCACATCTGCCAGGTACAGTAGATGGCAAGTAATGAGTTCAGGGCATACTGTAATTAATCGTTACCTGGGTGGTGGTACAAGGTATATATGATAATATATCAAAATGAGAGAGCGATAAAGTATCAGCCAGTCATCTTCTGTCAATGTTCAAATGTAGCCAATAAAATGACAGGAACTGATTGGCTGGAATCTTTCTCTACTTAAAATCTTAACAAACCTTGGTAAATCTCAATCATAATGTTCCTCAAGACAGGACAATAAATCACAGACCTATCCATTTGATGATACTACTCAGCAGTCATAGATCAGAGTAGGTATGGCCTGACTTCATAAAGTAAATCCTCAGTTACCACACCCACCGTGGAGTCAACTGATTAAGAGTTTTGGTTACCCCAGAGCAGAGGTTCCCAAACTTGGTCCATGAGTATATTCATGGATCAGCACAGTTGGTTAAAACATATTTACTAAGGTACTGATTAAGTCCCCTGCGGCCAAGCATGGATTTACTTAAGTTAAAACCTGGACCATTAGTACTACTTGAGGACCACATTTGGTAACCCCTGCAGTAGATTTATGTTTATGTTAGTTTTCTGTGTCACACACCTCAGAACCTTCCTTGTGTGATAGCAAGTGAGCAGGCCATAGGCTATTACTTGCACGATGGTCCACCGTGGGGAAGTGTTCAGGCTCCCTACGGACTCTGAAAATTGGAGTCTCAGTGTTTGTACACTGTTACCACAAGAACGAAGCAGAAAATAGGATTTGCTTAGGATCACAGCAGCCAAGAATCCTCCCCGCCCCAAAAAGAATCTGATTGGCACTTTTGAGAAGTTTTAGTAAAAGCAGGCTAGCTGACCCCCCCCCCCCCCCCGGAAGGGCAGGGAAGCTTCTGAAAATTGGATAATGCTTCCGGCCCCCCCCCCATAATGTGGGCAAGTCTCCTGCATGCCCCCCCCCCCATCACAGTACCCCCCCCCCAGATTACAGTCTTCCACATGGTGTCCCACAGAATACAGTATGTAGCACTGTCTCAGAAAAAGGGCATATTAAGTGGGGAGGGGTGGGACAATGTGCAGCGTCTGTCCATGCCCCCTCCTCATTGCAATATATGAACCTATTGCCAGAATGCCATCCCTGCGGTCCAATTCACCACGTCCCGGGGGGGGGGGTCTACACATGCGCGGTTAGTGCTGACCCGCCAGCAGGGTGTTCTGTAGCCGAAAAACTGCAATGTGCTACCGCCCTGGGACCTCGGGCAGAATTGCATCCCCCACCCCCCATTTTGACCCTGCCGACCTATTGTATGTCAACCTTTTGGGGTTGACCTATTGACTCTCTAGGTAGACACTGTAGATCTATCAACCGGAACCAGGTGAGGGTGTGCATGTGGCTCAGTCATTATGGGACTGAAGCTCTACCTGATGACAACTCGTCTATGAAAACTCAGCTATCATCAATTGTAATAATTCCACATCAGTCATAACAGTGACTGACAGTCATCCCTGACATATATTACACACAGGATAATAGAGGACAACACAATGACTCTCAGAGCCTTCTTCCTACACACATAGCAAATATGGTAGCTTTAGGAAAGATGCCTCTCACAGTCTGCATCATCCGTCAGCTTGTGCAGAGTGCAGACAGCAGGTGCTCTACCTACCTCTTATGTAACTATGTACCTGCTTTGCACATCAATAGTGTTACCAACACAGAGCAGTCCCTCTATGGGGGGAATTCAATTAGCACTGGTAATGTACAGTGAGTAAATTACCTTTGCTAACTGAGTTTAACCATAAATCGTTCTTTACTGCTTCAACAGATTTGTGGTTGAGTGTCTACAGGCCCAATCCAGATATGTACATAAATGCATTCGCAGCAACTGTGCAAAGATATGCAAATGTCGCAGATGCCTGAATTTGTATTGAGACACCCACAGACAGCCTCATAAATCCTAGCAGCTGGGTACATTGGGGTAGCATTGGTCACAGATTCTTCGATAGTTGGCCAAGTGAGTAGCCCTACGACCAGGGGCGGATCCAGGATAAAATGACAGGGGGGGCACCATGATAAAAGAGGGTTTAGGTGGGGGAGGGGCAGTGTTAGTGGTGCCAGTGTACATGCTAAGAGAGCGGCAGAGAGAGGGTGGGAATGGGATTAAAAATAGGCCCTGGCATTTAAAGTACGCAGGCCCACCATGGTGACAAAAGCAAAGGATGTAAGTGTACGCACGCCGAAGGCGCGCTCCGGAAAAGGGGTGTGGACACTCAACAGAGGTGTGTCCTTGAGTGTAGTCTACAACACCATATACAACTTCTACACATTATGCAACAAAATACTAGACCCCTTTATACTTCCCCCTTACACATGATGCCAAATGGAATGAAATTAAATTCACATCATTCCACATGGATTGTGCCAAAATTCACATAATGCCACACGGATTGAGCCAAAATTTACATAATAAACCACGGATTTAGCCAAAATTCACATAATACCAAATGGATTGAGCCAAAATTCACATAATGCCACATGGATTGTGTCAAAATTCACATAATGCCACACGGATTGAGCCAAAATTCACATAATGCCACACAGATTGAGCCAAAATTCACATAATGCCACACGGATTGAGCCAAAATTCACATAATGCCACACGGATTGAGCCAAAATTTACATAATGCCACACGGATTGAGCCAAAATTCACATACTGCCACACGAATTGAGCCAAAATTCACATAATGCCAAATGGATTGAGCCAAAATTCACATAATGCCATAAGGATTGAGCCAAAATTCACATAATGCCACATGGATTGAGCCAAAATTCACATAATGCCACATAGATTGAGCCAAAATTCACATAATGCCATATGGATTGAGCCAAAATTCACATAATGCTACACGGATTGAGCCAAAATTCACAATATGCCACACGGATTGAGCCAAAATTCACATAATGCCACACGGATTGAGCCAAAATTCACATAATGCCACACGGATTGAGCCAAAATTTACATAATGCCACACGAATTGAGCCAAAATTCACATACTGCCACACGAATTGAGCCAAAATTCACATAATGCCAAATGGATTGAGCCAAAATTCACATAATGCCATAAGGATTGAGCCAAAATTCACATAATGCCACATGGATTGAGCCAAAATTCACATAATGCCACATGGATTGAGCCAAAATTCACATAATGCCATATGGATTGAGCCAAAATTCACATAATGCTACACGGATTGAGCCAAAATTCACAATATGCTTCATAAACAGGGACATTGTCCACCAAAGGCACGCATTAAACATTTACACCATAATGTCCATTACACATTAAGTTACACACTATTATGTATTATGCCAAACACCATAATGCCTATTAAAAATTATGCTACATAAGTGCTGCTTATCTACATGCTCATTGCCAGAGGTTCCATGCTCATTGCCAGAGGTTCCATGCTCGTTGCCATGTGGGATTACATGTTTATTGCCAAGGGGGAATACATGCTCGCGGTAAATGGGGGACAGCCGCCGCCAGGCAGAAGTGATAGCCACTGACAGTGACAGAGCCTGGCTGTATTCAGAGCACTGCAGGTACCGGCTATTTGAAATAATTCCCCTTTCACACCAGAAAAATGCATTCCCAGTTTGGCCCCTTTTACACCAGCCTAGTCCCTGCATTTTCTGGTGTGAGGGGGAGAGAAAACCACCCCTCCCCCGCTTTAACCAGTTATCTCATTTAACCGGCTATATCTTTGGGAGCAACTGACCCATTTACATGAGTATCATATTGAAGAACTTTTGAGAGGGCTTTGAATGATTTTGGTCCAGTGAAACTGGAACGTTTAGTTCCAGAGTAATCTGCCCTCAAAGAACATGAACAGCCATGAAATTAAATTTCAAAAATAAAAAAATCGGTTTACACGCAATATCTCTGGAAAAGATTGTCCAATATGGACCAGCCTGGTATCATATTGAAGGCCCAGCGATTTGAAATTGAATGAGATCAACCACAAGCTTCTTTGATGCCAGGGCGGGAACTGGCAGCCGTCGGAACCGGGTGGGGGTCGGAATTGACGGGTCCCATATTATCCTATGGGGAAAAAACGTTACAGCTTTGCCAGGCGATATCTCGGTTCCCGGGGGGCTAGAGACACGGGGCTGGGCTCGTTGGAAAGCCCTGGTCGTCAGCTACAAAATGACAGGGAGCACGTGCCCGGGTGCCCCCCCCCCCTGAATCCGCCACTGCCTACAACCACAAGAATGGTGTTATATACTGAAATATTTGTGCCATACAGACTTGGGAGAGCAATCGACACGTAAAAATGAGCATTTAGTATAGAAATGCAAATAACCTACAAATATTATGCAAAAAGTTTTCAGGACAGAATATGCTGTTAGTGTAGATGTGATTATAGGGTTTCTTACTGTATGCAGACCTGGCTATGAAGCTATGAGTTTTAGGCTTTAAAAATGGCTTTGTACCATTGCAAATCGGGATACGGTCGGTTGGTCGACCTAAAGATGGTCGACAGTCATTAGGTCGACACCACTTGGTCGACATACTGCAAGGTCGACGTGGGACAAGGTCGACATGGGACAAGGTTGACAGGTCATAACGTCATCAGGATGACGAGAATAAATCTCGAAAGATCTTGATGAAACCTGTGCGTGGTCTCCATTCCTTCTGAAAGTCTTCTGAGTGCCGCCTGCGATACATGTACCTATGTCCACCTGGATACAGGTTTGAGCTGATGAATGCATACGAGACCACTGTGCTGCCGTGGAAAAAATGATATAACATGGCGTCATAGGATAGTACATCCCGCCCTTAATCCTTAACAGAAACTCTTGGATCCAGATCCCACAGGGGCCTCAAGTGTTTGCTTTATTTAATATGAGGATAAATTATTATTCTGAAGTCTATTGTCTAGATATAATAATGCTGTATAATTTTAGATTTTATACCACGTGACCCTGTCATGATAAAAAAAAAAACAAGAAATACCATTAGAAGGCTATCATATAAAACAGGAAACTCTACTTTCCACATGTATTTGGAATATTTGATGTTTCTACAGTATACCTCTCAAAGGTAAGGGGGAGAGGAGACATTGGGGCAGATGTATTAATCTTGGATAAGTGATAAAGTAGAAGGTGATAATTCAGGAGCCATTATCATTATCAATGTACAGTTATAGATCTGATCACCCTGTGATTCTTCCATAGACAAAAGACATTAGTCTTAGTCAAAATCGGCCACTAGCAAAAAGGGATAAAATGGTAATAAACCACCAGCCAATCAGCTGCTAACTGCCTTGTTACATGCTGGGTTTGAAAAATGACATTTAGGTGCTGATTGGCTAGTGGTTTATCACTCTCCATTTTATAACTTTACAAGCTTAGTACATCTGGCCCTGTGTGTATACGCCTTGCCGTCAATACCAGAAAAAAGCATTAAATAATCAGTTTGGTATATAGAAGAGGAAGCCTTTGGAATACTGAGCCACATATAGCATTAGGTGCTATAGACAATTCTACACGACTGATATAATGCCACCACTGGCTGGGACTTATGTGCTGAGAAGGTGATATAAACAAGCCATGTGCCAAGTATTTTTAAGCAGAAGTTTATTGTAAGTGCTGAGCTTGGAAAACCTGCTGCTCCAGGAGTCTATCATCACAGGAGACATTACTCAGGGAGCATGGAGAGGGGTTTCCTTGAGATGCGGCCAAAAGAGCAAAGACATTGCGACAATGCCAGAAATTCTACTCAGGATAAATCAGGGGCGAAATGTAATAGGGTGTGATTTTTTAGACATGTGCGATTTTTGGTCAAAAACGGCCGAAATCGCACATTTTCCGAAAATCGCACATTTAATAGGTTGAAAATCGCGGTAAAAAATCGCACTTTTTACCGCGAAATCGCACTTTTAGAAGTGCGATTTTTAGTCACATTTCAATTCGCATCCAGATGTTTTCCCATTATAAAGTATACAACTCGCAAATGTAATAGGGTGCGATTTTTGGTCAATGTTACCAAAAATCGCAAAAAAAATAGACCAGGTTCTGACAGGCGAATTTGACAGAACCATGCACAGATCATTGAGATCTGTGCATGGTTCTGTTAATAAAAATGTGTAAAAGTGTTTTTATAAAAAAAAAAAACGGCGTGGGGTCCCCCCTCCTAAGCATAACCAGCCCCGGGCTCATTGAGCCGGACCTGGTTCCAAAAATACGGGGGGACAAAAAGCATAGGGGTCCCCCGTATTTCTGAAACCAGCCCCGGACTCTTGGACCGGTCCTGGTTCCAAAAATACAGGGGACAAAAAATCTGGGGGTCCCCCGTATTTTGAAACCAGCACCGGGCTCCAACAGCCCGCGGTGTCATGCCACAGCCGGGGGACACTTTTTATACAAGGTCCCCCGGCCAAAACATGAGCACCGTGGCTGGTCAGCCTTGGACGGGGTACCTGGAGGAGTGGGGACCCCCCCAATAAAGGGGTCCCCCCCCCCCAGGCTTCACCCGTCCAGGGCTGAAGCCCGGGGCTGTCACCGGCGTCCGTGGCCAGTGGACGCCGGCCTGATAGGGTTAAATCCATCATACATATCATTACATTGCTTTTTACCGGCGAACTACAAGTGCCAGCAGACCTCCCCCGCATGCTGGGACTTGGAGAACCACAAGTCCCAGCATGCAGGGCATTAATGGGCCCGCTGGGACTTGTAGTCCACCTGTAAAAAGAATGTTTATAAAAAACACACACACAGAGAAGTACAAGTTTATTACACACACACACCTCAATTTTACACCAGCATACTTACCATTCCTGGATCCAGCGCTGGTCTGGCTGCTTCACAGCCGGCTCCCCCCGCACTGACAGGCAGCGGGGATAACCGGCTGTCTCCGTTGCCTGTCACCGGCTTTCTCCGTAGCTTCTGTAGCTCTGTCCGAGTGCTACAGAGGCTGAGAGCGCGATTGGCTGAGCTACAGTATGCGTCTCCATGGAGACGCATAGCTCAGCCAATCAGGACTGAGCTATGCGTCTCCATGGAGACGCATACTGTAGCTCAGCCAATCACGCTCTCAGCCTCTGTAGCACTCGGACAGAGCTACAGAAGCTACGGAGAAAGCCGGTGACAGGCAACGGAGACAGCCGGTTATCCCCGCTGCCTGTCAGTGCGGGGGGAGCCGGCTGTGAAGCAGCCAGACCAGCGCTGGATCCAGGAATGGTAAGTATGCTGGTGTAAAATTGAGGTGTGTGTGTGTAATAAACTTGTACTTCTCTGTGTGTGTGTTTTTTATAAACATTCTTTTTACAGGTGGACTACAAGTCCCAGCGGGCCCATTAATGCCCTGCATGCTGGGACTTGTGGTTCTCCAAGTCCCAGCATGCGGGGGAGGTCTGCTGGCACTTATAGTTCGCCGGTAAAAAGCAATGTAATGATATGTATGATGGATTTAACCCTATCAGGCCGGCGTCCACTGGCCACGGACGCCGGTGACAGCCCCGGGCTTCAGCCCTGGACGGGTGAAGCCTGGGGGGGGGGGACCCCTTTATTGGGGGGGTCCCCACTCCTCCAGGTACCCCGTCCAAGGCTGACCAGCCACGGTGCTCATGTTTTGGCCGGGGGACCTTGTATAAAAAGTGTCCCCCGGCTGTGGCATGACACCGCGGGCTGTTGGAGCCCGGTGCTGGTTTCAAAATACGGGGGACCCCCAGATTTTTTGTCCCCCGTATTTTTGGAACCAGGACCGGTCCAAGAGTCCGGGGCTGGTTTCAGAAATACGGGGGACCCCTATGCTTTTTGTCCCCCCGTATTTTTGGAACCAGGTCCGGCTCAATGAGCCCGGGGCTGGTTATGCTTAGGAGGGGGGACCCCACGCCGTTTTTTTTTTTTTGCACAAAATCGCATTTATAAAAATGCGCACATTTTCATGACTGAAAATGCGCACATTTTCATGACTAAAAATCGCGGCAAATCGCGGCAAATCGCATTTTTTGCCGCTAATTCGCATCTCATTACATATGCGAATTCGCGGCAAAAAATGCGATTTTTAAAGGTGCGATTTGGTGCGATTTTTTTTTAGTCTAAAAATCGCACCCTATTACATTTCGCCCCAGATTTTTTTTTAAGTCATCTATAAGGTATTTTCTTACTATAATTCCATTCTTTAATTGAGGCAATAACTATATCTTTACCTTGACCTAAATTTACAGTAGGTCCTGTACCATGAGAAATATGTTCTTGGACTCTGCTTCTCATTTATTCCATCTTCTGCTGTTTGCAAACAACGACTCATTGCCTCTACTTTTCTCCGCCTTGTTCCATTGATAACTATTTTCATCGCTCTTGGCTTACAGTACTTTGAGTTTTGCTGTTGGCATTAGTAAAGCATTAAAGTCTAGCCGAGTGGTTGCCAACTTTATTTGGGGTGTGAGCTACTCGAGAAAAATGAAACCGCTTGAAGAGCTACTAAAAATGCAAAAATACAAAATCTGCTAATTTCTCATGTGGTCCCCGTACCTGCCTGGCCCACTTCCAACGGATCCCCACTCCATCTCGCAGTGACTCTCAACTACCTTCCTACTTATCTCTGTGGGAGTGTCTCCCAACTGTGGCTCCCAGTGGTGTGCAACTTTGGGGGTCCCCGGAGCAGCCTCCGGTCTGTCTTGAGACAATGACACTGGATCCCTCTGCAGCTGCCGGTGGCTTCTGGGTTCTCGCTTCCTGCCTTGTGGTTCCGGGCCTCAGGTCCTGATTTCAGGCACTTCATCCCAGCTGACAGCAGTACTGCAGCTAGGCGAGCTACCCAAACTATGACCGTGAGCTACTTTTAGCTCGCAAGCTACAGGTTGGAGACCACTGGTCTAGCCACTTCGTCTTGCAGTTTTGTTCAGCTATTAATTAAAGTGGTAAGTGTCTACAGAGGAATGAAGAAAATGAATGCTATGAATAGGATGTGGGAGGCTTATTTATCAATAATATGAATTTTGCTCAGAATATCACTGCAGGAAGCAATGATAAAAAAAAAAACATTTCCCAATGGACTCTAGCTGAACACTCATGGGCTCCAAATAAAGATCATCTTGGTGAAGAGATTGCACAATATTACTGTAACTACAACCTTTACTATACTTCCAGGTACAAGCCCGAAGTGCATAATGCACATTCGTAGCCGCCGTCGTAGGGTAACACATGCACCAATATGTATTGGCAGGGGAGGATCCAAAGGATCCATTTCCAAAAACAAAGCATCTTCAGAAGGGGCCCACACACACTCCTCACACTCTGCACACATATAATCATACTAATTAGGGATGGCCATCTACCTTTGATGATTCAAAATCATCGATGGTTTATGGCCGATGTTGAATACTTTTGCCATCGATAGGGGGGAGAACCAGATGGTTTTTCTCCATCGATGGTACAGCAAAACAATGTTTTGATTTTTTTTCAAAGTCCCAGGACACGGAGCACAGCTCCGCCTTCGACACCCGCTAAGCCCCGCCCTCATATTTTGATTGGCCCAGAGGCCATTCAGTCAAACACAATGGATGACCATAAGTATGTGAAAATATCAATGGTCATCCATTCCATAGTTTATAACTATAGATGGCCAGTTGTACTATTGCCATCGATGGTTGCCAATGGCAACGATGGCCATTACTAATACTAATCTTTCTATCTAGGGTGGCCAGTCGTGGCTCTGTACAGCGTGACATCATGTCAGAGGTCCCGTTGTGCAGGCCACATTCCCACACTTGACTGCCTCTCACTCTGCTGTCACCCGCCTGACTGCTCAGTGCGGCACCCCCGCACCGCCTGCCCCACTCCCTGGCTGCACCAACTGCACTGCCTACCCTGCTACCTGGTCGCACCGCTCGCCGGGCTGACCGACCAAGTAATTGTGCACAGCGGCCAGTTGGGGGAGTGGCTGTTTTTTTTTCCAATAGGGATGCCAATCCCGGGATCCCAGGAGTTCCAGGATTCCGCATTTCTCAATCCCGCCCCTGCTTGTTCCTGAGACCTGCGTGTTTACCACCTTGTGACCACTGTTCCAGAGCCCTGTACCGCACTGATGATTAATCTGGAGCTGCAAATAAATGTCAACCATGGTAAATAATATTATAATAATAATCTGTCTGTAATTTATGCATTGGTTTTAGAGAAAATAAATATGACGTTTTAGAAAGGGCACAGACTCGCTAGCTTTGAACTCAATGTGTTCGTAATAATTGTGCTTAATTAGTCACTGCTATCCTGGGCTGTTCCTTTTAATAATTATGGTGAGGAAATCTGCTGATATTATGTGCCTGCTGCCAGGGTACAGCCACAAACTAATCTAGAAATTCCGGGATTCAGATGATGGAAACAGATTTCGAAGAGTGACTCATCAAGTCGTATTATGTATCTCATGTCAATTATTGCTTAACCAGAGTGTCCATTATCCCACAGTGGATGATTCATTTCATGTTTTTGGATTCCCTAATGCTTTTATACGATGAGAGGCGCACAGTCCTCTCCGACTCCTTCCATCACAGCCTCTATTGTTCTGACATTTTTATTTATACCTGACTACAAAGTTCCTCACTGAAGGCTGAACAAATGGAAAACATTTCCGCTGTACATGACACATACTAGCCAGTGCCTCCAAATATTGCCGATGATCAAAAAGATTGGTAATAATTTCAAAATTGTTGATAATGATAATAATAACAATAATAATAGTTATTATTTTTATATTATCAACATAGCATTTTTATAGATAATATATGGTGCTGTACATAATCACAATGAAACAATTGCATACAGGGACTGGAAACTAAAATCTAGAATGCTCTAGTCTAGAACCATATGAGCTTACACATGTACTGAATACAGTGGCGCATCTAGAATGGGTGAGTCCCAGGAGGGCCCATACCACTCAAACTGCACCCATTTTGGAAATCCTCTGGAGTCCAGCAGCAATGCCGAATTCGCTGGAAAGATGGTGCGGTGGCCATTTTTCCGGTGATCTGTGCATGTGCAGTGGAGTCTGAGTGCTCTAGTGCTCAGACTCCACAGCACAGTGGAGGTTCATGCATGTGCAGTAGGGTCTGAGGTGCACTAGAGCTCTCAGACCCTATTGCTCCCGGTGCCGATCCCGAGAGGAGGGGGTCCAGCCGAGGAGGCTGTACTCTCTAAAGACGCCCCTGACCGAACTATTAATGTATAAGGTGTATAAGGTAGTAATAATTATTGAGGCTGCAGGTCAGAATGGCGCCAGGGCCGGATAAATGACTACATGGCCTGGGGCTGAAAATGTGAAAGGGCATTGTGGGAAATTTACTAAGATGAGAGTTCTATTTCACATGGGATGTTGCTATGGGTAACCAATCAGAATCTAATTCTTATTTATTTAGCACCTTCTAGAAGATCATAGATAGTATCCGATTGGTTGCCCATTGCAACATCCCAAGTGAAATAGAACTCCCATCTTAGTAAATTTCCCCCATTTACTGAGAAGGGGAGCAGCTGCGACCAGTGTTGTGTGGGTGTGGCCAATGCCATCTGGGTGTGTACACCTCTACGCTAAACACCTCACTGTCTTCCGAAATACATCAAATACAAAAAATACTTTATTCATATGGAAAACTAAAGATACAATTGTAATACATACAATAGCATAGTGGGTCTATTTTTTATATAGAGGCCTAGAGTTGTAGCTACCCTATTGTTAATCTCAACAGAGTAACTAGTATTAGTGACACCTGGTTCACCAAATACTGTAAACCACCGGCTCATGCCAAGGATGAGGGGGTGAGGCATTTGGCAAAAGGGGGTTGGCATTTGCCATATTGGCATGACCTAAAAGGGTGTAGTCTAGTGGAATAGTAACCAAACACTAACTCCAGTGGCGTAGCTACGTTTTGGGCGCTCCCCCGCCGTTAGGGCGCCCATACCTACCCCCCGCCGCCGCCCCGTCAAGCACCCCCCCCCCCCCCGGCCGCCCCGTCGCCCCGCCTCCTATGCTAACCCCCTCCCCCACAGTCTTACCTATCGCGCTGCGCTGGTCCCGGCGGCTCCGTTCTTCTGCTGAGGACCACCACAAAATGGCCGCCCCCATACAGCAGACCGTTTCAGAGAACAGTGTGCTATATGGGGGCGGCCATTTTGTGGTGGTCCTCATCAGAAGAACGGAGCCGCCGGGACCAGCGAGATACGTAAGTCTGCGGGGGATTGGGGGGGGTAACTATAGCACCGCAGCCCCCGGCGCCCCCACATGCACAGCGCCCCCCCGCGGTGGCGGGGGCTGCGGTGCTATAGTTACGCCCCTGACTAACTCATGTTGCAATTGTCAACCTTAATAACATATACATTATACAATGTCAATATCATTGATGTCGGCTATCTGCTGTCAATATTGTCCATGTCGAAATGCTGAATACTGACATTGTAACTCAGTGGCAGATTAAGACCTATTGGGGCCCTAGGCAAGGTACAATTTTGGGGTCCTCTTTATAACAATCCATAGCTCTATATTTTTGCTGCTGATTACAGACGCCATCGATAGACTTCCTTGGCATCTGTACAGTCTACAGATATATGCTCAGCTGCGTGAACATCGACATTACGTACAAGTCTGAATCAGACTTAAGGGGTGACATTCTATGGGATGAGATTTGTGTTTTATGGCGTTAATTAGTAAACAAAATGGCGATATCGCATTTTTCCGTCAAATCGCCTATTTAATAGGATGCGCTAAGGGACTGAAATCGCATATTATGTGCGTTAACGCATGCGGACCAAAAGTGCGAGATAAATTCGCATTTATATCGCATCCAGATGTTTTCGTACAGAAAAGTATACAAATCGCTTATTTAATGCAATGCGTTTTCTCAAATCGCACTTTTTAGGTGTCTAATAATCGCACTTATTTCAGACCAGGTTCTGTTTGGCGATTTGGCCCAGAACTCATTTTGGTCAAGTGCACACATGGTTAATTTCTCCACAGGTGCCCTCATTTTCACTCACAAACACCCCTACATAAACCCCAACATCATTAAGGACACCTGTGAGGGTTTGAGACATGGAGATTTTGCAGAGTGGTTTGGAGTTGCTTATCTGTGATGTGGCCCATTTGGAGGAGCTGCGCAGGAGGGAGGAAGCTGCGCGCCAGATCCAGGTAGCCCCCCGACTACTGCGTACCCCACGTATGTATCGTGCTCGGCTGTACCTGGACTCCCTCTCGGATCAACAGGTTGTGGGGATGTTTAGGCTGAACCGCATTAACCTGTTGGACTTATATGAGCAGGTGAGAGATGATTTAGACCCTTTTGGGGGAGGCAACTATGCAGTGTCTGGGCTGCAGAAATTAATGTGTACCCTCTACTATTTGGCCACAGGCTCCACTCAGTCTGTGACCTCATGGTCCTTGGGGGTATCACAGCCCACTTTCTCTAAGCATTTTACTCAAGTGTTACTTGCTTTAAAGAAGTTGTGGTGGACATACATCAGATTCCCCAGTTCTGAGTTGGAGTGGCAGGACCACAAGTTGGCTTTCTATAGACTCTCAGCATTCCCTCACGTGCTGGGAGCTATAGACTGCACACACATTGGGATTCGGGCACCTCACGTGCGGGGCCACGTCTACGTCAATAGGCGTGGGCGGCACTCCCTGAACGTGCAGGTTGTATCCAATGCTCACCTGAAAATCCTGAGTGTTGTTGCAGGCTTTCCTGGGAACTGCCATGACGCCTATATTCTGAGACACTCAGCCCTCTGGAACCGAATTACCGACCACCAAATGCCAGAGGGCTGGCTACTAGGTAAGTACCTTTTTCATATTACCCTGTCTGTCCTTATTTGTAGCTGCTCTAATGTGTGTGTTTCCTGTTTCACAAGCATATTGTTATTCTTACAGTGTGTCCTGTTTCAAAGAAACACATACCTTACCATATAAGGCAATCACTTCCTATCTGTGTTTTAGGTGACTCAGGATATGGGTGTGTTTCCTGGCTCATGACACCTTTGCGCTCCCCAGAGGACCCTGCACAGCACCGGTATAATGAAGCCCACATTGCAACCCGCAATGTGTTGGAGCGCACATTTGGCGTTTTGAAGAGTAGATTCCGGTGTTTGGACCGGTCATCGGGTACGCTGCTTTACCACCCTGCCAAAGTAGTGATGATCATCCAGGCTTGCTGCATGTTGCACAACATAGCCCTGTCCCAACCTGCTTATGTGGAGGAGGAACATGCAGCAGTCGTGCAGAAAGTCCAACCTACCACACCTCGGGTAGTGAGGGGTACGCAGAGGGGGAATCTGGTGCGCACACATATCATCAGGCGTTACTTTTCTGGTAAGCACACGTGCCCTGTACTCCAAAATGTACCTGTGCTGTAAGTGTACTCATAAAAAATTATTGACCAATACCATCTGTTTCCACCCACATTTAGCCTAATACACAGAGCCCAACGGATACAGCTGGTGGTGCTGACCTATCCCTTGCTGGTATCAAGCTTGTAAGTACATTTGATACATGTATGAATGAAGTTTGCTGTAAAACATGGCTCACTGGTGTTGTGGAACTACACGTGCCAGCATGCCCTGACACACTATAACCATTACAGTCCAAACCATGAGTGTCAGAGCTTGCTGGAATATGTAGTTCCACAACCTTTGACGGGCCAGGAGTTACCCCACACTACTTTAGAGCAATCCCATTGTCATAAACCATTACAATATGTCATAATTCACACAATAATTGTTTTAAAAATAATACACAGACACAATGGTATGCGGTTAGACATTTTTACTGCAGTCTACTATGTCAGAAGCAATCTGCATTTTTGCAAGTGAAACATAAAAACTGTCGGGGGATGTAACAAGATGTATTGCATATTACAAAACTATCAAACATATAAGCTATCTTCTCCCAGCATCAGGCAACCCTACACAACTTCTAGAACCTGCACCCAGCCCACCACGGGTCCTAATACTCTGACGGGGTGGGGAAGTGGGGGAGCCACTTATTGGGGTGCTAGATACACTGCTGAGGGTTGATGCTGCGCCACCACCGCCATTGGCTTCCAGCTGCTGTAGTTGGGCCTGCATACCTATTAAGGCATTGGTCTGCGCTGTGCATGATTGGCTTAGTGCAGCTATACTTTGCGCAAGGCTGCCAATATGGCTATTCTGTTCCCTTACAGCAGAAGTTAGATCTGCAAAACGGGTGTCAATACTATTAGCAATGCGCACATGAGTGCCTACACCTACCCGTACACTACGTGCAATTTTTCGTAATTGAAGAAACGTGTCACGCATGTACCCCTGGATGTTACCTATTTGCAGGCTTTGGGAGGCCATGAATTCTATTTGTTTGTCCTTGAAATTGACCAAGGAGTTAGCTACTTGGGAAGCAGAAGCTGCTGTATGGGGTGTGTTTGTGGGTGGGGGTGGGTGGGGGTGGGTTGGGAGACACCCCACTTGGGGGAAGATCAATCTGTGATGACGTCTGTATTTCTTCCTCTGCCGCAAAGGTCTCCACCGGTTCAAGAATGATGTCCATTTCGTCTAACACCATCATTGAAGAATCGGTTTGGTCTGTCCCTAGTTGTATAGTACCTGTGGATACAGATGAAGAGGTAAGCACTGATGTATATATAGGCCAGACTCTCTTCTGTACTGTTTTAGAAAGGGCTTGAGATGCTGGACGCACATACCTAGGGGTGTTATGTACTTACACATGTACCCCGATACAGCATGTAACATTGACATTAATAATAAGTCACATGTCTAGCTCAGATTACATTCATTTCCGTTGCAATGGAGATGAATGTAGTGTGAGATATTGTTGATGTGACATGGGTGTGTGTACTGTATGTGTAATGGCGTGTTTTTGTTCATTTACCTGCTTCCACAGATTCTGCAGCAACGGGCCTTCTTTTCTTGGATGCCACAGTACTTCGGGATGGACAATCTGTGCAAGGAAAGATGGGCAGCCATTATGGACCTTGCAATGAATAAGCATTTTCAGCAAACATGCATTCAAATGACAATAATGGACAATACTTCCTTTGGATAAGGACTGCATTATTTATTCACCACATTTTTTTTTTTTTTCCCCAAGATTATTTTGTTAGATTATTATTAAACTATTGTACACATGACAACTATTGGACAATCTGTGGTATGTAGGCATGGCAGCTAAACCACCAGTACACCTCTGTGTTTTTGGCCACATACATGTTAGGCTGCTAGAAAGAATGTTACAGTGTTGATCAATATGAGCAGTTGTGGAACTACAAGGCCCATCATTATGAGCAATTTGAAAGTAGGAGCAGGCAATTTCTTGTGCATGACCTTGCTGGGCTATGTAGTTCCACAGCAGCACTTTACTTAGCATAACAATTCAAGTGAAGAATACAGTTAGAAAGCATTGGCATGTTTATTTAAGATTGCATGTGGTCACAGTTACCAGCTCTGGATGGCGTTTGCGGCCTATCGGTATCCGCCACGTGCATGCCAGGCACGACCTCAGGGGGTATGATGCGCTTCAACTTCACCTCATACGATGTGTAGCACACAGTGGTGGGGCTTCCTCCGCCAGTCTTGGTGGCCTCCTCCAACTCCATGGCCATTTAACTTTTCAGCTGCCTTTTGATGTCATTGAATCTCTTCTTGACATTTCTGACCAGGCGCTTGTGCTGACTTACAGCGTTCACCGCCTGGGTGATGTCCTTCCACATAGCCCTTTTGCGCTGTGCAGTGGTCTTGTGGTGACTTTTCCCCAGTAACCGGTCAAACACTGGCATGATAGCCCGGACAAGTGCAGCATTTTCCTCATAGGAGAATCTGACCTTTCGGCCACTTTTTGTGCGGCCAGCTTCTACCTCCTCCTCATTTTCTACTCCAGCCATGTACCCCTCCTCCTCCATGCCAGTGTCTTCCTCCTCCTCACCTCCATCTTCCTCCACCTCTGACATGTGGCCCTCCTGCAGCTGCTGTGGGGTATGGTCAAGGTCTTGGCTATAGGATGGGGATGCCAGCGGATCCTCCACCTCCTCCTGCTGGGGCTGGACGGCCAGGGCCTGGCCTTGCTGTGGCCATGCTGCCTGCCACACTGCTGGCTCTACCACTTGGCTGGCTGCTGCCACTGCTCCCTCTGCCACTGCTCCCTCTGCCACTGGTTCCTCTGCCACTCCTCACTCTGCCACTGCTCCCTCTGCCACTCCTCACTCTGCCACCAATACCTCTTCCTGTACTTGTGGTGGCCGGTGTGCGAAAGGGACAGTTCCCCCTTACCTTACTGCTTCGGAATCGACCCAGGTTCACCCGTTGTTCGTTCTTCCGGTGGACGTGAGAGAGACGCTTCAATGAAGGGGGACAGCGTTCTATGATGCAACTCGAGTTTATTATGACGTAACAATAACCAATGCCCACTGACCCTCGCTGCACAGCAGTACTTGGGAATAATGAAGCATCAATAGATAACAAGACTTAATAACATACACAACAAGTGACCCAACTGTGTTACACACGTATCCCCTTAGGCGTACTGGCTTCACATGTCCAAAATGCCGTAGCGACACTCGGGGTCAAGCACCCCCACTTTTACAACTACTACAGGATCAGGTCCGTCGGCACGGCACCGTGGACACTGGAGTCAAAACATTAAATATACACACAAAGTTAGATGCATACGGCATACCTCAAATAACAATTACAACAGTACCAATCATTGGTGTAACCAGTATACCTTGTTTTCAATAAGTCGTTATGGTGACGTCACCTTACGGGGGCCCAGTCCTACCCAACCTGTGCACAGGGACCTGAAAAGAACAGTTCCGTGAGGGAATCCAATGTTTATAGTGATTCCAGTCACACTGAGTGATCAGGGAGCAATACCCCAATTGGTCCACAAGATGGCGGTGTTCCCGCAGGTATGCCACCAGCAATAGGTTTCCTAAGCTTAAAGAGTTCCCTTATCTGTAGTGCAAATATTCGGGATTAGTTCCCCTTGTATTCGGCTGAAGAACTCCTGGGAAAACGCAGGGATGCAACAGGGATGAGCCTTCCAGTAACAATACTCCGGAGGGTTATTGGGACCTCTCCCTGAATGCCCCAACTATGTAACTGGCCAGGAGTGTGGGTGGGGACTCAATGAAGTACACTGAGCGGCATGAGTGGGTGTCACACGTTGGCGGCAGGGAGTGGGTGACACAAGTCTGCGTTGGCGGCAGGGAGTGGGTGACACAAGTCTGCGTTGGCGGCAGGGAGTGGGCCTGGGAGCAATTGGCTGAAAAGTACCTGTCCTTTCTCCAGCAAGGTGCAGGCTCCTGCCCGTCTCGACCTCGTGCTCCGACTGGTGATCAGGCTGTCTCTGTTCGCCGTCTTCTGCAGGGGCACTCTAGTGTGGGCGCTGCTCTCGCAGCGTTGCCACACTCAGACACGCCGCACCTGCCCGGTCTGCTCTGGCAAGGGGGGTCCGCTGTCACGCGCCCGCTTCTCCACGGACCTTCGGCTCCTGCCACTGTTCTCCCCGATCCGGAGGACGCGTCACCCGGCTTCTCCACTCCTCTGCGACGAGCGGGGGTCAGTCGGCGGTCGGCGCTTCGTTCTCCCCTCCGCTCCGGTCTCTCACGCGGTCGCAGGCTGCACTTCTTTCTCCTCTCCCGGCAGAACACCGCACACGCCGTCCAGCTCCTTCCTGCTTCTCCTCCCGCGTCACAACTCCGCCTCCCCTTCTCGCCCTGCATCCAATCCCCTCTCAGCCTTACTTGTCAATCAATCACAGTGGCGCGAACAAGTTCAGGGGACATTAACCCCTTGGCGCCCGAGTTGGAGACTGTGGCATTAGGCAGTCCTGGGGCACCACATTCACCCCCACTTTTAACGGATGCGCGTCCTCACGCATCACGCCGTGACGGATAATCGTCCATTTTATTCAAAGTTCGACCACAGCAGTAATAATGGCAACACGTCTCATTAAAGATATATACATATATTACAGGTTACAGACAGGTATTTAATCTTGGTACCGCCGGGGAAGTGTACCCCGAGTACTCCTTTCGGAGCGCCTTAGCTCAGACTCGGGGGCTACCTCCGCGGCTGTGCGAAGTGGGGGCAATTCAACTAGCGGCCTAGATCGGGCCCGCTGTGGCTGTGGCGTAGTGGGCCAGCTGGCTGCCATCAACAGTTCAAGCGGGTCAGTGGGCAACAGGGGCAAGAGGGCGGCTTCACCATCTGGCTCTTCACCCCAATCATCCTTGGATGCGGATTCTGACGCTTGGTTCGGTTTCGGGTGGAGCTTGAGCTGGTTTCGGTGAACCCAGTGCGAACGGGTGCCATCTAATTTCGCAATTTGGTACACGGCCATGGTGGATACTGGTTCTGTTATTACCACATATGGGTCGGACTCCCACTTGGGATCCAGCTTGCTCCTAGGTCGATTATTCTTTTTGAGGACGAAGCTGCCCGCCGACAGTCGGCAGGCTTGAGCGTTTCGGTCATAATCTTTCTGTTGGCGCTCGTGCGCAGCTCCCCTGTGCTGCTGGACAACTCGGTTAGCCTCCCTCATCCGGTCTTGGTGTTCGCCCATCCAGGAGGACTGTGAAGACAGTTGAGGCTCTGGGGTTGGGAGATCGAGCTGCATGTCGGCTGGTAGCTTCCCGGCTCTCCCGAAGAGCAGGTAATAGGGTGTATACCCCGTCGAGGCGTGACAGGTGTTATTGTAGAGGAAGGTCAATTCGGCCAACAATCTAGGCCACTCGGACCGTTGACTCGGGGACAGCGCGCGGAGCATGTGGAGGAGGGTCTGGTTCATGCGTTCGCAGGCGCCGTTCCCCTGGGGATGATAGGGGGTGGTGCGCAGTTTGTTGCACCCGTAGTAGGCGCAAAGTTCTTTAAAAAGTTGGGATTCAAAGGCAGGACCTTGATCGGACAGGACTTTCTGTGGGAACCCATAGGGCCGGACGAACGCTCTCCAGAATATTTCGGCCGTGGTGCGGGCTGTCAGGTCCTTCACTGGCACCGCCACTGCAAACTTGGTATAGTGGTCTACTATAGTGAGGGCGTAGGTATATCCCATCGGGCTGGGTTCCATCTTCACGTGGTCGAGTGACACTAGTTCCAAGGGCCTACCGGTGCAGATCGGGTGGAGTGGTGCTTTTTCATTTGTGGTAGCCGGCCTCCGGGTCGCGCAAACCAGGCAGGTCTTACACCATGTCTCGACGTCCTGGCGTAGATTGTGCCAGTGAAACCGACTTCGCAGGGTGGCTTCTGTCTTCTTGTTCCCGAAGTGCCCCGATTCATCGTGGTAAGCTCGCAAAACTGTGTCGATTGCAGCTCTGGGCAGTAGAAGCTGTTCTCGGGCTAAGTGAGTCTTCGGGTCGATCCATCCGCGGTACACTAGCCCGTCTCGTACCACCATTCGATCCCGCTGACGCCACAACTGCAGGAACTCAGCAGGGGCTTCCTCCCTCTCCGACGGTGAAGGTTCACACTGTTCCACTAAGTAGCGTTTGACCCGTTGAATATGTGGGCACTCCCGTTGCCACTTCGCCCAGTCTTCTCCATCGCCACTCGCGGCCTGCTCGACGGTGGCTCTATTTGCGTGCTGTTGGCTAGTTCTCGGCGGCTGTGTAGCGAAGTGTGGTAACTCCACCGCCTCTCTCGGATCTGTCTCTTCTTCTTCCTGCTCTGGATTCGGCAGGCGGGACAGGGCGTCGGCGTTGGCGTTACTGCGACCGCTTCTGTACTCAATCTGGTAGTTGTAGTTCGCCAACCGCGAGGCCCACCTCTGCTCTAGAGCACCAAGGCGGGCTGTTGCTTGATGCGCTAGAGGGTTGCAGTCGGTGACGGCCACGAACGGGGTAACTGCCAGGTAGTCTCGGAATTTTTCAGTCACCGCCCACACCAGCGCCAGGAACTCCAGCTTAAAGGCGCTATAGTTTGCGTCGTTCCGTTCGGTGGGTCGGAGGCTGCGGCTGGCGTAGGCGATGACCCTCTCTTGGCCCCCTTGCTTCTGGGCCAGGACCGCACCTAGCCCCTGCTTGCTGGCGTCTGTGTAGAGCCGGAAAGGGAGACTGTAGTCAGGGTATGCCAACAGTGGGGCAGTGACTAGGGCCCTCTTGAGGCTGTCGAAGGCTTGCTGACGAACTTCTGTCCATTCTATCGGGGTCTTCTTATGGTACCCTTCCTTCGGAATTCCGCGGAGTAACTCAGCGAGGGGGCCGGCTAACTTCGCAAAGCCTTGAACGAAGCGTCTGTAGTAGCCCACAAACCCCAGGAAGCGCCGGATATCTTTCACCGTCTGGGGCACGGGCCATTCCAGCACTGCTCGGGTCTTTTCCGGATCGGGTGCGACCCCTTCGGCGTTCACGACATGGCCCAGGTACCGGACTTCCGGCTTCAAGAGGTGGCATTTCTCCGGTTTGAGCTTGAGCCCATACTTGGTCAATTGTTGGAAGACTTTTCCCAGATGCTGGAGATGTTCGCTGTACGATTCCGAGAAGATAATGATGTCATCTAGGTACAGCAGTACGATCTCGAAATTCATATGGCCCAGGCAATGCTCCATCACCCGTTGGAAGGTGGCAGGAGCATTGCATAGGCCAAACGGCATCCGGTTAAACTCGTAAAGGCCCATGGGGGTCACAAAGGCCGTCTTCTCCCTGTCCTCTTCCGCGACTCTGACCTGCCAGTATCCGCTGGTCAGGTCCAAGGTGGAGAAATATCTAGCGGCCTTGAGGGCCGCCAGGGACTCCTCTATCCGGGGAAGTGGGTAGGCGTCCTTATGGGTGACGCTGTTGAGTCTCCTGTAATCTACGCAGAAGCGCAACTGTCCGTCTTTCTTGCGGACTAGGACCATCGGGGCCGCCCACGGACTGTGGCTTTCCTGGATCACGCCACTGGACTTCATTTCTTCTAGCATCTGGCGGACCGGTTGGTAGAGGCCTGGTGCCACCGGTCGGTGTCGCTCCTTCACGGGGTGCGCCCCGCCCGTCGGAATGTGGTGGCGGATATCCCTCACTACTCCGATGTCAGTCGGATGTTTGCTAAAAGCGGCGGCGTGCTCTCGTACCACTTCCATGACTCCCTCTTTTTCTGCTGGCGGCGTGTTTTTGTCCCCGACTTGGAGGTCCCTCCACCAAGCGGGTGGCAGTCCTAGACCAGCGTTCACACTGTTCTGTTGTCCCACGGACGGTGGGGGCACGACGTCTTGGAACGTGGTCCACCTCAGTGTTGCTAAGGGTTGGTTGCGGTACACTTTCACTACCCGGTTGTGGGGGTTCAGTATTCTCACAGGGACACGGCCACCCCGAACGGTTACCAGGGCGCTTGCCACGACGACGTCGTACCGCGCCGGAATCAGTCCTGCTTCAACTAACGCATCATAATCGCCACCATTGGGTCCGCATCGGGCTTTGCCCCACAGGATTGTCTCAGAGTTTGGTTGGAGCTTCACCGGCTTCCCATCTGTTAACCGGACTTTTCCGACCTCGCCCGTCTTGGGTACGAACCGCTGGTGCCCCTGTAGCACTTTGATGGTTTTCTGAAGGGCTTGGTCCCCGGCCGTCGCGCCTCTCGTCAGCTTGGCCTTCAATGTGGTCACTAATTCGTCGGGGCACTGGTGCAGCACATTCATCCCCAGAATGACGGGGGCGAATTGATCCCCTTCCACGTCAGTGACCAGGCACCCCTGTTTGGGCAGCAGCGTGTCTCCAATTCGGATGTCAGCTTCCCAGTAGCCTACGCACGGTATGGTGAGGCCGTTGCTGGCTATTAACTGCAACCATGACGGGGGCGGCAAGATCACCCTCTCCTCGTCCCAGTGCTGCCGAAGGGTCGAAAGCTGGATCGTGGTGATCTGGGAACCGGTGTCCAGCATTGCTGGGATCTCTATTCCCTCGACGGCCACTGTCAAGATGGGACATTGTCCGATGAATTTTGGCCGCCACTGGTTTGGGTCTTGTCCTACTCCCGGTACTCGCCCCGAGGTCCGGCCCTCGACCTCGGGGTGTTGGAGTTTAAATGTTCCTCCTGTCCGCAATTCCTTTCCACATGCCCGGCTTCCTGGCATCGACGGCATATGGGGCGCCCTTGGCCGTCAAATTGGTCGGACGACCGCCGCCCGTATTCGCGGGGTGGTTCCCACCTGCCTCGAGCTGGCCTTTGCCGTTCAGCCCTCCATCTCGGTTCGGCGTAGCTCGGTGCCGGTGAACTCGCCATTCGGCGCATCTCCCTCTGCATTTCCGCCATTCCGACGGTGAGTTCCTCCATTTGTTTTTGGAGCGTCTGCATCGCGTCTCTGTCTGATTGTTGACCACCCTGTACTGCCATGTCCGGGGTCCGTTTGGCCCTGTCGGTACTACTGGTCGTAGCTCCGGCTGAGCTCGCTCCTTCGTTAAAGCCGATCAGCTCTGGGTAGCCTTCTTCCTTATGTTTGGGGTTACCGACGATGGCAAGGGCGGCCGTCTTGAAGTCCCGGAAGGTCTTGCCCGGCATCTGTGCCCTCAGCAGTCGCAGTTGGATCCTAACATTTTCTTGGGCCACCCCTTCGACGAATTGGACTGTTAGGGCCTCTTCTGCATTTCGTACCTCTCCCGGGTCCACCGCTATAATGGCCTTTAGCATCTCCTGTAGACTCAGAGCGTAGTCCCGTAGTGTCTCATTTGGCCGTTGTTTGCGTGTGTACAGTTTCATCTTTAGTTCGGGGATGGTCTTGGTTTCAAAAGTGGTAAAGATCTTCTTCAACATATCTGATGCCTTTTTTCTGTCTTCCATTGGCCATGAAGCCACTTCTCTGCGCGCCGATCCCTTCAGCTGTCCCATCAGGATCTCCACCTTCTGCTGCTCACTCGGTTTGTACATCCGGTATGTGGATTCTATGCTGTTTCTGAACTCTGCGAATGGGGTCTTCTGTGGTTGGTCATCGTCTCCGCTATAGGTCGGGAGCCACGGGGCCCCGAAGTAGTACGGCATGGTTATAGCCGCAGCCGGTGTTGCGTCTTCAGCGTCCTGCTGTTCCTGATTTTGCGGATTCACCTGCTGCACCGCTCCTCCGTCTTGTTGCTGCTCCATTTTCACAGATTTGTCCCTCTCCTAGTGCACGCGGATCCTGTTCGTTGACGCCAAAAGAATTTGTGGTGGCCGGTGTGCGAAAGGGACAGTTCCCCCTTACCTTACTGCTTCGGAATCGACCCAGGTTCACCCGTTGTTCGTTCTTCCGGTGGACGTGAGAGAGACGCTTCAATGAAGGGGGACAGCGTTCTATGATGCAACTCGAGTTTATTATGACGTAACAATAACCAATGCCCACTGACCCTCGCTGCACAGCAGTACTTGGGAATAATGAAGCATCAATAGATAACAAGACTTAATAACATACACAACAAGTGACCCAACTGTGTTACACACGTATCCCCTTAGGCGTACTGGCTTCACGTGTCCAAAATGCCGTAGCGACACTCGGGGTCAAGCACCCCCACTTTTACAACTACTACAGGATCAGGTCCGTCGGCACGGCACCGTGGACACTGGAGTCAAAACATTAAATATACACACAAAGTTAGATGCATACGGCATACCTCAAATAACAATTACAACAGTACCAATCATTGGTGTAACCAGTATACCTTGTTTTCAATAAGTCGTTATGGTGACGTCACCTTACGGGGGCCCAGTCCTACCCAACCTGTGCACAGGGACCTGAAAAGAACAGTTCCGTGAGGGAATCCAATGTTTATAGTGATTCCAGTCACACTGAGTGATCAGGGAGCAATACCCCAATTGGTCCACAAGATGGCGGTGTTCCCGCAGGTATGCCACCAGCAATAGGTTTCCTAAGCTTAAAGAGTTCCCTTATCTGTAGTGCAAATATTCGGGATTAGTTCCCCTTGTATTCGGCTGAAGAACTCCTGGGAAAACGCAGGGATGCAACAGGGATGAGCCTTCCAGTAACAATACTCCGGAGGGTTATTGGGACCTCTCCCTGAATGCCCCAACTATGTAACTGGCCAGGAGTGTGGGTGGGGACTCAATGAAGTACACTGAGCGGCATGAGTGGGTGTCACACGTTGGCGGCAGGGAGTGGGTGACACAAGTCTGCGTTGGCGGCAGGGAGTGGGTGACACAAGTCTGCGTTGGCGGCAGGGAGTGGGCCTGGGAGCAATTGGCTGAAAAGTACCTGTCCTTTCTCCAGCAAGGTGCAGGCTCCTGCCCGTCTCGACCTCGTGCTCCGACTGGTGATCAGGCTGTCTCTGTTCGCCGTCTTCTGCAGGGGCACTCTAGTGTGGGCGCTGCTCTCGCAGCGTTGCCACACTCAGACACGCCGCACCTGCCCGGTCTGCTCTGGCAAGGGGGGTCCGCTGTCACGCGCCCGCTTCTCCACGGACCTTCGGCTCCTGCCACTGTTCTCCCCGATCCGGAGGACGCGTCACCCGGCTTCTCCACTCCTCTGCGACGAGCGGGGGTCAGTCGGCGGTCGGCGCTTCGTTCTCCCCTCCGCTCCGGTCTCTCACGCGGTCGCAGGCTGCACTTCTTTCTCCTCTCCCGGCAGAACACCGCACACGCCGTCCAGCTCCTTCCTGCTTCTCCTCCCGCGTCACAACTCCGCCTCCCCTTCTCGCCCTGCATCCAATCCCCTCTCAGCCTTACTTGTCAATCAATCACAGTGGCGCGAACAAGTTCAGGGGACATTAACCCCTTGGCGCCCGAGTTGGAGACTGTGGCATTAGGCAGTCCTGGGGCACCACATACTCACACTGCGACTGCTCCTCTCCATGCTCCTTACTTCCTATCAAAGAGTGAAATGGCGCCAATGCCCCTTTATATAGGGGGTGTGATGCATAATGGAGGGGACAGAGGTGGGCTAATAGGTTGGGGGGTTCTTAGTCATGCGGAGACAGTTTTGTAAATCGCACTCCGGTTGGTCCAAAACTTGCACATAACCGGCGGAAGAAATCGCACTTTTTTGTGACTTAAATTCGCACCACTTCGCCGCAAATCGCACCACTTCGCACTTTTCAGCCTCCAAAGCGCATCCCATTAAATATGCAAATTATTACAAAAAAATGCGATTTCAAAAAGGGCGAATAGCGGCGATGTGGTGCGCTAAAAATACATGCGCATTTATCACAAACCATAGAATGTCACCCAAGGTGTTTTGGAAGTCGGCTTAATACCTGTGTCACATTTAAAGTAACTGGACAGCCCACATACTGTGGATGAGACCATTTTGTGCGTCCAAACATTATATAACCTATCAAAGGGACAGAGTCATACTTGCCTACCTGAGCCTCTCCATGAGGGCAAGTATGGACAGAGTGTGGGAAGGTCCAAGTGATGTCATAATGTCACATGCTAATCGCTCAGTGCTCCTCTGGAAACTTTTTGAATGGCCACGATATTTTTATGGGACCCTGTGGGACCTGTTGGACCCACAAAAGGCATCTTGTGGAAAATCTACATCTGTTGTGACTTCATATCGGTCTAACATCTGAACTAAGATACTGTAGATCTTTGAAGCAACTTTGCCCGAAGCATGGCTGGCGAAGCGAGCCATGCAAGGGTATAGGATACTTAATTGGGGGTCCATGCCAATAGTTTACACCCAAAAAATGTAAAATAGTCATGTCTACTTTTTCATGTGTCCATTTTTTCATGGCAACCTTTTCACACTGTCGACCTATTGCATGTCAACAATTTGGGGTTGACCTATTCAATTGTAACACTGTCTATGTCTAATAATCCACCCCGTTAATGTTGGCCTGGGCCTGGGTTTGCTGGAAGGGCCAAAGGACTAGATGCACCAAGCTTCAAAAGTGATAAAATGGAGATTGATAAACAGCCAGCCAATCAGCTCCTACCTGACATGTCACAGACTGTGATTGAAAAATGTCAGACAGCGACGACCTGATTGGCTGGTTGTTTATCACTATCCATCTTATAACCTTTGAAGCTTAGTGCATCTGGTCCAAAGTCAGCTGCTTTGGGGAAATATGTCTCCCAATGAGCAGCACCAAGTACACTATTGTTTCAGGGTTTTATTTTGTTAGGAGCATGGCCCGCCCCCTAGGTTTGACCATGCCCAGTCCTGTCTAAGGCTCGCCAACCCTTTATTAAAGTGATTGTAATGGTTCAATCTTCCTTACTCAGTAATGACCCATCTGTAAATGAGAGAATGTGCATCCAGTAAAATCAAAAACAATATTAGTGGTTTTATTGCAGTGACGTGCGGTGGTGGCTGTGAACGGAGAGGCACTGTCACAGCCACCACCGCATCGCACCGCAACCCCCCCCTCCCCTCCTGGCTGCCGCCGACACCAGCTGCCCCCCTCCTCCAGCAGCAGCAGCCAGCATCCGTCCCCTGCCGCAAACCTCTGTCTCCGTCCCCGCCCGCTGCCCACCCCCCCCTGAAAAAAAAAGGTAACTCACTGGGCAGGGGAGAGGGGCGCAGCAGCCACACAGGCAGGGAACCGGGACTAGGGAGCTGGCACAGGTCACAGCATGGGGAGCAGGGGAGAAGGGAGAAAACGTGGCACTGCCATAGGCTTACATGACAGGGGCTGCTGTGATTGGACAGCAGCTGGATCTGCTGTCCAATCACAGCAGCCCCTGTCAATTAGGCACTTCTAGAAGTGCCGCTTTTAGTGTTATTTTTAATGAGCTTTTTAGCCCACTGCTTAGCCGTGCCCCAAACCCCGCCCCCCGCTTCATCCCCTTGCAGTTCTGTGTGGGAGGCACGCTTATCGGTGCCTCCCAAACTAGATTAAATCATTCAAACCAGTAAAATAATATAAAGAAAATACTTATGACACAGAATATGTGTCATAGGTATATTCTTTGTATTATTTTAAAACAAATTGACAGGGGAAGCACTGCCTCCCCTGCCTACCCTGACTGCACGTCCCTGTTTTATTGGAATACATAAAAGCATAAAGGGTGACATTTAATAGGATGAGAGATTCAGAAAATTAGAGATTTGGTAAGAAATCTCCAGTTTTTTTTACTCAAACTGGTTTTGCAGTGTAAATGATTGCCTACATGGACCCAAGAGGATGTGATCTACGCTGGAGTACCCTGGTGAGTATGGTTTACTTCCACAGGTAACCCATATTGATAACTACAGGACCAGTGGACGGGCAGAAACCTACCTACGTAAGTATCTGTATGTATGGCCTATGGATGTTTTACTTTAATTGTGTCAGTGTGGTTTTCTCACTATTTGTATGGTTGTGGAACTATAAGCTCCAGTGGGCCCTTTTATGCCCCACATGCTGGGAATTGTGGTTCTTCATTATGGGGGTCCCCACTTCCCCAGGACCCTGCCAGGCTGACCAGTCAGGGGGTTAATGCTTTGGCCAGGAGGACTTGTATAAATAGTCTCCCCCTGGCTGTGGCATTTCCCTGCTGGCTGGTTGGGCCTGGTGCTGGTTCTCAAAATATGGGGGACCCCTACTCGTTTTGTCCCCGTATTTATTGAACCAGGGCCAGCTCTTGAGCCTGGTGCTGGTTTTAAAAAAACAGGTGACCCCTACATGTTTTGTCCCCTGATTTTTTTAAACCAGGAGCCTGGGGCTGGTTGTGGCCGTGGGGGGGACCCCATGCCATTTTTTAAAATTATTTATTAATTTTTCTTTTTTTACACTGAAGTCTACACTGATCTGACTGATCCGTGCAGGCTTCTTGCAAATTCGACTTGAAAATGAGGCGTATTTCCCAGTCGTATTTTCGCCGCAATTAGCGGCCATATCCCGCATCATTACTTAGTACTTATTTAGATTATAATCTACAAATATAGGTCAAAGAGCTATAAATTATTTTAGTTAACAGGTTTGTCTTCGTAGAGAGTTCACAATGCCTAGGAGAAAACCTTCACTTGGACGTGACATAAAATACGCACAATCAATCTTTTCACTTATAACACCACCACCCGAGCAGACAGGGGAATTACAGCTAGTTTCATATACACTATAATCATGATACACCCGTCCAGCAGGTACAGTATTATTTCACACTATCGGCCAGATGTATCAAGCTTCAGAAAGTAATAAAATGGAGAGTGATAAACAGCCAGCCAATCAGCTCCTACCTGTCATGATACAGGCTGTGTTTGAAAAATGACAGGTAGGAGCTGATTGGCTTTTTTTGCTTTTTTTTTGCTTTTTATTTAAACCGTCTAATGTAAACAGTCAATTCTAGGGAAGAAAACCCTCTGGAAGGCAGACAATCCCCTATGCAGCAACTTCTGTTTAGCAAAGTACTTACTGATTGCATCACCTCCTAACAAGCTCTTATGGGGATTGTCTCTAATTTTCCTAATTGATCACTATACTCCATCTAACCACTATTTCATTGCATAACGCACACCTCTCCACATCCATTAAAACCATCTAAAATGTTTTTCTAAACATTATCCCCGCTTTTCCTCTTTGCACCATGAAGAAAGCTTAATATTCCGGTGACAGTAACAATGACTAATGTACAAATGTAATTACAGCTTATTTTGGAGATCTCAAATTGTCTTTCTCTTTTCTTGGCACAGGAAACTTTGACATTGTGATCTGCACTGCAGCAGCAGCCCATGGAAAAAGTATCACCTTATTTACAGATACAGTGGCGGTTTTTACCTATGGGCTGCAGGGCTGCAGCCCCCCCCCCCCCCCCCCAGGTAATATCCGCCACTCTCTCTGCCTAAAGTGAAGCCAGATGCAGTCTGTGAGACGGCTCTGGCTTCACTGTGACTGGCAGTGACTTCCTATTGGAAGTCCGACCTGCCAGTCAATCAAGGCATCCCATTGGGAGATGTTCCCTCTCTCCGGGATACCTCTCTGTGCGCAAGAGCGCAGTAGCCCCCAAAACGGGTTCTGCGCATGCGCCGAAACCCGGGGACCCGATCAAGCCTTCGGGGGCTGCCTTGGCTTGGGCCAGCGCATGTGCAGTATGTATGAAGTTACTGCGCATGCGCTGGCCCCGTGCAGCGGCCGGGGAGCACGGCGGTGGACGGGAGGAGCTGGGGAGCATGGATGGACGTGGACGGCAGCGGAGGGGGTGGGAGCGTATTGAGGCAGCCCCCCTCCTCTATACTGGTAAGAGCCGCCACTGGATATACTGTATCTGATTATATCTGATTAATAAAGGAACATCTAAACGGATCCCTCCCGGCACCTCCTTTGGCTGCCGCATCATTCTGCGCTTATAGATGTAGATGTAGATGGTCTCCCAGAAGTCCAGTGATCACAAAGGACAGTTCTTATCTGGAGAGCAGTCCTTTGCAATACTAATCACACTCGTAAGTACATACCCGCAGAGCCAGATTAAGGTCTAAATGGGCCTGGAGCTGAAAATGATCAAGGGCCTATTATGCGCAATAATAGGGGTTGCGGCCAGCACCTAATAATGTGGGGGGTGTGACCAGTGTTCTGGTTGGGTGGTCTGCTCATGGGTGTGTCTCTATTTGTGTAAATACTTTCAACTAATTATATATGCCTGGAAAAGGCAGGGGGCTGGCATAGGAAAACTGCAGGGAGATATATTGGCGGGTGCACTTCAAAGGTGCACCCGCAGGACGCCGATGTCCTAAGATACTTGCGGGGTGAGGGGACACTTCAGTCATAAAAAAAATACTGAAAGCCGAAACTTGGTAGACAATATGTCAGCACCTTTTATGTGGTAACCTAAGTTTACCACACCATATACCCCTTATACAAATCATGCAACACAATAGTAACCCCCTTATACAGTATTTGCTTCTTACACATTATGCCACATGGAATGAGACAAAAATTCACACCGATTGAGCAAAAATTCACACAATGCCACATGGATTGAGTCAAAATTCACATTATGCCACACAGATTAAGGCAAAATTCACATTTTGCCACATGGATTGAGCCAAAATACACACTATACCAGGCATGTCCAAACAGTGGCCCTCCAGCTGTTGTGAAACTACACGTCCCAGCATGCCTTGACATAGTTTTAGCATTCCCTAATTGCAAAACTGTGGCAATGCATGATGGGACTTGTAGTTTCACAGCTGGAGGGCCATAGTTTGGACATGCCTGCACTATACCAAACAGATTGAGCAATAATGCACAATATGCTTCATAAATAGGGGCATTGTGCGCCAAAGGCACACATTAAAAATTTACACCATAATGCCCAATACATGTTAAGCCTCACACCATAATCTCCATTACGTATTATGCCAAACACCATAATGCCTATTAAAAATTATGCTACATAAGTGTTGCTTACCTACATGTTCATTGCCAGGGGTTCCATGTTCATTGCCAGAGGTTCCATGCTCATTGCCAGAGGTTCCATGCTCATTGCCAGGGGTCCCATGCTCGTTGCCATGTGGGATTACATGCTCATTGCCAAGGGGGAATTCATGCTCGCGGTAACTGGGGACAGTCGCTGCCGGGCAGAAATGACAGCCATTAACAGCTGGGCAGAGAGCAGGGGGCTGCCCGGCTGTATTCAGAGCACTGCATGTCCCGGCTATTTGAAATAATACCCCTTTCACACCAGAAAATGCAGGGAATATGGTCCCAGGATCATGCAGGGACATTCTCGGACTGGCCCCTTTTACACCAGCCTAGTCCCTGCATTTTCTGGTGTGAGGGGGAGAGAAAACCACCCCCGACCCCCTTTAAACAACCAGCTATATCTTTGGAACCATTTACATGTAGGCTTCGAATGATTTTGGTCCCGTGAAACTAGGCCGTTTGGTTCCAGAGAAATCTGTCCTCAAACAACATGAACAGCCATGAAATTACATATCAGAAATGGAAAAAAAAATAGTTTTACCTGCAATATCTCTAGAACCAATGAACCCATATGGACCAGGTATCAGATTGAAGGCCCAGCGATTTGGGTTCGACTGAGATCAACCTCGAGTTTCTGTGATGCTGTAGGGGTAACTGGCAGTCGTTGGAACCGGGTGGAGGTCGGAATTAGCGGGTCCCATGTTATCCTATGGGGAAAACGTTCCAGGTTTGCCTGGTGTATCTCCGGTTTCCGGGGGGCTAGCGACGCGGGGCTGGTCTCGTTGGAAAGCCCTGGCCATCAGCTACAAAATGGGCTTATTCGGAGAGTGGGCCTGGAGCTATAGCTCCATCAGGCCCATTGTTAATCCGGCCCTGCATACCCGATAAGTATGTACCCAATAAATGGCAGGATGTACTTCCTCGTGGATGCAATGCTTCATACATTCCACCCATAAAGTGAACTAGGGTATTAGCATGGCTCAAAAAATAAACTTGGTACTAGCATGGATCATAACATTAATAAGGCACTGCTGTGGTTCAGAAAATAAACTTTGCCACTATTATGCCGCATTAAATTAACAACTGTTGTGGAGAGGTGTCTCTCTAGAGTGGGTCTCTCTCACTGGGACAGGGGCCCTTTAGATATGCTTCATCATATGATTTGCTATGGGACCCCCAAAGTTATAGTTACGTCCCTGGCTGATGGTGTTCTAATGGCCCACAGCAGTTTGTTACCCCTGCTACCACCATAGATGCACTCAAGGAATAGGGTGAGTTGTGGAGAAGGGCAATTGGTGCTTCTTCACTGTCCTCACTGTTGGCACATAGGTTTAAGAAAGACTTCCCAATAAGATCACAGAAATGGTAGTACAGCTTCTGGAGATTATAGATAATATACTGTATATTGTAAATATCAAGATTATTCTGTACTGTATCCAAAATATTTTAAGGCACAACCAGTGTTTAATACTTTTAAAGAAACACAATTTTAATTAAGATTAATTTGATCTCTGTTATAATATTGGCATGAATAATAGTAAATTAAACTTTGGAAAGTGGTCTGCAACTTTTCATTATCCCTAGTATGAGGCTGCAGTCAAAAGGGAGAAAAGCATAGTCTTAGACAAGCCCAAAAAGGGTAAGAATAAAATAATGCACATAAAGGCCGAGCTGCTGTGTATTGTACATTATGTTGCTGTGAAGAAAATGATCAATTGTATTGATGCATTTTGTACATTTACAGCATGTTTTACACAAGTGTATTTAGTGTGCATTTAGTGCATACCTACCAAATTGGCTGCAACCTTCTTCTGGAGAGAAAAACCTGCTTGGCTCCTAGAGGGTGTGGCCAGCACACCGGCAGGCTATCCTGGGGGCGTAGTGGCAAACTTGCATCATAGTGACACCGCCCCTGATCTACAGGTCCAAGAATACAGGCACTGTTTAACAATGCATTGACTCAATTGACATTGGCTCAGTTCAGCACATATCGCCTCATTGGGTCCCCTCGGCCCACCCACTTGTGATGTATTGTGGGTGGCCAAGATGGATTGGTGGTGGATGGGGATACAGGAGACTTGCCTGCATTTACTGGGAGCTCACCTGATTTTCTGGTGCCTCCTCGCCATTCCTGGATGGTATGCAAGCATGATTTATAGTATTGTTTTATTGTTATACATTGTGTTACTGTATTTTGTACATTAATGCTGTAAATAGTTGAGTTGCTTTATATGGTACAGTGTGTTGCTGACTGTGTGTTATCCATTTATTTTACACACAATTTGTGTTATCCATTTATTTTACACACAATTGTGTATCTATATATGGTAGAGTATATTGTGTTGCTTTATATGGTTTAGTGGGTTGCAGTCAGGGCTTAAAGTGCTCCTGGAGAGGTGGTGGAACTCCGTTCCCCTAACACAGACACCCCCCCCCCCCCCCCCCATTAGGCAGAGCCTAGACCAGTGCCAGGGAGTTTGTGCCCTGCCACCCATAAAGGGATAATGGTCCCACAATACATATTCGCACAATCGTATACACATTACACCGCATGTAGTGCCCTTGATTCATATTAAATCACACAGTGATGTTTCTTATACACATAATGTCCACAATTTTTCATCTTAACTTTACATTACATATGCCAAGTCAGAAGAAGAAACCCTTGGGACAGGCTTTCTTTTGGAATTACTGTTTAGGACTGTGGTAGAGGTGGAACTCAGTTCCCCCTACCATTAGAGGTGGTGGAACTCAGTTCCCCCCAGTTCCCCCTCACTTTAACCCCTGGTTGCAGTACTGTATGTTATACATTGGGCAGTATTCAATGAGGCTGATTCGCCATGTTTTATGGCGATTTTGTGCTATTTTCGTGCTGCACAGCGATTTTTTGACTAAAACGGTGAATCACCCTATTCAATGACCAGATGGCGAATACATTTCAAGGTTTTTATCGCCCTGATTCACCGAGCAGCAATCGCTATCTTTTTATGGTGAAGTGGAATGTGAACTTTTAAAATAAAGTGTTTTGTTTTTTACATTTAGTTTTTTACATTTTCTGGCGAGGCTCCGGAACGCGGCGGGCAGTGGCGAATGTGCAGCGAATCCTAAACAGGATTCGCTGCACATCGTCAAAATTCTCATTGAATACTGCCCATTGTTTTACTGTGTGTTTTCTAAATTATTATCAGTTTATTATAAGCAGTACGGAGCCACTATTTGTAGAATTATATAACAGAAGGACACATTTGGACGTTCACATTTATCCCCCCCCCCCCAAATACCCCCCCCCCCCCCAAATTGGAATACAGAGATATTATTTTTTATAGAAATAACAATATCTGCTCTTGTCTATGATGCAATCATAATAATATCTGTACTACCTCTACACATATGTTTATTCACTGTCTATAAATCTAATGTTTCTTAATCCCTCAAACTGCTGGACATTTGCTGTTCTTAGGATAACTTAATCCTTGTAAATAGTCTTTTTCTATTGGTGGAGGAGGATGAGAGTACATTACCGTTATTATTAATGTTAGTAATAGCATTTCTCCCAATTTAGCAGAGCAGTCCCAATTCTAGGTCATTTTGCCGACATCCTGACAATCAGGAATTTTGCAGGTGTTGTATGGCCAATTGGAAGCTGTGTGACTATTTGTGGCAGCAGAGGTGCCCCTGCAGCTCGAAGGGGGTATACAAGAGTAGTTGTATTTTTAGGAACATTTGCGAGTGTGTCTTCTGCATTAATTCTTTTAAAGAAGTTAGGGTACTCTTTACCTAGCACAGCGCCCATCGCGGTCATCGCGGGCATTGAATGCACTAAAAAATCGGGTGCGACGCGACCGACGCGATGCCCGCGATTTCCCATAGGGAACAATGTTAAATTTCTCAATTGACCCGATGTTACTGTTCAATGCCTCAATTTACACGATTTTTCCATAGGAAAAAATGTTAAATGGCCCACAGAGGCCAAATAGCCACCCTGAAGTGTGAAATGGCCCCCACAATTGTTAACGCCACCCCACGATCAACGTGAACCCGAAGCTTGGCGAGCCCGCGAGGGGCGGTGGTACGCGTCCTACGACCTTTTCATACCCCCACTATCCACGTCGGCGTGGAGTTGAGAATAGAATAGTGTGGCGAGCGCAGCGAGCCACCGAGCCCGAAGCGTGGCGAGCGCAGCGAGCCCCGCGAGGGGATGCGGATACCTGTGAAGCCCGTGAAGGGATGCGTTTACCTGTGAAGGTATCCGCGTCCCCTCGCGGGGCTCGCTGCCTTCGCTACGCTTCGGGCTCGGTGGCTCGCTGCGCTCGCCACACTATTCTATTCTCAACTCCACGCCAACGTGGATAGTGGGGGTATGAAAAGGTCGTAGGACGCGTACCGCCGCCCCTCGCGGGCTCGCTGCGCTCGCCACGCTTCGGGTTCACGTTGATCGTGGGGTGGCGTTAACAATTGTGGGGGCCATTTCACACTTCAGGGTGGCTATTTGGCCTCTGTGGGCCATTTACCATTGTTTCCTATGGAAAAATTGTGTCAATTGAGGCATTGAACAGTAAAATCGGGTCAATTGAGAAATTTAACATTGTTCCCTATGGGAAATCGCGGGCATCGCGTCGGTCGCGTCGCACCCGATTTTTAGTGCATTCAATGCCCGCGATGCCCGCGATTTTTTTACCTGCGATGCCCACTATCAAAATCGTGGGCGCCGTGCTAGGTAAAGAGTACCGAAGTTAGACACATATAAGGAGAAGTGGGTGTGGCTAGAACAGCATGTATCCAATCAGAGAATAAGAATGTTATCAACATGGGAGGTGATTTATCATAACCTTCTAAAGAGGCCAAAGAGAAGGGTTCCCTGTAGAAACCAATCAGATTATGGGGGCCAAATGTAATAGGGCGAGAGTTTCAGAAAGTGAGAGATTTTGGTAACGTTTTTCAGTGTAAATCATTTACACTGAAAAACTAGGTTGATTTTGCCATTTAACTGATTGCCGCTTTAAAAAAAAAAAGGGAAAACTCTCCCAAAATCTCTCACTTTCTGAAACTCTCACCCTACTACATGTGGCCCCCGGTATCATTTTATACTTGATGAATGGTAGCAAGAATCAGATTGACTGTTTGATTGATGGGTAGCTTGTAATCTTTAGAAGGTTTGACTTGACTTTTGACTTCCACTTGAGCGATGACAAGTTTGAAATTGGAGGAGCCAGGCCAACATCTAGCCAATCTGGGCATATACACGTACTACAGCATACATCGCACACATACTACAGAAAAGCAGCTCCGTGTGCAGGAGCCGACACATAGGTGCCGCTCTGGGATTTCTCCCCAATGTCGGGTCAGGGACTGTCTTCTCTGCCCATTGATCTGAGATATAGGCTGTTCACCTTGACTGCTCAGGTAAGCAGTCCATTGTATTGACATTTCTGGGAATTGAGGCCAAATCATTCTGTTGTGTACCCAGCATAAGTCCTGGAATAGTCCACAATGCGGTGGAGGGAGGAAGTCCCAGAGCGGCACACCTGTTTTGGAGCAGTGTAATGAAATCCCCTGATAAGGTAATGCCATCTCCAGATGGCCTTAACCTAGAGTATATGGTTGGAGAAGGAATCATGGAACGCATACCCTAATTAAAACACATGTATCAAAAGGTGCGATCAGCACAGTAATTTTTTCTGGGTTAACCTAAAGTAGCCTACGGGCTACTAATTTGCAATGTTTTTCATCCTTTGACTCCCCCCCGCCCCCTCCGGTGAATCATTCTGAACGCAGCCCATGCACATTCGCAATCACACTGCTTCCATAACTTCGCCAGGACAGGTTCTAAACTGAGCCCGTCTCCTAGCAACAACATTTTAAACATTCACTTGAAAATAATCATCTTCACAATGCGAATGAGGGCGAGAAATACTTATCAGACCCGCATTAAAAATTCAGATTGTGATAAATATGCCCCTAAAGATCCTTTTTTATTACAATTATTATTATTAGCGGTATTATTTAATATGTACAATGGTCTGGCAGGCATTTCTCATCTGAGATTAGAACGCCAGTCTCTGCTGTATTATCGCTGTAAGCTAAGTAGCTCTATCTCCTTCCCTAATGAATTATGAATTACTGCCCCGCGCAGTCATGTCTGAGTTATGTTCCTCTGTCGCACACAATGCTTGCTTACAAAACACTACATATTTCCAGTCATCATTTATGAAAACCTTTGCCTTGAACGGAATTGTTATTCCGTAGAGTGCAGTTGTGTACATTACTGCTGAAGTGTGCCTTGGGCTCTGTAAGTTACTGAATGTAAAAAATCTCTGTTTGCTGAATGGTTCTGTCTCTAGAACGTACCGAAAATACCAGTATTCTCTATAAGTTGGTAGGTGTTAGCTCACGTGTTTGCCTGGCGGTGGGAGTACCAACGGCTATGAATATTGGAGGCAGCCTCACTAACGTAAAAATATTGGACTTCAGGCTTGATTCCGCTAGCATGGCTCACATAGATATCAAATTCGGTCCACTGCGAGCATGTCTGAAATGGCTTCCTGGTTATATAGGTGTCTGGGTGATAGAACGACAGTGTGTTGCTTGACAGTTGATATACGTCAACACTTATCGACTTTCAACAGATACAAAAAGTTGGCTGGTTCGAAAGGTCGACCTGACAATGCTTGACACATTTTTTGAGAGATTTTTCATGTTTTCTCAACATTTGTTTGATCCACGTGGACATCTGTTGGGATCAGAAACCAGTGGTGAGCTAAGCTCAGCAGAGCAGGCCACC
This sequence comes from Crinia signifera, assembly GCF_055691185.1. Taxonomy (NCBI): domain Eukaryota; kingdom Metazoa; phylum Chordata; class Amphibia; order Anura; family Myobatrachidae; genus Crinia; species Crinia signifera. Next base: position 29,370,446 of record NC_139224.1, read on the forward strand.
TTGCCAAAAGTCTGGCTAACAAAAGGGTTTGGCAAGATTTGGCCCAAAAACACAAAGAACATGGGTGAACCCTTTGTGAGTTTTCCACCAGCGTGTCAACCTTTTGACCCTCTCCACAGAAATAAGAAAGTGGATATTTGAGACTGATAGTTCATGCGCTAGTATATGGTCTGCCCTGGGAGAGTCCAATCCAAGGAAATTGGAGAACCCACACCAATGGACAACTTGAAATAGGTAAGTGGTAAGTATAACATACAATAAGGATGGTCCCTCCACTGGCACCTCAGTGTGATGTGGTACGATACAATAAGGATGGTCCCTCCACTGGCACCTCAGTGTGATGTGGTACGGTACACCCCTTATAGGGTTGGGCGTCTCATCTTCTCCGATTCAACAATATAATCTCAAGCACACACATCAAATCGGATATTCTTATATGAATCTTGAGTGATATATTATCTGACAGCCGTATGGTCCCAACAGACAGAGGAGAAAAATATATATGGTGGGAAACCATTTTAATCCAAAAGTAGATACTATAAAATCGCAATATAAACAAAATTGAGGTTGAGTATCAGAAATGCTCAGGACCACAAGCATTTTGGATAATTTTTTTGTATTTTCTTTTTCTTTACATACTTACCTTGTCAGAAAAATATATATATATATTTTTCTTTGCAAAACTACAAGCAAAACTACAAGTCCCAGCATGATAGCACCTCATGTATATAGGGTGTGCATTCTAACACCCCCCCCCCATAATACTTACCTGGTCCCCTGGCGGTGCCCCGTTGGTCCCCCAGCATCCACTGTGTCCTACGGCATCCACGGCGGCTGTCAGGATCCTCTTCAGCGGCATCTCCGATTCCAGGGGTGCATTGCGCAAGTGCGCGGTCACGCAATGCACCCCTGGGACCGGAGATGCTGCTGAAGAGGATACCGGAGGCCGCTGTGGACATCGGTGGATGAGGTAAGCATGAAAAAGAGGGGGACCCTAAATATTCTGAAAAAACACTGTTTTCTGAATATTTCGGTTTTTGAAAATACACAGATAAGGGAGACCCGACCTGTAATATACAGTATAAGACAGGACCACTTAGGTGTCCGTGGAGGGACCATCCTATTTGTATTTCATACTTACCTATAACCACCTTTTGTATTTGCTGACCTCTCATCTGTTGACCTTTGACCTGATGTCTGTAGTGAAGATCTGCAGTCAGTGCTCGCTGGGGAGGGACTTTTAGAACTCCCTGTACTTTGCAGCCTGTACATACAGTAAATAAATAACATTGCTCTTTCTAGAGATTTTACTATACTGTACATTAAGAATTATCTATACAGCAAATCTATTCTCCAGACCAAGCCCCTGCTAATACTGTAATATTTATAGCATACTTGCAAAACAAATAAGAATTGGCTAATTTGTGAATGTTTGTGGATTTATTTTAATATAAGGTAAGATAACAAGAAATGGATGTAAATCCCATATGTGCTTCATGCCTCAGGTATTTCAGTCCTCTGATAATTATTCTTGCATGTACAAGTTATAAAGATGTCTCTATTGCTTTGGTAAAGTCTAATTATAGCACACTGCCGTATGGTGGAGATATCATATAATGACTGTCATCTTGTGTATTTCTGCTGCCAACAATGCATTATAGGGATGTGAAATCACTTCACTCCCCCTGACATAATGAGGAAGAAATTAGCGAAATGCTGATCTATTTTTGTTGAAAATGGAAATGACTACTGCCAGTGGCTTAACCAGAATTTTGTGGGCCCCACAGCAAGATATTTATGGGGCCCCTGTCCCAATGATGAGAGACACCTCTCCACAGCAGTTATTAATTTTATACTCCGTAGTAGTGCCCTAGTTCATTATCTGAACCATAGTAGTGCCCTATTTAATATTATGCCCCATAAAAGTGCCCTAGTTAATATTATGCCGCATAGTAGTGCTCTAGTTAATATTATGTCCCATAGTAGTGCCTTAGTTAATATTATGTCCCAGAGTAGTGTCCTAGTTAATATTATACCGCATAGTAGTACCCTAGTTAATATTATGCCCCATAGTATTGCCCTTGTTTATTTTATGAACGAACCATCGTAAGGCCAGGCCGTGATCAGCCTGTTTCTATCACACAGGCAGAGTAGGTCCTGGGTTACGCACAGACTGCACACACTGGGGAATCATTATATGGTGAGGGGCGTGGCCAGGTGTGTGAGGGGAAGTCATGTGATGTTAGTCCCGGCCTTGATCGGCCTGTTTCTATCGCACAGGCAGAGTAGGTCCTAGGTTACGCACAGACTGCATAGACTGGTAAAATCATTAGATGGTGAGTGAGTTGGGAATGGATTTGGACTTATTGCCGGGATTTTCGCAAGCCATTCCCAGCCTGGCACAGGTGGATATTCACTCTGAGGGGGGGGGGGTTGACGGCAATCTGATTGTAGGCTCTGCAATTTCTCAGAGCAGAGATCAGATCTGAAAGGGAGTAGGTGCTAAATAAATAAGAAGTAGAATCTGATTGGTTGCTATGGGCAGATTCTGAACCTATCGTGGTAACATGGGGAACGTGTCCATGTTGTGACCAATGGTTGCATCTAAAGGTGCACCAAGCTGTAATTAGTCTAATGCTGGGTACACACCAGAACGATTTGGCCTCAATTCATGTTTTGGCATGTTTTAGATCCGATCCCGTCCCCGCTGGTCGTTTTGCAGATCCTACCTGCTGCCATCAAGATTTGAAAACGATCCCTTCAACTGGGTACAGATCGTGACCGGATCGTCTGCAGATCGTGAGCAGATCGTGTGCTCCAACAGATCGTGCGACCATCGTATGATCGTCTCGCGATCTGCTCACGATCATGATCGTTCTGGTGTGTACTCTATATTAAGGTGCTCAAAGTGGGCATCCCAGTTCTTGCACACTCAACAGGCGGAAATATCGGCCATCAGTATTTCAGCCGAAACGCCCCTCATGCGGATTCGACTTTGTTTAAAGTCAAATCTGCATTGTCAAAAATTTTGCCGGATTCGACTGTCAGAGGCCGTTTTCGCCAAACGATTACAACAGTTGAAAAAACGGACTCCGCATTGAATAGGTGAAATGTCAATTTGACACCGTCTTGACTGAAACTAACAATACTGTATGTCCCTCCCTATTACCTCCCGCAACTTGTCTGTCAGACCGCCAAAGAAGTTAATGGTAAAATGAGGGCATCCGACAAGGGTTTCCAGGTCCCCTTAAAAAAAAGACACAGCGTGAAACAAACAGAATGTTCATTTTAAGACTGGACAGATAAAGCAGTGGGGGAAACGTTTATCCAAAGCAATGAGTCACAGGTTGCTGACTGCCAAGTACATTATAATCTAGAATTGCCACTGACTTGCCATTTCAGTGAGATAGAAATAGAGGAATGACATGTCTGCCATGATCCATACAGCTTCCTTCCTCCGCACAACTGCTTTCAACGCGGTAATTGGCTGCAGCAGACATCAGAGCGAGACATGGAGTGAAAATCATCCTGGACTGATCTTCAAACATATTTCAAAAATGTTATCGCACCTAGGGCCTAATTGTAAGCGGCAGGCGGTGCCGGTGATGCACACAGCCATTGTAAGTCTGTGCCGTACTGCCCATGCATCAAGTTGTTAGGGCTCAGAGACGCAGAACAGAATTGGACCCAAGATCTGTGGAATTGTAGCTGTGGCAATAGATGTACCCACCATCCATACCAATCTGCGGGTTCGGGTTAGTAGGGAGTAGGAACGTATGGTGGGCAGGTGCCTACAGACACCACCCATGTCTATGTATGAGTTCGGGATTATTATCAACGTATAACCACGACCTCAAGATGGTACCATGAATGCAAATGCACTTCTCCATCAAACAGGTCTAATAATAAGCATTGGGATAAGATCTGACCTTTTTTGTAGGCCTCTCCGAGAAAAGAGATGCCGGAGAGAAGATTGTGGGGCGAAATGAAATGGGGTGCGATTTTTAGACATGTGCGATTTTTCGTCAAAAACGGCCGAAATCGCACATTTTCCGAAAATCGCACATTGGGTCCCCCCTCCTAAGCATAACCAGCACCGGGCTCATTGAGCCGGACCTGGTTCCAAAAATATGGGGGGACAAAAAGCATAGGGGTCCCCCGTATTTCTGAAACCAGCCCCGGACTCTTGGACCGGTCCTGGTTCCAAAAATACGGGGGACAAAAAATTTGGGGGTCCCCCGTATTTTGAAACCAGCACCGGGCTCCAACAGCCCGCGGTGTCATGCCACAGCCGGGGGACACTTTTTATACAAGGTCCCCCGGCCAAAACATGAGCACCGTGGCTGGTCAGCCTTGGACGGGGTACCTGGAGGAGTGGGGACCCCCCCAATAAAGGGGTCCCCCCCCCAGGCTTCACCCGTCCAGGGCTGAAGCCCGGGGCTGTCACCGGCGTGTGTAAAAGTGAGGTGTGTGTGTGTAATAAACTTTTACTTCTCTGTGTGTGTGTTTTTTATAAACATTCTTTTTACAGGTGGACTACAGGTCCCAGTGGGCCCATTAATGCCCCGCATGCTGGGACTTGTGGTTCTCCAAGTCCCAGCATGCGGGGGGAGGTCTGCTGGCACTTGTAGTTCTCTGGTATAAAGCAATGTAACGTATGATCGATTTAACCCTATCAGGCCGGCGTCCACTGGCCACGGACGCCGGTGACAGCCCCGGGCTTCAGCCCTGGACGGGTGAAGCCTGGGGGGGGGACCCCTTTATTGGGGGGGTCCCCACTCCTCCAGGTACCCCGTCCAAGGCTGACCAGCCACGGTGCTCATGTTTTGGCCGGGGGACCTTGTATAAAAAGTGTCCCCCGGCTGTGGCATGACACCGTGGGCTGTTGGAGCCCGGTGCTGGTTTCAAAATACGGGGGACCCCAGATTTTTTGTCCCCCGTATTTTTGGAACCAGGTCCGGCTCAATGAGCCCGGGGCTGGTTATGCTTAGGAGGGGGGACCCCACGCCGTTTTTTTTAAAATGACTGAAAATGCGCACATTTTCATGACTAAAAATCACCCGAAATCGCGGCAAATCGCATTTTTTGCCGCAAATTCGCATCTCATTACATATGCGAATTCGCAGCAAAAAATGCGATTTTTAAAGGTGCGATTTGGTGCGATTTTTTTTTAGTCTAAAAAATCGCACCCTATTACATTTCGCCCCAGATGTCCATTTTGGGACGGGCTCTGATTTTATATAGCCCCACTTCCATTTGAGTCATCTACTGTGATTCATGGGCCACAAAGAGGGTGTCGGATCTAAATCATTTGAGCCCTAGCTACTTCCCGAAGTGCCACTAATCGCGGTATTTGTATCGGTGGACAAGATGGATGTGGGTGTCTAGGAAGGATGCAAAGTATTTCTGGGAGGTGGAAGGGCAAACCAATTATGTATGCCTCTACCCGGTAAGACACCCACCCCCCCAGTCTGTCACTCTCTGTCCTCAGGGCCATCTTAACAGCATTGTGGGCCCCAAGCAAAGCATTTTGAGCCACTCCACACCCATTCAGGAAGAAAATGTAAAATAATAATAATAAATCATTACATGCCCCTCTTGTGTTCCTGAGCCATCTCTCCATTTGATTCCATACAGTGAATGGCTGTCTGCACCCTGATTCGTGGATAGCTCAAGCGATGCTGAAAGCTATTCCAGTTTGGCTGCAGGTTGGGAGGAAGGTAGAGAATCCTGGACTTTGATTGGTAAATCGCTCCAGTCATCAACCAATCAGCATGCTGATAGTCATTCCCTGTCTGGCTGCAGGCTGGGAATCAGGAAGAGATGCTGCCTGGTCATTCTGTTTGTGTGTGAGTCCAAGAAGCTCAGGAGGCAGAGGTCCACAACCCAATCTCCTCCTCCTTGAAAGCCCCTAGAATTGGGGGGCCCTTGGGCAGCTGCCCACTGAGCCCATATGTTAAGATGGCCCTGTCTATCCTGTCCCAGCATTTTGGGTTACCAGGGATTTACCTTGTGCATTTTATCGCTAATCTACCCCTGGAGCTCCTTATTCATTATAAAGACCACAGCAGGAAGGACACTCAACAGGGAGGAGAGATAAGGGCCAAGGACAGAACTATTCTCCTGTCCATTCTAGGACCCTATAATAAACAGAGGTAACAAAACCCATAGTCATCATTATGAAACTGACTGTAAATGCTGGCAACAGTTTTCAGACCATGTCCCTTTTTAACTTTTTTTTACTGCCTGCTAACCACTGATGTTCTTCATACAGTAGGTGGTTGTGTTTTATTTATTTAGTATTTTATTATACTTACGTCAGGGTTGCCTACCCTCCCGGAATGGCCGGGAGGCTCAAAAAAAAATTGGTTCCCCCTCCCGAACCCCGTGGAAGGGTAGGCAAGCCTCCTGCATTCAGCTGGCTTCCCCCGCAGTGGTGAAATACCGGTATTTGCGGCTCTTCTGGGAGGGGAAGGGACATGTAAATGAATGTAAAGTAGGCAACCCTGACTTAAGTTTCAAGTTTCAAAGCTGATCATATTTACCTACATTTTTACTTCTCCCTGAAGAGGAGACACAGATGTGCAGTCCAGGAGGCTGGGATGTAGGCTGATGCCATTAAGCCCCTCCCTCATTCAAGCCAAATGCTGTAATTTGCGGGTCTACCAAGCCAGGGTGTGGGTAAAGTACAGCATAATTACATAATTTGTTTAGTTTTAGCCCAGCCCCTTACCCATAAATGCTGCTATCACCGGCATTTGTCTCTGAGGCTGAGAAGGATACGGGAGGCTTGCCCACCTTTCCTGGTGGGGGGTGAGGTAGTCAAGTATGACTTGGGTGTAGTCATTACGTGGAGGAGAGCATGTGTGTTGCACTAACAAATACATTCTCCCACAAAATCCAAGGGCATTACTGTAGAAATCCCCCGATGTCGACCATCCACACCCAGCTGATCCACAGATCCGCACTTCACTCAGGTCATAGTTGCCTCCCCTCCTGCATTCAGGAGACTCCCTGAAATATCAGCAATCTCCCTCTCACCCTGATTATCCTAGCAATCTCCCTCATTTCACCTAGCTCACATTACACTGTTACATTTTTGGGGAAAAAAGGAATAAGAGATAGATGCAGTTACATTGAATCATCAGCACCATTTCCCAGCACTTTACCAAGTATAGTAACTCTTACTAAATGCTTTGGGGCTCATCTACATTTGGATATGTCATTTTAAAAGATTCCACTCAGATATAGCAGTACACGGCCACGCTTCTAGGGGCCACGTTCACAATCTCTCCATATATGGAACTAGACACGCCCTTTGGGTGGAGCATGACACGCCCTCTCAATGTGGTGCATTGCAAAATTCTATTACCAACTTTCATCTCCCTGAAACTCGTTTTCAATAGTAGGTAAGTATGACTCAGGTTTAGCAAAGTTGCTGCCTTTTTATTCAACCTGTTACATGGCTCCTGCTTAATCCATAAACTGCCAAATACACCTTCTCCTCTCCTGTTTGATCTGCTATAACGTTCGTGTGGCGGCAGAAAGATCAGAAATTAAATACATTTTACTCTGAAAGCTTTTACTTTTGACTAGGAACGATATTGCTGTTCCGCTGCCGGGAATCTGCCTCCGTCACAGTACATACAAAGTGACTTTTAGAGTTAGCGAAATTGATTTGCAGAGTCCTGCGACAGTTCTTTCAGGGAATAAAGGGCAGTAATTGGTTGCGCCGTGTGATGTGCGTTTTGCTTTTTTTGATCAATAGTTCCCGATAAGCTATCGCCAGCGAACTGTAGCATGGCTGACCTTTCATTCAGTGCGTTAGTGATGACTCAGTAAGTATTCGAGAGTCTTCTACAGGAAAAGAAAGTTGTAAATAAGAATTGTTGCTGTCATTCGTTTCTCGGGACATGAATAACCAGGTACGAAGGAAAACTGTATTTCTGAAACAGAATGTGATCGGTAGGTCGACACTTAAAGTCGACTGTCTATAGGTTGACCACTATTGGTCAACAGGCCATACAGTATGTCAACACATGGTCAAAAGGTCGAAACAAGCAATAGCTGGACGTGGACCCAAGCTACAGTATGTCAACCGTTTTATGTGTCAACCTATTGACTGTTGACTTTAATTGTGTCAACCCTATGACCCATATTTGCCTGAAATAAGACATCTCTCATTAATTACAAACAAAGAAATATAGTTGCCATATTGGTTTCATTTTCCAACTTGTTTGTGCGAATTGCAGTGGCAAACACAGGATTTCTAGGGGGGGGGGGGGGGATTTGGTCCACAATGTCCTACTCTCCCAACATTGTAACAAGTTGGCGTCTGGGGGAGAGATAGGAGACCCTAGTTACCACCCTAATGTACGATTGGACTTTTTATACACTAGATATATAATAGAACCAGTACTGTACTCTCTAAGCACACATTCTCCCACCTCATGGTAAGGCTCCCGTCTCTTCTTCCTGTAGCTGCTCTCTTGTCCAGTGCACTGATTGAGGACTCAGATCCACAAACACACACACACACAAAGCAAACTTGGTAGAAAAACACTAAGCATGTGCAGCATCTGCATGATGTGGTGGCAGGTTTAGTAATCGTATTATATACTATTGCTGTTGTTCTGCACAAGTTACATCTGCCCCACCTGCAGTGCACATGGTTTTGTCCATCTAAGAAGGAATTTGTCAGAAAGAGTGAACCAAAATAACCCCCATAGTAATTAAGGCTGAAAAAAGATGTTAGTCCATCGAGTTCAACCTATCTAACTTGTAACTACTGACTTGTGTATGTCATATCTATAGGATTCCCTTATTGGGCAAAAATGCTTCCAGTTTTGATCTAAATTCATTAACAGTGGTTGCTGTAATCACCCCACCGGCAATGAGTTCCAGAATCTTACTGCTCTAATGGTGAAGAATCCTCTTCATTCAGTATGGAATTTATTTTTCTCGAGCCTCAGTACATGCCCATGTGTCCTAAGTATAGGCCTGTTAGTGAACCAATCATGTCCCAGTTCCATATGATTCCCAATCCTGTATTTGAACATACTAATCATATCACCTCTCAACCTGCATTTCTCCAGTGAAAACATATTCAGCCTGGATAACCTATCTTTGTATTCTAGTGATTCAAGACCTTTTACTAGCTTAGACGCCCTTCTCTGTACCTGTTCCAGTGAAGTGGGTGGACACAGGAGCTGACGGCAGGGGCTAATCACCTCTCCCCCCTGCACCAGGTCTAAGAAGGAGCAGCTAGGAAGACAGCGACTATGATGTCACAATATACGCATCCCAAAATGCATTCCGATCTGTACCAGTAGTTTGTCTATCAGGCTTCCTACACACAGGGTGGAATCCAATTAGACATGAGTAGCTGGGACCCGCAAGTATGTGTGGCATACACTACTGCCGGACTTATGAGTCTGCCACTAAAATGGGCTCCTAGCAACCCTAATGCTCAGAGTATTTTGTATTGCCAGCTAGAGAGGTAGAGGCCCCGAGAACGACTGCACAGGGGCCCCCTCCACTCTCAATACACCCCTGGCCAAGGTGCAGGCAGTAATAACGCAGAGTGGGAAGCTCAGGAGCAGAGCATTATGAACAGATGGAAGGGGTCATGTTAGAGGGCCTGGCAGTGGCGAGACTAGATATTAGTAGGCCCCCTAGCAAAAGTTTGTAAGGGTCCCAATGCACCACTCATTGGTGGAAAATGTATATTATACATGCAACTTTGACAGGGTAGGTGGGCCCCACTCAGCTATGGGCCCCACAGTAGCTGCACTCCCTGCACCTTTGGTAGTTATGCCCTTGTAGCTTTGGTACCTTTTGTATCCTGAAACCTTTAGCAAGATTAATCTAGATAATATTTATTCATTACCAGTTTATGCAAAACATCAATTTGCAGCCTGTGCGGGCTAACCCGCACTGCGAGGGGGCGTTCATTCACCAGGAGGGGATTGGTGGACTCGCAAGGCCTCAAAATCAACCAGAATAACCCCCAAATTCTGCAGCGCTTTACAAAGTATATTTGCACATCAGTCCCTGCCCCAGTGGAGCTTACAATCTATATTCCCTACCACATGTACACGCACACTCAGACATTCTAGGTTTCAATTTTTTTGGGAGCCAAATTACCTACAGTACCTGTATATTTTGGATTGTGGGAGGAAACCGGAGTACCCGGAGTACACCCACACAAGCACAGGGAGAATATACAAACTCCGCACAGTTAGGGCCATGGTGGGAATCGAACCCATGCCCTCAGTGCTGCGAGGCAGTAATGGTAACCATTACACCGTCCGTGCTGCCACACTAGATCACTTGCTTAAATTTTGTATTCCGTTATTTTGGACGGAAATAGAACTGTCCGGGGGATTTATTAGGGATCAGAGGAGCTCACTCATTACTCATGACGCAAAGCCCGTGTGTCAGAGGTGGACAATAAGTACAGAACAGGGAAATCTGGCTGTAAATAATAAGGTGTTTGTATGTTATCTCTGTAGTCTTGATCCAAGATAAAACTCGTCATCTGTCACAAATCACAAGGTTGTTCTGTTGAGATCGCAAAACATTGACACAATTTGTCTGACTGGGAGCAGAGAGAAACCTGTTGGGGATTCTGTTAAGAGATTAGTATTACCCTTGATTATTCATATCCTAAATTGCTTCCAGCACTTTACTCTACAAACAAATATGGATTTAAAAAGGATGGCAGAAACAGAATGTGAAAAAAGATTAAAGGCGAAATAATAACTCAAAAAAGCTTCAAAGACATTTAAATATGTTGCATTCTCCAACTGCATTATTAAAACTTCTCTAGAATCTGCAAAATGCTTCTTTTTTTTATTTATTTTTATTAAAGAATAAAATGTGACAGGTTCCAAAATCAATTTGTTTATGAAATATAATTACACATATTAATAATACAGTAGATGTTAAAATGGTGCTGACTTCAGCACATGCTATATTTTCATGTACAGTATATCAATATACATGCCTAGGGTGCCAATGGTAAAGAATTACCTAACATATACTTGCCTACTTTATTTTTGTTTAGAAAAATATGCATCCAACCGCTTTGGGGGTGGGGCCAGCTGCCCCACCCCCATCAATAGGACCCACCCATAATACAACGACTGCTGCACTTCCCATTTCTGCCATGTGGGAGCTAGGCCAGAGCTCTATAAGCTACTGGCATACCCTCTGTCTTAGTGAATAGATACTGTGCCAGTGGCAAAACTCTGGGAGACAATGGAGGCTCCCGCCGCCGGGCAGGGTGTCCTGGTAGAAGGATACCCTAGCAGAAGCCTATGGGCTTCTATTGCCACCCGCCGCAGACCGAAGACGCCGACCCCCCTCCACTTGGCTTACATTTCCTCCGTGAAACTGATCCTCCCCCTAGCAACAGGTCACAGCCGGAGGTCCTTCCGGCTGCAGGGGGGAGGAGAAGGCGCTGGGGACAGCCGCTGAGCTGGGGATGTGACAAAGTCCCTCTGCACACAACATCACAGGTATTGTGGGGGCCTCCATCACCACTTTGCGATGCTAGGTGCAATACATATGCGCTAGCATCACTGCAGCATCGCAATGAGGGGTGGTGATGTAATTTAATACATCTCTCCATACAGTATATCCTGCACTGTATGTGAATCATACTGTAACCCATATTTTATCCAACCCATACTGTATCCGCAGGGACTGTATCCCAATCTAATCTACACTGTATCCAACCCGCAGTGTATCCTACGGGTTCTGTATATGATGCTTACTGTAAACCACACTGTACTCGACCTGCACTGTATCCAACACACACATACACACTATATTGCACACGGTATCTGATGTGCGCTGTATCTTGCATTGTTTTTGATGTGTACTGTATCCTGCACTGTATCTGAGGCGTACTGTAACCCACTGTAACTGACGCAGTGCAGTGTAACCCTGTTATGTGCTGCTACAAGGAAAAGTAAGGAGGAATGATGATGAAGGATGAGGAGTGGATCTTCCATGGTATAATGTGTATAAGTGGCAGTAGTATAACATGTATAAGGGTACTGCTGTGGTATATCATGTATAAGGGTACTGCTGTGGGGTGTAGCATGACTAACGGACAATATTGTGTGGTGTAATGTGCTGTGTATTTGTGCCACTGCTCTGTCACCCACCAACTCACTGCAGCCTTTGGCCAGTATTGGTGATAAATGTAAAACACCATTGTGAGATGTGAGGTGGTCAAAAACGACTGGAAATGAGTGAAAAGTAATGTAACGACATAGAAACGAAAACTGGACATCATTTTGTGTTTATAGCGGTTTATATTATTATTTTTTTTTAAAATACAGATCCAAAACCAATGGCAAAACATATACAGATCCAAAACCGGAGGGAGATACAGATCCAAAACCAAAAAAAGAGACGGCGCATTTCTCTAATTTATACACAGGTAAGCATGCATCTCACTTCATCAAATACTGATGGAAAATGTGTGTTATTTTCCATTCATATTTTGATCTGAATTCAGGGTTGAATTCACTTAAAAATTTTATAGAACTTTACCGCCATATGAGGCCGGTTTCTGTTGATGGACTATTCATTTGTAATGTCAAATTCGACAGAGAGTGCCGTTCGTAAAAACAGCAATTCATCCGAATTTGGCACCTGGTAAATGTGCCAAGCACTGGGTCCCGACTGCACATAGGATTGAATGGGTACTTCTCCTACTAATGTTTCTGTTACTCTTAATACATTTGGCATACACGGAATGAGCAGTTATCAGGACTCAGTAGAGAACTTCAAACCTCTGCCAAGAACTCTCAGACCGACACCAGAGTTTGCAGATATCTCTGTTATTGTCTGCGGCCGCACTTCAGCCCCTATATTGGTATAATGAGAATGTCATTTTTATGTAGCCTTTGATAGAAGCATTCGGTTGTTATCGTGTCTGAAGCTGATTCTTTATGGTTCTACCCGGAGAGCGAGTTTCTAGGACATGTTCAGCTAGTTTAGAACATTTCAACTCTGGAATCATCTTGTGATTTCCCGATTCTTTTGATGTCTTCATCTCTGCATACAAAATAAAGGTCCTCACACGTACAGCACGGTGAGCACAACAAAGGGAATAATGAGGAAGGCCAATCCCAGGCCTTTTTTTTTTTCAATCCCGGGATTAAATAACTGCCAATCCTGGGATTCCCGGAATCCCAGGCTTGATCAACCTTTGGACCCTGTCGACCTTTAAACTGTCGACCGTTTGACCCTGTCAACCTTTTCATTGTTGACCTTTGGACCATGTCGACCTTTGTACCCTGTTGACCTTTTCACTGTCGACCAATAGTGATCAACCTTATGACTGTCGCCCTACAGTCAATCTATGATGAGTCCAGATACGCCTAGTGAACAGGTCAGCGCCAACCACCGCCCCACCGAACGCCCACCCTCGCCAAAGCGGTTTGCTCCCAGTATTTTACACATGCACAGGCGCAAACCCCCCAACAACAGACAGGGGGCCGAACGGCCCCTTTGTTGAACCAAATAATTAAAAGACCTATGTAACAAAACTACAAAGTATTTGTAATAAATTGATTATTAAACCAAAATGCTTTATTCACTCAAAAAATATGTTTATTTTATTAATTTTCTTACAGTATATTATCGCCAACCACCAATAAATGAGCAGTATGGGGCCCTGCTTGTTAAATAGGCTTCCCCTCAGATGCACCCCAATGAGAGGGTTTCCTTTCTGACTGAGATGCTTACGTATCTGACCAATAACTTATTATTAGGGAGACGGGGTGCTTTATGTTGTGCATGAACAGGGCATTGCTTGGCAGACGATAATCGTTGCTGCTTTTCAGTGCGTGGTACGTCAGTCTGCAACGCGCATAGGTTACTGCATGGCTGGGTCAGCGAATAGCTGCAAATCAATACACAAGCCGCTCATCACGGAATGATTCTTCCAGTGTGTGCAGTCTGTACATAGCCCAGGACTTACTCAGTGACTGCGAAAGAAACAGTCTGTATGGCTCATGACTTCCCCTCACACACCTGGGCACGCCTTCATTTTCCTTGTCACTCCCATAAAACATCAGTTACCACCGACAAACACGGTCTTTCTGTCAATCACCTTGTGTACGGGCAGCGATCAAAAAAATTAGCAGAGTTTTATCGCAGGACGGCCTCCCACTTGAGTACACATGTATATCGATAATCTCCAGGCCTGCCAATTCGCAGCTGTACGATCAGGTCTGAATAAGCCCCAATGTGTCTAGAACAAACCATGTTACGATGCAAGGGAAACAAATACCAGGGCCGTAACTAGGGGGGGGCTGGGGGGTCACGCGCACCGGGCGCTGAAGGTGAGGGGCGCTGTGAGGTCCGGTGTATGTGGACGCTGTAGCGGCGGGCATGTTACTTTGACTCCGTCCATCTCCTACTAGCGCGGCTGCAGGAAGCTCTGATGACTTCGAAAAGACTTGCCGGACGCTGATTGGCTGAATTCAGCCAATCAGCGTCCGGCAAGTCTTTTTGAAGTCATCAGCGCTTCCCGCCGCAGCGCTAGTAGGAGACGGACGAAGTCAAAGTAAGATGCGGCTGCGGCTTCAACGGTGAGAGGACTGTGCGGGGAGGGGGGGTCTCCGGCGCCAGGGACAAGGCGTCATTTGGTCGGTCCCCCCTGTCAGCTGCTAACTAAGCAGCGGGGAATAAACGCTGTGCGCATGCGCACAGCGTCTATTCCCGCAGCCAGGGGGCTGGGGGCATGGCTAGAGGCTCACAGAGCCTCTGGGTCATGCCCCCATAGCGGCAAAATGGGGGCGTGGCCTCGCGGGAGAGCAGCGATTATAGGCCACGCCCCCAAATTAGGCCACAACCCCCCCACCCACCACCCCCACCCCCCCCCCGAAAATTTCGACGCGCCTCCGGCGCGCAGCAGCATCACTAGGGGGGGCACCAAAAGACTGCCTTGCCCCGGGCGCCGGAAACCCTAGTTTCGGCCCTGCAAATACACCTATATTTTTTTCTGAGCAGAGTCAATACAGGCTGGTTTTGCATGTAGCTCATTTTTGAGCTTCATGTAAAACGTTATGGATACTTATGTACATGTGATTTCTTTGTTTTTCATTTTTAATAAATTAGCAAAAATCTCCCAAAGACTATTTTCCACGTTGTCATGTGGAATATTGAGGGAAAATATGAATTTGTTCCATTTTGGAATAAGGCTGTAACTTAACAAAATGTGGAACAAGTGAATCGCTGTGAATACTTTCTGGATGCACTGTATATGACTACGGAGCTGCTTTTGCAAGTACAAGCTTGCAGCTGATGGTAGATACAGTACAAGCCCCAAAAACGGGATGCAGTCAAAATCCCGACGGTCAAAATACCGACGGTCAAAATACAGACGGTCAAAATACAGACATCCATTGACTGACGGTCAAAATCCCGACATGGTCAAAATACCAACATTTAAAATCCCGACATGGTCAAAATCAGAACAAGGTAAAAATACCGACATTTAAAATCCCGACAAGGTCAAAATACCGACATATAGAATGTAGACAGGTAAAAAAGTCAACATGACTTTCGGTCGACAGGTCGCGAGGTCGACATGGGTTTTTTCACTGATTTTTGACATGTGCGGACAGGCGGTATTTCATGCCCTACACGGGTAAAAAAAAAAACAGTGAAAAAACCTATGTCGACCTCACGACCTGTCGACCGAAAGTCATGTTGACTTTTCCACCTGACCTTGTCGGGATTTTAAATGTCGGTATTTTGACCGTGGCGGTATTTTGACCTTGTCGGGATTTTAAATGTCGATGTTTTGACCATGTCCGGATTTTGACCGTCGGTCAATAGCTGTCGGTATTTTGACCGTTGGGATTTTGACCGTCGGGATTTCATACCGAATCCCCAAAAACTGCCATTCCACATCTGCGTTTTGCCAACCACTCCCCTTTAACACTATCACCTGAAGGTTAAAAAATGATGCAGCCTGTGATAATGCCAGCTGAAGTTGGCAATATTTTATAACAGCACTCAGGGCGGGAAGTACTAAGCTGAAAATGTGGTAAAACCCTCATTTTGGGGGGGTTTACCACATTTTCTAATGTATGAAAACCCAGCCGCCACGTCACCGCATAGCAGGGTATCGCCACCTTTGGGTGGCGATACCCTATAGTAGCCTATGGGCTTCTATCGCCGCCCGACGCCAATACGCCGCCGACCCACCTCTCCCCCTACCTCTGGCTTACCTTGCATCAGGCCCTCCTGGACCCGGAAGGTAAGCCATTCCTCCCCCTAGTAACGCAGCCGGACTTCCTTCCGGCTGCAGGGGGGAGAAGCCTGCTTAGCTGTCCCGGCGTGAGGGGAGAAGGAGGCGCCCAGGAGGTGACGGAGACCCCCGCACACCACATCATAGGTATCGCGGGGGGGGGCTCCCTTAATACATATGTGCTAGCATTGCGTCCGCCTGGCGGCGATGAATATTTATACATCCCTCACATATTGCAGTATTTTGTTTACATTTTCTGTTTTCTGTTTTTTTTTTAGTAAATTTATCCAGATTGTTAATAAAAATGCAAATTAAACGAATTGGAGCAGTTTTCAATGAAAAACGCTCCAAAAGCCCTTTCATACATTCATTTGATACTAAAATAATCCTAAAGTTTTATTTTAGATAATACAGTAAAAGTGGAGGGAATATTTGCAGCACATGTGACTCTCTCCTAGATTGATCCAAGCTTTTCACAGCCTCATGTGATGAAACAATTTGAAAAAGCAATTCCCACTAGTAGTTTGTAGTCAATACTCGTTAGTGCCAGCCACGTACCGAATATCAATATGCAAATTGAGCAAATTGTAAAGTACAGTAACAGCCTGTAAACAAGATTATTAGAGCAGATAAACCATGTTTATCAAGGCACGATTGAGGTCTGTGGGGGCCCTGGACTGGACAACAAACTTGTGGGGCACCATCAATAAAAGCTCCTAGAGAAAGCACCGAGTCACTCACTCACTGAGTGATGAGATGAGCTGCATAACATTTGTCAAGTGCTGTGCAACAGTGAGCCGCTGTTACCACCGCCACTGCCCATGCAGTGCTTAGCCGCACACACACGAGGAGTGTGGAGGCAGACCTCGTGAGACAACTCACGAGGTCCGCCTCCACACTCCCATAACCCATGGAGTGTTGTGGAAGTACCTGCTCCAGCGGGAGATGTGCAGCAACGCACATGTGGCCATTTTAACTACTGGCGGCATTTGGCCACAACTTCAAGCTGATGTAGCCCAGCTGCTGCGACCATGGTAGAGAGCCATGTGATAATAACGCTATCCTGAGATAGCATAATCCCAGGCCTCACTCTGATATCCCTGACCCTGTACAGCTTTCTCTGACCGCTAACAGAGAAAGCTGTGCAGAGACTCAATGGACAAACAAGCTGATCACGAGGGGAAAAAAAAATTAACAAAAATAAATATTCTCACCTACAACCGGAGATCAGTGATCGGAGCTCTGATGAGGGCTGCTGGTCATTGGATCCTGCCGCACTGCTTTGTGATCCCCTGTGCAGTTAATTGATGCTGCAAAGTGGCGGTTCACTTTATAGGATCTGGGGTCACAGGCAGGGCCGGTGTAAGGCTTCTCAGCACCCTAGGCAAAACATCAATCTGCTGTTCCCCCCTTCTATATTGCCACCAATATGACTTTCCAACCCCTTAAGGCATACTTGCCTAACATTCCGGAATGGAGGCTCCCAAAAATCATGTGTTCCTCCCAGCCCCCTGGGAAAGTGGGCACATCCCCTGCTTTCCCTGGAGGCCTCCAGGAGGGGGGAGCAAAATAGGGAAATATGTCCCAAGGGAAAGTATGGAAATGAGGTCTTAGAAGTTCCACAGCTGCCACCTGAGTTAAGTACAACAAGAATCCTCATAGACATCCTTGATATTTTCATATGCAGACTTAGTGGCACCCTCCAGATCACTGGGCCCTAGGCAGCTGCCTAATGGTAGAGCTGGCCCTGGTCACAGGAGGAAGTGTATCCGATGATGGGCAGCCATCACATCACCGGTCCTTGAGTCTGGTAAGTAAGACCACCGGTGGTGGTGATGTCAAGCTGACATTGGTAGTTACATAGAGGGGGGTTTATCTGGCGGTGGTGGTATTAGCAATGTCTGTGGCGGCACAAATACAGCACCTCCATGTTAAAATACCCCCAAAAGGCTGAAGATGATATCAACTATATAATTGTCCATTTGTGTGTCTCAGAAACACTGCCATCTGTTGGCAGCGAGTGAAACTACATCTCTTTCTTTCTCACACATGTACAAACACAGAGGCAACCACAAGACTAACTTTCAAAGCATTTGCTTATTAGTTGGAATTAAGGAGCTTTTGTTCCATGAAGGTTTATTGGACTACATCACCAACAGCCAATCCGACCTTGGACAAACTATAGACAATAAAAGTTTGAAATAAAACAATTGATAATTCACCAACTGCCTCCTGTCCTACGGCTTTGTTCAGCCTGTGGTTATACATTAACTCTCATATATTATATATATCAGAAAACAGGAAAGAAATGTTTGCAGATCGCTGCTGGACTGAGGCACAATATGTCTGATTCACCTCCCACGTTGCACCTGTTCCTCTCTTCAGCTGGGTGATTGATTTTGCAGCCTTCGCTTCGACATGTTGAGATTGTCAATCTTTTGTCTGACTGTGTCTTTTGTTCAGACAGGTGCTGTGTAAGCAGCTCTGAACTTTATATTTACACCAATCTATAACACATTGAACCACTTTTGTCCTCGCCTCTGGAGAGTTGCCCGCTTGATTGTTCCATTGATTTGTTACATTAATAGCTATTTTTGCAAGTGAAGTACATTTAACAAATATAAAGTTTTTGTTTTGTTCTCGAGTGCCTGACCCTGGTCCAATAAATAACCCTTTTTATAATTACTATGCAAACTTTACAGCATGACAGGTGTACTTGTAGCTGTCTACACATTAGATGATAAAATAAACGATTTTCGCGATAACGACTATTGTCAATGATATTTTCGTGTGCAGTACAGTATATTGTCTAATGTGTACGCACTATCCGGCATCCCACTGTTCGACAGGTTCGTGAGAATGTCCAAACACATATGGTGTCTGATTCAGCTGGACTGCAGAGGGTACGTTTTTTAAAAAGAGGTGCAGCATGGGCCATTTTTCACACATTATAAATACACCTGGAACCTGGTTAGTGAAATGTTAAAGATAACTTTCTCATCGTGTCATCGCGGCCACGGTCATGCCCACGCTATGCAATGCCGGTATTTCAGGCATTGCACAGCGTTGGGAAGGGCTACAATGGAGTGATTTGCGTTATTTGGTCCCTCGGACCCCCCCACCAAGGTGAGGGTATAGATCATTGGTTAGACATCAATTAGGTAGAAGAGCATTAGGTTGACACCACTAGGTCGACATGCATGAAGGTCGACATGGCTGAAGGTCAACATGGGATTAGGTCGACAGGGTTATTATGTCAACACAAGGATTAGGTTGACATGGGGCAGGTTGACAGTTAAAAGGTTGACATGGTTTTTTTTTCACTTGTTTTGACCCAAATGTCATCACAGTAGACATGGACCCAAGACTTTCCTCCCTTTCCAGAGGGCCAAGAGGGGAACCCGATTTCCTGGACCCTCTGGAATGGCAACCCTGATTAAACAATGTCAATCAATAATGATCATATGCATAGGCCACAATTACAGAATTCCTTACCGACGGTCAAAATCTCGACGGTCAAAATACTGACAGCTATTGACCGACGATCAAAATCCCGACAAGGTCAAAATCCCGACATGGTCAAAATACCGACATTTAAAGTCCCGACAAGGTCAAAATCCCGACATTTAAAATACCGACATATTGAATGTAGACAGGTGAAAAAGTCAACATGACTTTCGGTCATGAGGTCGACATGTTTTTTTTCACAGTTTTTTTACCCAAATGTCGACACAGTCGACATGGACACAGTTGGAAGTCAACCGCAGCCCCTCGCATCGCTTGCTTCGCTAGCAATGCTCTGGGCATGGTGCCTTGCTGTGCTCGGCACACTATTTTATTCTCCCACCACGCCCTAGTGGATGGTAGGGCATGAAACACCGCCTGTCGGCACATGTAGGGTCAAAAAACAGTGAAATAAAACCATGTCGACCTCACGACCTGTCGGCCGAAAGTCATGTTGATTTTTTCACCTGTCTTCATTCTATATGTCGGTATTTTGACCTTGTTGGGATTTTAAATGTCGGTATTTTGACCTTGTTGGGATTTTGACCTTGTCGTGATTTTGACCTTGTCGTGATTTTGAATGTCGGTATTTTGACCTTGTCAGGATTTTGACCTTGTAGTCAATGGTTGTGCGGTATTTTGACCTTCGGGATTTTGACCGTCGTGATTTTGAACTTGTCGGGATTTTAAATGTCGGTATTTTGACCTTGTCGTGACTTTGACCATGTCTGGATTTTGACCGTCGGTCAATGGTTGTCGGTATTTTGACCGTCGGGATTTTGACCGTCGGGATTTTGACTGCATCCCGCTTAAATAATAGAAAGTTATTAAATGGATGTTTGCTAACCTGAGTTTAATGCTATTGTTCATATCATAATCTATGTAATGTACAGATTGATTAGATATTTTTGCAGTGAACAGAGACGTCTACTGCACAGAATTTTACTAGGTGAAATCATATAATTACGAAATGAAAACTTAATTGAACCAAGCTCATTTATGTGGTTGACTTATGAGCATGACCCCTAAACGCGGAGTTTATCTCAGATTAATGTTAAGCTTTCCTGAGCTTATTCTAAGGCAGCAGTCAGTGGATGCCAGTAATATGTGTATTTACCTAATGAATGCTCTAATGTATTGCGCAGGCCAGCAAGAGAAAATAACCCCCAGCTTAGCGAAGATCAAAGTGTATATATCTCATCATTAAGGAGTCATTGTATTATTTGGTGAATAATCAGACTGCCGCTTGTCTCCCAGCACTGAACATTTATACAAGTTCCAGGACTCCTTTGTCATTTATTAGTTCTCCTTCGTCATATACAGCAAGTAATGTAAAATAATCATGTGTCCCAACTATCCCAGTTTTCACAGGACAGTTCAGGGAGGTAAATTGAAGATTGGATGTTGACCAGAGCAACCAATGAGATTATAGGTAAGAATCGTGAAGTGGCGCGCCAAAGGCGAACATTCCAAAAAGGGGCAGCGTAAAGGGGAAGTGGGCAGGGTCATGGGTAAGGGGATGGGGCCTAGTGCCGCAACCCCAGTTTTTGTCATTTTCGGGCAGTCTTTAATGATCACTGGATCCCACCGACTGCCCCCCTCACCCGCCCAGTGCCCACAGGACATTGCCACCCATGGGAGGGACAGCGAGTCTTCAAATAGCAGGACTGTCCCGCTGTAATCGGGACAGTTGGGAGGTATGTGATTGGGTGGGGGAGCGGGGCTGAGAGCCATTCAAAATTCAAATAGGGGAGCCAAATCCACTGCCAGTGAGTCACTTTGGAATGGCAGTTGGTGGCAGTGGGTGTGGCTCCCCTATCTGAATTTTTTACTGTGCTGCAGCCCTCCACTGTGATCTCCCCTCCTCTCTGGAGACTGTCCTAAATGTTTCCCATAGCAACCAATCGTCATAGCAACCATCCCATCTTCAATAGAACACCCATTTTATATAATATACACTAAACATCGGCACTCACCTTTCCTAGTTTTGGGGTGCCCTATGGCTTGTGACCACATTGTTTAAACAGAAACTGTAGGGGGCTCTGCACTCACTAAATTAACTGATATTAAATAGTGGAGATTTAGTTCATGAATTGATCAATGCATTTAAGCCTGCAGCCCCCTTCACAGGACCCCACTTTTCTGCAGGTCCTAACACTATCGCTGAAAATGGCTACACATCAATGTTTGATTCCAGGCATGCTATCTGGTCTGAAGCTCACAGCACACTTTGCTTTTATATGTGAGCAGTTACCAACACACCTGTCACTAATCATCTAGGGAAGTGGTTAACATAAGCTATGCATTATGGGTTAAACAGGGTGCATGAGAGAATGGGCGAGATGTATCAAATGGAAAATGCGGTAAAACCCCGGTTTTACCGCATTTTCCAATGTATCAAAATCAAATCAAAAATCAAATCAACCTTTGGGTGGCGATACCTTATAGAAGCCTATGGGCTTCTTTTCGCCGCCCGCCGACGCAAACCCGCCGATTCGCCGACCCCCCCTCTGGCTTACCTTCCTGAAGGGTCCTCCTGGACCCCGGAAGGTAAGCCCTGCCTCCCCCTAGTGAAGCAGCCGGACATCCTTCCGGCTGCAGGGGGGAGGAGGAAGCGCCGGGGACAGCATGCATAGCTGTCCCCGGCGTGAGGGGAGAGCGTGGTGGCAGAGAGGTGACGGAGACCCCCCGCACACCAGTGTACAGGTATCGCGGGGGGCCTCCGTCACCGCACCGCGATGCCAGCCGCATATGTTAGTACATATGCGGCAGCATCGCGGCGGGGGGGCGGCGAAGGGCGGCGATGTATTTTAATACATCCCGCCCAATGTGACCACAATAAGACTAATTAAAAAATGAATCCAATGAACAATATATACACTAAACATCAACACTCACCTTTCCTAGTTTTGGGGTGCCCTATGGCTTGTGACCACATTGTTTAAACAGAACTCACTTAGTGACAGGTGTGTTGTTAACTGCTCACCTTTAAAAGCACAGTCTGCAGTGAGCTTTAGACCAGATAGCATGCCTGGAATCAAACATTAATGTGATAGCTATGTGTATTGTAATAATTTTGAGCAATAGTGTTATATATGTAAAGCAATTAGGCGGCACTCACGGATTTCCATAAAGCAAAACGTGCAGCTTTAATATGAACTGGCCATCCTACATGTTTCAAGCCGTGGCTCGTCCTCAGGGGTCCCCGAGGACAAGCCACGGCTCGAAACATGTAGGATGAGCAGTGCCGTGAGTGCCGCCTTATTGCTTTACTTTTATGTTGGGACCAAACAAGTCTTGGTGAAAGGCACCGGGTATGAACTAAACTACATTGCTTAAAGTGGAGTGCCAGAGTCTATGTGGTATATATATATATATGTCAAAAAAGAGGACAGGAGGGGCGCTCCAAAGTGCATAAAAGACAATTTTTTAATGATAGTAAAATCACAGACATGAAGAGCAAGCAAATGCCTGTACCATAAAAATAACTGCTGTGGGCTGGGTACCTCAAGGTTTGTATATACAAATGCCAGGCAACCTCCTACCAGCCTTCCGGCGCACAATCGCCGTCCACCGATCACCCGCTGGGAATACCACGGTAAGAACAGCGTGCGATGGACACAGTGAGGACAGAGGAGTGCAGGGGAGCAGGACCAAGGAGAGCGGACGTCACAGGCCCCGCCCTAACGCGTTTCGTAGTAAAACTTCGTCAGAGGGCGTGGACTGTGACCGGCAGCTCAGGATATTTAACAAAGTGAACATCCAATCACAACAAAGGAACAGGTGTGCTGTATATTAGTACTGGATGAAGCGGCGCAGTTGATTGTTTCCAGCTGCCGCAAAAAACATAGAAATCTTTTGAAACTTGGCAGCTGGAAACAATCAACTGCGCCGCTTCATCCAGTACTAATATACAGCACACCTGTTCCTTTGTTGTGATTGGATGTTCACTTTGTTAAATATCCTGAGCTGCCGGTCACAGGCCACTCCCTCTGACGAAGTTTTACTATGAGACGCGTTAGGGCTGGGCCTGGGCCTGTGACGTCCGCTCTCCTTGGTCCGGCTCCCCTGCACGCCTCTGTCCTCACGGTGTCCATCGGCATGCTGTTCTTACTGTGGTATTCCCATCGGTGGACAGCGATTGTGCTCCGGATGGCTGGTAGGAGGTTGCCCAACCTCTTCTGTGTATTGTACTGTTTTTGGGTGCATGTTGTAGTGAATGTGGGTGTGTGTTGTACTGTGAGTGGTGAGTTATATGTGTGTGTTGGGTTATGTGTACAGTATCTGCCAAATGTAAGGTGCGCTACATATATATGTGTGTGTAGTGTGCTGTGCGTATCCTGGCAATGTTTAACCCCTTCACGACATTTGACGTATATATACGTCATGGCCGGGAAGTACTTCCCGACACATGACGTATATATACGTCATGACTTTAAACTGTCACTGCGTCTCGAGACGCAGTGACAGAGGGACGATGTCTGCTGTCCCTGACAGCAGACATGTCCCTGCATGCCCAGGGGGGGCTGCGATGTCGCCCCCCCGTCGGCGATCGCTGTGATTGGCTGTTCAGTGTGAACAGCCATTCACAGCGTTTTCCTGTGTTACCAGCGAATCAGACGCTTGGTAACACAGGTGTCAATCACCGCCGGGCGTCAGGGGGCATGAGGGGGTCATCGGTGATGATGACACCTCACCCCACCCTCACCCCACCTGCCCCCAAGGCTGTGATTGGTCCGTGGGACCCACGGACCAATCACAGCCAAGGCGCGACATTTAAACTAACGGTGACTGCGCTGCAGACGCCATTCCGGTCTGGAGTAGCGTGCAGAGCGGTCACCGTGCCTATCTGCCGTGATACTGACCTGATCCTTGCTAATACTTACCTGATCCTTGCAAATACCTTACCTGATCACTTGATCACTGCTTGTAGCGTGCTGGACGCTTCCTGGATCTGACTTCCTGAGACTTCCTGCTGCTGCTGCAGTGTGATAGAGAGATAGAGAGAGAGAGATAGAGAGAGATAGAGAGAGATAGAGAGATAGTGACAGAGAGAGCTATATTTTGTGTCTGCTACCCCCCCTTTTTGGGGGTGCAGGGGTTTTTTATATATAAATAACTGTCGCTGCTGCTGCAGTGTCATAGTGATAGATAGTGATAGATAGTGAGAGATAGTGATAGATAGTGAGAGATAGAGAGATTTGTGTCTGCTACCCCCCCTTTTTTTGGGGTGCAGTTTTTTTTTATATATATATAACTGTCAGTGCTGCTGCTGCAGTGTCATAGTGATAGATAGTGATAGATAGTGAGAGATAGAGAGATAGAGAGAGATAGTGACAGAGAGTGATAGAGAGTGTATATTTTGTGTCTGCTACCCCCCCTTTTTGGGGGTGCAGGTTTTTTTTTATACATATAACTGTCAGTGCTGCTGCTGCAGTGTGATAGATAGTGATAGATAGTGATAGATAGTGAGAGATAGAGAGAGATAGTGACAGAGAGTGATAGAGAGTGTATATTTTGTGTCTGCTACCCCCGCCTTTTGTGCTGATCACTATATCTGAGGTGATCAGCAACTTTTTGGGGGTGCAGAGGTTTTTTTTTTTTATATATACCTGTCAGTTGCTGCCAGTTGCACCAAAGGTTGTGCACCTGCTGCCCCTCACTGGTAATCAGTGTCGCATCACTGATCACCTTTTTTTTTTTTTTTGTGGGTGCTGTGTGGTCTTTTTTTAATTTTTTTTTTACACACACTGTGATTTTGTGGGTGTCCTGTGGCCACTGTGCGCTGATCAGTGACGTACATCACTGATCAGCTTTTTCGGCACAGGGTTGATCTATTTTTTTTTTTTTTGATCAAATTCCTGTTGCCTTTGAGCGCTGTTCAGTGACAGACGTTACTGACCAACATCTGTGCTCAATTTTTGGTGCAGGACCTTTTTTTTTGTTTTTTTAACCCCTTCAATTTTTTTTTTTTTTAACCCCTTCAATTTTTTTTTTTTTTAACCCCTTCATTTTTTTTTTTTTGTATAAAGTATTTTTTTTGTTCTGCACTACATACACACAACACACTACATACCCCCCGGGTTGAAATAAAGTTTGTACCCCCCCCCCTACACTATACACGTGTTGAAACATTTCACTACCAGTAACACAAAAATAAAAATGTCATCCCAAATGTCATCCCAAATGTCATCCCAGTCATCCAGAAGAATGTATTCAGTGGAGGAGGCATATGCCATGCTTGCCTCTGATTCTGACACAGCCAGTGAGGCAAGCGGGGAATTTGAAGGATTCGTCTTAAGCTCCTCTTCCTCCTCTGGTGATGAGGGACCCCCTCAAAGACGCCCCCGTAGAGCAGCTGAGACCCCCCCCCCAATAATTGATCTCGTATGGACCCCACCACCAGACAATTTTGAGCCCCAGGTTCCTGAGTTTTTGGCCATGCCAGGAATCCAATTTGATTCCACAGGTCTCAGAGAAATTGACTTTTTCAAATTATTTTTCTCTGATGATTTTATAAATTTAATGGTGGACCAAACTAATTTATATGCCCAGCAGTTTATTGCTCAAAACCCCACGTCATCATTTGCTAGGTGGACCCCTGTAGATGCAGTAGAGATGATGACGTTTTGGGGTCTGGTGTTTCATATGGGCATAGTAAAAAAGCCACAAATTAGGCAATATTGGAGTACAGATGTTCTGTACAGCACCCCATTTTACCGTATGGCCATGACTCGGACTCGTTTTGAGGCAATCCATAAATTTATACATTACACCGATAATGCACAGTGCCCACCCAGAGATGATCCCACCTTTGACCGGCTATTCAAAGTCAGGCCGGTCATTGATCATTTCAGTGCCAAATTTGCAGAGCTATACATCCCTGAAAAATTTATTTGTATTGACGAGTCCCTTATACATTTTAAAGGAAGGGTTAAATTCCGCCAGTACCTTCCCAGTAAGAGGGCAAGGTATGGCATAAAAATGTATAAGCTGTGTGAAAGCACCACAGGGTACACCCACAAGTTTAGGGTATATGAAGGGAAGGATTCAAGAATTGAACCGCCAGAATGCCCCCCCTCCCTCGTAGGTGTTAGTGGCAAAATTGTCTGGGATTTAATGCACCCCTTCCTGGATAAGGGTTATCACCTCTATGTGGATAACTTTTACACCAGCATCCCCCTGTTTAAGGCCCTTGGTTCAAGAGGTACAGCAGCTTGCGGTACTGTGCGCAAGAACCAAAGAGGCCTCCCCAAAACGCACATTGCCCAAGTAATGAGAAGGGGTGAAAGCAGGGGAATATGCACCGAAAATATGTTGTTGGTCAAATATAAGGACAAGAGGGATGTCCTTATACTGACAACAATTCATGGAGACAGTACCACCTCCATCCCTGTACGAGGTACCAGTACCCACACCTCAAAACCAAATTGTATCCTAGATTACAATAAGTACATGGGCGGAGTGGATCTTTCAGATCAGGTACTGAAGCCGTACAGTGCCCTGCGGAAAACAAATATCTGGTACAAGAAGCTGGCCGTGTATATCATCCAGATGGCACTGTATAACGCTTACGTGCTATTCCGTTCTACCGGCCAGAGGGGGACATTTATGCACTTTCAAGAGGAAGTCATAAAGGGCCTAATATTTGGGAACCAGCAGGCAGAGGGCCCCAGTACTTCTAGTACTGGCCCCCGTATTGTACCAGGGCAGCATTTTCCCAACGAAATCCCCTCCACTGCAAGAAAGGGCAGGACACAAAAAAGGTGCAAAGTTTGCTATAAAAAGGGAATAAGAAAGGAAACTATTTTCCACTGTGAAACTTGCCCCGACAAACCCGGCCTATGTATAAAGGAGTGTTTCAAAATATACCACACATCGATGGATTATTAGGTTCATCATTTCACCGTGCATCGGGGGTCTTGCTAATGCCACATAGCACCCACCATTCATTCCACCAGAATCTGAGCTGCAAAATCCAAAAATCACTCCTTCCCTTCTGAGTCCTGCCATGCACCCAACTGGTATTTTTTGGTCACATGTGAGGCATTGCCGTACTCGGGAGAAATTGGGGCACAGATTTTGGGGTGCTTTGTCTCCTTCATTCCTTGTGAAAATGAAAAATTTTGAGCCATAACTGCATGTTTGTGTAAAAAAATGTAATTTTCCATTTTCACATCCCAGTTGTATCAAAATTGGTGAAACCCCTGGGGGTTTGAAATGTACACTATACCCCTAGATGAATTCCCTGAGGGGTGTAGTTTGCAAAATGGGGTCACTTGTGGGGGGGTTCCACTGTATTGGTAATGCAACATAGCACCCACCATTCATTCCACCAAAATCTGTGCTGCCAAATCCAAAAATCACTCCTTCCCTTCTGAGTCCTGCCATGCGCCCAACTGGTATTTTTTGGTCACATGTGAGGCATTGCCGTACTCGGGAGAAATTGGGGCACAGATTTTGGGGTGCTTTGTCTCCTTCATTCCTTGTGAAAATGAAAAATTTTGAGCCAGAACTGCATTTTTGTGTAAAAAAATGTAATTTTTCATTTTCACAGCCCAGTTGTACCAAAATTGGTGAAACCCCTGGGGGTTTGAAATGTACACTATACCCCTAGATGAATTCCCTGAGGGGTGTAGTTTGCAAAATGGGGTCACTTGTGGGGGGGTTCCACTGTATTGGTAATGCAACATAGCACCCACCATTCATTCCACCAAAATCTGTGCTGCCAAATCCCAAAATCACTCCTTCCCTTCTGAGTCCTGCCATGCGCCCAACTGGTATTTTTTGGTCACATGTGAGGCATTGCCGTACTCGGGAGAAATTGGGGCACAGATTTTGGGGTGCTTTGTCTCCTTCATTCCTTGTGAAAATGAAAAATTTTGAGCCAGAACTGCATTTTTGTGTAAAAAAATGTAATTTTTCATTTTCACTGCCCAGTTGTATCAAAATTGGTGAAACCCCTGGGGGTTTGAAATGTACACTATACCCCTAGATGAATTCCCTGAGGGGTGTACTTTGCAAAATGGGGTGACTTGTGGGGGGGTTCCACTGTATTGGTGCTTTGGGAGTCTTGCTAATGCAACATGGCACCCACCATTCATTCCACCAAAATCTGTGCTGCCAAATCCAAAAATCACTCCTTCCCTTCTGAGTCCTGCCATGCGCCCCACTGGTATTTTTTGGTCACATGTGAGGCATTGCCGTACTCGGGAGAAATTGGGGCACAGATTTTGGGGTGCTTTGTCTCCTTCATTCCTTGTGAAAATGAAAAATTTTGAGCCAGAACTGCATGTTTGTGTAAACAAATGTAATTTTCCATTTTCACATCCCAGTTGTACCAAAATTGGTGAAACCCCTGGGGGTTTGAAATGTACACTATACCCCTAGATGAATTCCCTGAGGGGTGTACTTTGCAAAATGGGGTGACTTGTGGGGGGGTTCCACTGTATTGGTGCTTTGGGAGTCTTGCTAATGCAACATGGCACCCACCATTCATTCCACCAAAATCTGTGCTGCCAAATCCAAAAATCACTCCTTCCCTTCTGAGTCCTGCCATGCGCCCCACTGGTATTTTTTGGTCACATGTGAGGCATTGCCGTACTCGGGAGAAATTGGGGCACAGATTTTGGGGTGCTTTGTCTCCTTCATTCCTTGTGAAAATGAAAAATTTTGAGCCAGAACTGCATGTTTGTGTAAAAAAATTTAATTTTCCATTTTCACATCCCAGTTGTACCAAAATTGGTGAAACCCCTGGGGGTTTGAAATGTACACTATACCCCTAGATGAATTCCCTGAGGGGTGTACTTTGCAAAATGGGGTGACTTGTGGGGGGGTTCCACTGTATTGGTGCTTTGGGAGTCTTGCTAATGCAACATGGCACCCACCATTCATTCCACCAAAATCTGTGCTGCCAAATCCAAAAATCACTCCTTCCCTTCTGAGTCCTGCCATGCGCCCCACTGGTATTTTTTGGTCACATGTGAGGCATTGCCGTACTCGGGAGAAATTGGGGCACAGATTTTGGGGTGCTTTGTCTCCTTCATTCCTTGTGAAAATGAAAAATTTTGAGCCAGAACTGCATGTTTGTGTAAAAAAATGTAATTTTCCATTTTCACATCCCAGTTGTACCAAAATTGGTGAAACCCCTGGGGGTTTGAAATGTACACTATACCCCTAGATGAATTCCCTGAGGGGTGTACTTTGCAAAATGGGGTGACTTGTGGGGGGGTTCCACTGTATTGGTGCAACATAGCACCCACCATTCATTCCACCAAAATCTGTGCTGCAAAATCCAAAAATCACTCCTTCCCTTCTGAGTCCTGCCATGCACCCAACTGGTATTTTTTGGTCACATGTGAGGCATTGCCGTACTCGGGAGAAATTGGGGCACAGATTTTGGGGTGCTTTGTCTCCTTCATTCCTTGTGAAAATGAAAAATTTTGAGCCATAACTGCATGTTTGTGTAAAAAAATGTAATTTTCCATTTTCACATCCCAGTTGTATCAAAATTGGTGAAACCCCTGGGGGTTTGAAATGTACACTATACCCCTAGATGAATTCCCTGAGGGGTGTACTTTGCAAAATGGGGTGACTTGTGGGGGGGTTCCACTGTATTGGTGCTTTGGGAGTCTTGCTAATGCAACATGGCACCCACCATTCATTCCACCAAAATCTGTGCTGCCAAATCCAAAAATCACTCCTTCCCTTCTGAGTCCTGCTATGCGCCCCACTGGTATTTTTTGGTCACATGTGAGGCATTGCCGTACTCGGGAGAAATTGGGGCACAGATTTTGGGGTGCTTTGTCTCCTTCATTCCTTGTGAAAATGAAAAATTTTGAGCCAGAACTGCATGTTTGTGTAAAAAAATGTAATTTTCCATTTTCACATCCCAGTTGTACCAAAATTGGTGAAACCCCTGGGGGTTTGAAATGTACACTATACCCCTAGATGAATTCCCTGAGGGGAGTAGATTGCAAAATGGGGTGACTTGTGGGGAAGGTTCCTAACTTTTAGCACTTATGGTGCCTAGAAACCTACATGGTGCCTAAAAAAAAATCTCATAAAAAGGAGGCTCCAAAATCAAGTAGGTGCTCCTTCTATTATGAAGCCTGTGGTTTGGTCAACGTGCACACTAGGGCCACATATAGGATATTTTTGAAAACACAAGAATTGGGGGAATCAATTTTTAGTCACATTTCTCTAGTAAAATCTACTGTATTTGTTAGAAAAATGTATTAAAATTGAAACTCTGCAAAAAAAAAGAAATTTTGAAATTTCACCTACACTTTGTTTTAATTCCTGTGAAACACCTAAAGGGTTAACAAACTTCCAAAATGCTGTTTTGAATACTGTGAGGGGTGCAGTTTTTGAAATGGCATCATTTATGGGGGTGTCTCACATACAAGTCCCTCAAAGTCACATCAGAACTGAACTGGTCCCTAAAAAAATCAGTGTTTGAAATTTTCTTGAAAATTTGAGAATTTGCTAGTCATATTTGAAGCCTCCTAGTGTCCAAAAAAATGAAAAGGGGGTTGAAATAATGATGGCAACATAAAGTAGACATATGGTCTATGTTAGTTATTAACTATTTTGAGTGGTATGATTATTTGTCTCACAAGCAGAAAATTTAACATTTTGCATATTGCTAAATTTTCCATTTTTTCACGATATTTTGGTATTTTTCACAAAAAAACACAGACTGTATCGACCAAAATTTACCACTAACTTGAAGTACAATGTGTCACGAGAAAACAGTCTCAAAATCACTGGGATAAGTAAAAGCAAAAAAAAGTTATCCCCACTTAAGTGAGACATGTCAGATTTGAAAAAAAGGGCTCTGTCATGAAGGCACAAACTGGCTCTGTCATGAAGGGGTTAAGTGTGTGTGTTTGTTGTACTGTTTTTGGGTGGTGTTGTAGTGTATATGGGTTTGTGTTGTACTGCATGTGGTGTGTTATGTATGTGTTTTGTTTTGTGTATCTGTCCAATGTGTAAGTGTGTGAGGTGCACTACGTATATATGTGTGTCTTGTGTGCCTATGTGTGTGTGCGCGTGTACAATGATGTGTGGTCTATGTATATCCCTAATTGTTCCTAATTGTTTAAAGCCTTCACCATAATGTTAGAATGTGTCATTTATACTCAATGACAGCAATGAAATCAGGTGTGGAGTTGTTCCTTCGACAACGGTTTCCCAGATCGTCAATCTTTTCCCCAGATCATCAATGAAGGCAAATTAAAACTTGGTGTTTTTTAAATTTCTAAGTGAAATTTCCCAAAAACGGCTTCGAGGTGCACACCACCGGGTATAGAGGTACCTTGTTGCCAAATTTGGGGGCTCTGAGTGCCAAGGTGTGTCCGCAATGCAACGACCACGCACACACACACGGACACACACTCTTCAACTTATTATATAGGTATATATTATTATATAGAGGAGGGGTATTGAGGCACACACACAGACTTGCAACAATAAGGATCAACACACTGGGTGTGATACCACCCAGTGTGTTGATCCTTATTGTTGCAAGTCCGTGTGTGTGCCTCGATACCCCTCCTATATGCTCCTACTGCGAGAGCACCCCGGCCAGTTATTCCACATTATTGTGTGGAGTGCCATCCCTCTGCTATCTATTATTATATAGATATATATATAATATATGTATATGTATATATATATATATATATATATATATATATATATATACTTGTCGACGGTCCGGCACTCCTGCTTATGTTGCGGCTGCTCCCGTGCCCTCCTTTAGATAGTAGATACGATTAGTAGAGATAAAGCGGCACTGGAAGACTTCCAGTGCCGCTTTATCTCTACTAATCGTATATATATGTTTGCAGCTGCCGCGGGTGCCTTCCAGACCCAATTGATAGAAAGTAGTATGAAACAAATAGAGGCACTCCAGCGGTCTTGGTGAAAAAAAAGCAGGGTTTACTGTGAAACAGACGTTTCGGGGATATAGACACCCCTTCTTCAAGTGTACAATAACAATATATATACAGGGCTATTTTTCAGCATCCTCCAGCAGGATCTGAGGCCCTTATTCTAGTTTACTCTTTCTGACAAAATCTTTCTTAGATGGACAAAACCCATGTGCACTGCAGGTGAGGCAGGTGTAAAACCCCACCCAAATCTAATTCTCTCTGCACAAGTAACACCTGCCTCACCTGCAGTGCACATGGTTTTGTCCATCTAAGAAAGATTTTGTCAGAAAGAGTGAACTAGAATAAGGGCCTCAGTTCCTGCTGGAGCCTGCCGAAAAATAGCCCTGTATATATAGATATATAGATAGATAGATAGATCTATTTGGTTTAAAATAATTACAGTGCCATTAATGTAGTCATTTAGAAATTAGCACACACTTTCCCTCTATCTAATGCTATTAATACTTAATACACTGCAAGAGCCATCAGAGCAGCCTGTAAATGGCATTGTTGCATAATCTCGGAAAGAATGATCAGAGAAGAAGCGTTAGGACAGAGGTGTTATTGCAGTATGTCCACAGCAGTTTAAGTTGTCGCTACAGAACTGATCAAAATAGCTGTCTGCAAGGGCTGCATCGCAATATGTTCAGGGAGCATAGGGATTAAGCAGCTATTAAGGCTTGAAAGACTGTTTATTTAGATCAGGAAAGTGTGTCGGATTGCTAGAGATGTAATTAGTGCATGTTGTACCGGCCAGCATCCCTACTTTAAATATTGGTACTCCCTTGGAAATTTCCCTGACCACCCAACCCAACACCTGACCCACATTTGCAGGAGAATGGAATAGGGGGGGGGGGGTCCGGAAGCTGGTTCTAATTACCCATTCCATACCTAGCGCCCACAAGCCACCCTGCGCCCAGTGGCGTAACTAAGTTTTGGGCGCCCCCCCCCCTGCCACCCCGCCAAGCACCCCCAATACCCCGCCACCCATGCAAACCCCCCCCCCCATCCCCTGCAGCCTTACCTATCGCGCTGGTCCCGGCGGCTCCGTTCTTCTTCTGCTGAGGACCACCACAAAATGGCCGCCCCCATACAGCAGACAGTTTCAGAGAACTGTGTGCTATATGGGGGCGGCCATTTTGTGGTGGTCCTCAGCAGAAGAACGGAGCCGCCGGGACCAGCGAGATAGGTAAGTCTGCGGGGGATTGGGGGGGTTGTAACTATAGCAAAGCAGCCCCCGGCGCCCCCACATGCACAGCGCCCCCGCGGTGGCGGGGGCTGCGGTGCTATAGTTACGCCGCTGCCTGCGCCTCCATGCCACTGCGGGGTCTGCACTACCGAGGAGGACTAAGATTAACAATAGTAACAATAACAAACTTTCATCTTTCATCTGGCATAACGCTCGTCCGAAAGTTCAGCTAAATAAATTATCAATTGACAGGGAGAGGGGGGGTATGGGGCTCCCAGATTTTCGTCTTTATTATCTATCTGCGCAGCTGACTCTGCTGCGCCCCTGGATAATGGACCTCGAGGATACGGACACCGCCTTGGCGGTAGTAACTCTGGCTACACCCCGAATTCCTCCTAAAAACAGAATTTTGCAGTCAATTATATATCCAAAAGACCCACCATTGGTAAGACAAGCCATTAAAATCTGGCAGGAGGTAGGCAAACTGTCCAATGCCCCCGGGCTTGACTCGTCACACCTAATAGAAGATCCCATAATTTTTAAGGAATTAACAACAATCCAGGTCAAAGAAGTCTGGAATAGCTACTCAATTATGACTATTGGACAAGTGTACTCCTCTGGACGTATGAAAACTTTTATACAATTAAGGGATGAATTCAATCTCCCTAAATCATACTTCTTCCGGTACCTACAGCTGAAAGCAGCATTAGAGGCACAATTTTCAAGTGGCTATCCGGTGCTGCGTGAGTCCCCAATTAAAACACTAATAAGGGCCGGAGACAAGAGGAAACTAACCACCCGAATTTATAAAAGGCTTAACCTAGAAAAAGGTGGAGATATAATGAAGGTGCTAAGGAATAAATGGGTGCAAGATTTAGGGCCAATAGATGACGAGGAATGGCGGCATGCGGTTGCCTCCATTGCCCAATCTACAAACGCCTTACGGATCCAACAGGTCCAATTTTTTATATTACATAGATCCTTTATGACAACAACAAGCTTGACTAAATTCAAGGGACGAGCATCAGCAGCATGCCCTAAATGCTGCACCGATATAGGCACGTTCTTTC
Organism: Crinia signifera; assembly: GCF_055691185.1. Lineage (NCBI taxonomy): Eukaryota > Metazoa > Chordata > Amphibia > Anura > Myobatrachidae > Crinia > Crinia signifera. The sequence goes on from NC_139224.1 coordinate 29,405,429, forward strand.
ATCTCCTATGGCAATGCCAATGGGTTGCCGATTTCTGGGAGGAAATTATTCAAATACTAGTAGACTCTGGTATTCCCAGAGAAACCCTCAGCGCTAAAGGCTGTCTCCTGAACATTGTGGATGTTAGGAAATTGAAACCCGGAGGATGGCAATACATCAATAATCTGTGCTCCTAAGTTATCATCGCGAGAAGCTGGATGGCAAAGAATGGCCCCAGTCTAGCGTCCTGGAAAGGACTGGTAAACTACACGTATAAACACGAGAAATATATATATGTTAGCAGAAATGCACAAGCAAAGCACCAAAAAAGTTGGCACCGTTGGATAGAGCAAAATCCTAATTTAGAAACTTAAACTGTATTTAATTAAGATAACACTTGGGCTAATCACAATATGTCGATATACACTAAAACGTTGAGGATTCATAATAATAAAAGCTAATAACAGGATCTAAAATTAACAACCAGCACTCGAACTTTGCCATAAAATTATGAAATCAGGAGCAACTACTAGGCATAGGGATGAACTGACGATGAGTAAAAACAGAAAGCAGAAGCTATATTGGAATAGAACAGACCAACCAAGCAGGGGGAGGGAGGGTGAGGGTCGGGGGTGGGTGGGATTTCTTTTGGGTTATATGTATGTGCCTGTATAAATGTTTTTTTACCAATGTGCTGTATAAACTATTGAAATACTTTGAAATGAAAGTTAAAAAAACTTTTTTATGATTATGTCAAAAACGAATAAAGAGTATTTAAAAGATTAACAACAGTAACCTGTCCAACGTGTGGCAAGCAGAGAGTGTCCTCTAAGGAATACTTTTCTGTTGATGGTGGTCACATATTAACAAACATACAAGATTTGACCCAAAAACTGAACACATTGACATGACCATTTTTGTGTGGACCACTGTCATGTCAACCTTTGACACTGTCGGACTATTGTACCTGTCGACCTAATGCAGGGGTAGCCAACACTTGGTACAGATGGCGCCGGGCTCATCTTTCCAGGGGATGGCGATGGCGACGCCATTCGCCATTCCCTGCTCCGGCGCCATCTGTGTGTCGGAAGGGGACGCGCGCGCACGAGGTGCGCGCGCGTCCCCTTCCGACGGTGCTGCCGTCCCCTTCCGACGGGCGCCCGGTGCCCACACCGGGCGCCCGCACCCCCCCACAGCCGCCTCGGGTCCCCCCAGCCCCCCTCGAGCGGGAGGCGGACAGTATTGTGTCCGCCTCGCCCGCCGGCCGCCCGGATACTGAGACGCACGTGCGTGGGGGACGCACGCGCGTCTCAGTCAGATGGCGCGCCGTGTTGCTGGCGGATCGCCAGCGGCATGCTGCTGGCGATTCGCCAGCAAGCATAAGGCTTGCCCCATCTGTAGCTACCAAAAGTTAAGATTTTCCAGATCTCCTTACAGAATCACAAGTGAAGTAATTTTCTCCAGTGGATCTTTTATACTGCGTCAGTAAGTAATGAATACACCTGTCCACCTGCCGGTTGGTCTGGGAAACGTGAGCCGTTGGTTGCTCTTGAGAACTGGATTTGGCTACCCCTGACCTAATGCATTTCGACCATTTGGGGTAAACCTAAATATTGTTGACTTTTTATACCACACCCATATTAGTTATATCAGGGCTGGCCAAACAAGTCCTCGAGATTTACCAACGGTCCACGTTTTAGACAACAAATAAAATGTGAAAAACTCATGGCAACCTTATTGATGTCATCCATGTCTACTTTTTGTCAACGTCAATTTTTAGTGTTGACCATGCCAATGTTGACCTTTTGCTTGTGTCGACCTTTCACTGTTGACCTGGGGTATGTTGACCAAGTCCTTTAGTGGTCATTAGTGGTTGACCTAATGACTATTGACCTAGATCAGGCATGACCAACGTTGGCGCTCCAGATGTTGTGAAACTACACATCCCAGCATGCTTTGCCACAGTTTTGCTATTAGAGAATGCTAAAACTATTGCAAAGCATGCTGGGATGTGTAGTTTCACAACATCTGGAGGGCCAACGTTGGACATGCCTGACTTAGATATTGTTGACCCAGGGACCTGATACTGATTGCAGGCAGCATCGATAGAGTACCTTGGCGCGTACACAGTCTACCTACTAAATGCCCATCTGCGTGAACATCGGCATTGCAAATCTGAATCAGGCTGTAGGTCTTATGGAAGTAGGCTTAATACCTATATCACATTTAAAGAAACCTGACTGCCCATTTTACTGTACAAGCCATTATTTTCCTATCCTAGATCATCAAAGGGACTTCTGGAGCTTGGGCAGGTCCATATTATGTCATAATGTCACGTGGTAGTCGCTTAATGCTCCTCTGGGAACGTCTTGGATTCCCAGGATATATTTATGGGGCCCCTTGGGAGGTAGGTGCTTAGGTCGCCTTGAGGAAAATCCTCCTCTGTAAGTATGCCAAGATTGGGAGGGGAGAGGGTTAGGTTGATGGTGGGAGGGGTTAGGTGTAGGCACTTAGAAGGGGGGGTTAGGGTTAGGCTGAGGGGGTGTGGGGTGTTAGGGTGAGTATGAAAGTGTCTGGGTGGGATAAACTCTAGGAAAGGTTCCAGGCACTGGATCCTATGATGCCTGTTTCCAAGACCACTGTAAGGGGTACATTTACTAAGATTTTAGAAGTGGAGGCATTGCCCATAGATAACAATCAGATTCTAGCTATTATCGTCTAGAGCTAGGGTAGCCAACCCTAGTCCTCGAGAGCTACCAACAGTGCATGTTTTGCAGGTCTCCTCACAGAATCACAAGTGAGCTAATTAGCTCCATCTGTGTATCTTTTAAAATGTGTCAGTGATTAATGAGTGCAGTTGTGCAGCAGCTAGGTTGTCTGGAAAATGTGAACTGTTGGTAGCTCTCGAGGGCTAGGGTTGGCTACCACTGGTCTAGAGGGTGCTAGATAAATGATAAGTATGATCTGATTGGTTGCTATGCAACATCTCTCACTACTAAAAAATCACACTTTAGTAAATAAAGGCTTTTCACCATTGGATAAATAATTCCTCTGGTCTGGTATTTAACCGGTGGATCACAGGCCAAAGAAAAAATCAGTCTGAAAACATCCTGAGTTTGACATTGTTCCCCTCAATCCAAAAGACGTTACCATGGCTACCCATTTAAACAAAAAATGTGCTTGATGAAAAAGTTGTGAGAAAAGAAAATCTACAGGGTAAAATTACTAAAACGTCTAAAAACCAAAAAAAGGTGAAATCGCTCATATTGCCGCTGTAAGGGCATGAATAGACGTGCGCAAAGCGTCTATTCACGGGGACTCCCAACTGCCCCCCCCCCTGCCGCTGGACACTGCCAGCCCTGGGTGGGACGTGGGAATGTCCCTAAAAAAAGGGACGTTCCCGCGGACAGCGGGACAGTTGGGAGGTACAGTATGTATTGCTTGCTAATGCACAACATCACCTCTTTTCATATTTAGAACCTTTTTAGTAATCTCACCCCAACATGAGGGCAGAACCAAACAGGAGCATTTAAATAATTAATTAGCAAAATAGGTATTCACTGTTAGGCATCAATAAAACCCTAGAAATCTCTCTAATAGAGCAAAAATCTGCATCAACCGATTCCTGACACGTCTATTTCCGAATATGAGTTTTGGTTTGGCCCAGATCTCTAAGGTATCTATTTACTAAAGTGCAAGTGTAGATGTTGCCCATAACAACCAAAGTTGTTTTTTTGGGTGCCAGCTAGTGAAATCTGGCACGCTGGTGGCCATCTGTATGTCTGTACGTCTCCTTTCCATCAGCAATCCAGTACCCAACTCCGGCCAGATGTATCAAGCTTCAAAAGTGATAAAATGGAGAGTGATAAACAACCAGCCAATCAGCTCCTACCTGTTATTTTTCAAACCCAGCCTGTAACATGACAGGTATAAGCTGATTGGCTGGCTGTTTATTACTCTCCATTTTATCACTTTTTGAAGCTTGATACATCTGGGCCTAACAGCCAACTCTAGATTTGGCAAAGAAGGGTGATAATAGCTTGTTCTGGAAATGAGTGCCTGCCCCAATGTAAATTAACCTGGCTCATCCATTACAAGGAACATCTGTCAGTGCTGTTACATTAAGCTAAACATTTTGTGGAAACATGTTTATTCCTGTTTACTATCAATAAAATGCAAATGAGAGGAAAATGCATTTCTAATTAAATGAGTCAACAACTGTAAAGCAGTAAGACATAATTATCTATTTTTTTTATTTTTAACAAAACTTTATTTAAAGTTTGACAATTTACTTTATTGGATGAAGTGATAATGATAAGGATACGACTTCAGAAATACATATAAAACATATCAATTACTACAAATACTAATTACAATTTAAAGCTTATTAGAGTCTGATCAAACACATTGGGTGGTATTCACATGTTATTTTACGCCCGTTCTCCCATCTAAAATGAAAGAAGATCATGGGGCGATATTCAATTGATCTTTTTTTTTTTTTGCACATATCTTGCTAATTAGTGTCAGGTTTAGCTACGCATGTGCACATTTCAGCTCACCACCCCTGGAACAGTGAGTTGAAATGGTTAGTATTACTGCCTCACAGCACTGAGGTCATGGGTTTGATTCCGACCATGGTCCCAACTGAGTTTGTATATTCTCGCCATGCTTGCATGGGTTTCCTCCGGGTACGCTGGTTTCCTCCCACATTCCAAAAATATACTAGTAGTTTATTTGGATCCTAAAAAAATTAACCCTAGAATGTCTGTGTGGGCGTGTACATGTGGTGGGAATTTGTACCTTGCCGAAACAACATTGACCTCACATCAGTTTTATATAGGACGCATGGGAGACGCACGTCTGAAGATTTAACTCGCAGTATTTGGGTGTAAGCACCAACCAACAGAAAGTGCGGCTGATGTATGCAAAACACAGTACAAGTGACAGGATCAGCGAGGGACAGGTTATTATACATAGCCCTGCTGTTTTCCTCATCTATTACAGAGACACAGGCTGTGCATATACAATAATACCGACAAGCAGCAGATTGATAGGGCCATTTACATGTACAGTACAGTGCAGGGACGTGCAGTCAGGGGAGGCAGGGGAGGCAGAGCCTCCCCTGTCATTAATGATTAATATAATAATACAAGTCAAAGAAAATACTTATGACACATATTATGTGTCATAAGTATATGCTTTGTATTATTATAATCATTTTTACTCTTTTTTAATTAGCTAAGGAGGCATCAAGAGCGATGCCTCCCGCTGTCTATATTAAAGCAGCAGTCACAGGGGCGGGCAGTGGGCAGGGCTGAGCACCGGGCTGTAAAAGCCCATTAAAAAAAGCTGAAGATACGGCACCTGTGGAAGTGCCTCAGTGACAGGGACGTGCTTTCTGCCTATATGAAAGCACACCCCTGTCACTGAGGCAGAAGTGATTGGGCACATTGGTGCTGTCACAGTGACAAGGGCGTGCTTTCATATAGGCAGAAAGCGCGTCCCTGACCGTCACAGTGGGTGCCAGTATAATGTAGCTGGGTCAGTATAATGTAGCTGGGTCAGTATAATGTAGCTATTTGGGGCCGATGGCAGGTTCACATGCACATACAAGATTGCGAGACATATAGTGTGCTCCCGGGCACTCTGATCTGATGAGACACAGTCACACTCAGTCAGCAGTCAGCAGCACTGTGGCCACGGAGGAAGGGGGCGGAGTTTTGGGTTGGGGGCGGAGTTATCTCGGATCACTGCAGCTGCTGGAATAAAGTGCTGCGATGTGGCCGAAGAAGCTGTGGCTGTTAAGGTGCTGTATTGGCTGCTGCATTCTGTAGCATGTCAGACTGCTCAGGGCTGCTGTTAGTGCTGTCCTCCAGAGTTATTAGGAAGACATTCAGGGAACTGTGAAGTAAGTAGCTGGACCCTCCTCAATAAGCTGAGATCTACTCCAGGCTGCCCCCTCCCCTCCTGTCCCCCATGCTCTTGCCTTACCTATCCCTCACCTCTCCTCCCTGTATTCCCCATGCCTCTGGCTTCTTTTTACTAGCACTACCCTCTGCTCTGACACCTGCATTTATTAGCTCCAAGCAGGGCTAATACATCACATTATGCAGCTAACCTTAGGACACTGGGACTGGGATATAGCCCCAGGGAGAAAGGAAAATGCAGCATTAAAATTCAATGCTAACAGTGAGAAGGACATGCAGGAGGTATGGTGACATCTTGCAGGAGCTGCACCCGACCAGCATTGTCTGCTTTTGAGTCCATGCTCTTGTCATCATTAACACCTGGGTATTGCCTGGCAAACATGGCCAAACCGCACTTGATGCGCAGGAGAAAAGCCAGAGTCTCTTAGCACAGGAGTATCTAATCCCAGGTGAAGAGAGACTTCCCTGGTATGTATACAACGCTGGACCACTGGCGCAGTGCAGTCATGTCCCCAGGTCATGTGTTCCTCCTCACCCCCAGGTCCAGTGCCCCTCCTCTACACCCCCCCCCCCTTCCTCTTATATTGGGCCCAGCAACCCCAGAGTCATCAATCCCCCCTTTCCACCCCATCCAACCCATTCTCTATTATGCATGCCCCACAACAATCTTACCCCCTCCCCCCGCAGCCTGACCATAACCCTACCCACTAGTGCCTAAACCCATAACCCCACTACCTAAACCTAACACCCTGTCTAATTTCCTAACCTTCCCTCCCCAGCATAACTCTGTATATACACACTTGCCGAAGCAATCTGTTCAGACAGGGCTACGGAGGGCATTGTTAGTGACCTGTGGGAGTGTGCATATATGGCGATATTTAGCATACACACTGAGCAATATTTTAAACAATATCGTTCTCAGAAGGGGGGAAATTAGCAATATTGTTTAAAATATTGCTTAATGTGTGGGGGGCTTCAGTCCCCCCCCCCCCCCCCATGTTCAATGTGAACGTGCCCCAATGGCTATTAAACCATACCCAAGGTAAACCCCCAACACTTTTTGCCATGCCTATTTTTTCCGTTTCATGCATTGGCAGAAATTCCGGGCCACTTAGTTGAGTCTGCCCCCCAGGCTGAAAGTTGCCAGCCAGCCCCTGATTTGGTGTTTGACTGACGTCACTTTGCCCAGCAAGCCAGCCCAGGCCATCGCCTACCTCGCTTAGCCAGTGCCCATGGAATTGCCCACACAGAACACAGGCCATGTAGCAAGACACTACTACAAACAGTAAGTGAAGAAGCAACTGCAACTCAGATGTCATGTCAGAGTGATAGAAACACATGTCTGTTACTTAAGTATGATATTGCTTTTAATATTTTTTCACCCACTTCAGTGGTCGAAGTGGGATTTTTGAAGTAGGGGTATGAAAACGTTTGATAAAATGTCAGGGGATCTGGTGGATAGCTAAAATTCCAGAAACTTTTGGGATATTGATATTGATAAAGTTAAATACTGTTAATGCCTCCTTTTGCTCTTTAACCATGCATTTTTCACTCTTCTTTACTCTCATCACTCACCCATACACTACACTTCCTCATTCATTTACCCCAACACTTTAGCCCCTGCTTCCATCATTGACCCTGGACCACAGCCCATCTGTCATTTACTCCAGCATTTTAATCCCTACTATCATCACTGACCCATGTACCAGCCCCTGGGCATAGGGCAGCATTGTACCCATGTGTTCCATGTGGCTGAGAAAACTTTTTTTTTAAAGGAACTCATAGCAGAACTCCTGCTACCCTGTCATTGCTGCATTCCCTAGCAGGCTCTATTCCCTCTCCATCACTCCCATCAGGGTCTAGAGCCCCTGCAGACATCCCCGCTGTGTCAAGGTGCTGATGCTGCGATTATTTGTGGTAATGTGTGTCTGGGGGCTGGTTTTTTTAAGTGGCACAGGTGTTTGTGTGTGTTTGTGTTGTCACAGAGGTGTGTATCTTTTTATTTGTGTAAAGTGACAGAGGTGTGTGTTTGTGTAAAGTGACAGAGGTGGAGGTGTGTACTGTTTCTGTGTGTTTGTGTAAAATAAGTGTTTTTAAATGAAGTATATTTGCCCAACGTACTAGCCTCAGGATTTTTTAAAGAGTATTGGGCCAATATACTTAATTTAAAATCACACTTATTTTACACAATCATACAGAAACAGTACACACCTCTGTCACTTTACACAAATACACAGATACACAACACTGTCACAACACATACACAGACAAGTCTGCCCCTTAATAAACTATTACATTTGGCCGCATTTTTTTTTTAAATTGAAAAATGTATGTGGGCAGGCGCCATGGCGGCTGGGTACAGGTTGCTTCTTTCAGCGCTGACAGGCAGGAGCTGTTCTTTATGGCCACTGCTGCTTATGCAGGGGGCAGCTACTGCACCTGCCTGTCAGCGCAGAAGCAACCTGGACCCAGAGCTCCCCACAGAGCCTGTCGGCGCTGGCTCCACCAAGCCAGTGCCTCACCAACCACAAACGTCACCGCACGTCCCTGGTACAGTGCAGTATATTATGTGACTGAGCAGGGCCACCTAGGCATAGACAGGAGCCTGACGGCGGCTGTGAATGAGAACACAGCGCGGGGCACAAAGTAAGTCAAGCCCTGTTATTAAACACGCTACATAAAACCTGTGAGTTGCAGCAAAGGTCAAAAAATGACTTTGGATCCAGTTAAACTAAAGAAGAAGAAAACCGCTTTGGTTCTACCAATTTTATTTTATTCCTACGATGCTCTTGTATTTCTTTATATCTGTTTTGTTCTATTTAACTCCATCTTGTTTGTAAATATTTAATTAAGTTTCCTCCTATAGTATGAGAGGGATCTGTTCAGAGTAAGGATGTCCACCTTACCGACACCGGCATCTGCTGGGAGACCGACACAGGAATCCCAACATCATTTAGAAGGTCAGTTGCAGAATCACGAATGCTGGTATGCTGAATGGTAAGTATGCATGGAGACGGGGAGGGGGGTACTTAGGGTTAGGAAGGTTAGGGTTAGGCAACAAGGTAGGAGCAGGGCAGCCGAGAGGGGGGGGGGGGGTGAGTGGGTACTAACTGCCTAATTACCATTGTCCCTCAGTCCCTCCCAGGTAGCAACAGCAGCACACACCTACAGCCAGGGCCGTTTCTAGACAATTTAGCTCCTAGGGCGAAGGAAAAAAAAATGCGCCCCCCCCCCCCCCCAATACATAACATGGTATCATAGAAATTGCGCGCGCCATAGGGGGTGTGGCTTAATTTCAAAAGGGGTGTGGCTTAATGTAAGGCGTGGTCTAGCAGGAAAACAATTACCTTATATTACACTTTTGCAACCTGCATGACCAGACATTGGTTGCTGCAGGAATTGTTATTGTCCTCCCGCACTTAAGTTGGCGGGCTGAAGGCCACACACAGTGACCTAGTACGCCTCACAGATCAAAGCCAAACAATGACAGGCTACTTAAATCATTATACACTATTTATCCGTGATGCCAATTACACATTACGCCGTACACTGTGATGACGATTACATATTACGCCGCATACCGTGATGACAATTACACATTACACCGCACACCAAGTTGCCCATTAGACCCCACACTGTGATGGCAATTACACAATACTCCCCACATCGTAATGCCCATTACAAATTATGCCCCATGTGCCGCTGCCACACAACTGATGCCGTTTACTAATATGCCCCCACAGTGCCAGATATGCCCCCACAGCGCCACACATATGCCCCCACAGTGCCACAAATATATGCCCCCACAGTGCCACAAATATATGCCCCCTCAGTGCCACACATATGCCCCCACAGTGACACAAATATATGCCCCCACAGTGACACAAATATATGCCCCCACAGTGCTACACATATGCCCCCACAGTGCCACAAATATATGCCCCCACAGTGCTACACATATGCCCCCACAGTGCCACAAATATATGCCCCCACAGTGCCACACATATGCCCCCAGTGACAGAAATATATGCCCCCACAGTGCCACACATATGCCCCCAGTGCCAGAAATATATGCCCCCAGTGCCACACATGCCCCCAGTGCCAGAAATATATGCCCCCACAGTGCCAGAAATATATGCCCCCACAGTGCCACAAATAAATGCCCCCACAGTGCCACAAATAAATGCCCCCACAGTGCCAAACTCACTTTGTCTATGCTGCTTCCGAGGGGAGGGGAGCGCATCTTGCCTCTCTCCTTCCCCTTCAGTGTGTGTACCTGAGCTGAGCCGTCAGCCATTCATATCTCGCGCCCGAGCTCTGATTGGCTGACAGCGGCAGCCCAGTGACTTGAGCGAGGGGACGGAGAGACGCACAATGCGTTCCCCTCCCCTCTCCAGCGTGTAGTCGGGCCGGCCGGGGAGACTACGGCGGCGGCGGAAGCGGCTACAGGGTGTTGGGGGGGGAGACTGCCGGGCGCCCTGGCTGTTTCAGAGGCGGACAAGCCGTGCGGCGCCCCGGGCTGCTGCGCGGCTTGTCCGCCTCTAGAAACGGCCCTGCCTACAGCATGTGCTGTGCCAGCAGGCTCAGCATGAGTGTCTCACTGACAGCATGAAAGCTCATGCTGAGCCTGCTGTCAGCACAGCACATGCTGTAGGTGTGTGCTGCTGCTGAGTTTGGAGTTTTTAGAGTTGTCTTTCACCCTCCTCTAAACATTTTGGGGGTGTGGCCTAAGTGTGGGAGATCACACCTTCCACACTTAGGCCACGCCCAAAATGTTTTGCCGGGGCCCGGCATTCCTCTCGGCTGCCTTGGGTGGGAGGGGGTTATGTATAGATGGTAGGTGTACAGGAGTTACATTGGCAGGAAGAGTTATGGTCAGTCTGCCAGGGGGAGGGTTAGAGATAGGCAGCCGGGTGGGAGAGTTTGGGATAGGGGCGGGCAGGGGAGAATAAGTAAATTACCTGAACCCTGTTAGAATTCTCTCCATAGAGAGGCCTCCATCGGTATTCTGATGTCCGGCATCTCCACAGTACGTATCCCGGATGAGATAACATACTCCAGTGTGTTTAAGCGACTTGAGATAACTATGTCTCAGAATCTTCAAGGCCGCCATAATGATGGGAGATTGACCATGTGTGGGGGGCTCTGGCAGGATATGGTCCCTAGGTTGACCCTATGAAGAAGGTCGATGGGGTTTAGGTGGACACCTGAAATAGGTCGACATGGCTAAGGTGGATGCAACCATTCCGTCGACAATGAGAAGGTCAACAGTCAAAAGATCAATATAAGTTTTTCACTTTTTTTAAGCTGACATGTGCCGACAGGCGGTATTTCAAACCCTACCATCCACTACGACGCGGTGAGAGATTATAATAGTGAGCCGAGCGCAGTACACTATGATGGTGTCCATGTCTACTATTTCGACATTCGCAACAAAAAAGTTTCGCAAAACCAGGGTTGCCTACCCTCCCGGAATGGCCGGGAGGTTCCCGAAAATCGGGTCCCCCTCCTGGCCCCCTGGAAAGGTGGGTACTCCTCCCGCATACCAGAGTACCCCCATCTCCCCCCATGGAAGCGTTAATTTCCCGTGATTCTAGGCTTTCCGGGGGAGGGCAGGGCTTAAGATGCAAATTGTGTCATTTAGCCCCTCAAGACCTGCGAATTGCAGGATTTGCAGTACTAGGGGGTGGGGATAGATGACGCCTACATCAGACCCCACCCCCGAAGTGCTGCTGACAGTCTCCTCTCTGGGCTTCTCCTGGAAAGGAGACTTTAAAAGTAGGCAACCCTGCACAAAACAGATGTGAGCCAAGATAAATATAGCAATGGGCTTATATAAAATTAACTGCACGATATATAGTGAAAAAGATCATTGTATTCCATTGGGATGCGGTCATTCGTCAGACTGCATTTAGGTCTACAGTCATTAGGTCGACCCCACTAGGTCGACTGGCAGGAAGGTCGACCTGACTTAAGGTCGACATGGGCCAATGTCGACATGACTTAAGGTCGCATTTGCATAAAGGTCGACATGAGGAAGGTCGACTGGTCATAAGGTCGACATGAGTTTTTCACTGTTTTTTGAGCCGACATGTGCCGACAGGCGGTATTTCATGCCCTACCATCCACTAGGGCGTGGTGGGAGAATAAAATAGTGTGCCGAGCGCTGCGAGGCACCGTGCCCGAAGCATGGCGAGCGAAGCGAGCGATGCGAGGGTCCGATTCTCATTGCCAACTGTGTCCATGTCGACTGTGTCGACATTCGGATAAAAAAACAGTGAAAAACCCATGTCGACCTTATGACCAGTCGACCTTCCTCATGTCGACCTTTATGCAAATTCGACCTTAAGTCATGTCGACCTTGGCCCATGTCGACCTTAAGTCAGGTCGACCTTCCTGCCAGTCAACCTAGTGGGGTCGACCTAATGACTGTAGACCTAAATGCAGTCTGACGAATGATCCCATTCCATTCCATTACAGTTAAATATCTGATTTCAACATACTGTAGCATATACGTTTAAATACAAGTTTAGGGACCCTTAAGCCCTAAGGAAATTTTAATCATGAGCTGTTACCTTTAGGGTCAAACATGATAGAAATTTAGAAGCTGACTTCTATTTGTGATTTGTATTAGTGGTCATTTAAGGAATATTACCTCACATGGTTTAACAGAAGACATTCCAATGAACTCACCACAGTGAGCTAAACATTATGGGCCAGTTCTAGACAAAGGGGTTATATATGGCTAACGCCGCGCCTCAACGCTTTTATGTCACTGGCGTCCACTGGAATGCGCCCAATGGAGTTCCGTGCTGGAAAAACTTCTGCCCAGTGGGGAATAGAGGCATCTATTCAGCAGAGGGACAGGGGGCATGGCCAGCAGCTCACAGAGCACTGGCCATGCCCCCAACAGCGGCAAAAACAGGGCTTCGCATAAAGACCATGGCCATTCTGTGTAGCCACACCCTTTTCCCTGAGGCCAGGCCCTTTTTGGGGAGTTCGTGTGGCAGTGCTGCGTGGGAATCCCAAATCTGCATACAAGAAAGTTGGGAGGTGTGTAGTGGGGTACCTAAGTCTCCACCCCCTGAATGGCCACACCCTCTGTTCTGGCCAATCCCACTCACCACCATTGTCACTCACGGCTTCAACACCCCTCCTATACTAACCCCAGCAGCTAATCCTCCTCCATCTCCCTTATAGTTAAAGCAATTGGTACCACCTGCCCAGGCTTCCACTGTGTGCTCACTGAGGGGATAGGACAGACAATATGACATTTTTATATAGATATTAATAATCTGGAAACAAAAATAGTTTCTGGGGATTGGCTCTCACAGTGATCATTTCTGCCTTGTAGACACCATGCTCTGGAGCAATGATTCAGAAACACAAACAGAGCACCTTCTCCTGTAACTGGATGATGGTATGAGAGGATGAATCTATTTAGTGGCTCAATTAAGAGTTATAATGAGGACAGATTGCTGTATGTAATTAGCTCATACTTAAAGTGCTTTCACCCCTCCCCTAACTAATCTTGAATCTAAGAGATATTAGCAGTAGTACATAATCTTTGTAATTCCCGGCCATATTTAGGTATTCTGCACCGTGCAGCGTTTACTGGCATCGTACATAAGTACAAGTGCTTTACCCATGATGCCTCAGTCTAGAAAACAATTTCGGACTCTGTAATAAGATTAACACCATCTACTGCCGGTATCAGGACTGGTCATGGACAGATCATCATAGACAGTCATATGGTCGACCACTAATGGTCGGCAGTCAAAAGGTCGACAGTCAAAAGGTCGTCAGGGTTTAAAGGTCGACACACAATAGGACGACATGGTCAAAAGGTCGTCATGAAAACTGTCGACATGCATTTTTAACAACATTTTCAGACGCAACGAGCCATGCGAGGGGACGCAGTACACTTAGAAAGTGTCCCAGTTGACCTATGTTGACACATAGACATCCTAAAAACATTTAAAAAAACTCATGTCGACCCTTTTCCATGTCGACCTTTTGACCATGTCAACCTTTTTCATGTCGACCTTTTAGCCGTGTTGACCTTTTAGCTTTTGACCATGTCGACTTTTTTCATGTCGACCATTTAACCATGTCGACCTTTTGCCTGTCGACCTTTTGACCCTGCCAACCTTGTGACTGTCGACCATTATTTAGTGGTCGACCATATGACTGTCTATGATGAGTCTGTCTATGACTAATACCATAACACTATTGCACACATACTGTCTGAATTCTTATCCCTTCATCACATATAAGATTAAGTGCGGCATCCAATTATCAAGGGTGAATTACCGCTAATGAAATTAACACGATAAGCAGCCGTGACGACACATGGGTGCGAGAACTTTTGGGGAGAAAAATTATTGCGGCTAATAGCATTTCCTTCTTCATGCCCTTCTTCTTCCCAAATTACCACAGTGCCATACAGAGCAAACATAAAAATCAGGGTAACAATTAGGGTGGCCAATTCCAGGATTGGTGAGATCCTGGAATTTGGGCCTAAAATTGCGCTGGGAGCCTGCAAACGGCTCTACGAGCGTGCCCACTTTCTGCCCACTTTCTTGTGAAGTAGACAGAATGGAGAGCGTAATAGCAGTCCGGCAGAGGTGGCATTTTCTTTGCATGGTGATGGAGCTTAATGAATCAATTTATGAGGCCCCACCCCCATCGCCCCCCATCTCATCTCTACACTCGGTATGTCACTCATATCATAGAGTAGGTAAGTATGAGGTACCTGTATGGATGCAGGGAATGTGGATTATAGTGGGCATTCCTTACAAGTAACAGAGCGGTGGTCAGGCAAATGCATGTGGCAAACCAGGATGGTTCCTCCTGTAGAGGTGACTCCTCCTCTTGCGATGGTTCCACCTGTGGGAGTGATTCCTCCTAAGATGGTTGCTCCTGTAGAGACAACACCTCCCTGGATGGTTCGTCCAGTAGAGGTGACTCACCCTCCTGGGATGGTTGTTCCTGTAGAGGTGGCTTCTACATCTAGGATGATTCCTCCTGTAGAGGTGACTCACCCTCCTGAGATGGATTCTCCTGTAGAGGCAGCTACCTCCTCCTGAGATGATTCCTCCTGTGTTGGTGGCTCCTCCTGGGATGCTTCTTCCTATAGATGCAGCTCTCCTTCTTGGGAAGAAGCTTCCTATAGAGGCTCCTTCTCCTCCTGGAATGGTTCTTCTGGTAGAGGCAACTCATCCTTTACCAGCTCCTTCTCTGTGGCTATTTCAAAGAAACATACTATGCAAATGTCAGATGGCATCCTATATGTGTGAATAGAATGTATGAGCATGTTTAGATACCAAGGTGAAAAAGGAGGAAGAGAAGTTTGTATCCTAAAAATTAGCTTCTTATGTTAAAAAAATGTAAATACCCATCTTCTGCGACAAGGTGACCGCATTCATATGGGGAATGTTGTTTGTGCAATGATTTATTAGTGTAGGAAGCCCTCTGAATGTTTTACCTGGATTTTCTTAATTCGGTGACAGCAATGATGCATCTGTTCTCACTTTCTGTTTTAAATTAGGTACAACAAAGTTTATTTTCTGAAACACCTGTGTATTGGGCATGAACATATATTTTTTTCAATGTTCAAATTGCAAATTGAATAATTGATTGTCATGTTAAAGTAAATTCTTTTAACATTACATTACAAAAAAAAATATTTTTCTAAATAGGAAAAACAAAGCGTTTTAGATCAAACCATACTTGCCTAGATGGAGGAGTCTTCTCTACAGGAGGAACCATTACAGGTGGGTAAGTCACCTCTCTCCCCCATCCACTCCCCAAACACCACATGACCCTCCCAGCCCCTGGAAGGACAGGCTCCTCTCCTGACATACCAGCATTCTCGGGCCCAGCTGGCCACTTTATGAGTAAAGTTGGTTGAATCCTATCCTGTATAATACCAGTAATCTCAACATTATACATCGGGGCTCATGGGTTGCATCTCTCACATGGCAACCACACTCCCATAATGCCCCTGTACAAGGTTGGTAAAACCATTGAGGATTGTCCATTGCATAGTTGGCAACCACTGATGGGCACTTGATATATGAGCTACACAGGCAGAAAATCTGTCTGTATTCCACTTCTTCCTGCTGCAAAAAGGTTGAAATGCCTTGAGTTTGCCTAGGAATTGGACAGTAAATGGTTGGAAACAGGTCATGTGGCCTGAAGAATAATGTTTTTATTTACACTGTGCCGATGGTCAAGTGGGAAGCTCATCACAACTCTACAAGCTGGCGGAGGCAGCGTTATGGTGATTCTGTTCATCATATTTGAGCTAATATTAACCACGGAACATACCAACAGTATGCCTAGAAGAATCCAAGTGGTAATAAGGGCAAAACATGGCCCAACAAAGTACAGTACTAATCCGGAGGTCATAGTAATATAATAATAATGAATATATAAATAATAATTTGGTAACTAGTGTTAGAGTTTATATATTAAAACCGAGTTGTTGAAAGGATGAAATCTTCCAACAAGTTGTTTGCTCTTATTGCATTGGATCCCGACTGTCAAAACACCGACAACCGAGTTCCCGATGGCCACCTGCTATTCTCCCTCCCTCCCTCCCTCCACGACCCCCATAGAGGGAGAATAGAATAGGTGGTGAGCGTAGCGAGCCACCGTGCCCGCAGCGTGGCGATCGGAGCAAGCCCGCAAGGGGCTTTGTTGCGCTCACCATGCTGTGAGTCTGGCCAGTCGGGATTCCGGCATCGGGCTAATGACTGTCGGGATCCCGACTGTCGGACCCCTATACCACACCCGTCTGTAACAACCAGTGAGGCCAAGGGACCAAAAAGGGGCCATTGCTTAGGTGCGTAGGTGAATCCAGGATCCACCTACACAAACCCAGATATTCAAGACCTTTGGCGGCACTGAATGGTCTCTCCATAGAAACTTACATACAACCATAGACTTTCACTCTCAGTAATTATAACACACACTCACCTCCCCTGGATATGCTTTGTTGTTGTATAACATCCTCTGCTAGATGTATGTCCCCCCCTTCACTCTTCCCCTTTTGTTCCCTACCTGTTTGTCTTGTAATGTCTCCACTGTCTCATTCTACTTTGTGCACCTGTATGGTTCATTATGGTTCTTTGTGGCCTCATGTCATGATACAGGCGACTGATTTGACTACTACTGGCGGCCATTACAGTTATTTACATTACCTGAATGTTAACATATTCATGATTCTTCTTGGAATACAGTATCTTTCTTTTAATACAATGTGCCCACTGAATGGGCGTATGACTGTATAAGCTCGAAATGTTTGATTTGTATCATTCGACTTCCTTCAAAAATTTATAAAAACAGATGTTTAAAAAAAATTCTAATAATATTTTTTATAAAGGTTCACGTATCATTTAGAATGGGACGGTGTTAGATACATCTTACGAAGGAAATGACACATCTTTACATTTGACACTATTTTCCTATACTCCGCTGTGTCATATTCCTGTTTCCTTAAGAGGGCGGCCGAGAAGCTGTGTCTGCTGATTTCACATATTCATGCAGCTTGACGCACGTGTTTAGGGGATAGTTCAAGGACATCTTCAGAATGCATTTTGTCAATACGCTCAGCAGCCTTTTCCTGTGGGTACATACTTATTTTCAGGTGTCAAGGATGTAGTACAGATAATGTGTTGGGGCAGAACAAGACTTTAAGCCATCGGCTTGATGATTTTCCCCTATGGACATTTCAAATGAGCAGAGAATGTTAACTACATCAGAAACAAGGCTCGGGGACATAGAAAAGGCAACTTAACGGTCCTGTGAGCTTTTCAAAAGAGACGTCTAAATCTTTTTACTGGATAAAAAGTAGCTACGCTCATGACAAGATCGATTCTCTTCACTGACTGAGGATAAGTAAAAGAATTTTGGTTCAGTCTATCAAATTTAACAATCCCCCCCCCCCCCTCCCATCCATGTTTGTGTAAAACAATTAACAATTTGCCCATAAAATAAATTTCTTAAGCCAAATTAATCAACTTGTTTTCAAGCCAAACTCGTAAGTATTTTTTTTTTTTTTTTAAATGACATTTTGTTCCGAAGCTTGGTCATAAATTTAATCATTTGCATTCAATCCCTATGATATTTGACCTAGATATGAAGTAATTTAATTGCAAATTAGAAATCTGGACGGCGCTGGAAATGTTTGGATTGTAAAGTATCGCACAATATTTAATCTCACGTATTTTATATATTTATTTTGGAGATTGGACAACTGGAAAAATGACACTTTCTGATTTTACACTTTCAGCTCAAAAAGATTTACCTGACAAATCTGAGGTTTTGGAACAACATAAACAGCTTGAGAGCGGTAAAAGTCTGGCTCGGGATCCCATGTTATTTATCTGTTTGGAGATTTCCTATCGAATTATTTCCAAACTCTGTCATTACAGTCTGGGTTTTAAGGATATATATGCTTGAGCACAGGTGAATATAGTACCACAGTCAATTTGATTTTATTAACTGGACTAAGTATATCCCTAAAACCTGGACTGTAATGGGCATACAAGGCAACACTTACACAAGGTCAGAGTCAGGGCCAGATTAAGGGCCAGAAGCTTCAAAAGTGATAAAATGGAGAGTGATAAACAGCCAGCCAATCAGCTCCTGCCTGACACGTCACAGACTGTGTTTGAAAAACGTCAGGTAGGAGCTGATTGGTTGGTTGTTCATCACTCTCCATTTTATCACTTTTGAAGCTTAGTGCATCTGGCCCTTCGGGGAGGGGCACAATAGGGGGGAGAGAAGATCCCATGTCGAGGAAGCAGAAGAATCCATGATGGCGACTGTGTTTTGTTGCGTGGCTGCCTCCCCTCTCCGCTGCTGTCGTCGGTGGAGGTTGGAGAGAGGTCAGCAACCCCTGCCAGAGTGCCTATTAAGACAGAGGTGCCCTATGGTGATCACCCTCTTGGCCCCCCACCTAATCCGGCTCTGGTCAACAGTGCAACAGCTGACCTATTTTTTGAATGGTGCATGGCATCATCTATAAAAAAACTGTCCAACTAACATAAGGTTAAATTAGCGAGAACATCAGACTTGCTGAAGAACAAGAGTAATACTCAGATAAATTATCCTCAAGCTCACCTTTCACCCCTATTTAACAGTATAACAGCGAAAGACCATAAAAAACAATTGTCTATATGCTATGCAGCTGATTTTATGTTTCCTACAGGATTAATCACTCTTCTTTATTGGTGTCTACCTCAAGAACAGCAACCTCTAGAACCCAACCGATGAGTGGAGTCATAGTAGTAAGCCAGTAGACATGACATGAGAAAACAGGTATATGGTCATTAGGTGGACCACTGAGGATCTTACAGATGTAGCCCCTGTCATCTTTGCTCGGCTCCTGCCAGAGCCTCCCCTCTGGCGAGCGCCGGCGGACAGGGACTATATTGAACTGGGACGTGCGTGCGTCTCACGCGCATGCGCGTCCCAATCCTTTGTCAACGGGGCAGCGGCATCCTACCCATCTCAGCTTCAGGGAGACGGGCAGGGTTTCGCCAGCCCCTGCCTGGGTGAGCCTGTATGTCAACACTTGAAATATTTTGACATGGCTGAGGTCGGAAATTCAACACAAGCATTAGGTCGACAATGGGAAGGTTCGACAATCAAAAGGTAGACATGAGTTTTTCAGGGATTTTTTTATCCAACATGTGCCGACAGGGGTTTTTTCATATCCTACCATCCACTACGGCATGGTGGGAGAATATAATAGTGTGTTGAGTGTAGCGAGGCACCGTGCCCAAAGCATGGTGACTGCAGCGATGGGCAGCGAGGGGACCCGGCGCACTTAGACAGTGTCCATCTTGACTATGTCGACATTCGAGACAAAAATACATGATAAACTCATGTCAACCTTTTGACTGTAGAACTTCCCATTGTCGACCTAATACCTTTGTAGACCTTCTGACCCTGTTGACCATAGCCTTGTTGACCTATTTCAGGTGTCCACCTAAGCTTTGTCGACCTTCAGTGGTCAAACTAATGCATGTCGACCATCATGCAGTCGACCTAAAGACCCATACTCAGATAACGGTTTTGATTGAGGGGGTATAGATTAATTTGATGCTCACAGAAATGCAATCTCAGGGAAGTCTCAAGGAGAACATCAAAATCATTTCAAAAGCAGATCTGTAGGACTCACACATGTATTCATAACCCATTCATACAGCCGGCCTCCTGCAAGGGTGAAACAATCAAGAGGCAAAGGTTTAAGCAAGCCGAATACATATTTTTTTTCTGTTAAATAAACACAATTAAATCATTTGGGTTCATCGATAAATGAGTAGATTTATATCAAGTTAATATATCAGGTCGACTACTTTTAAAGTCTCCTCTCCTGATTTAGCTGTTCGCTGCCTAGAGTGAACCAGAATAAGGACCAAAATGCGTTGTGCCATAGATCCAGCCTATCTACTGATTGCAGACTGCCAATCATCTGCATTTTATCCAGTAATCACTAAGCAGGTGAGAGAGGAACCTCCCTCCTGTTACATTTTCTCACTGTGTTGCTGGTATAATAAAAGCAGGAGGAAGCGCAGGTGATTGGTCACACCAAACTCTGGGCCTTATTCTGTGGAAGTCGAGTTGCACACACGCCATTTTAGGATAGTATGGCCGCCATTTTGGTTCGCAGAGTTGCGCAAATAAAGTTTCCATACCCGAGTATGTGTGACAAAGTGGACCAGAAGAGTAGCCATACTATCACACATAAATTCATAATAACATACTTACACTAAATGAAATATAGTTAAAGGTTTAGAACGCCACACATAGCTTAGTTAGCCCTGCATACATCTGTCTGTATCATGTTTAGTACCGTTCCGTTCCGTTTCTTATGCGTAGTATTCCGGTCATTGCGAATATTTCGCAATATACACGGCCCGATAGTTATGGACATAATCCATATTCCAGAGACAGTTTCTGTTGAAAGTATGTAACAAAGGAATCTAGATGAAACCGGTTCTTATCACTGCTGACGCCGAAACCATCAAACAAAGGACTCTTAAAGTTCACTCCCCTGGACCTAGCCAAACCAGGTGTATCATCTTACCCCCCAATCACAGCTGACCTGACATACGACCTCTGACCAATGAGAACGGCCTTTGACCTCCCCTTTCTGACCCTATAAGATAGGCGACCCAGAGCAGCCAAAGTCACTTCGGCACATCTACCTTTCCCTGACTTTCTACCGGGCTATAGTTCATCCCTGAACGATAGCGAGCTCTGACCGGACTGCGCTTCGCATATTTGATGAGACGGTAAACGGTTGCATTCACGGTATTTATTCTTATTATATTGTTGGCTGATTGTGTCTTGTATCTGTTTCCTTCCCCCTAGCAGAGCCTGATTATAGTATTTTATTGTTAGTCTATTGTATTACCTGTTAAACCTGTATTTTCTATTCCTGTAACCCCCTTTTGTCCATTAGGGACTTAAATACAACCTTTTTGCGGAGTTCTTATCTCCTTACTTCTATACTGTGGTTTGTGTCTGTTATTCGCATTTTGCGATAAAGGTATATTACGGACACTGTCCTTAAAGGTATATTCGCAGATTAGAGACAAAGTACTGCGAAGGGATCTCTTATTAAGGTATCGGTTCTTGGTGTATAATATACAATAAAGGTACGCTACGCTGCGCTACGTTTTGTTCGCACGTAATTAGGTATAAAAGGTACGTAGGTTGCGGACATAATACGTAACCTGCGCTTTTCACTTATTGTCTCTCTGGTCATATTTAATCGCCATTAACAATTCAGATCTGAGCTCAGTACAAATTTGTTCTCAAAATGGGCAAAACCATGTGCACTGCAGGTGGGGCAGATGTAACATGTGCAGAGAGAGTTAGATTTGTGTGAGTTATTTTGTTTCTGTGCAGGGTAAATACTGGCTGCATTATTTTTACACTGCTATTTAGATTTCAGTTTCAACACACCACACCCAAATTTAACTCTCTCTCTATACATGTTACATCTGCCCCAACTCATAGTTGCCTACCCTCCTGCATTCTGTAGGAGACTCCCTGAAATAAAAGCAATCTCCCTCTCTCTAGTGGCGTAACTATCGCCCCGCAGCCCCCGCGGTGGCGGGGAGGCGCTTGGAAGGTGAGGGCGCCGGGGGGGCTGCGGGGCTATTGTTACCTGCTGCATCTGCCCCGGGACCTTTCGCCAGCTCTCCGTCTCCCTGCTCTCCCGGCTCTGTCTGCAATAAAAAATGTGAAACACAGAAAAGGGCTGCCCCCTTAATGCAGACCGTTTTTGAGGATGCTAGAGGAGGCGGAGGCCTCCTCTAGCATCCCTAAAAACAGTCTGCTGTACGGGGGCAGCCATTTTCTGAGTGACATGTTTTTTTATGACAGGAGGAGAACAGGGAGACGGAGAGCCGCAGGCAGACTGATTCGCCGGCGGAAGGTCGCGGGGCAGACGCACTATGTGGAGGGGTAAGGGGATTGGGGGGGGGGGGTCGAGGTGGGGGGGGTCGGGGTCGAGTTTAGGGGGGGCGTGCAAAAGAATTGTGGCGGGGGGAGATTTTTTCATAGTTACGCCACTGCCTCTCTCCCTCATTAGTCTAGCAATCTCCCTCATGTCACCTAGCCCACATTACACTGTTACATTTTTGGGGAAAAAGGGTATGAGAGACAGATACATTTACATTGAATCATCAGCACCATTTCCCAGAACTTTACCAAGTATAGTCGCTCTTACTAACTGCTTTGGGGCTCATCCACATTTGTAAATAAGTCCATTTAAAAGATTCCTCTCTGATGTAGCAGTACACAGCCACGCTTCTAGGTGCCACATTCACAATCTCTTTTCACAATCTCTCCATATATGGAACTATACACTTCCTTTGGGTGGAGCATGACACGCCCCCCTCAATGGGGCACTGTGCAAAATTTGGTACTTGTTTCCTAGCACGGCCACAATCTTGGGCATCGTGTACCCTTAAGTTAAGGTACACGATGCCCGCGATGGACCTGATTTCCTTTGAAATCAGGTCCATTTTGCCGGCAAAGGAAAAATCGCGGGCATCGCTTCAGTCGGGACCATTAACATTGCCCCCGACGCGACCGACGCGATGCCCCTGATTTTGCCATAGGCTTCAATGTTAAAATAATTTTGAACATTGAAATCGGGAGCATCGCGTCGGTCTTGTGCCATTATAATGGCACAAGATAAGATGGACTTGATTAAGTCCATCTCACATAGTAAAAAATGTGAAATGGGCCAATATGACCCATTTCACATTATATATGGCCCCGTCGTCACCCCACAATTGACGTGAACCCGAAGCGTGGCGAGGGGCGGCGGTGCGCGTCCTCCCACCTTTTCATTCCCCTACTATCCACGTCAGCGTGGAGTTGAGAATATAAAGTGTGGCGAGCGCAGCCTGTGAAGTTATACGCGTCCCCTCGCGGGGCTCGCTACGCTCGCCACGCTTCGGGCTCGGTGGCTCGCTGCGCTCACCACACTTTATATTCTCAACTCCACGCCGATGTGGATAGTAGGGGAATGAAAAGGTCGGAGGATGCGCACCGCCGCCCCTTGCGGGCTTGCTGCGCTCGCCACGCTTCGGGTTGGCGTCAATCGTGGGGTGGGGTTTACGGTGTTAAATTTGGGGGTCTAGGGAATATTTTACATTGAATCCAATGTAAAATCGGGTCCCAGGGACCCTATTCACATTTGATTCAATCAAAAAATTGGGTCGGTCGCGTCGGTCGCATCGCATGCGACCAAATTGCATGCGATGCGACCGACGCAATTTTTCCGACACGACCACAACGATGGAAATCGGGGTGGCCGTGCTAGGAAACAACTACCCAAAATTATATTAACAACTATAATCTCCCTGAAAGTAGTTTTCAAAAGTAGGCAAGTATGCCCCACCTGCAGTGCACATGGTTTTGCCCATTTTCCAAACAAATTTGTACTGAGCTCAGATCTGAATAAGGCCCTCTCTTCTGTAAGTAGTGTTACATGGGGTGATGAGTTGCCAAATCTGCATGAGTCAACAATCGTCCATGACTAGGAACTAATATATAAATCCTGAGATATTTTGTAGACATTTATACAGCTCTATCTTATGCTGCGTGTAGATCAGACTCCCGGCTCTGTCTGTGCGTTCAGCACATTATAAAATAGGTCTGCTCTTCAGAGTGATAGAATCGTGAATTCAAACTGAAGCAGTAAAAAAGGCAACAAGACGGTTTGTTCTAGACAAAAGTATGTTTTATTCTGCTGAGCTGCATTTGTGATTCATATTCATCCTATAGAGAACCAGGAAAATAAATACATACGTCTGCGTTGCATGCAATACAGGTATTTTTGGATTCTGGCAGCATGACTGAATTATTATTAAACAATTAAATAAAATAATTGGTTGGGGCACATTTTAGAGAATTATAAAAAAAAATGCTAAATTCATTATTGTTAAAGGATACAGTAGGATAATTGAATGGTTTGTATCATGGTCTTATATGGCGAGATGTTAGACAGCTAAAAAAATCGCACAATATCGCACATGTTACATTTCTGGCCGGAAATCTCACGTGTTATAGATTGTGAATTTTTAAACCAAGCCAGAAATCACCTGCGATTTATGGTGATTTTTATTAATGGAAGTGTGCGTTTTTTTTTATATTCTTTTTTTTTTAAATGGTGTGGGTTCCCCCTCCCCAGCATAAGCTGCCCCGGGCTCTTTGAGCCAGTCCTGGTTTTCCAAATACGGGGAAAACAATAGTTGGGGTTCTCCTGTATTTAAGAAACCAGCACCAGGCTCCAACAGCCAGCGGCGTAATGCCACAGCTGGTGTACACTTTTTATACAAGGTCCCCTGGCTGAAACATTAACAGCATGGTTGGTCAGCCAATAAAAGGGTCCCCCTCAGGCTCCACCCATCCAGGGCCGTTCCCGGCACCCCTGGACTGTTGGTGCCAGGCTGATTGTTTTGTGTAAGAATAGAAAAAGTTAAATAACATTGGGTTGTGCTGTGGAACTACAAGTCACAGCAAGCCTCCCCTACATGCAGGGACTTGGAGAACCACAAGTCCCAGCATGCGGGGCATTAATGGGCCTGATGAGACTTGTAATTCCGTAGCATGACCAATATTAAAATCAAAATGCAATAACACCCCGAACGGTACAGAATTAATATCATACATGCATACACACATTCACACATGCAATCATACATACTGGGACTCCCCTCAACCAATCAGTGCTGAGCTCCAGAGGAGCTCGTCACCTGATTGGATGTAGTCAGTGGTTATAAATCCCAGTTCCAGCTGTTTCATCTTGATGGTAGGACCTGGACTTTACAGTAAAGCAGGGCCATCTTTTTGTATGGGCTTAATGGGCACTTGTATCCTGATATCTGAGGATCCCCTTTTTCCTGGGATACCAGAATTTTGAAAATCGGCCCTGGGGAACTGGAGATATCCAACTTCAAAGCAGCAGTCCACATCCGACCTGTTAATTGCACTTCCCAGTCATATTTCTCAGGTTCTCTCTGACTTTCTGAGAGTATATTCCGGGACTCTCCCCTTTCTGTCGACACTAGCGGCTTGTCTCTATCGTGCCCAGAACCAGAGATATCAGCCTTCCAGCAGCAGCAGCCAGTCCAGCTCCAAATGTCTGGTGTACAGTTTTATATTTTTGTCAATGGATTGCTCTGGCTCCTGATCTCCTGGCTCCTGATCTCTGATTAGCAGAAGTTACTGCTCCAGGTCCTACATGCTGAGTGGAAGATAGAGCACCCACTGCCACCTGTGGGACATCAAAGCTGCTGCTGATAGCACCCCCCACCCCTAGGAGGGGAGAATGGGTAAGGGCCCCAGTGCATTGCTTTGCCCAGGGGCCCACACTGCTGTTAAGATCGCCCTGAGTACAAAGATCACCCTGCTGGTGGCAAGCTCGGGTTGCCTGCACAGCACAGCGGCTCGTCTTCTCTCCTGTGGGCAGCAGGCTTTCCAGAATCACGTCTAAAGCTGTCAGTCAGAACAGGGAAAGGTGTTGGTGCAGCTTGGACCCATACCAAATCCATCTTTCACCCATGCTAAAAGGATCGTGTCCCACCTGCTGATTTATCTGGTGTCAGTCCTACCATCGTGGAAGTCCCATGCCCACCTGATCCTGAGCCTTATTGCTTACAGCAGCTTACCACGCAGCCATCAGGATAATTACCTCAAGCGATGTCCAGGACATATAAAGCGGCTCAGAGGACTCCTTTTAATTTGGACGAAAGCAGGGATCAGTGCAGGTTACAAACACATCCAAGGGGTGAATATCATCATTGTATTGGGCCCCAGCCTTAATTCATACTACTACCGTTTTTATTACATTTGGTGCTTTTTATGTGTTTTTTTAAGTGTGTTATTATTTTATGTGATATTAAATTTGAAAATTATCATTGAACTGCTTGTCCCTACATATATATCTAATTAGGGGCAGCCTATGGGCAGCAATGGGGGAAAGACAAATAAAATAAAATAAAAAAACCTTACACCCGGAAAACCTTGTAATCCTCTCTTCAATGGAATGGAATCATTGGGTCTACCAAATGTTGGTTGACAGTCATTAGGTCAACATGATGGAAGGTCGACAGGGGTCTAGGTCGACATGGGTCAAGGTCGACAGTTGTCTAGGTCAACATGGGACAAGGTCGACAAGTGTCTATGTCGACACATGCGTTAGGTCGACATGGGTTAGGGAGACAGTCAAAAGGTCTACACAATCGACATGGACACAGTTTTAAGTGCACCGCGTCCCCTCGCATGGCTCGCTGTGCTCGCCATGTTTCGGGCATGGTTCCTCAATACGCTCGACACACTATTATATTCTCCCACCACGCCCTAGTGGATGGTAGGGCATGAAATATCGCCTGTCAGCACATGTCGGCTCAAAACACAGGGAAAAACCCCATGTCGACCTTTTGACTATCGACCTAACCCATGTTGACCTAATGCATGTGTCGACCGTGTCCCATGTCGACCTAAACACCTGTCAACCTTGACCCAGGTCGACCTAGACCCCTGTCGACCTTCCAGCACGTCGACCCAATGGTGTCAACCTAATGACTGTCGACCATCTTATGATCAACCATATCCCTCTTCAATAGTGAGAACACTTTTCATGTAGGCTGCTACTCCACATTGCTCCCCCCATTCTCTCCCCCAAGATGCAGCAATGCAGCTAAATAGACTAGCAGGATGGGGCAGGGCAAGGCTAAGCACGGTGGGTGGAGTTAAGAGGATGGGATGGAACAAAATAGGGAATAAAATGGCGCGCAAATAAAATATATGCAATCTGTGACATTGAAAAAAAGGGATAAAATAGGCATAAGAGTATAAAAGGGGAATAAATGGGCGTGATAATTAAGGCCAACTATAGCAGATTAGACGTCTAAACTCAAACATTTGAATAGCAAACCCGACCATCACTTCAAAAGATGTCAGATGCATAAATTTGATGGGTGTGGAAATAATTATGCCCAAAAGTAAACATTTGAATACTCCTCATGCGGTCAGGTGTAAAAAGTATCATAACATGTTAATGCTGCTGTAAATTGAGACATTGCTGCATATTAGGTGCATCCCCCACGACAGCAATGTGCCCATCTAGGACTTTTCCCAGAACAACTATCCACACCACTGCCAAACCGCTGAGAGGGAACTGAGCTGAATGGAGTGTCTTACCGTCACCCAATCCCATATTCTAATCAAGCATCTACGAGATGAGATTAAACAAGTTGTGTAGAGATCCATCACCAGTTACTTTGTAAGAACTATGGGATATATCAAAGTCAACGAGATCCTTTTCCTGTAGAGTGATAGACTAAGGTCTAATGGTAACTGAATGTTTGGGATTGGCTTTGGGTTGAATGGATAATGTCTTGGTTGCATTATAGCAGACAGAGGGTTGCAGTAAATGGATTGTAGTCTCAGACGGGAGAGTGGTGTACCCCAGGGATCTGTACTTGGACTAGTTCTTTTTTAATATCATTATTCGTGACATTGCAAATAGTATTGATGGGAAAGTATGCTTTTTATGCAGATGACACAAAGGTATGCAACAAGGTATACACAACAGGAGGCGTAAAACAAATGAATGATGATCTAGTTAGACCAAAGGTCAAGAGTGTGGCAACTACTCAACAATACTGAATAGTATTAACAGCACATTCATGCAAACTACAGAGGAGAAAAAAGATCTAGGAGCCACTATTTTAGATGACATAAAGGCAGGTAAGCAATGAAGAAGGCAAGTTGCATAGGGAGGTCAGTAGCAGGAAAAAGGAAAGAAGTAATAATGCCACTGTATAGGTCATTGGTACGACCTCATCTAGAGTATTGTGTTCAGTTCTGGAGGCCACATCTCAGAAGGATATAAATACATTACAGACTGTACAATATGGTAACAAAATTGTGCAAGGTCTACAACACAAGACGCATCTAAAAAGACTAAGGGGCAAATTTATTCAGCTTGGTGAAGAGACAAACTGGAGATAAAGCGGAGAAGAGGTAAATGGAGATCAAGCACCAGCCAATCAGCTGTGTTTGAAAAATACAGTTGAGAGTTGATTGGCTGGTGCTTGATCTCCTTTTACCTTTTCTCTGCTTTATCTCCAGTTTATCTCTTCTCCAAGCTTAATAAATTTGCCCCTAAAACATCTTAATGTGTATGGTTTGGAGCGGAGGATGGAATGGGGGCTTTAGGGAAAATTTGTAGAGGATAAGTGGAAAAGCCTCCCATCAGGGGTGGTAGAGACTAATACAGTATAATAATTTAAACATGTTTGGGATAGGTATAAGCAGTGGCGTGGCTACATATGTGGCAGACCCTGCGGCGGCTTGGGGGAGCGGTGCCAGCGGGGTCTGTGGTGGGCGCCGCTGGTTGAACTGACAGGCGACCCAGGCAGCAGTGAGCGCTGAGCTGGTCCTTCCCTGTACATATCTAATGAGCGGGGACCCAGTGCAGTGAATGAGCGGGTCCCCGCCACATGCATATGTAATGAGTGGGTCCTGCTCATTAAATATGCACTGTGTTGGGTCCCTGATTATTAGATATACATGAAGCGGGACCAGCTCAGAGCTCACTGCTTCCTGGGTCACCTGTCAGCTCAGCCAGTGGCACACATAGTCCATCGCCTCACTCCTTCGGGGGGTTGAACTGGAATTTTTTTGGGCAGGGGGGAGAAGAATTTCTAGCTACGCCACTGGGTATAAGTCTCTCTTTATAAAGAAATAGGGAACAAATAGGGTTGAAATTTAACATAAGATTATAAAAGGGACAGACTAGATGGGCCCAGTGGTTCTTATCTACCGTCACATTCTATGTTTCGGTTAGATATAGAGAATTTTTTGAATATAAAAAAAATTCACTGTACAAAGTCTACACATTCATCAAACATGCACATCTTCACTACGTTCTTCTTCAATTCTCGGCCTTGCTCTAACTTGTGCCAGGCTACCAGCTCCTCATTATAGGAATTTTGGAACAACTAATCTCAAGGTTATTGAAACAGCTGCATCATCATTCAGAATTAATCTACTAATGGTTATGTCTGTAACAATGCCATTATCAATTATGTAGCCCAGCTGTGATGCAGAAGTTTGTTTCGGTAGAACGATGCCTGGAAAATGAAGTCTGGCTGGTTCACAAATTCAGCCATGTGTAATTTGTACAGGGAAACCTCTGCTCTTATTTGTTATAGGGAGACAAAGATCGCACTACTTGTGTCAACATTAGATGGAGATTTATGGGTATAATATAGACAAATCATTTTCTCACCCCTTTTCTGTTAACTTTTTTATTGGTTTATTATATTGTAAATGAAACATAATAAATATACATTGCAGTTTTTATCATAAAAAATAAGAAACATGTTTGAAAACAATTAAAAAAGATTAATCATACAATTAGATTTATATTATAATTTGTGAGTGCTATATAAAGGCATTATTTTTTAATGTAAGCATGGGTTTTCTTAACTAGGGAGCCAACCCCGCACGGAAGTGCCGTACACAGTAATAATAATAAATAATAGTAAGTAAAAATTAATAATGCCGGGCAGCGAAACGCCGTATGGCCAAGAAGCCGTGCCATACACAGAAATTTACGGCCACAGCCCAGCAGCCGTCCTTTCAAGTGGTGACATCCGGCTGCAACCCAGCAGCCGGGTCGGTCACGGCCCGGCTGCTGGGTTGCAGCCGGATGTCACCACTTGAAAGGACGGCTGCTGGGCTGTGGCCGTAAATTTCTGTATATGGCACGGCTTCTTGGCCATACGGCGTTTCGCTGCCCGGCGTTAGCCGGAGCGTGTGAAATCGCCCTAAGGGCTGGGTTCAGATCTTGTTTGTGATGAAATTAGTAAAATTAAATGAATATGGTAAAGTCTCTATGGTGATGTAAATGATGGTTTGGTTAGTGGGTTAGACATTGACAGCATTTCATTAGTATAAATGTTCTTTCTTAGTTGGTATTTAGGGATTACTATCAGAACGACATCATGATGTTAAAGCACACTTATATAGACATAGATGTCCATATATTTACTACTCCTATTGCGGTGGGTGCAGCCAGTGCTTAAAGTGGTCCTGGAGAGGTGGTGGAACTCATTATGCCACAAGGCACGCTTTACCACTGCACGCCGAAGGGGCGCAGTGCAAAAAAAGGGGCGTGGTCGCACAAGAAAAAGTAGCACAATAGCATTTGCATTACACCATATGTAGTGTTCCTTATTCACATTACATCACAAAGTAGTGCCCCTTACATACAATGCCAACTGGTAATATATCACCTGCATAAAAACATAGGAGGTCACAGACTCACTGCACATACAAATTGATATTGGCTGTTAAGGCTGAGAACTGTAAGTGCTGTGCAGGGAGAACCAGGGCCGGTACAAGATGTTACTCACTCTGTCCGTCCCATACCCGTGGAACATTGGAAAGTTCTGTAGCTCCAGCCCACTTTAACCCCTGGGTGCAGCAATGCTGGCTTGTAACAGATGCAGTTAAATATGCATAGGTGTCCCCCTGGGCATTAGTTTAAATGATAGCTCCTGGCTTGGTTAGCACACCAATCAGCCAAAACAGGACTCCATCTCTGTAGTAAGAACCTTCGGTGGTTATCAATAAAAAGAGCTGGTACCAAAAATGTCCTTTGTCCACTTACACGTCTCTCCGCCTTAAGGAACTCGGTGGCTTCCTCAGAGAGTGCCTTATATATTTATTATTTACAGTAAGTTGGTTTTTATTTTAGCGCAGTCTTGGTTCTTTTTTGTCTTGTTAGTCTTTATGTGGTATGAGTACCTACATCAGACTGCTGCCTAAAAAAAAAAACCCATTGCTTTGTATTACCTTTATGCATTGTTATTTACATTTGTATTTTTATTCATTCATTTTTTATATATATTTATATATATATATATATATATATATATATGTTATATATATGTTCTAAATCCCCTCTGTTGGTTTATTGCACAGTGGTCCTCTAGCATTTAGCCATCTTTTCTTTTTTTATTCAGACCTGTTCGCTAGGCCGAGGACACGGTCCCTCTCATGTGTTGCTTTGCTTGCCATGCTTTGGGCATGGTGGCTTGTTCCTAATTGTCCACGTGGATGGTAACGCATACAAAAATAAATTCATATCAACCTCTCATGTGTCGAGACGGCTGTTTAGATGAGCAGCCACTGAGGAAATCAAAGATGCACTGGTCACGTTTGTTTCTGTTGTTCTAATGGAGATGATCCAATTTTCCAAATATTTTGCAAATATTAAATGCAATTTTCTTTTTAATAAAACCATTTTGCCTGAGTTTCGATAAACGTTCTTCACCTTATTAAATAATGAAAAGCCCAGACAATTTCTGAGGTTTGATTTTGCTACTGCCCTTTATCTAAAACACCAGTGCTGCCTTCTGACTATAACATCAAAGAATTTTTCAGAATTTTATTTATTAAAAATCTTTTGCAAATTTTCCAAAATGTCAGAGATAATGGGGGACATTTAATAGGATGAGAGATTCAGAAAGTGAGAGATTTGGTAAGAAATATCCAGTTTTTTTAAAGCGGCAATCATTTACACCGCACAACCAGTTTAATTTTGCAGTGTAAATGATTGCCACTTTAAAAAAAATTGGAGATTTCTTGCCAAATCTCTCACTTTCTGAATCTCTCATACTATAAATTGCACTCTATAACTTTTCTGTATGTTTTTTTTTTAATATAGCAATGACATATCAATAAAGAATTGTAGTTGAGGAAGATTTTAGAGGCGCAGAATTTGAACAGGATATTACATCTAATGTTCAAACATTCTACGAGTTTTCGCAGATAGCCAGTTTACAAATAAACTTAATTAATTAAAGGAGTCGCTAGAAGCCCGAGGCTAAATAAGCCTCCAGCAATAGATATTTTAAAAAAAAAACAGTACATTTTTCAAAGATTGGGCAATGTTGCAAAAAAACATTTTTGAATCTTCCAAAACTATTCATCTTCTTTGATGAGGATATTGGCAAACTAAAGACAGAATTATTTATTTTATTTTATGTATAACCAGTTATTTATATAGCGCACACATATTCCACAGCGCTTTACAGAGAGAATATTTGAACATCCACATCAGTCCCTGCCCCAGTGGAGCTTACAATCTATATTCCCTACCACATGTACACACACACACAGACATTTTAGGGTTAATTTGCTGGGAGACATATTTTTGGATTGCGGGAGGAAACCGGAGTACCCGGAGGAAACCCGCGCAAATACGGGGAGAATATAAAAACTCCACACAGTTAGGGCCATGGTGGGAATAGTACCCATGTCCTCAGGAGCTGGTTGGTTGTTTATCACTCTCCATTTTTATCACTTTTTAAGCTTAGGGCATCTGGCCCTGTATATGCAAATATTTGCAATATACTGTAGGTCTCATCATAATTGACCATGATATTATACTCTTCTAAAGGACATTACTTTGGCTTTTGTTCTTGATGAACAAAGCCATGGTAATATCCTTTAGTAGAGAATAATTACATAGTTAATTATGATGAGACAAGTATTTCAAATATTGGCATCAATATAGTCTGAGGTAGCCAGCTTTCTGCCCTCGAAATGTGTCACTAAAGTTTATGCTTATCCAATCCCAACATGCCTTGTGTTGGACGGAAAAAAAATCTACTGTGTCCACGTCATTTGCAATTCCATGCATTTGTCATTCTAATAAATGTTCCTGGGTGATGATAAAAGATCTTCAATTGTTAGGATCTGCACCATTAAAGGTTTTTGGGTACTTATGTACTAACTGGGCTGCCGATTTTAAAATCGGGTCCATCGCTTCGCATCGCATCCGACCATATCACATGCGATGCGATGCGATGGACCCGATTTTTCCATAGGATTCAATGTTAAAATGGACTGAGTCCATTTTAACATGGAATTCAATGGGAAAAAGGGTCCTTTTCATACCCCTACTATCCAAGTAGGCATGGAGTTGGATATAAACACCGAGCCCGAAGCGTGGCGAGCGGACACAGAATACCGTCCGCTCGCCACGCTTCGGGCTCGGTGGCTCGCTACGTTTGCCACAGCTCCAACTCCATGCCCACTTGGATAGTAGGGGTATGAAAAGGACCCTTTTTCCCATTGAATTCCATGTTAAAATGGACTCAGTCCATTTTAACATTGAATCCTATGGAAAAATCGGGTCATCGCATCGCATCTGATTGTATGCCTTAAGTTAAGGCATACAATCAAAAAATCGGCAGCACAGATAATACATAAGTACCGGTTTTTGGAAGGGAGCGGTATTATGTTTTTTGGGGGGCATTATGTAGTTGGGGGCTAATGATGTGAATTGGAAGGGCACAATATGGCTGGGGTGGCTACATGTTGCTAGAGGGCAGGCAAGATATGACGGATTTGGTATGAAATCCCGATGGTCAAAATATATGTCAGGATTTTGTCCTTGTCGGGATTTTAAATGTTGCGATTTTGACACAGTCGGAATTTTGACCCAGTCGGGATTTTGACCGTCGTGATTTTGACTGCATCCCGATATGACTACAGCACATAGGGCCAAATTAAGTACAGCAGAAAAGCGAGTCATGTTGTGTCTGAAACACACCATGTTGCCATGCAAGGTGATTTATATTGTTTCTCTGCAGGGTAAATACTGTCTGCTTTTGCATGTAGCCCCAGACAGTTTTGTTTTTTTACACTGCAATTAAGATTTAAGTTTTAACACACTCCACCCAAATCTTAATCTCTCTGCACATGTTACATCTTCCCCACCTGCAGTGCGAAATGGTTTAGGCCATTTGCATGCATTTTGATTGGCTAGCAAAGCTGAATCAGGCCCTCATCTCTGCATTGTGTCATGTCACAAGTATGCTCTCTGTATTGGGGTGTCACAAGAGTGCTCTTCATTGTACTGTATGCTTAGTCAAAAGAAAGATGAAACCAAATGAGATGGATTCATGTACATTTTGTATTTTACCAGGGCTTAACAATTTCTCTATAGATAACTACACCATGATTTTCGTCAAAGCCTAGATTTGTGTTAATGGTGCATTAGTAATGGGACTCTTGTATTTTTCCCAAAACCAAAGTTGCACCAAAGTTGCCAACCCTCCAGTGTGTTCTGCACCCGCTGTCATCCACTGCTTCTCTCTGCTACGGTCACCCTTTGCTGCTGCTTGCTGCCTCTCCCTGTCACCATCTACCTCTCCCTGTCATTCTCTGACTTTACCTGCCTCCCTCTGCCTCTCCCTGTCACCATTTACCTGTCCCTGCCTCCCTCTGACTCTCCCTGTCACCGTCTACCTCTCCCTGCCTCCCTCTGCCTCTCCCTGTCACAATCTACCTCTCCCTGTCATTCTCTGCCTTTCCCTGCCTCCCTCTGCCTCTCCCTGTCATCATCTACCTGTCCCTGCCTCCCTCTGCCTCTCCCTGTCACCCTCTGCCTCTCCCTGTCACCCTCTGCCTCTCCCTGTCACCATCTACCTGTCCCTGCCTCCCTCTGCCTCTCCCTGTCACCCTCTGCCTCTCCCTGCCTCTCTCTGTCACCCTCTGCCTCTCCCTGTCACCATCTACATGTCCCTGCCTCCCTCTGCCTCTCCCTATCACCCTTTGCCTCTCCCTGTCACCCTCTGCCTTTCCCTGCCTCCTCCTGCCACTCACTGTCACTCCCTGTTGCCCACTGCCTCTCTCCGGGGGGGGGGGGGGGGCAGCCAAATCATATTTTTGCACCTTGGTCCACCTCGGCTCTCACAAACTTCCGCCCCAGTCTGGTAACACATTTTGCTATAAAGGAATACATTTATCATTTATGTACCATAACACTCCTTTTGGTGTAATTTGCCAAAGGTGGGATAATATCTGAATTTCCTAGATAGATTTACTAACCTTATCTTAATCTATTCCTATGCCAAGTCCATGCATCCATATGTGGCTGCTTTTAAATAAATAAGGAAAAGAGAACCTCTTTACCAACTGAGGTGATCTTCATTTTCCCTGCTTTACCCATGTACACAACTTATGTTGGCCAATTTCTTTTCTGTTGACCAAATAAGGCCAATTTGCTTATCAGAAAGCCACCCTGATCAGAAGTACTTTGCGGCAATGTCAGATCAGACCGATCCATCTGTTCCATATGTGGACATTCACTAATCACCTGGAATAACCTGGTCTGACTCCATATTAATGAGCTAAAACAAACGTTTGCCATTTATTCTTGGCAACAATATTATATACACAAAAAAAAATAAACGGTCATTAAAGTTGACTTGTTATTTGCATAACTGTCACCTTTTTTGAATGTATTAATTGTTCCATGGTTAGACCTGTAAACCTTTCTCTGACAGGTAGACAGCAGCTGGCCCGGGTAATTAGTACCGCCAGCCTCTCACTGCCCTGCGCCACTGCTTCCTGCTACCATGTTGTATGTGGAAATATGGATCCAGTGTATTTCATAGACACCACTTGTTTAACAGAGGAAAAGTCCCTAAATAAAGTACATTTATTTTTTTTCAACTTGTGAATGAATAAAATGATTGACTCTATGCTTCCCATTTATTTACTCGGTACTTATGTATTATCTGGGCTCCCATGTTAAATGCACCCCATTTTTTCATACCCCTACTATCCAAATACGCATGGAGTTGATTTTATATAGTGTGGCGAGCGCAGCGAGCCACCGTGCCCGAAGCGTGGCGAGCGCAGCGAGCCCTGCGAGGGGACGCGGTCTCATAAGAAAAACGGGAGCCCAG
The DNA here is from genome assembly GCF_055691185.1 of Crinia signifera. Taxonomy (NCBI): domain Eukaryota; kingdom Metazoa; phylum Chordata; class Amphibia; order Anura; family Myobatrachidae; genus Crinia; species Crinia signifera. Next base: position 29,441,655 of record NC_139224.1, read on the forward strand.
ATATTACATAAGTACCATTTACTCTTTACAGCCAAGGTATTATGACAGTAACTGAGTGTGAGTCCCTCTGAATCAGTCGTTACTCTGGGCCTGATTCAGAAAGGCTTGCTGCTTAAATGCTGGCCACCGCCCAGCCGAATGTCCCATCCCCCCGCCATCACCACCCTGCTGCTGCTGCTGCTGCCGCCGAATCCCCTCGGTAACATGTGAGAGGCTGTACACGAACTGTACGGCTGAAAGGGGAGAGACATCATTTAATGGTCACCTTACAGAAATAAGAGTCTGTATGTGACTGTAAATGTAAATAGCCAGTGATGTCACAGAAGTCCGAGGTGGTAACCAATCCCAGCAGCTTATCCTGACTCCTCTCTGACTCACCTCGCCATTTTAAATTCAAATACTCACACACAAAGCTTCAAATGGAGAGTGATAAAGAGCCAGCCAATCAGCTCCTGCCTGGCATGTCACACACTGTGTTTGAAAGATGTCAGGTAGGTGCTGATTGGTTGGTTGTTTAACACCTTTGGAGCTTAGTGCATCTGGCCCTGTATCCTCTGAACGTAGATCAGGGGTGATTCAGATCCACTCGTAGTGGGCCGAATACGCTCCCGGGTCCAATGTGAGGGGTTTGCCCATGAACCTATATGCGCATGGGCAAACCCCTTGAGCGAATGCCTTCGGTGAGTTTCCAACTCACCAGGGCATTTGCTCATTGGGTTGGCGGCCAGGAGGTGGGCGCAGGAGACCACCCAGGGTTTTATGGGAGTGCCCCCAAATATGGTGGGCACGCCCATGAAAATGCTGGCCGAACACCTGTGAAATCGTTCTATGATGAGTGGGGCAGCAGGTGGCGTTTACCTTCTTGATAGGCTGCGAACATACGCAGTCTAGCGAACAGGTCTGAATCACTCACTAAGGCAGAGTTGGTTACAAAGTGCTCAGAGAAGAAAAACTATTTCCGCACATTTGCATTTACCAGTATAGGCACCCTCCAGTGGCGTAACTAGGGCTCCGCAGCCTTAGCGGTGGCGGGGGAGCAGGAGCCACTGGGGTGCAGGGTCACGTCACTCAGGGAGGCTGCCAGGAGCCCTGTGTGAGAGTCTGCAGCAGCAGCCAATATAAGGATATGCAGACATGAACCATCCATGGGGCGGGTCACTGAGCATCCTCACACAGACAGCCAGAGAGTTCCCCCTTCCACTCTGCCTGAAGCTCCCCATTAGTCATTTATACATATGAAAGGAAGGGGGAGAGTCGTATATATAAAGATAGTTTGTGTGCATTAGTAAGATAAGTTAGTATCTCTTTAAGAACCTTGCAGTAGAGAGCAACATGTGATCAGGAAGTGAAGACATAGAGGAGAAGGACAAGGATGAGCGCAAGCATGTGGGGACGATGTCTAACTGTACTCATGCAAAAATCACTTATAAATAGGAAATTAAATACCTAATCTTTAGATTGCAAGACGCATTGGAATAAACCACGGTATGTCAAGATACAACACCTGCCCGCCACTCCCCCTTACTCTGTGGCTTCCACTCCGGCGCTCCCCCTGTCTTGCGTTGCTGTCTTGTAGAGAGCAGGATTTTCTCCTCACGGGCCCTGATGGATGAAAGCAGCGCAGGTACTGTTCAGTCTGTACCTGCATTCAGGGCCGCCAAATGGGGGGTCTGTGGGTACAGCTGTCCCAGGCCCCGGCCTCTGGAAGGGCCCGGACAGCTAATTTTGCCAACCACAATCCCCCTGACTGCCTCTGCTGTGCTGCGCTCAGTGTACTGTACAAAGCAGGTCCCGGAGTGCAGGCTTATTTAACCCAGGATGCCGGCGGCCAACTAAAATGTCTGTAAAGACTTGTCCCATAAGCTGACAGTCGCCTGCTGTATAATGGGTGTTCCTGTAAAACTTCTTTCCTGCCTTGAAGCTTTTGTGGTAGCTGAATAAAGTTATTCTAACCCCAGCTAGCAGAATCTCCACATTTATTTATTGAAAAAAAAAAAAAAAAAAGGAAAAAAAAAAGGAGAATTTTTGTTGGAGTACTCTTGGAAAAAAAAAACTAGTTTTTATTGATTAAAACATTTCAGGGTACTTATGTAGTATCTGGGCTGCCGATTTTTTGATTGTATGCCTTAAGTTAAGGCATACAATCAGATGCGATGCGATGCGATATCGCATCGCATCGCATACGACCATGCGATGCGATGCGATGCGATGACCCGATTTTACCATAGGATTCAATGTTAAAATGGACTGAGTCCATTTTAACATGGAATTCAATGGGAAAAAGGGGTCCTTTTCATACCCCTACTATCCAAGTGGGCATGGAGTTGGATATAAACCTGTGGCGAGCGTAGCGAGCCACCGAGCCCGAAGCGTGGCGAGCGAAGCGAGCCCCGCGAGGGGACGGTATTCTGTGTCCCCTCGCGGGGCTCGCTACGCTCGCCACGCTTCGGGCTCGGTGGCTCGCTACGCTCGCCACAGGTTTATATCCAACTCCATGCCCACTTGGATAGTAGGGGTATGAAAAGGACCCCTTTTCCCATTGAATTCTATGTTAAAATGGACAGAGTCCATTTTAACATTGAATCCTATGGAAAAATCGGGTCCATCGCATCGCATCGCATCGCATGCGATATGGTCGGGTGCGATGCGATGCGATGGACCCGATTTCAAAATCGGCAGCCCAGTTACTACATAAGTACCGAAATTTGAATGGGTATTTTGTATTTTAAAAGATTTGATAACAGCATAAAGCAAGGGGGTCCAAACTTTTTGCGACAAGGGCCATATTTGGTGAAGTGTAAATGTGTGGGGGCCGACCATTCAGCCTGACATTCTTTGAATCATTAATCACATCAGAATGGTCCCCCACTCTGTCCCCATTCACTCTATGTCCCCCAGCCTGCCCCTTCACGGTATTTCTCCCAGCCTGCCCCCAGTCACTGTATGTCCCCCAGCCTGCACCTCCTTCACTGTATGTCCCCCATTCACTATATGTTCCCCACTCAATGTATGTTCCCCACTCTGCACCCATTCACTCTGTCCCCCAGCCTGCCCCCCTTCTCTTAATGTCCATTCATTGCCTCCATTCATTGTATGTCCCCCAAGCCTGACCGTCCTTCACTGTATGACTCCCATTCACTGTATGACCCCCATTCATTATGTACCCCACTCTTCCCCACATTCACTGTATGTCCCCCAGCCTGCCCCTGCTCCCCCTTCTCTGAATGACCATCACTGCCTCCATTCACTGTATGTCCCCCAGCCTGACCCTCCTTCACTGTATGTCCCCCACTCAGCCCACTCCCTTCTCTGTATGTTTCCCAGCCCCTTGTGTGAACCAGAGGAAGGAGAGGCAAAGCAGGCACTGCAAGGACAGCAGATGCTTGGGCTCCCGCTGCTGCCCTCCTCCGCTCTGCATGTTACGTGAGCAAGCTTCCCCCTTGCCCTCCTCACACACTGCTGTCACTGTGATTGTGGAGTAGGGTGATAGACAATTGCAGCAGCAGGGGTAGGACGCCAAACACATCTGACTGTGGCGGCCAGAACCTCCTCACTGCAGCAGACAGCAAGGTAAAGGCGAGCTCGCCGGAGCCCCACCTTTAGTGTCCTGTGCTGTGCTTCCCACATCTGATGCTCTGCCTGCTTCCAGCTGGAGGCTGCGGGCCGCTTGAAATGACAGCACGGGCCGCAATTGGCCACCGGGCCTGACTTTGGACATGCCTGGCATAAAGAATAACAATATGAAAGACATACAGTAGTGTACAAGTGCCGGATGACTGCCTGAGAGGGGGGATCCCGATGGTCAGTATCCCGACATCAGAATCTCGACTGCTGGTGCCAGACAGGAGGGATCCCAACTCACAGGGGCTATTCTCCCTTGTTGGGGTCCACGACCCCCATAGAGGGAGAAAAGAACCTGTGGTGAGTGAAGCGACCCACAAGAACCTTTTTGTGCTCGCCCCTCTGTCGGAGCACAGGCAGTTGGGATTCTGATGATGAGATACTGACCGTCGGGATCCCCCCTATCAGACCGCCATACCACACCCATAGTGTACAATGCCTGGTTACAGATATTAGAAGAATGGCTTATCACACTATCATACATACACTGATTACATTGATAACAAGATTATGCAAATATACAGTAGTCATCCGCATCAACGTTCTCATACAAACTACAAATACATAAAGTGCATTCAATAAATGTATCAGCTGGGTGTTCTCAAGTAATTATGGGCCCGGTTGATACATGATCCTGCCCATGTGCATGGCTGAGAATGCTTTCGCAGTCATGCACACAGAGAAATCCATTTTTAGTAACTCACCATCTAATAGTTTTCCCCCTATCCGCAGCTGGCGAGTAAGTCTATGCTGTGGGGAAAAGGATGGCATTACTGATGTCAGCGGCCTTCCCTCCCAACGCTTGGGCAATGCCTGCGCTTTCCAGGACACCCACAGAAAACGCCGGTTTCCACCACCAAACACCTGGCACCTGTCAATCAACTTGTGAAAGACCGGCGATGGCTAGTAGGCGGACCCGCGCATGCGCACTGTGGATATATGATGCTTCTTTTAAATATAGGAAGACAGAATAAACTTGCAAGGTAGACTCACCTGACCAGAGGCGTAACTAGAACTTTGTGGGCCCCATAGCAAAATTTATAATGGGGCCCCCCTTGAAATGCCCATTACACATTATGTGACACACTTTAATGCCCATCACACATGATGCCGCCATCGTGATGCCCTTAACATATTATGCTGCATACCATAATGATTATTACACATTATACCAGACACCATAATGCCTATTACACATTATACCACACACCGTTATGTCCATTACATATTACACCACACACTGTAATGCCTATTACATATTATGCCACATAAGTTCTGCTTATCTACATGCTTGTTGCCAGGGGTTATTTGCTCGATGACAGGGAATATTGCTCCTTGCCAAGAGTCACATGCTTCTTTCCAGGGGCTTCATGATCTCTGCCAAAGGGGGAAGGGGGTTTACAAACTCATTGCACAGGGGGATTACCATCTAGTGGCCATGGCGGTTTACAAGCTCATTGTCAGGGGGAATTACTTTGTGCCTCTCCAAATTGACAAATATAGATGTATATGTGCACACACACACACACAGATTATATATATATATATCTATATATATATAGATATATATAGATATATATATCTATATATATATAGATATATATATATCTATATATATATAGATATATATATATATCTATATATATATATATATCTATCTATATATATATATATATATAGATAGATATATATATATATATATATATAGATATATATATATACGCACTGTAGACAATATTCTGCCATCCCTTCCCTAAAGGTGCATACACACTGGCAATTACAGGGAGGAAGGTTGTGCCACAGATATGGTTGAGGGGTTTTGAACTGTGAGGGGAGAGAAAGTTTGCAGAAGCTCTGTGGAGGAGGAGGTTGTGGATTGTGGGGAGTGAGCTGGAGTGGGGAAATTATGTGAGGGAAAGAGAGTAGGAATAGCAGAGAAGGGAGAGGAGGAGGAATAGAGGGAGATGGGAGAGGAGGAATAGAGGGAGATGGGAGAGCAGGAATAGTGGGAGATAGGAGAAGAGGAGGAATAGTGGGAGACAGGAAAGGAAGAATAATGGGAGACGGGAGAGGAGGAATAGCAGGAGACTGGAGAGGAGGGATAGTGGGAGACAGGAGAGAGGAAGAATACTGGGAGACACGAGAGCAGGAGAGAGTAGGAATAGCAGGAGACGGGAGAGGAGGAGGAATAATGGGAGATAGGAGGAGGAATAGTGGGAGATGGGAGAGGAGGAGGAATAGTGGAAGATGGGAGAGAGGAGGAATAGTGGAAGATGGGAGAGAGGAGGAATAGTGGGAGATGGGGGAGAGGAGGAATAGTGGAAGATGGGGGAGGAGGAATAGTGGGAGACCGGAGAGAGGAGGAATAGTGGGAAATGGGGGAGAGGAGGAATAGTGGGAGATGGGAGAGAGGAGGAATAGTGGGAGATGGGGGGAGAGGGGGAATAATGGGAGATGGGAGAGCAGGAGAGATTAGGAATAGCAGGAGACTGGAGAGGAGGAATAGTGGGAGACGGGAGAGGAGGAATAGCGGGAGACAGGAAAGAGGAAGAATACTGGGAGATGGGAGAGCAGGAGAGAGTAGGAATATTGGGAGACGGGAGAGAGGAGGAATAGTCGGAGATGGGAGAGAGGAGGAATAGTCGGAGACTGGAGAGGAGAAATAGTGGGTAACTGGGGAGGCTGCTCTCTCACATTCAGCGCAGGGGCCAAGTGTCTGCACCCTTGATAGGGAGTGTGCGCCCGGGTGGGATCTGGCAATGAGGGTATAGGCCTGGTGAGCAGTGTACAGCAGTGAAGCCTGGTGAGCAGCAGTGTACAGGCCTGTGAGCAGTGTGAGCAGTGAGGGTATTGGCCTGGTGAGCAGAGAGTCAGGTGAGCAGTGTACCTGTAAGCTGGATCACGTTGCAGGCTCCTGCCCGTCACGTGCTTGTACTGCGGATCCCGCAGCTGGCTGCTGTTCCCTGCCGTGACGACTGCTGCCTTCCCACGTGGGCCGTCTGTCTGGTCCTCTCCAGGGGCACACTAGTGTGGGCGCCTCAGTGTTGCCGCACTCAGTGGCCTCCCCCGGTCCTTGCTGCTGCTGGCTGGATGAAGGGGGGGGGTTTGGTTCCTGCCGCCCGCTGTGCTCCCGCCGGCTGTCTCTCCCTGTGCTTTTTGGGACTCCCTTTGCGGCACACACCTCGCCGCTGCCAGGCCCCTCTCTCTCCGCGCTCTACTTCCTGGCTCCACGCGGCCAGTCTCACTTCCTCCCCGCCGGCTTTCTCCGTGCCCACTGCACGCCTCACGTCAGATCTCCTCCACCTGTCCATCACCAAGGGGTCAGCTGAAGGGCGCTGCTGCACTTCACGGCGCCAGTCATGCGCCTCCTGCGTGTCCCACCATGGCTGCTGGGTGCTCCTCTTTGGTAGGTTGGTTGCTTAGCAACCACCTAACGCTGGCTGCTCGAAGTGTCATACCAGCGTATACCGCCCCACTTCGAGCACTGTATATATATATATATATATATATATATATATATATACACACACACACACACACACACACACACAGTAGATATATATATATATATATATATATATATATATACTGTAGATATATATATATATACATATATATATATATATATACATATATATATATATATATGCTGTAGATATATATATATATATATATATATATATATATATATATATATATATATATATATATAAATATGTAAGTGTACAGTAGATGGGCTCTTAGATGGGGGCATACAGCCTAGATATCACGGTGAGCCTGGATGCTGAGGAGGAGAGGGAGGTGAGAGGACGGAGGACCTGATACAGGGGAGCGGGGTGAGGGGGACCCTGCCTGGATGCTGGGGAGGAGGGGGAGGTGAGAGGACGGAGAAGTACCTGATACAGGGGAGCGGGGGGAGGAGTGAGGAGCCGCACTTCACTATCCCCGTTCCGGCGCCGATGACAGCCTTATAGCTGGTCAGGCACAGTCAGCGTCATCTGGCAGCAGCTGCAGGTTAGGAAATGCAGGGAGAGCACGCTGCGGCTGGTAGCGCCGGCCCACGCACTGCGCACCACAGTCTCTCCCTGTTCGGCTGCCTTCTCCTGCCCTGTGACGTCACCCCCCTCCTTTCCGGCCCGGCTCCTAGTCCTTCCGCACGCTGGTCGCTGTATCTCCTTGCCTGGCTCCTGCCTCCTACTGTATAGCGCGCAGCTTCCCCCAGCCAGGCTCTATAATAAAGTAATGAAACTACCGAGGGTGCAGGGGACTGCTTGCTCTCCACCGGGCCCCCCCAGCCGCCGGGCCCCATAGCAGCTGCATCCCCTGCACCCATGGTAGTTCCGCCACTGCACCTGACCCATGCATGGTTTCTCACCTGTGTGTATTAAGTAACACAGGGGCAGATGTATTAGGCCTGGAGAAGAGATAAAGTGGAGATACTGTAATGTGAAAGAAGATAAAGCACCAACCAATGAACTGTGTTTGAAAATGACAGTTGGGAGATGACTGGCTGGTGCCTTATATCCTTTCACTTTATCACCACTTTATCTCCAGTTTATCTCTTCTCCAGGCTTAATACATCTGCTCCACAGTGAGTAACAGTGAACAGGTGGGTGAGAGTACCTACAGTAGCAGAGGGTCAGTGGTGAGGAAAATATTGACATGCAAAACCTCCCAAGGCTTTCTGCTATTATCCTGTATCCACTCCAGGACTTAAAGTGGTCCTAGAGAGGTGGTGGAACGTATTTCCCTCCGACACCTATTTCCTCCCCCTTCCCAGGGCCGTTTCTAGAGGCGGACAAGCCGTGCAGCAGCCCGGGGTGCCGCACGGCTTGTCCGCCTCTGTGTTACAGCCGGGGCGCCCTGCAGCTCTCCCAATGCCGCCGCAGCCTCCTCCCCCCTCCTCCCCGGCGTCCATATCCACACACAAGCAGCGGTTGAGAGGGAGGAGACAGGGAGGGGAACGCATCGCGCGTCTCTCCTTCCTCCTCGCTCACACTGTCACTGGGCTCAGCTGTCAGCCTATCAGAGCTCACGGGCTGGCAGACAATAAGGAGCCAGCCCGCGAGGTATGAATGGCTGACGGTTTAGGTACCCAGTGAAGGGGAAGGAGAGCGGCGCGATGCGCTCCGCTCCCCTCCCCAAGGAAGCAACAGCAGCAGAGGCAGACTCGGCAGAGGCGATGGGAGCAGGGGAGACCCAGAGTGAGTTTGGCACTGTGGGGGCATATCTGTGTGGTGCTGTGGGGGGCATTTTTGGCACTGTAGGGGGCATTTTTGGCACTGGGGGGGCATATGTGTGGCACTGTGGGGGCATATTTGGCACTGTGGGGGCATAACTGTGGCACTGTGGGGGCATATCTGTGTGGTGCTGTGGGGGCATATCTGGCACTGTGGGGCCATGTGTGGCGCTGTGTGGGCATATCTGGCACTGTGGGGGCATATATCTGTGGCACTGTGGGGGCATATTTGGCACTGTGGGGGCATATGTGTGGCACTGTGGGGGCATATTTGGCACTGTGGGGGCATATATTTGTGGCACTGTGGGGGCATATTTGGCACTGTGGGGGCATATGTGTGGCACTGTGGGGGCATATTTGGCACTGTGGGGGCATATATTTGTGGCGCTGTGGGGGCATATGTGGCACTGTGGGGGCATATGTGGCACTGTTAGGGCATCTGTGGCACTGTGGGGGAATATGTGTGGCACTGTGGGGGTATATATTTGTGGCACTGTGGGGGCATATGTGGCACTGTGGGGGCATATGTGGTGCTGTGGGGGCATATCTGGCACTGTGGGGGCATATTAGTAAATGGCATCAGTTGTGTGTCAGCGGCATGTGGGGCATAATGTGTAATGGGCATTACGGTGTGGGGAATATTGCCATCACGGTGTGCGACATAATGTGTAGTTGTCATCACGGTGTGCGACATAATGTGTAATTGTCATCACGGTGTGCGACATAATGTGTAATTGTCATCACGGTGTGCGACATAATCTGTAATTGTCATCACGGTGTGCGGCGTAATGTGTAATTCTCATCACGGATAAATAGTGTATAATGATTTAAGCCTGTCATTGTTTGGCCTTGTTTGGCCTTGATCTGTGAGGCGTACTAGGTCACTGTGTGGCCTTCATCCGGCCAACTTAAGTGCGGGAGGACAATGACAATTCCTGCAGTAACCAATGTCTGGTCATGCAGGATGCAAAAGTGTGATGTAAGGTAATTGTTTTCCTGCAGGACCACACCCTTATATTAGGCCACACACTTTTTAAATTAGACCACACCCCTATTTTGATACCATATTATGTATTTGGTCCGGTGGGGGCGCATTTTTATTTCTTCGCCCTGGGAGCTAAATTCTCTAGAAACGGCCCTGCCCCTTCCTTCCACGCATTAGGTAGAACTAGGGCCAGTGGTGGTGGAACTCAGTTCCACCCTATTCCCCCACTCCAATACTCAGGGTGAGATGTATCAGATTAGAAAATTTGTAAAATCTCCAGAAAACTAGATCCCCATATGTATGAAAAGGATCCACTGCAGAGACCAAAAACATCTTCTGTGACCCCATGTCAAAGCACTCCTCATACTATGGTTCTATGGGACTACATGCATCAAGCTCCGGAAAGCACAACTTTCCAAATCTCATTAAATAACGTTGGCTGATAAAACCTATGGTCTTCTTGTTGCAAGAAATCACCAGAGAATGAAATAGATCACAGGTAAATCTGGGAGATTAGGCAAATCCTGGCAAATAGGCACCAGGATGGCATCCAAAGAGGGAGATGAACGTAAGCAAATTGCGATAAATGATACCTCTCCCTCTCAATCTTCTCAGCACTCCATTTGAACTTGGATTCAAACTACAGATGCAGCCAATCGCCACGTGCGACTCCTGTGGTGATTGGTGCGATCCCGTTACAATGCACGTGCATTTAATTAACTCACAGCTCATAGAAAAGCAACGAGCCGTGATACAGCAGCATGGCGTTTCTGTGCCGTGGATGTAAATTTGGCACGACAAATGGCCAGTGCCAGTGGCGATCCGGCAATGATGAGCGTGGCTACATCTCTAGCACTGCCCTTGAATAAGAGTTAACATAAGTTCTTGCTGCAACACAGCCTCCACAAATGGCTAACAGGGGACCTGGACAGAGGCGTAACAATAGCACTGCAGACCCTGCGACGGCAGGGAGGCACTGAATAAGTGTGGCCGCCTGGCGCTGGGGGTCTGCCAGGGTTATTACTATGCTGCCGCCTGCCGCCGCACCTGCTGTTGCCGGGAGTCGGGAGTGGACACGCAGATTTACCAGCCTGGTCCCGGCGCTCCTCCTGGCTGACTCCTTATGACAAATATCCCTTTCAAAATGGCCACCCCCTTAAAGAAGACAGCTTTTAAGAATGCTAGAGGAGGCTGCTGTTAGGGGGTGGCCATTTTGTGGGGTACAGTTTTCATAAGGAGGCTGAGCCAGGAGGAGCACCCGGCCACAGACCATCATGGAGGGGTAAGGAAAGGCGAGGGGGTCTTAACTGGGGGGCGTCAAAATTTTCTTGGCGGAGGGGGGGGGGGCGCATAATTTATTGTTAAGCTACTGGTCCTGGAACACCACCCTGCAGCCGGAAGTGCTGCTTCAAAGGACATCTTAGACTCATACCTTCTATATGTAAAGCTGCCCTGAATATCACTGGCACCTCGATATTTACTCCTGCCAGGGATCCCGCCCCTAGCATGATGTCACAGTTCTGGGTGGGGCTAGCAATTTGCGGCAGTGAGTTTTATGATTTTCGTTGCCCTATAATCCGCTTAAGTTGCTGAGTACAAATGTTTCCATGGACAAATAAAGCAGTTGTAAGAAAAACTAATGATTGCAGGAGGTCATGTACATATCGCCTGACAGTGGACCCTCCCTTTAATGACTGAGACTGAGGAACGTCTGGATGTCTTCTCGTTGCCGTTGTCTATTACCGCTTCATTGCCAATTCTGATTTTTTTTTTCAATTTCTTTTCATTTCAGGCCAAGTTCTGGTCAGGCGTGAAAAACCTCATCCAATTTCTACATCAATGATAAGAAAAAGATAATAGATGGATAGAGCGGAAAGTTGTAGTTGTATTAATATTGCTCAGTGAACGATGGCTAAGATGAACACGCAATAACCTTTTGAAAGTGTTCACTCTTGTGGTAAACTTAAGAAAAAAAATACATAAAAAACTGTACTCAATGCAAAATAGGTCATCGGAGACACAGAGAGCCACTCCGTAGTCATTCTTTCCCCCATTCTATATTTAGGTAACAAACATTTCCTTCATGCTAAATATTAGTCGTCGGAGGACGGAGAATGAAATCGTTTTTCGTTTCCTTTCTTGTTCTCCTGGCAGCTGACAAAGCTCGAGACTCACTAATGCATTTCTCATTTTCTTGTACAATAGTTTATCGTCTCCAGTGAAGAGTATTATGAATCACCCTTGTATTGAGTCTTGTACATTTGGGTGGCGATACAGAATACTGTATGTATTTTTCCATAGAGTCAGTGTAATATGAAAGGGGCCATCACATCTTCATAGACACCGTGGGTTTTACAAAAATGATGTTTCAGTGCATTATTTGTTAACGTTTTTTAAAATAACTCCTTCAAGCTGGGGACAGGTGCAAGAGAAACGTACAAGTCAAGATAACAATGAAAACTTTAGTACTCTGATATATATGCTTCAGGGACAGAAACACGGGAAGGCTGGTGCTTAGCTGCTAGAATCTATAGGTACGGGTACAAAAATAATGTAGGCGGTACGAATGCATTTTCATTCCCGATTTTCCGAGTCAGGAGTCGGAACAAATATTGGCCAGATGGGGTTTCAGGAGCTTAGTTTACTGGAGATTTGCATAGAGGATATAGAGAAGGTAATAATAGTAGCGTAAGAAGATCATTTGCTACCACCCACCCCCATCAAAAATCTTTAATGCACCCCAACCCACCAACGCAACAATCCACGCCCCTCCTCTTGGTACCTGCTTGTTGTCAGGAGATACCCCTGGTCTGCCACTAGTCTGTGGTCCCATGAGGTGTACTGCTCACTGAGGGTCTGCCAAGCTTGCCCCCAGTACGGTTGTCTCTCCCAAAATGGCCACTGTCTTCTCTAACATCACTAATATCTGTCTTCTTTAAGGCAGTTCACATTTTGTAGATACTTATCTGCAGACAAGTATCTACAGGTCCAGGAAGTAGAGTTGCAGTAGCCCCTGCAGACTCCCAGGGCCATCAAGCCACCGAGCGCCTCTAAGCACTGCTGGGCATTTAGTCCATTTAAGGATCATGGAAGATTGAGAGCCGGTAAACTAGAAAACGTATTCAATAACTGAGGCAAAAACTACTGAGAATATTAGAACAGTAAGCGATCTTGTACTTTTCAGGTCTGCACAAAGTAGTCCAGCACCGGTTTAGAGGCTAGGTATAGGGGTTTATGTGCTAAGTCATGGGGCCAGATGCACTAAGCTTCAAAAGTGATAAAATGGAGAGTGATAAACAACCAACCAATCAGCTCCTGCCTGACATTTTTCAAACACAGTCTGTGACATGTCAGGCAGGAGCTGATTGGCTGGCTGTTTATCACTCTCCATTTGATCACTTTTGAAGGTTAGTGCATCTGGCCCTTGGAGAGAAATAAAGTTAATAAAGATAAAGCAGAAGCCCTGCAAACGGGTTCTGTCATATTTAAGTTACAGTGTAAAGGGTCGACAAGCAAAAGCAAAAGGTCATCGTGGAAAATGTTGGCACAAGAGAAGGTCAACATCAGTTTTTCACATTTCTTGGTGTCAATGTCAACATCTGATCATGTGGACTCCCAATAAGTGCGCCTATACGCTTGACATGCTTCGGACGGTATCCAGACAGTCAATAGGTGGACCACTGTTGGTCGATAGGCTATAGGTTGACACATGGAAAAAGGTTGACATGGTCTAGGTCGACATTGACAAAAGGTTGACCCATTCAAAAGGTCGACATGGGAATGGTCGACAAAGGAAATGACGATACAAGTTTGTCATGATTTTTTTTTAACAGACTTCTTACTTCTAGATCCAAGTGGACATAGCGGATAAATATAATAGTTTGCCAAGGCACAGTGTGTCGGCACCGGGACACAGTAAACCAATACGATGTCCATGTTGACATGGATACAAAAAAAGTGAAAAACTTCCTTTTTCTATATATTGTGCAATGTAGTGTTCCAGCTGACTATTCGGGAGCTCTAGAAGTTTAAATATTTTCCAGGTGTGCTAAATCTCTAAATTCAGTATATTAATACATAAGAAATCTTTCATTAACATTTCAGATAAATATAATTATTTAAAAAATTTTTTTAAAAAGGGGGTATTACCCCATTAAGAATTCATGATTGATTTTTTATGATTTTTTATGAATTGCGCCCAATTCTTGGTGTATAAGTTGACCAATAGTGGTCGACCTATTGACAGCCTTTTCGGACCAGGGGCAACTACCTTTGCATTTTATCATTCCCAATTTGAGTCCACGTGGGTGGTAAAGTAGGAGAAAGTCCAAAAACATGTCAACCTTTTCATGTGTCAATCATTGTCATGTCGACCTTCTTGCTTTTGTCAACCTTTTGTCTCTGTTGACCATATGGTGTCAACCTATTGACTGTCAACCTAGACACTGTCGACACATCGACCGGACACCCATTTTTTAAGCACAGCCTGAAACATGGCAAGACCTGATCAGCTGGTACTCTATCCCTCTCCAAGTCTTAGCGGGTGATTCAGCTTGGCTCAATAAGCAGCGAAATTCACTGCTTACCGAGCGGTTAAACTCTGCCCGCCGGGTGAGCAACGCCTGTGCAAATGTCCACCCCTGCATGCGAATGGAGAGTACGCTGACGTATCTTTGCATATTACCGACCATCAAATCATTTTTCGCCCGCTTGCAAATAAAAGTCTGACTTTTATTTGCCCCGGAGATGGCCAAACAGGGTGTGGGCACTGACGACAGCCGCCCGCCCCATGCAGGCTTCGATCCGCCTGCATTTGCATGGGGACACCCAGTGTTTTTCTGGACGCACCCACTGTTTTTTGTGGGCAAGCCCAGGAAATACTGGGCATCTCCATGCATCAGCCCCCTGTCTGCCTACTACCCACTACCCCCCTGTAGGAATTCACAATCTTCTTTACCTCCCTTACATGCAGTGGCGTAACTAGATACATGTGGGCCCCTTAGCAAACGTTTTTAAGGGCCCCTATTTATCACCTAATGCTGAAAAATGTATAGAGCACATTATACTTTGACAGGCAAAGTGGGCCCCTTTCAGCTCTGGGCCCCATAGCAGCTGCACCCCTGCACCTATGGTAGTTATGCCCTTGCTTAAAAGGATATGTATCTTTCTTAGGATAAATCTTGTATGACCTTCTATCAATATTATGTAGCATTAATTCTATCATCTGTTATTATTAACTGTTGTACTTGTGTGGGCCTGCTCCTTGCATTCAGATTCCCTTCCACAATTCAAAAACATTCAGGTGGGTTAATTGGCTTTAAATAACCCTATGTACTGTGTGTGTGTGTATCCACATACCTCCCAACTGTCCCGCTTTTCGCCGGAACGCCCTGTTTTTTTGGGACGTTCCAAATATTATCTGTAAAGATCTGCAGGATGTGTACACAATCTACAGTATTAAAAACAAAAAAACGGGGCGTGGCTTGGATGGCCATGTGAACGGACCTATCCTTTAGAGCTCCCCGCTACAATCATCCTGAATAACAATCCTGCGGTCGCTTCGGTGCTCCAAACTTTGCAGAGCTGTGGGGGAACCTCCTGCCAGTGCTCCGGTGGCATCTGAGTTGGGACCTGGCCACCTGGCACCCAACTATCATCCTTGCAGTGGTGGGGTGTGGAGACGGCGCGTGTGAGCCGGCGCCATCTTGCTGCGGCCACATACAGAAGCTGAGCCTTGGAGCCTTGTGCAGCTGCGGTTTATCGTAAGTGTACTTTTGGGCAGCCACACTTCTGACGCTCACTTACAGAGCCTAAAATCCACTATTGAGAGCAGTTCTACCGCGTATTGAGGACGCGGGGTGGGAGCCGCGGCCATTTTGCTTTGTGGAGTTATAGATTACAGGCGACATCCCTCATACCCTTGTGTACGGGCCTGGATCCTTCAGTCTTCCCATCTCTGCTTTGGGGCATTGAACGGGAGGCGCTCTCTGTCCTTGCAACTTAGGGGTGTGCTAGCCACCCCTACTATCTCCCCAGTCTACATATTTGGGAGTTTGCCTTTCTGCTATTGTCACCTCCGTGTGTTGGGAGCGGAATGGGACACCCAATGCACCAGATACTGGAGGCCATTATTGCGTCTACCAATAGGCTCATTACCGCATTATCGGGCATATCCAGGGAAAATACTCTTCCCTCTACTACCTGTGCAGCGTCTGCTACAACACCTGAGGATAAGAGCGCTGGACCTGTGATTCACGCAGCCATAACCCCTATGGCTCCTGTCTACGTATGTCCTCAGGGCATGTACCATCAGGACCTACCAGCTCCTGGCAAGGCCCTGTGGAACACTCTACTATACCATCCTGAACCCCTTGCAGAGTCTCCTCAAATGTCCTACCTAAGGCTACTGCTAAAACCACCGTTTCGGATCTGTCATCCTAACTGCTCTGGAACTTATAATTGTGATGAAAGCCTTTACTGCTTTGGAACTTATCCTTCTGATGAAAGCCTACCCTGCTTTGACACCTATCCTGAAGATGTAAGCCTGTGCAAATTTGGAACTTATCCTGGTGATGAAAGCCTTCATTGTTTTGGAACTTTTCCTGGTGATAAAAGCCTGGTTTGCTGTGGAGCGTATTTTGCTGCTGAAAATCCTGATGTTGCAGCCTATGCAGCTGCTGGCATAGAGGCCTGGCCTGACTAATTATTTTATTTATTTTTTATTTACTACACCAATGTCTCTGTTTTTATTTTCTCACCCTTCCCTTAAATTTTGGCTCTCTGCTTTAGATTAGGATAACCGATCTCCTACTGTTATACTAAATATTCTGCTCCTAATCACCTACATAAGTTTATATAGAAAACATAGCTGTGCTAAGTGGGCTCAAGTGTTTTTTTGTTGTTGTTTTTTTTCTCCGCTAATGTGCTTTATCACTGCTCTCCTTATCTAGCACTGAAGCGACTGTTACTATACTACTAAATCCTTTAGTCCATGCGACTAATATCCTATATTAGGGGGATGGGTGGGTGGGTGTAACGGGATAGGAGGGCTAGGTTAGCAGCTAGGTTGAATAGCTAATGGGGTAGTTCTGTACTCCTACTGGCTATAACCACTAATCTACCTTTTCCTTTTTTTTTCTCTTTGGGGTTAGGTTAAGATAGTTCTAGGGATCCAGGTATACCTAAAGTTGGGGGTTAGGCTATACAGGGTGGGGGGTGTTGGGATGGGATTGTTTTTGTATTTATTTATCTAATACTATATTGTATTATGTTGGTCCCTCGATAGGTACTGTGCAGAGCTGATCAATTCCTCGTTATAATCCTAATATGCTTTCCGTATCCTCCACTATATAGGTGGAAGCTAATGTTGATATCCTGATAAACGTATTGATGCGCACTCCGAGCTAATCCACACGGTCCGACCCGATAGGCGCCCTCGGGTTTAGACTACCAGTTTTGTGACTTAGTTAATGGGGGAACGGACATATTGTACTGATCGACTTATTTTCTAATGCTTCTGTCCTATCTGTATGGTGCATGCCGTTTGCTTATATTTATCATATGTTTCTAGTAAATGTCGGGGATATCTCTGTTTAGCTTTATGGGGCTTATGTTTGTTATGTATAACTGTCAAAACTCAATAAAAATTACTCTATTTAAAAACAAAAAAACAAAAAATAATATAACAGCAGTAATAAAAGAGATTAGTTTTCATAGCTATAGTAAATATACAGGCTATTACTGCTATTTTAGCTCGGGAACTTTTCGCCGGCCAGTCTGAATCCTCCTGTACACCCAGGCGAGCGCTCAGGGAGGACAGAAACCTCCCGTGGAGCAGAAAGGCTTCTGGAGCACTGGAGACTGGTTCAGGCTTCTACAAAAATTCAAACAATGAATGAAAATATCCTGCAGTGTGAAGCTCGTAGGCCACAACGGGCTAGAACCATTCAGATGGCATTATTTGTGGGGGCCAAACTCCAAGAATGCAGCTTGGCAATCAATCAGAATTAAATGGCCCATAGTAATATACGGGGGCTGCAGCTGCTGTCCTACATTGGGTAATACTAAATATTTATGGCTATCCCTCAAAAAAACAATTTGCAAATATTAAATGATATATGGGCACTTTAGAGATCTTCGCCATATGAGAAATTGGCCTATGATGTACTTTTACAAAGCTATTAAAGAGTACATGGTATACAAGTCATTACAGCTATTAAAGAGTACATGGTATACAAGTCATTACAGCTATTAAAGAGTACATGGTATACAAGTCATTACAGCATTACCAAGCTAAATAATATACAGTACATAAAATGAACAAAGTATGCATACGTAATTACATCTTCCCAGAATCCCAGTTATCGTCCTGTTCCTTTAGTAAATAATTGCATTCTGTAAAAAGCTTTTTATGAAGGTGGAAGCTTCTCTATCTGGCATTACTGACATGGGTAAAAGGCTTTATGGTGGTAAAATGATATTAGTGGGACTGACCTGACACACCCTATTCAGCAGAAATGATTTGTAGGGATTGGTGAAGCTGTTCTATTTCTGTTTGCGACTACATTTAATTTGATCACCCCTCCTGCGATTTGCTGCCAGGAATTTATAGTGGGCACACACGGTGTGATTTTGCTTGCGATTCGATTGGGATCTAATCGGAATTGAGCGGTATGCAAAACGCATTTGATTTGGACAATACTGTATAGTACAGATCTGTACTATACAGTCCTGCCTACGCATCAGGATTGAATCTGCATTGACTGCTGCTGAAATCGATTTGATTTTGCTTCTATAAGCCAAATCAAATAGAAAAATACTGCATATCTCACCGTGTGTGTTATGGTGTGTACACAAGGTGAGATTCCTTTGCTGTTCGACTATGATTCCATTGCTATGAAATTTTTGCTAACTCCTGTGTAGGGATGTCAATCCCGGGATCGGGATCGATGGGATCCCGGGATTTAGGACATTTTTGGCCGGGTTTGAACCCCGGAATTGGAGGCTCCAATCCAGGGATTACAGGATTCAAATGCGCATGCATATTTGATCCCCTTCTCATGTGAGCGGGCCAGGGAGGAGGCGGTTAACTTGAAGTCCGGGCAGACGCGGCGGTGTTTTAACACTGTGTGGTTGCGCAGTGTGACCTCTAACATCACGCTGCACTGCCTGGCAACAAGGTTGTGTGGCTGTGCAGCGTGATGTGAGAGATCACATCACGCTGCGCAGCCACACACTGATTCCCACGCCACCGCGTCTGGCCGGACACTGAGCTACCCGCCTCCTCCCCGGCCCGCCGAGTGACAGTCACCTCACCTCCTCCACCAAGCCACCGCGTCTGCCTGGACACAGTGTCACCTCGCCTCAAATGCCTCATGCCGCCAGCCCGGCGCACATTTCCTCTATGCTTAGAGGTAATTTATTAATTATTGGGCATATCGGGAGGCCAATCCAATACCGGGATCCCGGGAATCCCGGGATTGACAGTTTTTCAATCCCGAAAAAATGGCCCGGGATTGGCCTCCTTACTCCTGTGCTATTTTAAATCATACTATCTACATTCAATCTGTACTATGTAGTCCTTGCTGCACTGTCTATTTGGCTTTTTGATTTCAGATGAACTGGAGCGCGCATCGGCATCGAATCAGGATCGAAAGCTTAAAAGCATGTTCTATCTCTATTCGATGTCTATGCAATGCCAATTTGATTTTGACTTTATAGACAAAATCCAAGGGTAAATTGCACCGTGTGTACACATCTTATGAATATAGGACAGACAAATGATTTCATGGCAATACACTAGTTTATACAGGTGTTGAGTGGGTATAATTTTAAGGGCAGGATACTGGCAATACTGGCAACCGGATGCACACTTTGGAAATATATCTAATGGGCCTGTGGAAGTCAGGTTATATATACAGTATGACATCCTTTCATGAAGTGGCCTTTAGTTTTCCTATGAGAAATTCACACCTAATCATAAATATGGAACAACTGTGAATTAACCAGCAAGTAAAGGTCTCCAAATGTATTAGCACTAATACCCATTTATTACCATGATAACCTAGGTTAGTGGTTCTCAACCTCAAGTACCCGTAACAGTGCACGTTTTCCAGGACACCCGGCAGGTGCACAGGTGCACTCATTATTCACTGACACATTTTAGAAGATCACAGGTGAAGCTAATTATTTCACTTGTGTTTCTGTGTGGAGACCCGGAAGCGTTGGGGGTACTTGAGGACCAGGTTTGAGAACCACTGACCTAGGTTATGGCTTAGGGAAAAAGGATTCATCTGGGTCCAGCGACCCGTAAATCCAACCCATCTAGCTTGCATTGTTGGTCACGGGAAGGACCCTTATAAAGGGGCAGTGTAAATGTGTCAGCTGGGTCATCTGACGTGGCTCCCGTTTACTGCATAGGGAGAACCGCACAGGGTTGGAGTCAGTGAGGTCATGATATCATGATGTCACAGTTTACAGGGCTAATGATCCAACTTAAAACCTCTCCCTCCTATGCCCTGTGATAGGCTACTATATTATCTCCAGTACTGCCAATTAAGAGATTTTTCCAACCTTTAATAGCCTAAAACTGTATAGTTAACAACAACGCATTCCTCCCAGCTGCCAACTGTCCAGATTTCCCATCTTTTTGGGACTGTCCCACACCCCACCCGGGGCTGGCAGTGTCCCAGAATAAACTAAAGAGAGGTACAACATTTACACAGCATTTACCATGACCCCCACAGTGGCAAAAAATGGGGCGTGGCCTTATGGGAGTGCCTCGATAATAGGCCGCATCCCATGACCGCAAAGCCATGCCCCCTAATTTCAGGCATGTGACCACTGACTCGGGCATGTGCACTCGTCCCGACAACTGTCACAGAGAAGTTGGGCAGTATGGACAACATTGTGTTCCCTGTGTATTTTGAGCATTCAGTCACACTTTACAGCAGTACACAATGGGAAGGAAAGAGATATTATTGTGTACGCACCATGCCAGAGCAGGGTCATACTGAAAATTCTCTATGAAGTTGCGGCAAATGGATTTTCCAAAGTCTGTTTGAACTTCATCATTATAACATCATGCGTGACACAGGACACACAATGCACAAGGTGTTAGTGCTCGTATAAAGACATCCAGCGTTTCTATGGTTATTCCAGGGGCTCACTGTGTTCCAGCCTCAGGGAGCACAGGACATGCCGGCTTTCCATTACTCTATTTAATGCATATTTATGGGCCAGATTTACATGTAATTAGCCGAGAAATCACATAGAATTGGGTCACTTTATGAGAAAAAAACATATTTATTAAGTTAAGAGCTTTACACTTATGATACTAGATTTGAAATATATACAGGTACATATATATATAATATATACAGTATATTTATATATTTAAAATCTAGTATCACAAGTGTTTAAAGTTCTTAGCTTATTAGACATGTTTTTTCTCATGAGGATAATGTGGAAAATCCGGTCCAGGTTTTAGAGCAGCAGCAGGGAAACTAAAGTGGTCGTCAGGATTAGGCTGATTAGCAGCACCTGTGCTCTCCTTATATTAGTGTTTCCAGGGTAGGAGGTAATTGCTCCTGATGGTGGTATAGCTGGCCAAGTGATAGGCTGGGGTGGGGTCTACGGTAGGGACCACTGGAGCTTTCTGAAGAGTTTGTACTATGCTGTGACACCTGCATGCTGCGATGCTGTAACCATCCTTTGCTTATGCTGTGTACCTGGTATGCTGTGTAGCTGCTACAAAATAACGACCAAGGCTTCATCTTATCCAGTGTATGTGATTCTTTGTCACAACATACTGTAATAATCCAAGATAGTCTGGAATTTCTAGAACTACACTATTTGAAAGTTTACATACTTTAGGTGGAATGGCATTTGAATGTGACACATCCCGCCACTCACTGCATCCCGCCACTGCATCCTGACACACACACTGCATCCCGCCACTCACTGCATCCCGCCACTGCATCCTGACACACACACTGCATCCCGCCACTCACTGCATCCCGCCACTGCATCCTGACACACACACTGCATCCCGCCACTTACTGCATCCCGCCACTGCATCCTGACACACACACTGCATCCCGCCACTGCATCCTGACACACACACTGCATCCCGCCACTCGCTGCATTCTGACACACACACTGCATCCCGCCACTTACTGCATCCCGCCACTGCATCCTGACACACACACTGCATCCCGCCACTTACTGCATCCCGCCACTGCATCCTGACACACACACTGCATCCCGCCACTCACTGCATCCTGACACACACACTGCATCCCGCCACTCACTGCATCCCGCCACTCGCTGCATTCTGACACACACACTGCATCCCGCCACTCACTGCATCCTGACACACACACTGCATCCCGCCACTCACTGCATCCTGACACACACACTGCATCCCGCCACTCACTGCATCCTGACACACACACTGCATCCCGCCACTCACTGCATGCAGATCGGCATTTGTTAACATTGTATGCATGAAGATTAGAGGTGGTAAGAGGGGGAATGGATCATAAGGTCGACGCTGTCTAGGTCTACAGTCATTAGGACAACCACTATTGATCGACAGACATTAGTTCGATGCGTAAAAAAAGTAGACATGGATTCAGTCGACATGGTCAAAAGGTCAACACAAGCAAGGTTGACATTGAAAAAGTACAACATGGTAAAAGGTCAACATGCCTTTTTCACATTTTTTTGGGTGTCTATGTTGACATACAGTAGGTCAACATGGACATCGTATGAATGTACCATGTCAACCTAATGAATGTCTACCAGTAGTGGTTGACCTAGACACTGTCAACCTAATGACAACATACCGTAAGAGCTACCCTTTGCCACGGTAGGTGTAGTACAGAACAGTATAGCAGCTGCACCATACACCATTTACATTGTTATATATAATATATGAGCATATATTGGCCAATGGTATGAGCCTACAAACCACTCATAAAGGTGACCTCGTCGGACAGGTCACTAACATAATAGAGGCTTACTTTTGGGGCACCCCCAAACCACCCCATCCAAACCACCCCAGGGCACCACCCAAATAAAAAGATAAAGTGGAGTATCAGAGAAAAGATAGAAAAAGTGAAAAACAGGTGTGTGAATGTGTTACATATATATATAAAAAAAATAACAAAGAGTGATGTAAATGTTAAATGGTGGAGCCCCAAAGAGGTCCAGACAGAGCAATCCAGGGCACCTCTCACCCCAAAAGCTCACCCCACATTTGACTTGCTATATAATAAGGATCTTACCTGTAGTTTGGTTATACCATTGTGAAGTCTTCAAATGCTACTGTGGGTCCCTACTTTAAAAACATCATGACAGGTTGGAGGGGTGCTTATCTAGATTGAAGGAGTCTCTAGCCTTCAGGTGTGTATGTCTACACATAGGGGGGTTATTCAAATTCGTTCCAGAGGGACCAATATTTCTCCGCATGTGCAGACGCAGGGTGTTCCCATAAATACGCTGGGCGTTCGCATGGAAATTGGCCGGAGATCCGGATGTCAGTTGCCCACCCAGTTGTGGAATGTGCACGCAAATCTAAGTGACCTGAGAGTCATTTAGATATAGAGTAAGTGCATCTTCCACATCATTCGATGGTCGACGACCATCGAACGATGTGGGTGTTTACCCCTGGCCTGCGAATGGATGTTTATGTTAAACATCCAATCACAGCCGTGCGGTCGAACCCGCCGTGCAAGGGGGGGGGGGGCAGGTGGACCTGCGGGAGGGTGGGTGGACCTGACCTTGCGAGTCAGCCAGAATAAGGGCCATAATATACTGTAGGACAGGCCTGGACAACCTGTGGCTCTCCAGATGTTGTCAAACTACAAATCCCATCATGCCTTGCCACAGTTTTGCAATAAGGGAGTGTTAAAACTGTGGCAAGGCATGCTGGGATGTGTAGTTTCACAACATCCGGAGAGCCACAAGTTGGCCTGTCCTGCTGTAGGACATATTCTGGAGGGGACACCCTAGTTACTAATAATGTTCCTATGTTGTAATATTAAGTCTCAGGTAGGTAGCACATCCCATTATTAGTAGCTAGGGTGTGCAGTCCAGACCCCCTCCTGAATATATCCACGATAGGACTTTCAAGTTTATGACGCCCCGCAGGGGTATAAGGGACCCAGTTGGATCCCTCTCAGCATGTCAATGTGAAAGAAGCCCATACTGTAGGTCTCTAGGGCAACACATTCAACAGGTCCACTGCAAACATGCTCCAGAATCATTGGCCAAACCTATTATCAACATTTTATAGAGTATATTTTGTATATTCCTCTGTAGTCTGGCTTCTGTAAGTTCAGGCTCCAAATGCCTTATTCTGTATAATCGCTTGTACAGATAGAGCAGAAAGCCAGGTAGAACTATACTCCTCAATGCAACATGCGGTACTTCATACAAGGCAAAGTTCTGCGGTTCTAACAGTGGCCCTTATTCTGATTGACGCGGACTTTACCGCATACTTTCGGATCGCGTCTTTACGGCGTCTGCGCATGCGTGGCGAACGCAACGCGCATGTGCCACGCCTTGACTCCGTACCAATTCGGCCAAATCCCGTACAAAACTGTTCCCCGCAATCATTCGGGAAATATGGGCGTATTATGGGCGTCATGCGGAATGTCACATGGGCGTAGTTTCAAAGTGGGCAAAACGGGGCACCTGAACCCAATAGAATCTACTCCTTTACTCATTACTCACTAATAGGCCGCTTGTCAGTGCTTTAATTGAAACCATTGCTGCTTCAAGGAACCCTTACTAAACACCCACATATCCTGTACTTGTCAGACACTTTAAAACTGCTAACAATGGACATGACAGAATATTAATACTAGCAATACACATGTGTATTCGACATGTACTCATGAAACCACACATTTTTGGGTAAAGTAAAAAAAATTATTTGTTTTTTATGAGGATAGGTAATTGAATAAGTGGGTCATGTGATGTCTTGCAGAAGATACTTAATAGTGGGTTGTTTGGCGTAAATACTCCGCTTACGGGCGGTAGCACCGCTTGGCTCCCGGTCGGATGCGGTATTTCCGAGCATAGGCCCTTATTCTGATTGACGCGGACTTTACCGCATACTTTCGGATCGCGTCTTTACGGCGTCTGCGCATGCGTGGCGAACGCAACGCGCATGTGCCACGCCTTGACTCCGTACCAATTCGGCCAAATCCCGTACAAAACTGTTCCCCGCAATCATTCGGGAAATATGGGCGTATTATGGGCGTCATGCGGAATGTCACATGGGCGTAGTTTCAAAGTGGGCAAAACGGGGCGGAAACATGGGCGGACACGGGGGAGTACACTTATGTTGGGGGGCGTACATTCGGATAGCACTCCGAATGCACGCGATCAAAAAGGGAAGAAATGTGCGGTGTCCACAAGTGTACTATTGCTTTGCGGACACCACTCATTCATGCGGTAGGCGAACGTACGCCTAATGACTACAAGCATTAACACCTGAACCCAATAGAATCTACTCCTTTACTCATTACTCACTAATAGGCCGCTTGTCAGTGCTTTAATTGAAACCATTGCTGCTTCAAGGAACCCTTACTAAACACCCACATATCCTGTACTTGTCAGACACTTTAAAACTGCTAACAATGGACATGACAGAATATTAATACTAGCAATACACATGTGTATTCGACATGTACTCATGAAACCACACATTTTTGGGTAAAGTAAAAAAATTTATTTGTTTTTTATGAGGATAGGTAATTGAATAAGTGGGTCATGTGATGTCTTGCAGAAGATACTTAATAGTGGGTTGTTTGGCGTAAATACTCCGCTTACGGGCGGTAGCACCGCTTGGCTCCCGGTCGGATGCGGTATTTCCGAGCATACTCTGTAATACCGTGCAGAATCGGAGTGTTTCTCCCGCACACGCATGGTTTGTATGTCGTCCGTAAACACGCCCTGTTCTTAAAGAGTGAGTCCGTCCGAATGCGGAGGACACGCGGGCGTTTCTACGGACGATGGCCGCATGCGGCAAAACACCGTAGCGTGCGGACCGCTCCGTAAGAATGCGGGAATATCCGCACCAACCAGAATAAGGGCCATACTCTGTAATACTCTGTAATACCGTGCAGAATCGGAGTGTTTCTCCCGCACACGCATGGTTTGTATGTCGTCCGTAAACACGCCCTGTTCTTAAAGAGTGAGTCCGTCCGAATGCGGAGGACACGCGGGCGTTTCTACGGACGATGGCCGCATGCGGCAAAACACCGTAGCGTGCGGACCGCTCCGTAAGAATGCGGGAATATCCGCACCAACCAGAATAAGGGCCAGTGTCTTGTTGGCTTCTCAGATGATGAATGATTGCTACCTAAGTTCCTATAACCTTTCTGTTTATGTCTGAAGGGCTACTGGGGTAATGTAAGAGTTGCTTCTTCCATGAGTCCCTGGGCCTGATTCATGGACGGATGATAAGAAGTAGTCACAAAGGTGGAGCGCAAACACTGCGGCTCACCGGAGTGAAGCACAGTGAGACTCCGGGCATCATTACCAGAAGTAGACGTACTTTCGGGACATTTGTGTGTTCAACAGAGGTGGAACACACAATGATAAAAACCCGTATGTGGGGTTTGTTTTATCTTACCAGCATCCACTAGTTAACTGTGTGCATTTGAGGGGAGTGAGGCACACATTTATATAACATCATTTAGGTGTACATATATAGAAAAGTGGCGGGACTCTTTCCTGTCTGGACACTTCCAGGAAATTTATTTCCGGTAACATGTAATATATCATTTACTCTATATAATGTCTAATATGACGCTTGTTTTATGAAAAAATGTATGTTTATACTCCACTTGTGTATATTACTTGTATGTTTTGATTTGTATAAAGTATGTGTAAAAATTAGTCCCGCCCCAAACAGGAAGAGGAAGTATCCTCTGGGTTATAAATATGGGTCACTCTAACCATTACACACGTTGAGGAAGACCTTTTGGAGGTCGAAAGGCGAAGGTGTTTCTAGTGAACATGGTATCCTGCTACCCAGGATAAGATCCACCTCTACACAGGCTCATGAACATGCCTTAGGTAAAAGAGGACCACTAATGGTACAAGGCTTTCTGTCAGTTGTTTTTATTTATCTTATTAAATTGTATCAGTGTTACACTATGTGGAGTTTTTCTCTATACATTTGAGGACACTGAAGGAAACATCGGTGAAGTATTGAAAGGAGGTGTGACATCCAGAGATCTTTTGGATTCTATGCTTCATAACAGGCCTGTTTGAGGCCTGTAGATGGTACGGTTAACAGACGATATTGGTTACCTGAAAATTTTTACAGAGTTTGAGACAATACTGTACCATAAGATTCTCTTTTATTTTTGAGGTGCAAGGAAATTTGAAAACATCAGATAGAAGAAACAGTGTGATTGAAGGACTTATAATCATTGGTCATACCCCACATTTATCCCAATCGGAAGTTCATTTTCCAATTTCTTGTTGAATAAGAAGTAGTGACCGTGGCTTCTACTTCAGCTTGGAAGAAGATTAATAAACTGATGCATACCTCACTACTCAGGAAATTCAGGACCTGCAGCACCGGAGAAGCAACCGCATCCGGAAAAAGGGGCGGGCATCAGGAAGGGTGGGCATGGCAACATTGTGGAGGGGCATGGCCTAGCGCTGCATTCCCACCATTGTCATTTTGGGGGCATGCCCAGCTCTCCCTGAGCAGCCCAGATTGCCATAGCAAAGAGCATGTCCCATGGTTAACTGCCTACACAAGCAAAATGTAGACATGGCTACAGCCGACACTAAAAATAACGTGACCAGGAGTTTTTTCTTTTTCTTAATTTTTGTTAACCTTTTCATACTTTACCGTCCATACAGACTCCGATTGGGAATGGTAAAGTGCCAACTGTCAAATGTAGGAAGTGGAAAGGGAATGAGCTCCAATGTAGGCTACAACCTAAGGGGGTTATTCAAACCTGCTCGCTGCTGTGCAATTCAGCAGAGCCCTGCAATCAGATAGTCAAAGCCCAAACAGAGTGAAATCCCGCCCTGTGCAAGTCTGCGAATGGCTTGTGAAAATATTGTTGTCCAGCTGCAAATCCCTTTGTAACTCACCCAGGGGCGTTTTAAGAGAGGAGTCTCCTCTGGCCGGGCCCCCTCCTCTCTGCTGGGAGCAGTACTGTGTAGTAGGATCTGAGCACTAGAGCTCTCAGACCCCATTGTATATGCGTGAATCTCCGGAAAAATGGTGCGGCGTCCATTTTTATAGTGATTTTCATAGTAGTCTAATCACTAGAGTGCTCAGACACCACGGTGCATGTTCAGATTTTGGCAGGGCCCCTGCTGACACAACTGGACTCCAGAAAGTAAGTTATAGAAAAATGGGCTCAGCATGTGCATCCATTATAAATCCACCAATGCACTCACCATCCAATTATTTTTCCAGTGTGCGCAGCCGCAGTCTGACCCTTCCACAAGTGTGCGATACAAACAGGCAGACATCACACACCGTCCCTGAAAACACCTGAGCACAGCTGCATGCTTTCTGATACACCCAGAAAACATCAGGTTGCCGCCCATAAATGGCAGCTTACTGTCAGTCAGATTGCGATGAAATTCTTCATAGTTTCTTTAAAGTTGTTTGGCCTCATACATGTGCACTGTGATCTGTATGCAGGCACAGCCCTTTAATAATAGATCACCGTGCAAACTCGCACAACGATCAGCTCTGAATGGGATACGGTCACTAGGTCTATAACATTAGGTCAAGAAGCATAATGTCAACACCACTAGGTGCATGAAGGTCGACATGACTGAAGGTCGACATGCAGGAAGGTCAACATGACTGAAGGTTGACATGGGGAATGTTGACAGTCAAAAGGTCGACATGGGGTTTTCCACAGTTTTTTGAGCCAGCAGGTGCCGACAGGCGGTATTTCATGCCCTATTATCCACTAGGGCGTGGTGGGAGAATAAAATATTGTGCCGTGCGTAGAGAGGCACCTTGCCCAAAACATGGCAAGCGCAGTGAGCCATGCGAGGGGACGCGGTGCTATGTTTCAGTGTTAACGTTGACTGTGTCGACATTCCGGACAAAAGAAGTGAAAAACTCCACGTCAACCTTTTGACAATATCATGTCAATGTACCTGAAAGTATGATGAGAAATCTAGAGCCGTTATTGCTATATTACTCTATGGGATGTGCTGAAATTCGTCATTTCTAGACCGAAATGTTGCTCCTAAAGCAGGATGGCGTCATTTATTTAATAGGAGTCCAAATGACTCTGACAATACCATGTTATCAAGAAGAGATGAACTAAAGTGTGTAAAACAGCTAACTGCCAGACAAACAGCGCACAAGTTAATGTAGTGTGTCACTAAATTGTGCGACGTGAGATCCTATCACCTGCGATATATTCCTCTGTGCTCCGTGTACCTGCTTGGAATATAAAACACCTCAGCGGATGACTTCAAAGCACATTTATTGTATGTGATGTTCTCCGTACTGCAAAATGATGAAACAATGATGCTGGCTTATTCTAAGTACAACTGTGTTCTGTACATGGGGGCAGTGGAAGAATAAAGTGCACCTCATACAGCAAAATGTTTTACTCTAGTAATGATTAATAGGCTGTAATAGTAATGGCTGGGTAGGGGTAGGCTGCAAGTGGGCACTGAAAATGGAGGGATAGGGTTAGGCTTGGGGGGGGGTACAGTTAGGTTTTAAAAATTATGGGTTAGGCGAGAAGAGGGTATGGTTGGGGTTAGGCTGCGGGGAGGGGAGAGTTAGGGTTACATACTAAGGGCCAGATGCACTAAGCTCCAAAAGTGATAAAATGGAGAGTGATAAACAACCAACCAATCAGCTCCTGTCTGACATTTTTCAAACACGGTCTATGACATGGCAGGTAGGTGCTGATTGGCTGGCTGGTTATCACTATCAATTTGATCACTTTTGAAGCTTAGTGCATCTGACCCTGAGGGATGTGGTTAGGGTTAGGATGTGGGGGGGGGGGGGTAGTAATTTGTTCCATTCTTGTGTCATGACTTGTGGACCTTGGTGGTCTGGTGGCAGGTGCTGGATGATCAAGGTAAATGGAGCTGATGGGACAGGACTGGACAGTATGGATGGCAAAGAAACACAGGAACTTAAACACACCTACTTGACTACACAGAAACTGGAAACAATGGGTTGACTTAGAATAGGGTTCTTGGTGAATTAAGGAAACATTAATGTATGAATAATGGAAACAGGCTGGTTTGACAATGAAAAACAGAATCCAGAGGCTGAGTGGACCAGAGGTGTGGACTGAAGAGACAGGAGACTTGAACATGTAAATTCACCAGGTGGACTGGACTGAGTGGAGTGATTCAGGAGTGCAGAAATACTGTATTGGGAGAGTAACCTGGAACTGCAGCTGAAAAACTGTAGAATAATATACACCATCGAATAACAATGAACTGGAACCACATGACAGCAGATATCCGGTAGTTGGCGAATATGCCATTTGGAGTCTAAACTCGCTAGCAGTCTTCAACAGGGACCCCTGCAAGGAAGTTAGGACTTTGCTGCATCCAGCGAGCAGGTCGCGGCCCTCCGTACGGGTCACCGGATACTGCCTAGTCTCTATGGAAGTACCATAGAACAGAGCAGTTCAGAGATAATCAGCCGCATACTATACTGACTAGTGTCAGAGTGGAATGTAGTCTGGTAAGTAGTAGGACTGACATTGGGTGGAGTGTGAGCATAGGAGAAGTCAGGACCGAAGGAATCACCAGATGACTGGAATGGAGCAATGGAACCAGAGGAATCACCAGATGACGGAACCAGAGACGGGAAAACCGCAATGGAACCGGAGGATTCACCAGATGACTGGATCGGAGACAGGAATGGAGCACTGGAACCGGGAATACCGGATGACTGGAAATTATATAGCTACAGTCAACATACAAAGCAGGAGCCAGGAAACAAGCTTGAACAGCGGTGAGCATCCAGAACATGCAGCAGGTGGGCAAGTTGCTGAAGGCAGAATCTGAGTCTGTGAGCAGGGTATTTAACCCCCCTGCCTTGCATTGATTGGAGGAAAGGACAGAGGGGAATCTACAATCTGAGGCATGAATCCAAGTTCAGTCTGATCTAAACAGGTGAGCAACAGGGAACAGGACAGCGAAGGGTTACAGGTGATTTCAGCTTCAGACTGGATTCTCCTCAGGTGCACAATCAATGAGCCAGCAATGCATAGACTGACTGGCAGCATGAATGCAGACAAAACTGAGTCAGACTGAGACTGAGAAACAGAGCAGAATCACAAGTCAGGTAAGTTTGAAAAAGCAGATCCGTGACAGCTTGTTAGCTATTACCCGTCCTGATGTACTGTGGGAGGTAAAGTTCTTAAGGTGCCAATGTAACTTACTGATGGAACCATTACTTTATGTACATTGTGCTACAGCGCGAGATGGGCAGCCTAAAGCCAAAGTCTCTTCCACACACCACAAGTATTTGATCCTACATGCTAGTTGTATAGCCTTCGTTACATGGGAAGTATGACTGTTGAGTCTCTGAGCGTCCATACACGTATGTGTAGCAGAATTATAAGAGAATCTACATGTGTATGAGCCTACGGCACCTGGAACCTTTAATCAGGCCCTGATCCCACGGATTGTGCACATTGGGATGCCACTGCCGATCTTCTCACTGCCAGTATCCCAAGAACCAGCATCAAGTAGCCAACCCATGGGCTGCCGCTACTTTTAGAAGGGGGGCTGTCGCTATCCTCATTCTCAAAAAGGAACAGCCAGCTTCTGGTGCAGCGCCTGCACTAAGGATCTGGCAGTTTCCAGGACCAGTGCAACTGTGTAAGTGCAAACTATGGACTGCATCGGCTGCAGCCCATAAAAGTCAACTAGGTCTGCTTGAGAGGCAGGGAGTGGCTTGCTCTTAGCTTATCACCCGCAGTCCTATAGGGAGAAAACTGTCACAAATAAGGCAGCCAGATTAACAGTGTGTGTGTGTGTGTGTGTGTGTGTGTGTGTGTGTGTGTGTGTGTGTGTGTACAGCTATACAGATTTTTTAGGAGTAGACCTGTGATGGCGCTATGCTGCCTCAAGAATGTACTGACCCCTGATTATCACCCAATAATCAACAATACCAAACAATATACACAAATGGGGGTTTCCAATCACCGGGCGCAAAATGAAATAGGTGACAGTCTCTGAGTCTTCCTATGTTCTCCTCAGGAATTGCTCGACCATATAGGAGAAGATTTCAAAAGAGGAGGTCGTTAGGTCTGACCAACCCAAATGTAAGACAAAAATGGCACAATGAATGTTTTTGTGAAGAAATAGATGGGCGTACCCTACTTACGGTGGCTAGGGCAGCGTACAGGCACGTAGCGATTTCTTTTTTTCTCTTCTTTCTTCTTTCTTTTATTCTTCTCTAGTGACTCTCTTCCACGTTGTGACCCTCAATAGTCGTTGGTAGACGTGATGTGGAAAGAAGGTATAATGTATCAGTTTATACTTAATTGACCAAAAGAATCAACACCCTGTGACTTGATTTCTTGATAAATGGGAAAGGTGCTAGAATCGTACCTTACTCACCGACAATGTAAGCAAGGTACACATATAAAGGTTTCTTTTTACTTAACAGGATTATTTCTCCTTATGTAGACCAAATATTGGCGTACCCCAACTCACGTGGAGAAAAGTGTCTTCATACACGTAGCGTTTTCTTTAATCGATGCGGCTTGATGTGGATCAATGGACCATATTTCTCTCCCAGTAGTGTAGTGAAAAATATATAATAAGATTGTGTCAAATCTTGAGTTACCACTTAATTGACTGTTCAAATAAACACCCTGTGACTTGTTTTCTTAATAGATGAAATAAGTGCTTGGGTCGTACCTTACTCACCAATAGTATAGGTAAGGTACATACATAAAGGTTTCTTTTATTTAGAAGAATTATTTTTCCATGTGTAGACCAAATAAAGGCGTACCCCAACTCACGTGAGAAAAAGTGTCTTTGTACATGTAGCGTGTTCTTTATCTGGTTGGGCTCGATGTCGATCAATGGATCATATTTTTCTCCCAATTGTGTAATAAAGATTTATGAAAAAAATTGTGTCAGATCAATGATGAATAGACCTCAGAAGTCCAGAAAAAAGTCCAGAGGAAGGAATGATGGCTGCTCACTCTCCACAGATAATTGTCAACGCGTTTCGGTGCCTACAGCACCTTTTTCAAGACATCTTGACGTCTTGAAAAAGGTGCTGTAGGCACCGAAACGCGTTGACAATTATCTGTGGAGAGTGAGCAGCCATCATTCATTCCTCTGGACGTTTTTTCTGGACTTCTGAGGTCTATTCATCATTGATCTGACACAATTTTTTTCATAAATCTTTATTACACAATTGGGAGAAAAATATGATCCATTGATCGACATCGAGCCCAACCAGAAAAAGAACACGCTACATGTACAAAGACACTTTTTCTCACGTGAGTTGGGGTACGCCTTTATTTGGTCTACACATGGAAAAATAATTCTTCTAAATAAAAGAAACCTTTATGTATGTACCTTACCTATACTATTGGTGAGTAAGGTACGACCCAAGCACTTATTTCATCTATTAAGAAAACAAGTCACAGGGTGTTTATTTGAACAGTCAATTAAGTGGTAACTCAAGATTTGACACAATCTTATTATATATTTTTTCACTACACTACTGGGAGAGAAATATGGTCCATTGATCCACATCAAGCCGCATCGATTAAAGAAAACGCTACGTGTATGAAGACACTTTTCTCCACGTGAGTTGGGGTACGCCAATATTTGGTCTACATAAGGAGAAATAATCCTGTTAAGTAAAAAGAAACCTTTATATGTGTACCTTGCTTACATTGTCGGTGAGTAAGGTACGATTCTAGCACCTTTCCCATTTATCAAGAAATCAAGTCACAGGGTGTTGATTCTTTTGGTCAATTAAGTATAAACTGATACATTATACCTTCTTTCCACATCACGTCTACCAACGACTATTGAGGGTCACAACGTGGAAGAGAGTCACTAGAGAAGAATAAAAGAAAGAAGAAAGAAGAGAAAAAAAGAAATCGCTACGTGCCTGTACGCTGCCCTAGCCACCGTAAGTAGGGTACGCCCATCTATTTCTTCACAAAAACATTCATTGTGCTATTTTTGTCTTACATTTGGGTTGGTCAGACCTAACGACCTCCTTCTCTTTTGAAATCTTCTCCTATATGGTCGAGCAATTCCTGAGGAGAACATAGGAAGATTCAGAGACTGTCACCTATTTCATTTTGCGCCCGGTGATTGGAAACCCCCATTTGTGTATATTGTGTGTGTGTGTGTTTGTTTTGAAATTGAATGAAAACAGGTCAAATTGGACCTGTGTATAGGGGCCTTAATTTGCCTCCGGGTGACTGGGATGAACTGATGTCTCTGATCACACTGCTCCCAGATCTGCCAGATTTTAATAGGACTTTAATAGGACAGGCTCCTCTTGGAACCCATCTCCTGGCAAGAGCTTTTTAATACATATTCATTTTCACAATGCAAATCCGGCATACCTCCCAACATGACCCATTCCAGGAGGAAATTGCCAGTGGCAGTTGCAGAGGTGGGACTGCACCACTGTCCACAATTCAAATAGGGGAGTCACACCCAGTGGTAAACACAGGATTTTTGGAGGGGGGATTCCAAATGTAATCCAAATTCTCCCACTCTGCATTGGAGTAAGTACGTGAGTCTGGGGGAATGGTAAAAGCCCTAAAAATTGGTCTTTTTATACACTGGATACTGTATGAAATGGAGTATTAATATCTAACAGTACAGATGGTCTATAGTATAGGCTGTTTCAAACATTTAAATAAAATAAGTGGTCAGGAAAAGGTTAAACATAGCATAGTACATTAATACACAAACATAATAGAACCAGTACTGCACTTTCTAAGCTCACAATAACAACAGTAAATGTGGTAGAAGAAGCTGGTACACTGGGCATGTGCAGCAGCTCTGCTCTGTCCCTTAAGGCCCATACACACTTAAAGATTTTCATTTCAAAAGACTTTGCCAAAATCTCTGAAAGATATATCTTTCACCAAAGTAGTTCGTACACACTGAGCTATTTTCACCAAAGAGCGAGAGATTTTCAGCCGGCGAAAGACTTTGATGAAAATCTTTCATTATAAAAGGATATTTACATAATGAGCGGGGTTTATATACCAAGAGTGGGAGCAGGGGCCCTTTAATTTCAGTGCGTTTCTGTTCTTGGGTCCTGATTCAGAACTGATCGCTGGGCTGCGTATATTGGGAGCCCAGCGATCAGGTAAACGCCGCCCTGGCTGTTACCGCTATAATATACATTGGTGGGCATATATATGGGATGCGGTTAATTTCCCGGCGGTCGGATTCCCGGCGGTCAAAATCTCGACGCTGGAATCCCGACCGCCGAAATCCTGAAACTTTCTCCCTCCGTGGGTGTCCACGACACCCATAGAGGGAGAATAAATTAGCGCGCCGAGCGTAGCGAGGCACCGGGCCCGCTGCGTGGCGAGCCCGCAAGGGGGGGCAATCCACGTCCCCCCCCTTGTTGGGATTTCGGCGTTCGGGATTCCGACCGCCGGGATTCCGACCGCCGGGATTCCATACCGAATCTATATATACATATATATATATATCGATATATATCTATATATCGATATATATCGATATATATCGATATATATCTATATATCGATATATATCTATATATCAATATATAGATATATATCGATATATATCTATATATAGATATATATCGATATATAGATATATATAGATATATAGATATATATCGATATATAGATATATATCGATATATATCGATATATAGATATATATATATATATATCTATATATCGATATATATCGATATATCGATATATATAGATATATTTCGATATATATAGATATATTTCGATATATATCGATATATATCGATATATAGATATATATCTATATAATATATATATCTATATAATATATAGATATATATATATATATATATACACACAGTATACACAGTATACACACACACACACATATATAATATATATATATATATATTAATATTAGAAAGCCTTGCATTGGTGTCGGTGGTTATATATATATATATATATATATATATATATATATATATATATATATAAAAATTGGGACACCTTGCATTGGTGGCAGTGAAGCTGCGTCAGCAGGGGGACACTTGGGAGCACTTTGCCGCCGGCACCGAGTGCTGACAGAGGAGGACAGGTCACGGTGACAGGGGGGACCGAGAGCTGCTGCATGGCGGCGGGCTTGCTGCGGCTGCTGGCAGACGGCAGTGAGTCTTTTCCCCCCTGCTCCGTCTCCGTGCTGGGAGCAGGGGGAGGGGGGAGGGAGCAGGGGGAGGCGGCGGGGCGGCACACGGGCTGAAAGTGGTTAATCTTTCAGCCCGTGCAGCGTACACATACAGCGATGATGGATAAAAAACCATCCATCATCGCTGGCATGCTGGTAAAACCAGCCGACGTGGGACCTCGCTAGCGATGATGCGGGAGCGCGCATCATCGCTAGGAGGCAATCTGTGGGGCATACACACTAGGCAATTTTCAATTGAAAATCGCTCAAAACGGCTGTTTTGAACGATTTTCAGGTGAAAATCGTAAAGTGTGTATGGGCCATTACACTGATGTGGTGGCATGTTTAAGACACTTGCCAAGAGTAGGGGGGTTTCCAGGCAACCAGAAATCCCCCCTACGTTTGCCTAGTGAGTCCCGGACTGTGGTGTTTGGGGTGGCAGTTGGTGGGGCTCCCCTAACTGAATTTTGGACTGTGCTGCAGCCCTGCAACTAGCACTAGCATGGAAGATTTGGAACAGAGCATCTTTTCTCTCCTGGAATGGGTCATGTTGGGAGCTATGCAAATGTGGGCGAAAACATCCCATCTTCAATAGACCTCCCATTTTAGTACATTTTTCCCTCAGACACTGTTTACCAGAACAAAATGCCCAGAGAAGCCAACAGATAAATGACAACATCACTCACTTGTTTATTTGTGTACCTGTATTTTACCCTGTCACAATTTACTTCACATGTTCCTGATTAGACTGAAGCATTTTTCTTAGCTGCGTATAAAGTAGATTGCCCAGGATAACAGCAGTTTACAAACATTTTCTGCACTTACTCTGTGACCTTGAACTGTGACCTTATTGGCTTTAAGTGCATTTAAACTTAGTTTAAAGAATAAAAATAAAACACCGAACAACAAGCCAATCAAACTGGTTTCCTATTTTACACACAATCCATTTTATTACATTTTGCTTAACATGCTAAAGTTAGTAAGCACTTTGGCCCTTATTCTGAATGGTGCGGATATTCCCGCATTCTTACGGAGCGGTCCGCACGCCACGGTGTTTTGCCGCGTGCGGCCATCGTCCGTAGAAACGCCCACGGGTCCTCCGCATTCGGACGGACTCACTCTTTAAGAACAGGGCGTGTTTACGGACGACATACAAACCATGCGTGTGCGGGAGAAACACTCCGATTCTGCACGGTATTACAGAGTATTACAGAGTATGCTCGGAAATACCGCATCCGAAC
This sequence comes from Crinia signifera, assembly GCF_055691185.1. NCBI lineage: Eukaryota > Metazoa > Chordata > Amphibia > Anura > Myobatrachidae > Crinia > Crinia signifera. Next base: position 29,479,150 of record NC_139224.1, read on the forward strand.
GGGAGCCAAGCGGTGCTACCGCACGTAAGCGGAGTATTTACGCCAAACAACCCACTATTATGTATCTTCTGCAAGACATCACATGACCCACTTATTCAAATACCTATCCTCATAAAAAACTGCTTATTTGGAATTGGAATTAATATTCAGTCATGTCCATTGTTAGCAGTTTTAAAGTGTGTGACAAGTACAGCATATGTGGGGGATTAGTACGGTTTCCTTGAAGCAGCAATGGTTTCAATTAAAGCACTGACAAGCGTCCTATTAGTGAGTAATGAGTAAAGGAGTCGATTCTATTGGGTTCAGGTGTTAATGCTTGTAGTCATTAGGCGTACGTTCGCCTACCGCATGAACGAGTGGTGTCCGCAAAGCAATAGTACACTTGTGGACACCGCACATTTCTTCCCTTTTTGATCGCGTGCATTCGGAGTGGTATCCGAATGTACGCCCCCCAACATAAGTGTACTCCCCCGTGTCCGCCCATGTTTCCGCCCCGTTTTGCCCACTTTGAAACTACGCCCATGTGTCATTCCGCATGACGCCCATAATACGCCCATATTTCCCGACTGATTGCGGGGAACAGTTTGGGACGGGATTTGGCCGAACTGGTACGGAGTCAAGGCCTGGCACATGCGCGTTGCGTTCTCCACGCATGCGCAGACGCCGTAAAGACGCCATCCGAAAGTATGCGGTAAAGTACGCGTCAATCAGAATAAGGGCCTTTGGCCGGTATCCCAGGACCTTGTTGGTAAATGCATTTGTGGAGATCATTCTGTCTGTACAAAATGGACTTGATACAGTACTTTGAGGTCCCGACCGTGGTGCCGGAGACTGATGAATCTTTATCATTAGGTCTTTTCCAAATGACTCTATTCTTAACTGGGGTAAACATTTTGAAGAGCTGCGAGGGACAGAGGGTCTACCGACTGCCCCCCAACCACGGGACACTGCTGCCTGTGGATGGGACAGTCCCAGAAAAACAGGACTGTAACTCAAAAAATGTGACATTGGGGAGGTAAGCACTTAAATGAAGTATATTATGTGCCAGAAGCACTAAGCTTCTAAAGTGATAAAATGGAGAGTGATAAACATCCAACCAATCAGCTCCTACCTGCCATATCACAGGCTGTGTTTGAAAAATCTCAGACAGGAGCTGATTGGTTGGTGGTTTATTGCTCTCCATTTTGTCACTGTTGAAGTTTAGTGTACCTGGCCCTATGTATACAGAATTTATCATGTCAGTGGAGTGCAGGGGGTGATACAGCAGCTGTAACATTTGTGCGTTTTCTTTTGTCTGCTGCATGCAAGGTTACAGCAGTGACATGATTAGTGTCCACCCCTGAATCAGGCCCATAATGCTGTCACACTAATTCCCAATGGAAAATGAAATTATCTGGTTAGATACAGATCTGTAAATTATATAAAGGTCCATTTAGATGACTCCATAATTTAAACATGAGAGTCAGCAGCTGGTAACGTTCTAGATATCTCAATATAATAATAAAGACTAAAGAGCTGTCCTTTGAGTCAGATGCAAACGCAGAATTTTTAGAGGGGTTTTTCCAAATGTAACCCATAATCGCCCACTCTGCAGCACATTGGAGTAAGAACGGGAGTCTGGGGGAGCAGTAACAGCCCTGAATATTGGACTTTTTATACACTGGATACTGTATGGAATACAGTATCGATATTTTACAGCACAGATGGTCTATAGGATAGGCTGTTTCAAACATTTAAATAAGATAAGTGGTCAGGAAAAGGTTAAACATATAATAAATAAATACACAAATAGTATAGAACCAGTACTGCACTTTCTAAGCTCACAATCTCCCACTTCATGCTATGGCTCCTGTCTTTTCCTCCTGACAGCTGCTCTCTGGTCCATTGCGATGTTTAAGGGCTCAGATCCACACATACATAAAATGTGGTAGAAGAAGCTGGTACACTGGGCATGTGCAGCAGCTCTGCATTACACTGCATGATGTGGTGGCAGCACTATTGATCATATTATATAACAGTGCTATTGTTGTCATAATTTAAGACACTTGTCAAGAGGAGGGAGAAGTAGCAACATGAAATGTACTGTACTCCCCATTGTAGTGACCACAAAAGTCTGCGGGAAACATGCTTTGGGTAATGTAACTGTTATTACCAAATAACGTACAATTTTATTTTCAATAAATGTTAACAAAATATTCAATGGATTAACAAGATTAACATCCTACTGGAACACAGAGGAACATAGTTCCAACACCTCTTTTGTCCCTACATTATTTCATTTTAATAGAACATTTTTAATATTCTCCCCCCGCATAGGGGCATGTTAAATGTCATATGTTTTTTTAATTATTATTATTATTATTATTTAGACAAATAATTAATTTATTTACAAAATAAGAACTGTGCAACAGCCAGGAGGCTCCCAAAAATCGAGAGGCACGCCGGGCCGCCTGGGAAGTTGGCAAATCTCCCAGAGCTGGCGTACAGAGGCACGCACTCCCATGCTTGCTGAGGGTAAGTGGGTAGGGCGATGATGCGATTTGCGAAGGGCTAAATTAACAATATTGCAGATGGAGCAGCTGCCTCAGGCCTCCACATAAAAATAGGCATTTATATTTTCAACATAATTATGCAATGTTTGTACATGTATATATCTAATGAGACATTGGGGCTTATAGTGTATGGGACCTACATTCCTACACGGCATTGGTCCAGGTCCATAAGGCCCTTAATCCGGCCCTGGAATTGCGCTGAAGTGAGTCATTGTAGCTCCACCCCCTGCTTTACAATACCGATATTTAGAGTGGGGGCAACTCCATACCCTTCTTACCTATCACCTATATTGATGCCCCACTGCCTATTGAACCAACCTTGCTGGCTCCTCCAAGATTTGAGATTGAAAAACTCTCAAACCCGGAATCGGCCGCCAGTTACCACGCTATGCTGGGATCTGCTGTTAAGGCCTTAAGTGGGCGGGCAGATGTGGCAGAAGGGGCATCTAACATCATGCCACACATCCTGGTTGCTGGTCAGCATCCGAGTCAAGCATTGCTGGTGCTCAGTGCTGCACGGCATAAATGTGTAAAATGCTCACACTGATCCTGAATTCCTGGGTTTGGAGGCTCCAGTTCTGGGATTGAAATCCCCAAAATTTGGGGCTTTAATCTCGGGATCTTGATCCCAGGATTGGCCTCCCTAGGAATTACTACATATGAGTTGAGTATAGGCCTAATTAAGAAAGCCAATCCCGGGGCATTTTCTTATTCTCAGGTTTTCGGGATTGCAAAATGCTACATTTTCGGGTGGTGTGGCTGTGCGACCTGCACAGCGTGACCTCTGACCACAACATGCTGCGCAGAGCCACACTGCCGGGGACTGGAGAAGCTGGGCAGCGTCTGAGCAGGTGATCAGATGTTGCCCAGCATAAGACAGCGCATGCGTGGTCTAATCACAAAATCCTGAGATTGAAATCCCGGCAATTTTGGGATTGGCCACCAAAGGCCTAATGCTTGTAAATCACTGTAAGTTTAATTAAAGAAGTTAAATACAGTATATCTGGAATGCCAGACAACAGCGACAGGATGTATAAATGTATTTTTTCCTGGTTATATCCCAAGCACTGTAACAAAGAGGAGATGTTGAAATTCAGTATGTGCAGAAAGCAAATACTGATTCCAGAAACAGATGAAGGTGCACAAAAGGGTTTATTGTACACAGAACACGTGAAGGCAGGTGTCTACAGAGCCCCCGGAGGCTGGAAAGAACAAAACAAATTCAAGATATAGTGTATGGTGTGCAGGCAAAATGAGCAGGAGTGCAGCAGAATTCAGTAGGTAGTGTAAATACACAGACGTCTCATAACATAGCAGAATGCCTTTAGTAGTGCAGATATTGAAAGGTAAAGCAGAAACATCAGTAAGTGCATGCAGACAATGGAATCTGGAACAGAAGCACTTGGAGGAACAAACACAGGAACATTAAACATGAAATAACATACATCAATGACCAGCAACAGACTGAGTCCCAGAGAGACAAAAAGCCCCGAAGAACAGGTGCAGCTAATGAGGTGAAATCCCCATCAGCCCAGACAGGCAACCCCACTGGTAAACCCAAGGTACTCCACAAACCATGAAACAGAGTACTATAATAATGCCCCCATCTGAAGGCACATACTGTACGGGCCATCTTCTCATTCCTTTTATGTCCTTGTCTTGCTGGTAGAATCCCATGTTTGGAGGTAAGAGCAAACAACCCTTGGACACCAGACTTCGGTCAACACTGGAGACTTGGCAAGAGCACAGACCCTGGAGGGTTTGAAAGCACTGGCAACTATGGCTTTCAAGACCTCATGCCAGGAAACAAGGGTAGATAGAACCTGAGGGCTGAGGGTGTGGAAAGATGGGAACTCATGCATGGAGGCATAGGTTGAATGAACCTTGTGCCAGGAGGCTTGGGCATACAGAAACCTGAGGAAGGGCTAGACAGCACCTTGTGCCCAGAGATGTTTGCAGATAGTACCATTTGGACCTCTGGCAAGATGGTGAGCACCTCTCAGAACTTTGGCAAGGCAATGGGCTCTAATCAAACATTAGGCAAGTGAGTGGGCACCTCTAAGATTAATGATCATCTCTCGAGCAACAGTTATTAGATTATTGAACTAGGCAGCCATCTCTGGACCCTTCAGTTGGGCAGCAGTCCCTGGACTTTTGAGCACCACAGGTTTAAGGGGCAGCACCCTTTTAGAAACATGTAGACAAGAGTCTTCCAGTGGGGCCGGCAAACAGGAGTTCCTCAATGGTGCTGGCCTAAGGAGTCTCCCACTGGAACTGGCTCTGGCAAACAGCTTGGGCTATCAGGCAGAAGTTCCTTGCTGGGACTGACAAACAGAAGTCCGCCACTGGAATTGACAGAAAGGAGTCTCTTATGGGACTGACAGACAGGAGTCCACCACTGGGTCTAGTAGACAGGAGACCACTGGGACTGGAACAATAGAAACACAGTCCACAGTTCCTTCTGCAAATGTGCACCACCTCTGATAAACAAGGAGATGGTGTACTGGGAGGGGTACAGTTTGTCCCCACCACCCAGCAGGCAGATCTAGGATGATGGGGTGGATGTTGGCTATAAGTGCAGTTGTAACACTTGCAATGAGCGAGAGGAGGCTTCTGGACCCTCTACAGCCCAGTAAACAGCAGTGTGTGCAGAAGTCCAACTGATTTCAGATCTCTTGCTTTAAAGATATGTCTGTGCAAAGGTAAGTTGACAACCATCCATAGAAACTTGTACCTTTGCAGGCTTGCTTCGCTTGTCAAGCTACAGACAGAATGGTAACTATTCCCAACTGATGTTCATGGGTACAGTATCTCTTGTATATTTAGCCAGATCTGTCACTCATCCCATGTGTGTATAACGCTGGGCGGGGTTACAAGAGTGATTGACAGTGTTATAAACACAAAGTTTCTGCCTTAGGATACCCCCCACTCCGCCCACACTCCCTAGGATACCCCCCACAACCTAGGGAAAAGACCAGCGTTATACACACCACCACCCCTTTGGAAAACACTGCCCCTCACCCAGCCAGGGCTACAGCACACGCCCACCATCCACCATTATACACCACAGCCAACTGATGTAGGTGAGCGGCGGGTCTGCCCACGACCCAAATGGCGGGTCTGCCCCCGACAGGTGCCTCAGCCCCATTCATCCCCCAGCAGCATCCCCAACCACTCTGCCAGACCCCCCCCCCCCTTCAGTCTTCCCGCTGTGTCACCAGAGCACCTCCTCATTCCCCAGCGAGGTTCCGCAGCCCCCCCTCAACACAATACCCCAGCAGCATCCCAAACCACATCGCCACCCCCCCTCTCCCACCAGTGTCCCCAGCACCACTCCACACTCCCCCGCCAGGGTCAACAGCCACCCCCCCTGCCAAGGTCCCCAGCACATCCTCAATCCCCCATCAGCAAACACCCCCTGCTCTCTTCAACCAGTGTCACCAGCCCACCTCCTCATTCCCCTGCCAGGTTCACAAGCCCCCCCCTCCCCGCAAACCCCCCCCCACAGCATCCCCATCCGCACTGCCACCCCACCCCTGCTCTCTCCCGGCACTGTTACCAGCACACCTCCTCATTCCCCCAACAGGTGCCTCAGGCCCCGTTCATCCCCCAGCAGCATCCCCAACCACCACGCCAAACCCCCGCCCCCGGTCTCCCCGCTGTGTCACCAGAGCACCTCCTCATTCCTCTGCCAGGTTCCCCAGCCCCCCCCCCCTCCCCAAATTACCCCAGTAGCATCCCAAACTGCATCGCCACGCCCTCCATTCTCCCGACAGTGTCACCTGCGCACCTCCTAAAACCCCCGCCAGGTTCCCCCTGCCTATCTACCGCCAGTGCCCTCCGCCCCTCCTCGATTCTTTCCCACGCCGGCATCCCAAGCATAATTGTGCATGCAAAACCCCTATCCACGGTACCAAACCACCCTTCCCCCAGCACCCACAACACCCCACCGCAACTGCCCATCACTCAACCCATGCACAACCTCACCTCACAAACCGACACCACCCAAACGGAAATCCACCGCATGTTTAACTCCAACCACCAAGTATCCCCACACCTGCAGCTACCCAACCCACTCTACCCCTAAACACCCTCCCCCACCCCCGTCACCCTCGCACCCCACCCATACCCCCCGCCACCACCACACCTACCTTGCAAAACATGGACTGATGCGGGTGTACACCTACACCACCCGCAGTACACCCACACCTCCCCTCCCCCACTGCACACCAGCCTCTCCTCCATCCACATCACGCACAAACATCATCCCTCACCCACACCATCCCGGTGCCCGCCCAACCAACAGCGGCGGCACATCCCCACTATCCATCCTCAACCCAACTACCGCACCCACACACACGCTCCTCCCCCACCCACAACACCCACTTGCCACCCTGCACCTAACCAAACCACACCCCCCACATGCACCACAACCGCAACTGCAAATCGACCACACACAGTTTCCCCGAACCCACCACTCCCCCGCCCACAACACCCCCCAAGCACCTCCCATAGCCCATAGCACCCAAACCTCACCCTCACAATAAATACGTTCACAAGTTAAGGGGGCGCAGCCCCTTACGATGGTGTGAAGAGCGGCCGTAGGGCGCAATGAATCACCTAGTAGTAAATAAAGCATATTTTTAAAATAAAATTATAAAATTGTGTTGACTATTGAAATTCCACATCGATCATTTATGTGATAACCCATTGATCCATCCATTGATGGACCACACTCCAAGAAATGGGAGTTTCTGGGCGTGAACTTGTCAGTGATCAAGTGATTGTGTGGTTTGTTCCATCCTGTGGGAGTGTTGTGAGCATGTTGGATGATTCAGGGGCATATTAAAACGAAGTATGCTGCACATGTGGAGGTCTCTTAGAAAATGGCTAGGAGGCCATTTTCCTGGTGATTTTTCTACTGCATATATACTGCCACTGCAGACTAAGGACTCTGTATAGGGTAAGTATTGCAAGGGGCTCCATAAACATATCCTTGCTATCCCAAATATTCCCAGAGGAGTAGTGCACGACTACTGTATGATGTCATGACATCACACAGACCCGCCCACACTCCCAAAGTCCCTTTGATGTTTTTGATAGGATAAAAAATGTTGGACAAACAAAATGGTCTCATCCACTGTATGTGGGCAGTCCGGTTACTTTACATGTGACACAGGTACTAATCTACTTCCAAAAAACCTAGAGCCTGGTTCAGCTTTGTACACAATGCCGATGTTCACGCAGCTGAGCATATATCGGTAGACTGTACCCGTGCCAAGGTAATCTACCGATGCCGTCTGTAATCAGAAGCAAAAATATATAGTGCTAGGGATTGTTTGAGGGCGGAGGGCCCCAAACCGGCATCTTGCCTAGGGCCTCATGAGGTCTAAATCCACCTCTGGGCTGATGCAAGTCCAGATACTAACTATGACATGCAGTCGCACAAATTATTACTCCACAAAGTTGGTTCTTGCATTACCACAAGCATCTGCGTCTACAGTATCTCAGAACCAGACCCTATTTCAGAAGCAAAGGGGGTTATTCTGAATTATTTGGTCCCCTAAACTTTCGCACGCGGGAATGATGTTTGCCTACTGTGCATGCGCATAATGTTTTATACGCATGTGCAGGGTCCATGGGCGAACGGACTCAGTGACTTCCATAGTTGCCAGCTGGTTTGCAGGGGGCAGTGCGGGCGGGGGGCGGTGGGCCCAGGTGTCGTCCATGGGAACGCATTTTATGGGCATCCCCAGGAAATCGTTGGGCATTCCCACGGGAATTTGGGCGGGAGAAGGTTTGCCAGTGACTTCCATAGTTGCCAGCTGTTTCGCAGGGGGCAGTGCGGGCGGGGGGGGCGGCGGGCCCAGGAGTCGCCCATGGGAACGCATTTTATAGGCATCCCCAGGAAATCTTTGGCCATTCCCATGGGAATTTGGGCGGGAGACGGTTTGCCGGTGGCGGGCTGCTGGTGTCACATGACGTCAAGCCGCCCGCCACGTCTTCGGAGGTATGGCCGCAAATATTAGTCAGTCTCCATTGACTTATATTTGAGTGGTGTGATGTAATTATTCGTTGAATGATTTCTCCGCCAGTGGGACATGTGAGGGGATACGGCGGTGGCACGGGCAGCGATTCGGCGGGCCCTCTAGGACTCGGTAAGCTGCAATAAACCGCAGCAGGTAATCCTCATACACTATAGTTTGTGTAAGTTAGACAATGATAGCAAGTTTTCTGGACGGTTGACAGGTTTTCCCCCTTATGTGCAATGATAATAATTGAGTTACAGATCCTCATTAACGCCGTGTATAGTATATCTCAAATCTAGATTAGAAGTATTTTCTTTGCGGCATCTCTATGCAGCAGTTTTATTTTCCATGCGCTTGTTGCCGGATTGTGGAGTGAATGCAAAATCTGAAACCTGGATAAAACTGCTGTCGTTTCATTTTTCCCATGTACAGAGATTCTAATTCAATCTGAATGCAAAGTCTCTGCGACCTTGGGAACACCAAGCTTTCTCTGAAGTCTGCTGGTCACTGCAATATCCTCAGCTTATTCCCTGGTACAATGCTGGGTCCAGTCCTATCACCCCCATTGATTCGTTTTATTAATATTAAATAAAGATTACAACAAAATTGATTAAGTGTACTAGAGTAACATTAAACAAAATGTACCAGACAAAAATACTCCAATTTACACGTGATTTAAAAGAAACCTATGTCAGCCTTTGATGACTGTGGGCTGATGTTCTATGGATTTGTTTAGTACCAAGGTAAAAAGCTGCGTGGACATTAATAGATAAATGCTTGAAACATATTCAAGTTAAAACCAGTTGCAATGAACTGCATAGAATTTTAAATGGTTCAATATGAGAGGTGTGCAGCCGTAAGGGCGACAATAATAATGTTCGTAGTTATGATGACAACATTGTTGAAATGCTGACAGGAAATCTGTCAACAGTTTCAGAATGTCAACTTTGTTACAAAGTTAAAATTTCACATTTTCGTGTGCAGCCAACTCCGGCCGGGCCCCTTCTCTCTGCCGGGGGCAGTTCTCACCCGGCCGATTCTGGAAGCACTGCTGCCTTCGTTGCGGGACTCCGGAGGTCAGGGCCGCCGACAGGGGGTTGTCCTGGGTACAGCTGTTCCGGACCCCGGGCTCTGGAGGGGCCCGGGCAGCTGCCCACAGCCCCGCACCCAGCCTCCCTCACCCAGCGACGCACAATACACAGTGCAGCCTGCAGAGTGCCGAGCCCAGGACACAGAGGGGTTCGGCGCTCTGCAGGCTGCACTGTGCAATGTGCGCTCTGGACCTGTCAGGGGAACTGAAGGAGCCGGAGGACGTTGCCGCGACATGATGGTAAGTAATGGGGGCGGGGTAGGGGGAGGCGGGCTGCTGGCAGGTGGGGGCGGGTGCGGCCGGAGGTATGGAGCTGTGCCGCTGGGGGCCTGGACTGTAGGTCAGTCCCGGGCCCCAATATTTCTAGTGGCGGCCCTGCCAGAGGTTAAGTATTAAATAATGGGTGTAGTGTGTGCAGTTCGTCACTGGTTGGACTGTCCCACAGGGGAACTCCCGGTGGGCCCCACTGCCTGGAGGCCCACCTTCTTCTCTAGGTATCAGATTCCAGAATGTGGATTTGAGTTATACATTAAACAGATGTTTCATTACACTGCACTTATACTATGTTGTCTTTCTACAGTGAGTTACTGTTATATTTATCAAGGGGCCCAGATCATGCACTCTCTGTAATGGTTAAGCAAACCAATGTATTTGCTGTACACACCCCATCTGGAGACTGGCCAAACCCCTAAACATAGGCCCCCTATCACCACATTTGCTTCATGCCCCAGTCCGACACTGTCAGAATGTCAACATTAGGGTTAGACTACAGGACAGGAAGGTAAGGGTTAGACCATGGTGGGGAGGTAGTGAGGTAGTTATGGTTAGGCAATAGGGAGATGGTTAGGGAACAGCGTTTTGGATAGGGGGAAATACTTCTCAGCAGAGGTGCAGAGAGGCGGGGGGCAGGGGGGGGGGGCTGGTAATTACCCACAACTGGTGAATGGGCATTGAGAGGACCCTGATCTGCCCCCCTCCAACTTCTCCTTATCCAAGCACACACTGCTGTTTGCTGGGCAGAAATCTGGCTAGGGAGGCTGCTGCCACTCAGCAGCAATCTTCTCTGCCTGTGCGGGTAGGGGTAGCAATCACACTGATCACACTCCCCCATCCTGTCTAAGGGGCCCACTGCGGCCCCTGCCTAGCCCGCAGTGCTTAAGGTATTTGGTACTCTTTACCTAGAACGGCGCCGCCGATCAAAATCGTGGTCATCGCGGGTAAAAATCGCGGTGATCGCGGTAATCGCGGGCATCGCGGGTAAAATTGGATGGTCGCGATGCCCGCGATTACCGCGATCACCGCGATTTTCCCATAGGAAACAATGTTAAAAAGCCTGATTGACCGCGATTTGACACTTAAATGCCTCAATGGACCCGATTTTGGCATATAAATCAATGTAAAATGGGCCACACAGCCCAAATAGGGCCAATGAACCCTTAAATGTCCCCCCAAATTTTTAACGCCACCCCACGATCCACGCCAACCCGAAGCGTGGCGAGCGCAGCGAGCCCGCGAGGGGCGGCGGTACGCGTCCTCCGACCTTTTCATGCCCTACTATCCACGTCGGCGTGGTGTGAGAATATAATAGTGTGGCGAGCGCAGCGAGCCACCGTGCCCGAAGCGTGGCGAGCGCAGCGAGCCCCGCGAGGGGACGCGGATACCTTCACAGGTAGACGCGTCCCCTCGCGGGCTTCACAGGTGTCCGGGTCGCCACGGACACCTGTGAAGCCCGCGAGGGGACGCGTCTACCTGTGAAGGTATCCGCGTCCCCTCGCGGGGCTCGCTGCGCTCGCCACGCTTCGGGCTCGGTGGCTCGCTGCGCTCGCCACACTATTATATTCTCACACCACGCCGACGTGGATAGTAGGGCATGAAAAGGTCGGAGGACGCGTACCGCCGCCCCTCGCGGGCTCGCTGCGCTCGCCACGCTTCGGGTTGGCGTGGATCGTGGGGTGGCGTTAAAAATTTGGGGGGACATTTAAGGGTTAATGGGCTCTGTGGCCCATTTAACATTGATTCCTATGGCCAAATCGGGTTGATTGAGCCATTTAACACTAAAATCGGGTCCATCGCGACTTTTAACATTGTTCCCTATGGGAAATCGTGAGCATCGCGTCGCGGGCATCGCGGGTGCGTTTATGTGCGGCCGCGACGCGACCGACACGATTTTTATGTTTTACATTGATTTCAATGGCAAATCGCGGGCATCGCGTCGGTCGCGTCGCGGCCATACATTAATGTACCCGCGACGGGCGCCGCACTAAGTAAAGAGTACCAGGTATTTTTTCTGTATTTTTTGTAATGGGGTGTGGCTTTGCCTCCTACAATTAGGCCCCACCCCTAGAAAAGTACCTGGGCCCAGACACTTTCTACAGAACGGCGCACTGGAACTACTGCTCTACAGCAACAGTCTGCACCGGAACTGCTAAGACCTGGAAGCCACCACTGGAGATGCCATTGCTGCCAGGAACAGGTAAGTCACCACTAGGGATGGTTTGTAGACATTCAGAAGTTTCAAAAATGGTGATGAACCATGTGGACTTTAAATACCACACCCCATTAGGTACCCACTGAAATCAATTGCTGTCAAAAGTTACAGTACCCTAGTATAATATTTTCCCTTTCAGTATTATACATTAATACTATTTATTTAGATTGATATAACAATATCATAATAACAATTTTATTTATATAGCGCTCTGTCTCCAATAAGACTCGAGACGCTTAACAGATACAATGAATGTAATACCGTACAGAAACAATGAATTACAGATAAGCTTTTCATAAATGATACTTAAGAAAATTACGGAAATGCTTGAGTAAACAGGAAAGTCTTCAGTCTCTTTTTGAAGGATTACAGAGTGCGGGCCTCTCGGATTGTGCGGGCAAGTGAGTTCCATAGAACCGCATGGCTAAAATCTCGATGAATTACGAGAGATACTAGGTACTGCTTAAAGTCCTTCATCTACAGATCGCAGTACTCGGGTAGGACAGTATGGAATCCGAAGCTGCTTCAGGTACCTTGGGCCTTGCTCATGTAGGGCTTTGAAATTCATTAAGTTAATCTTGAAGATGATTGGCTATTTTATAGGCAGCCAGTGGAGGGAGCAGAGAATGGGAGTTATGTGGCTAGAACAGGTCTGGTTGGGTAACAGCCTGGCCGCTGTGTTTTGTACCAACTGTAATCGGTGCAATTTGCTGGAATGCCAAGGTAGAGAGCATTGCAGTAATCTAATTCAATTGATACAAATGCATGTTTGACATTTGGCAGATCTTCAGAGGGAATTAAGTGTTTGATTCTGTTCCTCAGATGAAAGAATGAGTATTTGATTGTGGCTGATATCTGATGTTTAACCCTTTGCGTGCCAAGCGAATTTCTCAAAATTGGTGTTAAAATGGACAAGCAAACATTTCTATTCATCATAATGGCCTGGAATGTTTACCTTATATAGGAAATGTAATCTTTTTTTTTACGAAACATGTTTATTTTGAATTCATATAACAAATGTGGGCGTCGCTGGCATTTTTAGCCAATATTTTTTGCTCATCTCTCACAGAATTTGGCATTTTTAGAGGATATCTTTGCGCATCTCTGACAGAGATGTTGGCACTCCAAGGGTTAAGTGTCAAGCCACTACAGAGACCAGCAGTCCTTCCTAGATAATATTTATGGAAACAAATAGGGAAAAAAGACACCACGCCCTTTCTAGCATTGGACGGTATCTGCCTTTTCCAGTGAGTTAGAGCGATCTTGTAGAGCATTCGTCATGTGATAAATATTACGTATAGGGTATTTGTATTACATGCACTATGCATACATTAGAAAACAAATATTTTATGGAAAGGAATCTTCCCTTGAGCAATATGGAAATAATTAATTTTGCAGAGAAGACTAAATTCTCGACATGTTCCGCATATTAATTACATACGTAATGATGTGGCTATGAAGAGCCATATTTACTTCACTTGCTTAATTCAAGCGTGACAAGTTGCCCGATCTGGCTGGGCCTTACATTAGGACCACTCAGCTGCGGCCACAGTTTACCATGGCTGTCTCCAATAGACAACACATGAGTATCAGTCCATAAAAAAAATCTGACCATTGGGGCAGAATATAAATCCATCACGCTGGAGAAGCTGATGATAAATCAGATTTTATTATAAGACTGTCACAAAAGCAGGCCCGCTAATGTTGGTGAACTCGTTTCACTCTACAATGTGCTTCTTCAGAGAGACTCTTGCTTGCATTATATTCTATAGCTTAAGAACTTGTGTGAAAGGTTTTACTATTTGTCTGGTGCATCGTTGTGTGATGAGCGATCTGTGCTGAGCAATCTGTGTGAGTGATCTGTGCTGAGCGATCTGTACTGAGCGATCTGTGCTGAGCGATCTGTGCTGAGCAATCTGTGCTGAGCGATCTGTGCTGAGCGATCTGTGTGAGCGTTCTGTGTGCGATCTGTACTGAGCGATTTGTGTGAGCTATATGTGCCGAGTGATCTGTGTGAGCGATCTGTGTGAGCGATCTTTGCTGAGCGATCTGTGTGAGCGATTGGTACTGAGTGATCTGTACTGAGTGATCTGTGCTGAGTGATCTGTGCTGAGCGATCTGTGTGAGCTATATGTGCCGAGTGATCTGTGTGAGCGATCTTTGCTGAGCGTTCTGTGCTGAGCGATCGGTACTGAGTGATCTGTACTGAATGATCTGTGCTGAGCGATCTGTGCTGAGCGATCAGTGTGAGCGATCTGTACTGAGCGATCTGTGTGAGCTATATGTGCCGAGTGATCTGTGTGAGCTATATGTGCCGAGTGATCTGTGTGAGCTATATGTGCCGAGTGATCTGTGTGAGCGATCTGTACTGAGCTATCTGTGTGAGCGATCTGTGCTTAATTGCATCGCTAAGCACAGAGGCTCACTCGCCCCGTGAGTGTGGGGCATAAGTTATGCCTTGTTATTTTATGCCTTCCTAATTATAAAGCATAGCAGTTTTCTGAAACTATTTTAATTACTATTATTAAACAAATATACTTTTTTTTTTAATAAAGTCCAAGCAAGAATTGATTTCTTAAGGGCAGTAAATATTTTTAATGAAATATTTGAACTGTAAATGGGATTCTTCTGACAGCATTGGTGACATTAACTAATAAAGGAAAATTATTTTCCAACTTCAACTATTTTATTCAGTTTTGTAACCTCCATTCAGATCTCCCTGATTGCCCCTCCCATAGTCTTCTCTTACCCTTCCAGAGCTCTCTATTTCATTTCCAAGTCCCTCCACAACTTTCTGCCCTCCCCCTCTTACACAGCTCTCCTCACAGCTCACTGTCCCCCACAGCTCACACTGAATGTTCCAGTGGAAAGAGTTCCAAAAGTACAGTGAGTTCAAAAAGTCCATCCACAGTGACTATGGGGGTTATTCTAGTTCACTCTTTCTGACAAATTCCTTCTTAGATGGACAAAACCATGTGCACTGCAGGGGGGCAGATGTAACTTGTGCAGAGAGAATTAGATTTGGGTTAGTTATTTTGTTTCTGTGCAGGGTAAATACTGGCTGCTTTATTTTTACACTGCACTATAGATCTCAATTTGAAGTAAAACCCCACCCAAATCTAACTCTCTTGGCACAAGTAACATCTGCCCCCCATGCAGTGCACATGGTTTTGTCCATCTAAGAAGGAATTTGTCAGAAAGAGTGAACCAGAATAACCCCCTATGTGCTAAGAAAGTTTCTCGGCAAAGAATGTGTGCTAAGTAATATGTTTATGAGCTAAAAGAGAATGGGGGAAATTTACTAAGATTGGAGTTTTATTTCACATGAGATGTTGCTATGGGAAACCAATCAGATCCTGTCTATTATCTTCTAGAGGGTGATAAATAAATAAGAAGTAGATTCTGAATGGTTGCCTATAGCAACCGAGTTTTTTTTCCGACCAGGTGAAAAAAAATTCATGATGATTGCTGCCTTTGAGGCAAATTGGATAGCTCAGTTGGATCAATTAGCCAGTGGTAATCTACTGTGCTTAAATGAATCCCCCCCTAAGTGTGGTACCTCTTCAGCCTCCCACAGCTGCCAGAGACAATGCTCACTGCGGATAGACTTTTTTTTTTTAACTCCTGTATGCGTTGTAAATATTTAATATGCCTCTCTGGCACCAGTGTCACTAGCGTGAATGGGAAACAATACCATCCATATAGACAGTATTAAAATAAGTTCAAAATCATCCAGTTACTCAATAACATTATGAAGATTACCCAACACTCACAATACCACAGAAAGATCTACCATATAAAGATATCTCTGACATATCTTGTTCTTTGAAGATCTTTTAGTCTCAGAGCCAATACACCAAGCTTCAAAAGTGATAGAATGGAGAGTGATAAACAGCCAGCCAATCAGCTCCCACCTGCCATGTCACAGACTGTGTTTGAAAAATGTCAGGTAGCAGCTGATTGGTTGGTTGTTTATCACTCTCCATTTTATCACTTTTGAAGCTTAGCGCAACTGGGCCTCAGACTTTAGTGAGAAGCACATATTTAAACAAATTATTCTTCTAGATCAGGCAATGCCATTTTGACAATAACCCTTTGAGTGTTAAGTGATATTTAAAAATTAAATAGTAAAAATTAGCAAGCAAACATTTTAATTTATCATGACTTGTAATATTTACCTTATATAGGAAATATAATCTATTTTTTGCATTTTTTTATTTGAATTTATATAACAAATGTGAGCGATGCTGGCATTTTTAGCCGATATTTTGAACATCTCTAGCAAAGATGTTGCCATTCAAAGGGTTAAACTAGTTCTTAAAAAATAGCCTACAAAATATCGCTTATGAACGGAACCTGGACAGAACGACTGGCACTTCTACTGTAGACCGCCTATGTCTAACTAAGACGAGAGACAAATTAGTTGCTTAAAATAAAATATTCTGGGTTGAATTAAAAAGTCAAACAAAAGAACACTTACCTAAATGCATAATTGCCTACTTTTGAAAACAAGTTTCAGGGAGATTATAGTTGGTAGTAGAATTTTGCACAGCGCCACATTGAGGGGGTGTGTCATGCTCCACCCAAAGGGTGTGACTAGTTCCATATATGGAGAGATTGTGAAAAGAGATTGTGAACGTGGCACCTAGAAGCTACATCTTATGGTAATCTTTTAAAATGCTTATATCCAAATGTAGATGAGCCCCAAAGCAGTTATTAAGAGCTACTATACTTGGTAAAGTGCTGGGAAATGGTGCTGATGATTCAATGTAAATGTATCTATGTCTCATTCCTTTTTCCCAAAAAATTTAACAGTGTAATGTGGGCTAGGTGAAATGAGGGAGATTGTTGGACTAATGAGGGAGAGAGGGAGATTGCTGCTATTTCAGGGAGTCTCCTGCAGAATGCAGGAGGGGAGGTAACTATGCCTCAATGTCATCCTAACAATATTATATCATAACACATAAATAATTTTAACATTGGTGCATATCTTAAACCTGAACGCCAAGACATCCCTCTATTATTAACATTAAAAAAAGTTTTAGCCGAGGCATAAATCTTGACTCTTAAATGCTAAACCTCTAACAATATTCTGTTATAGTCACAAAAGTTATCATGTTTTGTAAGGAGCCATCCAATTGTATAATAAATGTGAATGGGACAAGTTTATTTAAGCACGGTAATTCCAAATTTGTGCGACAATCTTTAAAGTTAATTATTGTCCAAGATAGTTGTTCATGTTTCTTTTACAGTTTAATAAACATAAAAAATGTTGGATATATTTTAACATCACAAAAGAACTACATAAGCTTTTTTTTTTTGAAGAATCAGCTGCTAGCGAATGGATAGGCTGCATTCTCATAACTGATGTTGAAGCTGACAAAATGGCTGCCTCAGCTGTCTTTAGGCATGGGTGCACTTTAAACCTAGAATTTAAACAGGTGTCCCAGTTTAATCCTTTACCCACACAGTCATCTTTATAAATAATTTAGACTCATTTTTTCTGTAAGTAAAGAAACACATGCTAGAATATCTCTCAGAAAAATCTACAATAAAAGCAATGTTATTCCCTGAGTGGAAAACAATGCCTAAAATAAGATGTTCCACTGCAGAACCTACATATTGTAAATGACGACTAAAGGGGCTGTCTGTGTTTCTTTACGTTTGTCTGTTTGTGCCTGTCTATCTAATGAACCATTCAAATTGATCATACAAAGGCAGGTGTATTGCACAACCCCCCCCCCCCCCCCATCAATCCCCCCTTCACTCAAGATCATTATTGAGTTCATTTTAATGGCACCCATATCCCTACTTTTAAAACATTGCAAAAAATGATAATAATGCAATAACATTAGGGGTATTGAAGATGTGTGTGCGTGAAAATGATTGTGTGAGGCAATATGAGGAATATTATCATTTATTTTTCCATCTCTGTAAGCAACACAACGATTTGAATAGGAGAACAGCTTATTATCTTGTGCTGAGAGCTGGTTGCCCTGATCCTGTGACCCACCCGAAGTTGCACAGTACAGTAATACAGCATTACATTGCAAACAATGGTAAAACAATAATTTAGCATTTACTAGACCAGGTATGTTTTGAGTTGTTTGCGAGTACAATAGAGAGAGAGAGAGAGCAGTCATAATTTTTCAGGCAGAAAATTCATTTTGTGTCCTACCATCTGGAGGAATATGTGTTATTTTCCCTAAAGGTACGGCTTCATACCGTTTCATTATCAACCGAAAATGTGGGTGAAGTCAGCAATAGTAACACACATTTAACCTCTTCCATATCAGAATGGCTTTAAACTTGCAGAAAGTTAAATATATTCAAATAAAACAACTGCAAATTTGATTTACCGTTTCGCTATTAGCAAGTTTTTAGTTAGATGTAGCGCCTCTCGGCCAGCCCAGGGAATCGCCAGATTCCCTGAGCTGGCGATCGCTGATGGAGAGACGCTGCATCTGATGGGGTCGCGTGAGCATCTCACATACACGCGGCGGCAAATGGCAGAAACCGTGCCCGCTTCAGGACGGGCAAGTCATACCTCCCAACTTTTGAAGTTGGGAGGCCGGGACGTTCGCGCGGCGAAGCCGTGCGCGTTCCCGAAAAGGGGGCGTGGCCTCGAGAAAAGGGGGCGTGGCCTCACGGGGTGACGCGAAATCCGGCCACGCCCCCGTTTTCGCCGCTCGTCGTAATAGCAGATGTATGAAGGGTCGTTATGGGGGAGAAGGGGTATCAGCGCACGTTATGTGCACTGATACCGCTTCTCCCCCATGTATGAAGGAGGTGAGATGCGGTAAAGGACAGGGGCGCTATGCGCCCCTGTCCATATCGGCGCTGCTATCAAAATGATAGCAGGCCGAATGTATGAACGGTCAGCATCGCTGACCGTTCCGCACGAAGCCTGCTTTGGCTTCGCCAGCATCAGCCTGGTGAAGCCCTATCTAAACAGCAGGGACAGCACTGTCCCTGCTGTTAGGTCTGGGCTGCACTGGGGATCTCGTGTGAACAGCGAGATCCCGAGCATGCCCAGTGCGGCCGGCCGGGGGACAGGAGATAGCGCATCAGTATTAACTGATGCGCTATCTCCAGAAAGGGACATCGCCGGAGGGGGGAGGTAACGCTCCCCCGCTTCGGCAGACAAGATGTTAATACATCTTGTCGATGTCCCTTCCTGCTTCGCCTCGCTATTGAGGTGAAGCAGGAAGTCTCATAGCGGCGCGATAAACGCTGCTATGATACATCTGCCCCATTATCGTGGTTTATATCTCCCAACCGTCTCGGGAAGCCGGGACTGCGGTAAGCAGTACCGGGACGACGGGACATCGGCCGTAAATCGTGAATGTCCCGCCGAATCTGGGACGGTTCGGAGGTATGGCAAGTTTAGGGAGGGGGATGCAGGCAGAGGTGGGGGAGCGACGGAGACGGGCTCCATCAGAACAGGGCTCGTGAGCATCTCCTGCGCGCACACTTCTGGCAGCTGATGAGCGGCGGCGTATGGCGATTCTATTGCCAGGAGCAGCTCTAATGAGAGCTGCACCATCTGTACCATGATGCATTGCAGTCATATTTGCCTGTTAATGTACCCTGTGATCCTACATATGGGTTGAAACTATGAAGGTCGCTCACTAAAGGTCAAATGGGCTTAGGTTGACACGTGAAATCCCGTAGGTTGACATGGCTAAGGCTGACAGGTTTGGAAGGTCAACCCAAGCATCAGGTCAACAATGAGAAGGTCGACAATCAAAAAGGTCAACATGAGTTTTTCACATTTTTTTTGAGCTGACTTGTGCCATCCACTAGGGGCGTGGAGGGAGAATATAATAGTGTGCCCAACGCAGTGAGGCACCTTGTACGAAGCAACAAGGGCACGTGGTACCCTGATACAGTGTCCATGACGACTTATGTCGGAATTCGGGACAACATTTTTTTAAAAACTCATGTCCACCTTTTGACTGTCCATCTTCCCATTGTCGACCTAATGCTCATGTTGACCTTCTGACCAGTCGACCTTAACCCTGTTGACCTTTAGTGGTCAACCTAATGGTATGTATTTTGACCTTCATAGCAGCCCCTTCCTATGCCCCCCCTTCTTTACCATCTGCATTTCCATTCCTACCCTCTACCTACAAACCTTGTTTATTTCATTATGACCTTGGTACTAGTAACAGATACATTGACCACCAAACACATTCGATTTTATGAATCAGCTTTAGCTAATTCGTGAATTAGCCCCCAACTGTTTTCTCTTTTGTTCTTGGCCATCTGCTGAGTATCACTTCCCTTGGGTGCAATTTCCACCATGTTCTTTTCCTCTTTGCACTTTTAAGTTGAAGTGTCCACATAATGACGGGGCAAATATATTGTGAGTTGAGGCAGTTTTCAAAGAACTCTACCAATAAGAGAACTATGAACCAGTGGGAACAATCATGCTACCAATATGTGGTCTGAGCCAATCATGCTGAGATTCTGCTTTATTAAATTGCTAGGTACTGTAGTAGGGACATCAATCAAGCAGATATTCTGTGGGCTGGACCAATATCATTGATTATTCAACTTATCACTTCAGAAGCAACCAGTTATATGATGCAAGCAACTATTTGGGGGACTCAACCAAAATTCTGGAGAATGCAAAATATAAATTCATTAGGACTCAGTGACAACTGTATTCAGTGATGTCATGTCTATGTGACAGGAAGGGAAGTCAATCCCGGGGAATTTTTTCAATCCCGGAATTCGGGATTGAAAAATGCCCAATCCCAGGATTGGCTTCCCTAATACATAAAAAAATGCCCCAGCCAGGGGCGGATTGGGAACTAAAAGTGGCCTTGGAAAATTTCTGAAAGTGGCCTCATGTGGGCGGCAACAAATCAATAAGGGGTGGAGCCAACATTACATCAGGCGGGATTATTACATCACTATACTTAGATAAATTGTTGACAGGCAAAACGAATGCCACACCCCGTAATGCACATTACACATCATGTCAGGGCTTTACTCATTTTTGTAAAGCAGGGACAACTGGGATAGTGCGCGCCGCAGGAGCTCCCCAAAAAAATCACACCATAATGCCTATGACACGTCACACACCCATTACATAGTATACCACATGCAACAATGGCCTGCCAGGCTTGCTGGTGCCAGGCCCCCAGACCCCCCAACTAACAACTACACTACGGCACTATGGCTAGTGCCGTACAAGAACCGTTGTTAGTGTTACCGATGATTTTCATGCTAGTCCACAAAGCAACTTACTGCAGACTTTTTTTCAACCGTAATCCTGTATTAAAACATACATCGCTCTCATACATACTCCGCCACTCTTGACCATACATACATACACCGCCACTCTCATACATACATACACCGCCACTGTCATACATACATACATACATACATACACCACCACTCTCATACATACATACATACACCGCCACTCTCATACACACACCAATCTCATACATAAACCGCTGTCTTACATACAACACCGCTACTCTCATACATACATACACCGTTCTAATACATACACACACCAATCTCATACATAAACCGCTGTCTTACATACAACACCGCAACTCTCATACATACATACATGCATGCATACACTGTTCCTATTGATCCCATCCCTCCCTCATGCTAGTGCACAGTTAGTTGACCCCACAGCCATTGGACTGCTGAGAGCAGTCTTCTGCTGCTGTGAGCGGACTCAGGGGAGCAGGAGCCACAACTGAGGACTCCAACACAGGCTTCTTCCGTTCTGATCCTCCCACCCTGCCCCAGCACAGTTTGCGCCTCTTGTAATGTGCGCGGTGACGTCATGACGTCCCAACACACATACAATCACAGACTCAGAGTGAGACTGTCACTCCAGAGTCCGCTGCCCTGCCTCCTCCCAGTGCACTCCCCGGCGAACAGTGCCCTGCCTGCTACTGGATGCGGCCTCTCTCCAAGCGGCTACTGTCCTGCCTCCTCTCCAGGCCATGTATGTTATATATGTATGTTATATAAAATAAAATAAAAATTGCCGATCAGCAGCCGTCCACGCCGCATGCAGCAGCGCTATCCACTGCACTGGTCCAAACAGAGGTGGAACAAGCGAGTTGTGGGCCCAGGTTCAAAAATATGGTTTGGGCCCCCAAACACACACAAAAAAAACACATTGTGGCTTGTTTTGTTTACTTCAAATTTAAAGCCCATTACACACTAGTGCCCATTATACATTCACACACTGTAATGCTCATTACACATTCACACACCATGATTCCCATTACACATTACACCGCACACTGTAATGCTATTACACATTATACCACACACAAAAATGCCCCTTACATACGATACAACATGCCATAATGCCCATTACACATTATACCATACACTGTAATGCTCATCACATATTATGCCACATAAGGGCCACTTACCTACATGCCCAATATTAGGGGCTACATATGCAATGTCAGGGGTTGCATGCTTGTTGCCAGGATATACATCCTCATTCCCAGGGGATTACATGATAGATGTCAGGGGATTTATACTCCTTGCCATGGGGGGGGGGGGGGGGGGGTGTTACATGCTTGTTGCCCAGGGGGATTACAGCTCTGGGGTCTGAGCTTGGTGTTCTGCGGTGGAGACTGGATATAGGAGGGTGGTGGCTGTTGCTCAGTGCCTGAAGACAGACTGACTCCACAAAGGCACATGGGAGTAGAAGTTGCTGCGGCTCGCCATACGCTGCAGCCCTCCTCTATGACCAGCAGACATTTTTGGAAGGGGCAGCTCAAGGCCGTAACCAGAACTTTTTTCGGGCCCCATAGCAAGGTTTTGAAGGGGCCCCCATCTGCAGAGACAGGATATATAGGGCATATAGGTATTTTGCACTCTCCTCTGACTCTAACACCCACAGTAATGATAATTGGCCCAGGCCCTATCAAAGGAAAACATTTTGGAATATACAGTATGAGTGAGGAACCCTTTGGCACTCCAGCTGTTGTTGAACTACACATTCCAGCATGCCTTGCAACAGTTTTAATAGCAAAACTGACATGTTGTTAAGTGTATTTCAACAACAGCTTGAGTGCCAAAAGTTCCTCGTCCCATATTATTGAATATGCCACTTCCAAGAACGTATTTAAAAAATGGTAAATAAATGAAATAAAAATATTGGGACGTACAGCACACTTATTTATTATCATTAATTTAGTGCTGCAGTGCATCAGAGCAGACACTGATGCTGTGTACTGCTGCAGCGCTGCTTACTAACAAGGTATAGGCAGTGGCAAACAGGATTTTAAAAGGGGGGTTATCAAATAATTGGTTACAGACCAATGAAAAAAAATATTGAGCAGAATAAATGTCCAATATACAATTTATTGTGTAACAATAAATAATATGAAATAACATTTGGGCATATACTTATACACGTAACGCACACAGTAGTAACAACGCTTATACACATAACACCCGCAGTAGTAACGATACTTACTGTATACACATAATGCCCACAGTAGAAACTACGCTTATACACATAACGCCAGCAGTAGTAACAATGCTTATACACATAAAGCCAGCAGTAGTAACGATACTTATACACATAACGCCCACAGTAGTAACGATACTTATACACATAACACCCGCAGTAGTAACGATACTTATACACATAATGCCCGCAATAGTAACGATACTTGTACACATAATGCCCACAGTAGTAACCACGCTTATACACATAACACCCGCAGTAGTAACGATACTTATACACATAACGCCCACAGTAGTAACAATACTTATACACGTAATGCCCACAGTAGTAACGATACTTATACACATAATGCCCACAGTAGTAACGATACTTATACACATAATGCCCACAGTAGTAACGACGCTTGTAAACATAACGCCCACAGTAGTAACGATACTTATACACATAACGCCAGCAGTAGTAACAATATTTATACACATAACGCCCGCATTAGTAACGATACTTATACACATAACGCCCGCAGTAGTAATGATACTTATACACATAATGCCCACAGTAGTAACGATACTTATACACATAACGCCCGCAGTAGTAACACTACTTATACACATAATGCCCACAGTAGTAACGATACTTATACACATAACGCCCGCAGTAGTAACACTACTTATACACATAACGCCCGCAGTAGTAACGATACTTATACACATAACGCCCGCAGTAGTAATGATACTTATACACATAATGCCCACAGTAGTAACGATACTTATACACATAACGCCCGCAGTAGTAACACTACTTATACACATAATGCCCGCAGTAGTAATGACGCCTATACATGTAATGCACACAGTGTGGCTGGGTTGTGGGTGAAGGAACTTGCACGGCAGGAGGGTAGAGTGGGCGGTCGGCTGAGTAGGGTGCTGTGTAGGCGGCTGAGTGCATCATCGCCGCAGCCATGCTTTGGGGCCCCTGAGAACGCAGGGGCCTGGGTCAGCTGTACCCTTGGACCGTGCCTGTTGCCGGGCCTGAGTACATCCCCACCCCCATAGGCAGACATGTCACATAATCAGATCCCCCTCCAGCACAGCCCCCCACAAATATGCAGACTCACATATTCACATGCCACAGGCCCTCCAGCACAGCCCCCACCCCATAGGCAGACATGTCACATACCCCTCCAGCACAGCCCCTATAGACAGACATGTCACATCCCAACAGCACAGCACAGCTCATTCTCCCCCCACCCCATAGGCAGACATTTTATGTCTGATATGCCTATGGGGGGGGGGGGGGGGGGTCCTGAATATGTCACATGTCTGCCTATGGGGGGGCTGAGCTGGAGGGGGATCTGAGTTGTCACAGTGAGTCTGTCTGCCCTAATGCTGACAGCAGGCAGTCACAGACCCCCCTTCCTCCCATATGCAGGCATGGCACATATACACAGAATCTCTCTCCCCTCCCTCCCTGCCCCCCCACCCCCGGCGGCCCCCACCACCAGTGTACTTTGATCATTCCCTAACAGGGTTGCCAACCAGTGTTGGCATCCCCAGAGCCCACAGTGTGACTTACATGATTCTTTCCGAATGCTGCAGCCCGGCCACAGCGCTGCTGCTCTTCGTCTCTCTCCCCTCTCCGTCCTCAGTCTAAGAGGTGCTCCCCCTGCCTGTCAGTGGCTGTATCTGCAGCTCAATGCAGCTGCAGCAGCTTACTGCTCTGTTACTCGCGGCCATCGGAAACAGCATTCGATATATCGGGCGGGGGGTGGGGGGGGGAGGCGGGCCACTATCTATGACGGACGGCAGCCACCCACCAATGAGGATGTCGGCCCACACCGTGGGCGAAGCCTCCTGCCGCAGAGCGGCTGAGCAGCCCCGGCCAGATGTCCCAGGCTGTCACTCTAAATTCGTGACTGTGAGTGTGCGCATGCGCACATTTCAGCAGCAGCGGCCTCTCTGTAGTGTCGGCCTCCCGGGAAAGTTCCCGGTAGATACAATGGCCAATCCGCCCCTGGCCCCAGCATTACCTTTATGGCAAGGTGTGGGTGGGAGCAGGTGGGATTTGTGCATGCGGGCGGCCGGGCACCGGGTAGCCGGACCGGGGCATGCAGTGCGACTGTGGGCGGGCAGGGTGGCTGTACGTCCTTCGGCAGTGAGGCTGTTCGGCTTGTGCAGTATGACCTCTGTGCTGCAGGGCAGGCATTGGGAACAGCCGGGCAGTGTCTGATTAAGTGCTCAGACGCTGCCCGGCATTAGGCTGCGCAATCCCGTGATTGAAATCCTGGCGTTTTGGGGGCCAAATCCCAGCATCCCGCCGATCCCAATCCCGGAATTGGCCACCCTAGTGACAGGTCCAATTTACCATTCGGTCAATTTCAGCATTAAAAATAAAGTACAATTGTATAATGATCAGTCCAAAGAATGCAATGTGCACAGTAATCTCTGCACTCATTCGGCCGATACCAAAGCCGTGTTCCTGGTATTGACAGGGCCGCAGAGAGCACGGCCGGTTCCCTATACTTGCGGATGTTGTTTGACCAGGATATGCCCCAGTGCAAATTAGTGGTGCTCACTGATGGGGCCTTGGCTGTGAAATATGCCAATGGGTAATACTGCCAGCTATCCTACACCGTCTCAGGATGGCATTAGCTGCGGCTCCCGCAGGAAAAATTATCCTATTATTTAAATTCGCATGTGTAAGAAAAAAGTTTTAATTGAATTTGGAAATGTGAGTCTGGGCTTCCAGTGTCAGTGTGCGTGAAGGTTCCAGCTCACACTTGCCCTGACATGCCGGCCCGGGATGCGGGAAGCCTTATCTAGTTCTGCTAGATAGAACCAGGGTGTTGAACTACTGGTCAAAAGGCTGAATGCCGACACATGAAAAAAGTTGATAGGCATTAAGTTGACATGGTCAAAAAGTCGACACATGGAAAAGGTCAGCATTTGTTAGGGTCAAAGGCGAATCTAGGGGGTGGTCCGGGGGTGCACATTTTGTAGCTGAGGTATGGGGCTCTCCAACGAGCCCAGCCCCGTGTCTCTAGCCCCCTGGAAACCGGATATACTGCCAGGCAAAGCTGGAACGTTTTCCCTATAGGATAACATGGGACCCGCTAATTCCGACCCCCACTCAGTTCAACGGCTGCCAGTTCCCTCTTTGGCATCACTGAAGCTCGAGGTGGATCTCAGTCAAACCCAAATCGCTGGGCCTTCAATCTGATACCAGGCTGGTTCCATATGGGTTAATTGGTTTCCGGGATATTGAGGTTAAACCATTTTTTTTCATTTCTTAAATGTAATTTCATGACTGTTTATGTTCTTTGAGGGCAGATTTCTCTGGAACCAAACAGCCCAGTTTCACGGGACCAAAATCATTTGAAGCCAAATCAAAAGTTCTTCAATATGATACTGGTCTCATGTAAATGAGTCAATTGGTCCCGAAGATATAGCTGGATGGTTAAGAGGGGTAGGGAGAGGGGAGTGGTTGTCTCTCCCCCTCACACCAGAAAATGCATATTCCCAGGTAAATCCCTGCATTTTCTGTTGTGAAAGGGGTATTATTTCACATAGCCGTGACCTGCAGTGCTCTGAATACAGCCGGGCAGCCCCCTGCTCTCTGCCCAGCTGTCAATGACTGTCACCCCTGCAGCTTCCGCTCCAATTCTTCTCCCCGCTTTCACCTCAGCCCGCCCCCCTTTAATCATGTGGTGCCGGCACCCGGCGTGCTCCCCCGACGTCACGCACAACAACAGAGCGCACAATATTTAAAATGTCCACTCGGCTAGAGGGGACACCAGGAGGGGAGTGGGAGCGGGCTCTGCGCTGCGCTCTGCTCCTCTCCCTATAGAAGCAGCTGCACTGCTCTCCATCTCTCCCTGCATCAGCAGCGAAGGCTCATATAAAAATTTACAGTAAGTGGCACTTTTGGGGGCATTGCTTAAGGGACGCTACAAGAGGCGGTATGTGGGGGCATTACGCATAATGTGTGGCTTAATGTGTAAGAGGCATTACGGTGTGCAGCATCATGTGTAAGGGGCATTATGTGTGAAGCATCATGTGTAAGGGGCATTATGTGTGCAGCATCATGTGTAAGGGACATTATGTGTGCAGCATCATGTGTAATGGGTACTATGGTATTCGGCATCATGTGTAATGGGTACTATGGTGTGCGGCATCATGTGTAATGGGTACTATGGTGTGCGGCATCATGTGTAATGGGTACTATGGTGTGCGGCATCATGTGTAATGGGTACTATGGTGCCATCAAGCAAGAACCCCCTAGCAATCAGCACGTAGGTAAGCAGCACTTATGTGGCAAATATGTAATGGGCATTGTGGTTTGTTATATAGTATGTAATGGGCATCATGATGTGTGGCACAATGTGTAATGGGCATTATGGTGTGTGGCCTTATGTGTAATTGGCATTACGGCGTGTGGCTTTATGTGTAATGGGTATTACGGAGTTTGCTAAAATGTGTAATGGGCATTACTGTGTATGTCTAAAGTGTAATACCACACCCCTTTTTGTGATGCCACGCCTCCTTCCCATGAGGCCATGCCCCCTTTGTGATGCGCGTCTACGCCGCGCAAAGGTCCCCCTGCTATTATGTCTAGATCTGGGACCACCCATTACCATAATTCTAGATCCGCCTATTGTTAGGGTGTCTATGTGGACATGGGAACCGGTATAGTGTACCCCATCCAAACGCCTGGCAAACGCTTTGGGCACACTATTATATTATTTCCTCTCTGTAGGCCCACTAGGGTGGTAAAGTATGCAAAAGTCACAAAAATTATGAGAAAGTCAAGTTGACGTTTTCCGTGTCGACATTTTGCTTGTGTCGACCTTTTCACCATGTCGACCTTCTACCTGACAACCAATAGTGGTCGACCTAATGATCGCATACCATTAAACCTGGACGATAGGCCAGTGTTCCGGGCTGTAGCTGGCTGATTGGACACAGTATAGAAGTGTCGCTAGATGCTGGCTGACTGCAGGATCTGACACTTCAGCACCATGGACAGCTCATGGGGCTCAGCACTGCCGGTTACACTGTATCTCCCTGCTTCCAGCACCATGCACTCAGCACATCCTTCCTCACTCCTGTTCCCTCTTCTGTACGTGATCCCCTGCTGCCTGTATGACCATCCTCTTGCTCTCTGGACCACCAGTCCCACTATCCCGGATTACCCATTGCCCTGCTACTTGGCTAGCCATGTGGGCATCTCCCTTTTTTCTGCGCAGCTCCTGTTCCCTGGCCACCTGCTTGTGGGATAGGTTGTAGTTCACTAATCATGATGTCCCTACTTTCTGAGCACCCTCCATCCACGCTAATCCCTCTCTCTGTACACCCTGTATCCATTTCCCCTAATAAATGTCCCTACTTTCTGAACACCCTCATGCACCCTGCTCCCTCTATGTGCTCTTTGCATCAATTGCCCCTTAATGATTGTCCCTATCTTCTGAGCACCCTGATCCCTCTTTCTGTGTCCCCTGCATACACTGTCTCCTAATAATTGTCCCTCTTTTCTGTGCACCCTTATCCATTTTTTTGTTTCCCCTGCATACACTGTTCTCTGATTGTCCCTATTATCTGAGCACCGCCTCCACCCTGATCCCTCTTTCTGTGTCCTGTATACAGTGTCCCGTAATGATTGTCCCTACTTTCTGGACACCCTCCTGCACCCAGATCCCTCTTTCTGTGTTCCATGCATACATTGCCCCCTAATGATTGCCCCTGCTTTCTGTGCACCTGCCTCTACCCTGATCCCTCTTTCTGGGCTCATTGCACATTGACCCCTAATGAATGTCCCTATTTTCTGAGCACCATGATCCCCATTTCTGCGTTCCCTGTATACAATGTACCCTGATGATTGTCCCTACTTTCTGGGCACCCTCCTGAACCCTGATCCGTCTTTCTGTTATCCCTGCAAACAATGTCCCCAAATGATTGTCCCTACTTTTTGGACACGTCGGTTTTCCTGTGTTCCCTACATACATAGTTCCCTAATGACTGTCCCTACTTTCTGAGCACCCTCCTGCAACCTGATCCCTTTCCCTGCTGCCTGAATACATTGCCCCCTGGTAATTATCCCTACTTTCTGGGCAGCTCCGGCCCGGTCACCCCTTGCCCCCGGGTGCCATTGGCCGGCGCACTGCACACAGAGCAGGGGGGGGGCAGGGGCACCATCTGCCGCGGCACATGAGCAGATTACAGCCAGGGATGGGACAGCCCCCAGCGGCGGGCATTGTGTCTCTCCCCGCTCGCCTTCTCCAGTAAGAGTGCAGGGGAGGAGAGAGCCGCCGCCAATGCCCAGCCCGCACTCAGCTGCTGCAGCCTGATCCGGCGAGCTGCCCGGGATTACCAGGCTGCACAGCCCCGCTCTCCCCGCCGCCCATCGCCTCTCCGCCGCCCGCAGACATGCTGGACCCGTCTTCCAGCGAGGAGGAATCGGAAGAGATCGTAGAGGAGGAATGCAAGGAGGTGCTGGCCCCCAGCACAGGGGCCCGGCTCTCCCCCAGCCGGACCAGCGAGAGCTCCGGGGGGCTGCAGCCCAGCAGCAGGAGCAGCAGCGTCCGGCCCTCCAGCCCCAGCCCGTCCGTGGTCAGCGAGAAGGAGAAGGAAGAGCTGGAGAAGCTGCAGAAGGAGGAAGAGGAGAGGAAGAGGAAGCTGCAGCTCTATGTGTTTGTCATGCGGTGCATCGCCTACCCCTTCAATGCCAAGCAGCCCACCGACATGGCCCGGAGGCAGCAGAAGGTGAGGGGGGAGGGCATGCATTGTGTGGGGTCCTCAGCTGCTGCAGAACCTCTCTCTGCTGAGTGCTGCACAGCTGAGACGGATGCACTGCAAAGAGGTTCTGCAGCAGCCTTGCACAGATGGCGGGGGAGGTGTGGACAGCAGTGCCCCCATACTCTCTCCTTTTTAGTGCAAGACCAGTAAGTGCAATGGATGTGGTGGGCATTGCATGCCCAGTGCTGTGTATCTAGGGTGCAGGAAGGTGGTAGGATGGGCCAGAGAGGATTGGGAACTTCATCAGGGGTAGATATGACTCTTACATAATGGTTGGAGGCAGACAGTAACCTACAGGAGATAGCAGGGTCATGGCAAGTTCCATTGCTCAGGGATGGAGCCAAGCCCTACACTAGAAGATATGGAATATTGGGCTATGAGAGGTTTCCTGCAGCAGCTGCATATAGTAGCAGAGACTGGGATGCATTGATTTTTGCAGGGCGCATGTTAGCAGCAGAGTAAATCAATTGGAGCTATAGAATGACAGTATCTGCTGCACCCTCCCATAACCCAACTCCTCCATAGGCGTCACCAGTGCCAGGTTCATGCAACAGCGCCACCTACGGGTGAGCTTCCTGCAGAGAGGAGAGAGATGCTCAGATGCCTGATACAGGAAGACATCATTTGTTTATCTTGCATCCAGCAAACATCCATTCATATAGAAATGTGGCAGCTCTTTAAGGGGCCCCTGTACCATTGTTGCGGTTGGTTCTGATAGATGATATTGACAGCCCATTGTGTAATGTTGCAGTGGAGACCTGTAGTGCACCTGCTAATAAATAGCGTCTCGTGTCCTAAATCAATAGACTTAGGTGGAATATGGCAGAATTATTGCCGGGCCAGTAAATCAGCTGTGAAATACCCACAGCTACCGAGGTTGGATGCAAAACAAATGTCTGGAAGGGGTTAAATTGGCCAAGCATCGGAGCTTGTGAAGGTGTCTGTGCGGTAATGGAAATTGCCAAGCCTCAGTGTATGACTTAACAATACATCAAAGGTACTCGCTTGGGTATGGAGCAGCCCCAGTCATACCAGTATTTCCTTTGATTGTATGGTACTAATGAAAACCCAGGCAGACCCCCCCTTGGAGTACAGCTCTCCGCGATGGAGTCGTTTGGGGCATGCAACTAATAGATGTGTCCAGTGATCAAATCAAGAGCAGTCACTTAATCTATTCTCATTCACTTGCCATTTGTCAGGCCTGGATCTTTAGAAAGGTCACCTAGGTCTGGGCCTTGGGTGTCAAATGTGACCCTTTGCTCCACCACGGCGTTAATTATTCTTTTGTTTCATATTTTTCAAATTGACTGGAAAGTACGCCAATGTTTTCAGTTTAAAAGGACAGTTTAGACCAGGATATCTACAGTATTGACCAATGGGAGGGGGGTGTAAAGACATAAAAATTGTCATGTTTTTCATTGGTTTGTTCTTAACCTTAGGTAGTTGTAATCAAGAACCTAGAATATGATTATGGTAAATGTCCACATATATGCTTATTTATAAACTTTAATTTTAGGTACAGGAGTACATGCAGTTAAAGTTGCACAGTGCTGCAATTTCATTAATGTTGCCACTATGATTTGCCAGCCTGATGCCATTGTGCCAGCGGAGATAAAGCTAAGCACAGACATTTGGGCCAATGTACTGCACTAGGTGCCCATTGTTTTCTATAATCTAGCATTAATAGTTACTGCCGTAAGCGGCTAAATCCCAGGTGGTTTTTGTGCCTCTGAGACATTGTTGAATGCAGAGAATTGTTGCTTGCGTCTTGTATGTGTGATATGAAGGATTTGTAAGACAATGAACGATGTTCTCGGTATCACTCTCCAATTTTTACTGCATATTAATACAGGCCAGCAAACCCCCTAGGTTCCATTAGCTGGCAGTTTAACTGATGGAGCAGTAGTCCAATTAATTAAAGTGACACCAGCACTGATTTTGTGTGCACTGTATGATACAATCCGGCCGCTGCTATTCTCTGGGGATATTCCTGTCCATGTAGATATCACTGGACAGTATTTCTTAATATAGACATAAGGAATGGTTGGAGAGGGGGTATTGCAGGTCCTGGACCACCCTGGAAGAACACTATCACTGCATTGTGCTTACATTGAATACTCATGCATGGTAATATGGGCCTTTGACATTTCTATAGTGATTAGTGATATTTGGTTGATATACTTTATATGTAGGTAAGTTATTTACACCGTCTTTGAACTTGTGCCTATGATGTTGTTCATCTCAGATGTTTCAGTTGGAACTTTGAAATCAAAAACACAAATATATCAAATAAAACTTTAAAGTAACATCAATGAGCTAATGAACCAACCTTCAGTTTATGCGGGCAATTCAATTGTTTTATTGTGTCATATCACCCATCACTTTAGAGGGGGAGATATGCAATTGTTCCATCACAGAACACCCGTTCTTTTTTTCGAACTAACGTGCCCAAATAGACCAGGTTTAGCAGGTTCAAAGTGGCTAAATGAACCATCTGGGACTATCGAATTAGCCCCAAAGCCAGGACTTACCCGGGTTTATTTTTTTACCTACATTAGAAAAATAGATCAGAAATATATCCCCGATAACTAACCGGCTATCGGGTGCCACCACAAATTCTTTATTAAGGCCTCTTTAACAAACTATTTTTAAGACAGATAAAAAGAATCTCAGGTGAATTAAATGGGCATTAAAGCCTGAGACTAGGTACTTCCATTTTTTCACCATTAACTGAATTCCCTCCTTTAGTCATATATACAGTATTACTGGGAGCGACCGGGAAAAAGTGCAAAAAGCAAGGGCAGAATTAATTGGGCGTCCCTTTATAGTTTTTAAATATTAATATTTATTCTTTTAAAAACTTTTGGTACAAGAGTTGCCATAGGAAGGTGGGGTGGGGTGGGGTGCATTTCTTGTAAGTGATGCTTATAAAATCTTATCCCTTTGAGTGCCAAGTGAATCTGTCAAAATAGGTGTGAAAATTGTCATGCAAACATGTTGTATTCACCATAATGACCTGTAATGTTACCTTGTATAGTAAATATAATCTTATTTTGCACAACTTTTTTCTTTTATTTGAATTTATGTAACAAATGTGTGCGACACGGGATATTTTGAACATCTCTCACAGAGATGTTGGCACTCAAAGGGGTGTGTTCAATGCGGCCGACAAGGGGGTGTGTTTATGGCAGGGATGGCTGTTTTTTTCGGGTAGGATCGCCGAAAACAAGTCATCCTTGCCGTTTAACCCCCAAGCCGGCCGCTCTCCCTATTCAACGGTTCGGGGGAATCCTCGCTGTCAGGGGATGGAGAAGATTCCCTCAAACGGGGAGGTTCGCGGCTAATGCAGGGAGCCCGCTGCATTTAGCCGTGAGCTTTGCCGTTTTGTCCAAGAGCTGTGACGGCGAGCAATCAGCACTGCTCGCTAAAGAGCATTGAATATACCCCAAAGGGTTACATTTTCTCCAAAATAACTAATACTGTTAGTAACAAGTTCTTTACCTTTTAAGTATCCAAAAGGTACATTGTAATCCCAAATAGATCTAAATGATATTAATCATTTTTAGGATACCGACATCTTCAGTACTTCTTTGAACATTGCCTCGTTATAGTGTCCTGATGGTTCCGTACTGTATGTATTTCCCCTGTCAGTTCACCATAAAGTTATTCTCCATTTGACAGCATTACACAATAGTTTACATTGTCTACAATTTGGTTGCCAGTATAAATGCCTCTGTATAATGGAGTTGCAGCTTTTATCACTGCATTTACTCCCACTGTCTCAATGATTTGTCACTTGTCCATAATTCAGAGAGTCTGTGGTGAACTACTTGAGTGAATAGAGCAGAGATAAGACCTGACTTGGTGAAAAGATCTCGTATGCGGGGAAAGTAGACCTGACTCACATCAGTTCTATGAAATGAAACCCATTCATTTACCATTGATGGCAGAACACTCTTCTAGATGACAGTGGTTCCGAAACCGTATGCTTTGCGCCCTGGAGAGCCTCTGGACACTTGAGGGGAGCCTTG
Source organism: Crinia signifera (assembly GCF_055691185.1). Classification (NCBI taxonomy): domain Eukaryota; kingdom Metazoa; phylum Chordata; class Amphibia; order Anura; family Myobatrachidae; genus Crinia; species Crinia signifera. The sequence goes on from NC_139224.1 coordinate 29,513,604, forward strand.
GATTGGTGGTCCAGGACCAACTCAAATTATTTATGGTCAAGGTAATAGGCAAAATCATAAAAATATGTGGACAACAAGACCTATATCTCACTATATAAATAAACCTAAGGATGACCCATAAACACAATTTACTTTAAGTTAAAATATATATATTTTAAATTACTCAGTAAGAACATTAGGCCTAGGAGTTACGTGAAAAATATTCTTATATTCCAGCGGTTCCCAACCTTTTTCCTCTCCTGTACTCCTTGATTAGGCTTTTCATTTATGAATACCCCCTCCTCTCACTTTGAAATATCTACAGTATTTATGAGTAGAGTGGAAGTGAGCGGTATCCTTGTGTGTCCTTATATTAAGGAGTAGTGGAGGAGTAGTGTAAGGTCAGGAATAAGGTCCCTCTGTATCTGTCCCCTGACTGTTCTGTCTCCATCGTTCCTGCTAACACCTGTAGGATTAATAGCGCTGCTTCCTCCACCCGTGCCAGCGTGGGGAAGATGATCGCTGATGTCTGAGGGCACTGCAGGTAGCTCCCAGTGGATTGCTGGTCGGGAAAAGGAACAAGGAGACGCTGATGACGGTGCAGACAGAACCTGGAAGTGATGCGACATGGTTCGTCTCCATGGCAATTGGAGACAAATTCATTTGGTAAAAATATAAAAAATGGAAAAAGCACAAGTGGATTATGACAAACGTCAATCAAAACCCATATTCTTCTGTGCCAACTTGTGCACATCTTGTGATTGTTGCAGCTTTGCAGTTTGACACAGTTTTGTTAAGTTGTGGAATTTGTAGCATATACAGTAAATACAGTTTGTGATCTTTAAAAAGTCTAACTAAAGGATCCACTTTTGGTCCCAAGGCTTTAGTAGTCTGGTTCAGCAAAGCTGACATATGGTGAGTTAGGTTGTATATGTGTAATTCATGATATGCCTTTATAACAACGTTTTACTCATGGCCTTAAATTGCATTGTGCATATGTCCATACTCAATGGTTTCTGTAGAGCAAACCTTAAACCAATCTATTGACCTCTTCTTCTTCCATGATCAATAAACCTCAGGGACTAGCACTATTTTAGTAGCCAAAGGAAGGAACAAGCCATGAACTGGTTTTGTGTAATGCACCTTTCACACCAAGAAGCAGATTACCGGGTTAAAGCTTTTCAACCCAGGAATTTGCTAAAAAACCCAGATTTTTCTGTGGTGTGACCCAACCAGGGTCTAAAATTCCAGGTTGCCGACCCTGCTCTTGACCAGGGTCGGTGAGCTGGGATTTAAGGCCCGGCTTGACCCTTTCACACCATAGAAAAACCTGGGTTTTTCAGGTTGAAAAGCTTTAACCTGGTAATTTGCGGTTGGTGTGAATTGGGATCAGCCTGCAACCAGCAAAATGACCCAGCATTCAATAATGCCCGGTAATTGCCGGGTGGGCGGTGTGAAAGGGGGTATAAGTTAGAAAGGAAATTTAACATCTCATGTACTCTATGGGGCCAATTCAGACCTTTCAGGTCCGAATTCATCCCAGTTTTTGATGATGGGGGTCCGCACATGCGCGAAATGCGCATGTGTAAACCACCTGTGTGAACGTCTTCAGCGAGTATCACACTCGCAGGGAACGCCAAGCGTTTGATGGGTGTCCTCATAAAAAATGCTGGGCGTTCAACTGCTGCACACGTAGGCGTGACGATGCTCGCTCATGGCAGACGGCTGACATCACATGACATCAGCCTCCGCCCCCTTCTCGGCGATCGGCGGCTGGAATAAAAGCCGCTCTAGACTGACTTTTATTACCAAAGAGTAGAAAAATCATTCAATGGTGTGCGATTATCGAATGATTGGTCTCCCGATCGACCACATGCAAGGGGATGTGTTAGGGAACAAGTCCCCTGGCATTTTAGGGAGGGGATATGCGCGGCAGGGGCGGTTAGCAGTTAGAACATAGAACATGTCAGTTAGAGGAACTTTATCTCCATGACTTAGTAAATAGACCCCAATATCCGACATTTCTAAATACAAACATGTTTGTGTAAAACTGATCATCACAAGAATTGAGACTGAACTGAGAATTTTTCACTTTTTCTAAAAATGAAACAACACGTAAAAAGTTATTATTGTATTTATTTCACCAAATCTAGTATTCGTGTTTCAAATCCGAAACCTGTCTAATTGTAAGAACCCACAGCTGAGCCAACCATCAATCTGTAACGGGATCGCATGGATTTTCCGCTTCAGTGTAGTATACCATTCAGTGTGATTTACTACTCTGTCCATAATACGTGTGTCAATCAAATAATGTATCTGCAATGATCTATACAAGAAGCCTCAAATGAAAGAATAGAAAAGAAGACAGGCAGAACTATTATGGTGATAAATGGGGGCACTTGGGAGGTATTGTGTACTGCCCGGACAGATGTTCTAGTCATTGGTATGCCATAAGGAAACCTACTTAGGCAGATGTGGCAGCAAATGTATTTATATTAGCAGTTGTCGTGTTCTTATAATACAACGCCATGATTACTAGTTCGTGCCCTGGAGAAATGTGTTATAGTATATACGGTACTACAGCGATACTAATTATTACTGTACTTTAGTTTGTGTTTGCGGGGCAGTACGGACGGTGTAATGGTTAGCATTACTGCCTTACAGCACTGAGGTCATGGGTTCGATTCCCACCATGGCCCTAACTGTGCGGAGTTTGTATATTCTCCCTGTGCTTGCGTGGGTTTCCTATGGGTACTCCGGTTTCCTCCCACAATCCAAAAATAAACTGGTAGGTTAATTGGCTCCTAACAAAATTAACCCTAGAATGTCTATGTGTCAGTGACGTGCGGTGAGGTTAGTGGTTGGTGAGGCACTGGCTTGGTGGAGCCAGCGCCAACAGGCTCTGTGGGGAGCGCTGGGTCTGGGTTACTTCTGCGACAGGCAGGTGTGGGAGATGCCGCCTGCATAAGCAGCAGAGACCGCAGAGCAGCTCTTGCCTGTCAAGTCAGAGGCAACCAGGACTCAGCGCTCCCCACAGAGCCCATTAGTGCTGGCTCCACCAAGCCAGCACTAGATTGCACTTAATAGCCAATGTATCATAATTAGGCCCCATGGTGTCCCAGTTATGCTATCCTATAGGGTCTAACAGCACATACCCTGAGCCAGCCCCTCCAAGTCTACTACTGCCTACAGGCAGAACATGAACGATGCCCGGGCACAGAGCAGCTGCTAATGTCATTAAAAAAAGCTGTAGAAACGGCACCTGTAGAGGTGCCTCAGTGACAGCTAGGGACGTGCTTTCTGCCTATATTAAAGCACGCCACTGGCACTGAGGCAGATGTGATTGCCCAATCACATCTGCCTCAGCGATAGGGGCGTACTTTCATATAGGCAGAAAGCACGTCCCTGTCACTGAGGCACCTGTACAGGTGCCGTTTCTACAGCTTTTTTTAATGACCTTTTACAGCCCGTGCTCAGTCCCGCCTGCTGCCCGCCCCCTATTTCTAAATCCTTAACATTGTCATAGGGAGGCACTGCACTTGGTGCCTCCTAAGTCAGAAAAACAGTTAAAGGGGGGTGAAAATGTTAATAACAATAAAAAAAAACATACACTTATGACATAATATGTGTCATAAGTATTAGCTTTGTATTATTTTATTATTTTTTTCATTAATGACAGGGGAGGAACTGCCTCCCCTGCCTCCCCTGACTGCACGTCCCTGCTATGTGTGTGTGTGTATATGTGGTAGGGAATATAGATTGTAAACTCCACTGGGGCAGGGGCTGATGGACAGTCAACATGGAACATGGTTGACATATTTTACAATTGTTGGTGTCTAAGTCGACATGGACACCAAATTAGTGCGCCTTTTTCATGTGTTGCCCTCTTCTTCCTGTCGACCAATAGCGGTCGACCTAATGATGGCATAGCTTGCTGGCTGTGTACACACCTGTTAGGAAATCACTTGGGTGCGTGGTATAAAGCAGAACGCCTCCAGACGTCTCTGGTAATGGTGAGGTTTAGGGAGGTATTCAATCCTGGATTCTGAATGTCGGAACCCTGGCCGTGTTCGCCCAACTTGACAATATATCGACAGATGGAATTCAATCTTCTGCCTGTCCACTTTCGAAAAGGGGGCGTGTCGGTGTAAACGGCCATGGTTTGTGGAAATCCGGCCATGAATTGGACAATCCATAGCCATTTTCGAACAAAACGGATCCGACTGGTTTTAAAGTCGGATCCGTTTTGTCGAATTCCACGTTCAGTGCTGTCGGAAACGACAGCATTGAATAGGTGGCTGCCGCTATTTCCCCTGTCGGAAATAGTGGCGGGGATTGAATACCGCCCTTAATCTTTTAGACCAAAGTGAATTATATAATAATATTTTTCTGTACCTTTAGTTACCCCTGTTAATGTTGTAGCATGTAATATACCCACTATTTATGGCGAGCCTGACTTTAAAATTCATCAATTTGCCCTTGACAGTATGGCAGTAATGCGATTGGACGTAACTTAATTTTATTGATTTCACAATAGAATGTGCAGCTCTGCTTATTTCAAAGCTATACTAATTGCTTGCAGCTAAAGAAGGGCGGGTTTATTCCCTCCCCCCCCCCCCCCCCCCCAAAAAAAAAAATCAGTTGCTGGGGTGGGAGGGGTCAGTGAATGACATCATAATGTCATTCACTGAGCAGTCATTGACGGAGCCTACGATAACGCAATTTACTGTGAATTGTTTCGCAGAAGCCTCTGGCCTGCCCACTTCATTGGAATCTAATCTTCCAGGAATCCTGTTGACCGTTGCAAAATTCTCCTGGGAATTCCTGGGGAGTAGTCAAGAGGCAGTGGGGCAGATGTATTAAGCCTGGCGAAGAGATAACATGGAGATAAAGTGGAAGGAGATAACGCACCAGCCAATCAGCAGTGTTTGAAATATGACAGTTGGAAGTTGATTGGCTGGTGCATTATCTCCTTCCACTTTTTCTCCAGTTTATCTCTTCACCAGGCTTAATACATCTGCCCCAGAGTTACCATCTTTGCTGTGGAATGAGGCACAACCCGGCCCAATTCTTTCAGTTGCGCTTTAATATTTAGGCTGTACTTGGTATGTTAGCACTCTTACTACTGCGCTTATATAAAATATGGAAAGAAAATACATTTTTCTTCTAGACTCCAACCAATTACCCGACACAGAAGCCAAAGCTGTTAGGAAACGCTGTTCACTAATGTGACAACCTGTAGGGTAACCCTCTATAGTTGTATGTGCTGGAAGTCAGTGACAGATCGCACTTGCACTCTCACTGCCACCTGCCTGCGAAACCTCACAGGGGATAATTGATCAGCTCATGATCCGCTGTTTGTACCTCTGCAACTCAAACTGGCCAATTGCTCAGCAACTTGGCAAGGGACAAATGTCACGTTACACATAAAGAATATTAAAATATGTAGGTGTCGGAAAAATTCATGGTCACGTATGTACTGCTCCGTGCCGAGATTTAAAACGTAAGCAGAACATACTGTAGATATGCGTCATTATGTAAAGTTAATGCTCGCTAGAACAGGAAATGCAACTTATGCAGGATTAACCCTTTGAGGGCCAATGTCTTCTAAAAAGGCCAGCGTTGCTCACATTTGTTATATAAATTCAAATTAAAAATGTGTAAAAAAAAAAATAGATGATATTTCCTATATAAGGTAAACACTACAGGACAACTTGACTTGGCACTCAAAGTGTTATTAAATATGTAAAAATATACCTGATAACTGTCGTCTATGAGAATTAATGCTGCACCAAGCTGAAAATGGCTGTGCATATTGAGCGGTAGGCGTTCTGTTCAAACAATGATAAAATATTGCAGAGATGTTAATAGTTTCCAGTTTTGAAGGGTAAACAACATAACAAACATTGAAGTCCCAGTTGGCCATTATATTTAGATTGTAAGCGCTCACAGGCAGGGCCCGCCCCCCTCATGTGCTTTTCCTTCTCTTAAGCGGAGTAGACTCTGGAGCAAGTTGGATTCGGTCCGATATTAGAATGAATCCCCATCCGCCTAGATTGCCTGTACACACGGGAGCGATGTTGATAAAGGACGGAACAATTCTTTTTCCTTCTGTTATTAGCATGCGTGGTGTTTCTGTCTATTGTTGCTAGGTTTGATGTGCAGCGCGTTGTTGCATGTGACCATGCATATCGCCAGTACACACTGAGCGATGTAGGCAATATGCCGTTCCACCCAACCGGGCGGCTTATTGCTCACTGTGTAACCTTGACTAAAGCAGGGTAACCACTAGTCGTTGTGTGTACCTGGCTATATTGGCGGCGGTAAAGAGCCAGTGGAGTGGCAGCATCGGCAAATGCATACAAACTTGCCGATGGCGAGGGGAGCTGCAGCATGGCCCCTCGTTAACGAGAACCGCCCTCGTCTGAACTGTTCATATGAGAGAGGGGGCCGTTAACATGATTATTTGTCTCTGTACTTTATTAAGGGCTGCGGAACCCTTATGGTGCTATATACAAAAATAATATACAGTGTCCAGTTCCAGCAGATAAAGGAACCTCCCAAGGCTATCATTATATAGCTCTGCACCTAGCTTATAATAACACAGCACTTGCTCTAGTATTCAAAATATTTCCACAAAGTACTATAGCAAATAACACTGGGGCAGATGTATTAAGCCTGGTGAAGTGATGAAGTGGAAGGTCCACTTTATCACTTCAGCAGCCTTAATACATCTGCTCCAGTGTTACAAAAGTCATGAAAATATAAAAATAGAAGCAAAACAAAAACATATGGGGTAAATCATGGATTTTGTTTTATTTGCAAAATTATATTTCATTTATTTATTTATTTTCTGAAACTGGCATCTGTACTAACATACTGTAAATGGCAAGATCACACATTTGCTGCAATCTATAGGGGAGGTGAAACACTTTGACCTAGTGCAGACAACTACAACAATATCTACTGTACCAGCGGTTCCCAAATTGTGTGCCGTGGCTCCCAGGGGTGCCTCAGGACACATACAGGGGTGCCCTGGGTTGGTGGTCCAGGACCAACTCAAATTATTAATGGTTAGTTATTTTTTAGCAAAACCAGTGCTGGTGGCTGACTATCAGAAGCAAATCCTGCCCTTTACCACATAACTGACACTAAGAATCGCATATAAACACAATCTAATTATAATTTTTTTGGCGTAGGGGAGCCGCGAAAAAATTCTGATGCTCTAGGGTGCCGTGATTCAAAAAAGATTGGGAACCCCTGTACTGTACAATAATTGTATTGGTCCTGAAAAATATTTCCCCAATAAGGGTCTTATTCGAGTTCACTCTTTCAGACAAAATCCTTCTTAGATGGACAAAACCATGTGCACTGCAGGGGGGCAGATGTAACTTGTGCAGATCTAATTAGATTTGGGTGGGGTTTTACTTCAAAGTGAGATCTATATTGCAGTGTTAAAATAAAGCAGTCAGTATTTACCCTGCAAAGAATCACCAAAAAAATCACCAAATCTATTTCTATCTGCACATGTTACATCTGCCCCCCCTGCAGTGCACATGGTTTTGTCCATCTAAGAAGGATTTTGTCAGAAAGAGTAAACTCGAATAAGGCCCTTTTAAAGTGTAGTTGTGCGCATGAACCTCACACCGTTGGGTGTGTCAGGGATGTTTGTCAGTTTGTGCAGATATCACGCTGGTCACAGTAACATAAGCATTGATTAGATTAAAGTCTATTATTTGATTCAATAATGTAAAAGTGTTGGTATATGTTAATTTGGTGATTAGTATTTATTATATCGGTAGTAATACTCTCCCCGCTGTAAATTACAGGGCTAACTGAAGTGACTTATACGAAAGCGTTAGGTTTGGGGCTAAGGGCTTTCATACAGATTAGATAATTCCAAGGTGACTTACTGTAGAATTAATCATTTGTATTATGGAGTGACTGTTGCATACGTAAAACAGAACTGGAGTGATGATATCAGAACCCCATGTTTAAGCATATGTTATGTACGGTACATGTTTATACATATATTACCATTACATATATTACCATCATTTGTGTATAAACATCTAGCCGCTTATGTCAAAAAGGTCAACATTGTCAAAAGGTCAACACAAGCAATATGTCGACACGAAAAGGGGTCGACATGCGTTTTTCGAGTCCCCCCCCCCCCAAAAAAAAATAGTTTTTCAATACTTTACCATCCAAGTGGACATAAAGTTAGAATATAATTGTGTGCCGAGCATAGCAAGCCATGCAAGGGGACACAGTACACTTATACGGTGTCCATGATTACAGACCTACAATATGTCGACATAGATAAACACCCAAAAAAGTGAAAACCAAGCCTGGGCAGACAACAGTCGGACAATCAGTGGTGTAGCCTGGAATAGAGGACAGTCGGCCAATCAGTGGTGTAGCCTGGAATAGAGAACAGTCGGCCAATCAGTGGTGTAGCCTGGAATAGAGAAGAGTCGGTCAATCAGTGGTGTAGCCTGGAATAGAGAAGAGTCGGCCAATCAATGGTGTAGCCTGGAATAGAGAAGAGTCGGCCAATCAGTGGTGTAGCCTGGAATAGAGAAGAGTCGGCCAATCAGTGGTGTAGCCTGGAATAGAGAAGAGCCGGCCAATCAGTGGTGTAGGCTGTAATAGAGAACAGTCGGCCAATCAGGGTTGTAGCCTGGAATAGAGAACAGGCGGCCAATCAGTGGTGTAGCCTGGAATAGAGAGCAGGCGGCCAATCAGTGGTGTAGCCTGGAATAGAGAGCAGGCGGCCAATCAGTGGTGTAGCCTGGAATGGAGAACAGTCGGCTAATCAGTGGTGTAGCCTGGAATAGAGAACAGTCGGCCAATCAGGGTTGTAGCCTGGAATAGAGAACAGGCGGCCAATCAGTGGTGTAGCCTGGAATAGAGAGCAGGCGGCCAATCAGTGGTGTAGCCTGGAATAGAGAGCAGGCGGCCAATCAGTGGTGTAGCCTGGAATAGAGAAGAGCCGGTCAATCAGTGGTGTAGCCTGGAATAGAGAACAGGCGGCCAATCAGGGTTGTAGCCTGGAATAGAGAACAGGCGGCCAATCAGTGGTGTAGCCTGGAATAGAGAGCAGGCGGCCAATCAGTGGTGTAGCCTGGAATAGAGAGCAGACGGCCAATCAGTGGTGTAGCCTGGAATGGAGAACAGTCGGCTAATCAGTGGTGTAGCCTGGAATAGAGAACAGTCGGCCAATCAGTGGTGTAGCCTGGAATAGGGAACAGTCGGCCAATCAGTGGTGTAGCCTGGAATAGAGAAGAGTCGGCCAATCAATGGTGTAGCCTGGAATAGAGAAGAGTCGGCCAATCAGTGGTGTAGGCTGTAATAGAGAACAGTCGGCCAATCAGTGGTGTAGGCTGTAATAGAGAACAGTCGGCCAATCAGTGGTGTAGCCTGGAATAGAGAACAGGCGGCCAATCAGGGTTGTAGCCTGGAATAGAGAACAGGCGGCCAATCAGTGGTGTAGCCTGGAATAGAGAGCAGGCGGCCAATCAGTGGTGTAGCCTGGAATAGAGAACAGTCGGCCAATCTGTGGTGTAGCCTGGAATGGAGAACAGTCGGCTAATCAGTGGTGTAGCCTGGAATAGAGAACAGTCGGCCAATCAGTGGTGTAGCCTGGAATAGGGAACAGTCGACTAATCAGTGGTAGCACTGGACTTAGCTCAAGTTCTTTGAATGACATCTGCATGGGACAATTGCCCTAACAGCATCTGCAGAGAAGTGAGAGGTCCACTTTACCTCTCTCCAAGGATGAGTACATACACCCCATAGCCTGGCTTTAGGCAGAAGACAACTACAATGTTTACCAATTCCAGACAGCAGCAGTTAACCTGTAGCAGAATATACACAAGAAATGAAAGGAGATTTAGTCAATATCAAGCTAAAAATGATATTGTTCCGTGTCGGTGACCTCTCTGGCTGTAAGTGTCTGTTGTATTTATTTTATTATTTATGTTTGAAAGGAAAACTGTGTATGAGATAAATGCGTTCCATGAACTGACAGCAATGTGCCCGGCGATCGGGACACAACAGAAGCGGAGTGCTCTGACCTTGCTCCTTTTGGGAGTTTGTGGGCGGCTGCAGTCTCTGTAGGGAATCCACATTTTGTATCCGGCTGCTCAGTATTTGTACGTATTGGTTTCTAGTGGGGAAGAATTTAGGTCCAAAGCTGCAATTGCCTCATCCTTGTCAGAAGATTATGGGGGGTAATTAATCCGTGCCGGTTTTTCAACAGTTGGAAAATCTGCACATTTTAACCATTTTCGGTTGAATTTACATTCAACCTATTTCATTCAAGTGGCGATTTTCTCTACTGTTCCACGCATTTTAGTCAAATACGCGGCCATTTTAGTTTATTTTCCACCAAAGAGGATTCAAATTTTTAACAAAGTCGAACCTGCATCGGTGGAAAAAACGTCCACATTAAATAGGTAAGTCTACTTCGGCTAGTATGTTGGACTTTATTGAATACCCCCCTAAGGTGCATGTTTTCCAGGTCACCTGGCAGGTGCACTCATTAATCACTGACACCTTTTATAAGATCCATAGGTGGAGCTAATTATTTCATTTGTGATTCAGTGAGGAGACCTGGAAAACGTGCACTGTTGGGGGGTACTTGAGGACCGAGTTCGAGAACCACTGCTGTAGACCTATAGATAGGTACATGTAGGAGAGAACAGACTATTTACACCAGCACAAAATGTTGGACGTTTTTTGGACACACAAAAATGATGTAGGCAATCTTGGTGAAATCCCACTTCGAGGGTGCTTTATAAGTGAGAAAATTCGGAGCAATGGTGTAAATGGGGTGCACAGCAGTGAGGAAGGGGGGGGACACCCAGGGTTTGGGTCAATCGGCCCTTCAGTTTTTCAACCTGCAGCAGGTTGTAGTCAACAGGTCAACAATAACAATGTTGACACTCAAAAAGTTGACACCCCATTCTAGGATGTTGACATTTTGTCACTGGCTACATAATGTCGACACAGTCTTATGACTGTCAATGTTTTGTAGCCAACCCCTCGGCAGCCCTGTATATGCCTCGCTGTACCACTCGGGGCAATAGGTTCATACTAGACTCTAGAGGTATTTGATGGGACAAAAGAAAAGCTGGAACAATCTGTGATCTCTGTGATTATATTTGTTCTATTATCTTTAGTAAATATACCATGGAGAGACAATATAAGATGATTCAGTTGATCATCAACTGCCAATATCCCGTACCCATGCGAGCAAGACCCATGTGACCATAGATGTATTGCCCATGTGTACACAGAGAATTGATAGGCTTCATTGTCAGTGCTGTCATTGGTTTCTAGTGAAGTGATTGGCTGAATCATAAGTGAATTGATAAGTTGCATCTCCGTTTTGTGACTTGTTTGGGGCTCCCTTTGATGTTTTGCACTAACACCTATCCTTCAAATTAAATTCTGCTCTGTGATGACAGCAAGATGATCGCACGAACAACATATGGCCAGATCTAGTGGAGGGATGTCCAATAAATCAGTAGTTGTCTTATTGCATTAAATGTCAGCTCTTCATCCTTCGATCAGAAGTTTGTCTGAAGCCACAAGATTTGTAGATTCCCAGCTAAGGCGCTATACCACAGCCAGCCACAGTGTGCAACTTGCAAGAAAGTGAATCACCGCAGAGATTTATTGAGGAAAGATGTAGAGAAAATAATTGCAAACTCCATCATATGGAAAGTTTGACTACAAGAAGAAGCTATAAAATATAGTGTTTTATTGAAATTGTCATGTTTGAAACAGAAAAAAAGAATCACTGCTTAGAATGTTGTTTACCTGTAAATACAATTATGCAGCAGACTTACATAATAGATCGGTGATTCCCAAAGGGGGTGCCATGAGGCTCTTGCAGGGGTGCCTCGGGTTGGGGGTCCACGACATAATGAAATTATTTGTGGTCAAAGCAATAGGCACAACCAGTTCTTGTGGCTGCTAATCATAAAACGTGTGGACAATCGTAATGTCAACTTTAAAGGAACCCAAAGGATGACAGTTATTTTTAAAATAATAATAATAATAATAATTTTATTTATATAGCGCCCTTTCTCCAATAGGACTCAAGGCGCTTAACAGATAGAATAAATGTAATACAGTACAGGAACAATGAAGTTCAGAAAAGCTTTTCATAAACAATACTTAAGGGACTGTAGGAAATGCTTGAGTAAACAGGAAAGTCTTGAGTCTGTTTTTGAAGCATTGATACATTTTACAAATGTACCAATTACATTTTAGCCTGGGGATGGTGGGAAAAAAATGCTGATACTCCAGGGCACTGTCATTCAACAGAAGTTTGGTAACTGGTATGACTGTCTTCCGCCTACGCATGATCACGAGAATCGGTGGCAGATTCTGCCACTTTTGTTGTTGCGTGCATATAATCGCACTCATGAGCCATAGATAATGCATTCATCCGTCATGTGCACCTTGCTGTGAATAATCGCAACACACCTATCCCGATCACAGGTAAGATCAAGGTGGCCACATCTGTAGTTGAATACTCATGCCTGGATAAATCATGCATTGTTTAGCAGTAAACTGAGTGAGTTACTGTTTAACTCAAAAGCATGTAATGAATGTAGCCATAATAATCTATACACTAATGGACTATCAAGGGGAATGGATAATTATTTCGGGCAGTTGTTACGGGAAATGACTATTACTACATTGTCAAGATATTGGGATACTTATCTAGGTATCATCACTGTCTATTGCGCTTTCTTTACTTTTTATGTTATTTTTTTATTTAGAAACTTAGTAATAACTAAAGGCGCCATACACTATTGCGATTTGCCCATTTTCTACACGATTTCGAAGCATCAGACTCATTTCTGTCAAACAGTATTTCTGGGTGCATGTGATCCAGAGTTTGTCACTGCTAAAAGAAGGATACGTTGTATCCCGCAGCAGTGAATGCGATATATCCCATTGAGCAGCATTGGCCTCATTCCGAGATAATAGAATTAGAACGTGCTGTACAGTCTAGTTCTTCTTTCATTTCCAGTGCATCGGGATTGCATGTAGCAAAACACGGTACGATTTGCACGAACTTGCTATAGATTTTAACTATGTAGTCACTTATGAAAATGATACACTGAGCAATATATTTCTGAGAGATATTAAGCCAAAATTGCTCGGCGGCCATATTGCACCGTGTGTACACACCTAGTCACTCTCCATATATACTGCATTACTTACCATATGTTTACTTTTTTCAAGTGACATTTATTTTATTTATTAACAGTTTCTTATATAGCGCACACATATTCCGCAGCGCTTTACAGAGTATAGTTGAACATTCACATCAGTCCTTGCCCCAGTGGAGCTTACAATCTATATTCCCTACCACATGTACACGCACACACAGACATTCTAAGGTTAACTCCTCTTGTTGGGTACAATTAATGGGTTAATCAAATTGTATTGTGGATTTAGGGGGTCAGAACTATAAATAAGGACGAATCCCACATTAACCCCTTCCCGACATTGCCTTTTTTGTTAATTTTTTTTTTTTTTCCTCCTTGCGTTCAAATAAGCGTAACTTTTTTAATTTTCCGGCTATATAGACACATGAGGGCTTTTTTTTTGCGGGACAAGTTGTACTTTGTAATGGTACCATTTACTATACCGTATAATATTCTGGGGAATCAGTAAATAATTCAATGTGGGGTAAAAAAAAAAAAAAACGCCATTCCACAATTTTGCGCTGGTTACGCTTTTTTTGGAGTTCATAGTTCGTTTAAAATGATGGGTTATCTTTATTCTATGGGTCGTTATGATTCTGGTGATACCAAACTTATATAGTTTTCGTTATGTTTTACCACTAAAAAAAAAAATAGCAACTTTTACGGTTTTTCTAATTTGCGTCGCGTCGCCATGTTCTGCGGCTTATAACTTTTTTATTTTTCCACCTACGGACCTGGGTGAGGGCTCATTTTTTGCGGGCTGAAGTGTACTTTTTAATTAATACCATTATGGGATATGGGCGACTTTCTGATCTCTTTTAGTTATTTTTTTTTGGGTAGGCGATGCGACCAAAAAATGTAGTTTTGGCGTTGGGAATTATTTTCCGTTTACGCCTTTAACCGTGCGGGATAACTAATGTTATATTTTAATAGATCGGACTTTTAGGAACGCGGCGATACCAAATATGTTTATTTTTTTTATTTATTTTTATTTGTGAAATGGGGAAAGGGGGGTGATTTGAACTTTTAATATTTTTTTTTTTATTTTTAAACTTTATTTTTTTATTTTTTTTACTTTTACTACAATGCCCCCTAGTGTACTTGACCACTAGGGGGCGCGATCGCCTGTACTAGGTTCAGCCATAGAGCTCTATGGCTGAACATAGTGATTTTCAGCACTTCCTATTACATCCTGCCTCAGGCAGGATGTAATAGGAATGCTGACACGGCCAGCACAGGGGTCTACATTAGACCCCTGGCTACCATGGCAACCGATCGGCACCCTCCGATCTCGCCGCGGGGGGCCGCGATCGGCGCCAGAGGGGGGCGCCCCCCCTCCGATCAGCTATTTAAGCACTGCGGGCGCTTTGCCCGCGGTGCTTAAAGGGTTAAACGGCCACGATCGGCGAACTCGCCGCTCGTGGCCGTGAGAGCAGGTGCCTGGCTGTAATATACAGCCATTACCTGCTCTCTTTCAAGCCAGCTCACTCCGTGAGCTGGCTTGATTCCCCCGCAACCGACATATGACGTAAATGTACGTCATATGTCGGGAAGGGGTTAAAGGCCCATACACACTGGGCGACTTTGAGCTGAAAGTCGCTGAAAACAGCAGGTTTGAGCGGCTTTCAGCTCAAAGCCGCCCAGTGTGTATGGCCCGGCGATGAGCGCTGCTGCGCGCTCCCGCAACATCGCCGGGAAAGCCGTTCATCTGCTGGTTATACCAGCAGATGAGCGGCTTTCAGGACGGCTTTGCATAGCACTGCGCTATGCAAAGCCGTCCTCCCCCCTCCCCCTCCGTCGGCACCAGGCAGGGGGAAAGCCGCTCAGTGCACTGAGCGGCTTTCCCCGCAGCGATGGACACGATCATCGCTGTCCACACACGCTGGGCATAGTCACCCAGTGTGTATGGACCTTAAGACTATTTTACTTTTACCAACATATAAAAGAGGTAATAAACCTAACACCTATCACATTATCCCCTTATCGGCAGTGCTACTTGACTTTGCAAGGGGAAGCCTAGTGAACACGTTTAGCAGCTGTATTCAAACTGTACAATACCTTTTCCATTATCGCCACCTTGGGATGAAAATCATTTAAAAAAGTCATTGACTATTAAATATTCCACCTTTTTAACGTGCAAAGGTTTTATATATGTCTTATTCTTTAGGAATACTTTTAGTCCACTTTTGCTCCTGCAGCTGATCACGTCGATTAATATTTGAGTGAACCGCTGCAGCAAGGGACCTCTTTACATTAAATGGTGTTAATTAGCAACTGCGGCTTTGATAATGATATCATAAAATGAGTTGCATTAGGTTTAAAGGTGGATAAGGGTGAATTCCTGACAGACGATTGCGTCTAACATTTTGTTATGCAAAACAAACTGCAGGAGAACTGCGCCTTTGTGTGCTGAGCCACCCACGGTGTACTCTCTGGGGATAGTATTTAACTTCTTGTCAGATGGTTGAAATCCGAAATGACTCTGTAAGTTCACGCCTCAACATCAGAAATGGGCTTAAAAAAAAGCAAGTGACAATGTGTCAAAATGCAGCTTATTGCACAGTTCCAAGTGAATATTTCAACTTTCTGAGTTGTCTTCTGTTGCGCGGCAGAAAATATTATAATGCAATATATTTTTTTCTGAACTGAATCAAATCCGTAAAATGTCCTTTTCTTCTGCTAAAGTTACATGCATCTTAAGATATGTGCACATGTAAGTTTAGCATGTATCGTCCTAAGGCACAGGTGAGTCCATCATTGTCATTGATTTGGAAGCATACACTATTGTGTTCTTCCTCCACACTCTAGCGCAGTGTTCTCAAGTGTGACCCCAGATCTAGAGATGCCCAAACCAGTTTACAGCCACCACGATGCGACTGTTATTTACTGGTCTCTTCTTTTCATGTCAAGGGCCAATGTATTTTATTTTTGTTACCTGTGGGGACCAGTGTGATTGTTTTTTTAACATGGGGACCAATAGGATTTTTTTTTTTCCTGTGGGGGGCAATGTGTTTTGCCCTGTGGGGATCTCATGGTGTGCCTTTGAATTTCAAAATCTTATTATTTAGCGTGCTGTAAGGTAAAAAGGTTGAAAATCACTGCTCTAGCTGATGGTATGGTATAAAATACTACCTGTCGGCACAAGTCGGCTAAAAAAAAAAAAGGTGAAAACTTCATGTCGACCTTTTGACTATAAACCCATTGTCGACCTTCTGAACCCTGTCAACCTATTTCATGTGTCGACCTAAAACTTGTCAACTTAATGTGTGTCGACCTACCGACCATATCCCTTCTAGCCATATGGTATTCAGAAAGGCAACAAATGAGGCGTGCAATTCTAACTTTCTAAGTTTCTATTCGATTTTGACTATATAGTGAAAATTAAATTGAATCAAATGGTTTTCAGTTTCATTTGATACTGATTCGATCTGGATGCACCCTCCCGTTTAGTGGAAATCAAACAGAAAAGAAGGGTCTTTTCGATCAATCACAAGGCAATTGTACCCTGTGTACATCCATTGAATCAGATCGAAGATGTGAATACTGATCTAAGATGTGTATGCCCCGGAACTGTCTTACCAAACAGTATAGGCACACTTGCCACTTTAAAATAAGAACATTAACATATTTCAACATTCAATGTAGACTATTTTTGAATAAAAAAAATTAATTTAAACCAGACTGTATGAATGGCAAAAAAAAAAAAAAAAATGCAAATGGTTAATATATAGATTCATGGAAAATGATGGATAATAAATCGTCCTTTATACCTTAGAACTTGATACAATGATTAAGAATTTGGTTACTTTTTTTATTAGTATTTCAGAGGAAATCATGGGAAGAAAAGCTGTTATAGTTTGGATTGTACACTGTATACTGCAGTTATAGCAGGGTTGCTTATCCTCCCGGAATGGCTGGGAGGGTCCCGGAAATCGGGGCCACCCACCCGGGCGCCTGAAAAGGGGGGTAAGCCTCCTGGATTTCTACCGATCTCCCGCACCCCTCCCGTCATCGGGGGTCGATGGGACCAAATGACCCCTCCCACTGTGCAATGCCTGCAATACCGATATTGCATGGCGGAGGAGGGTGGCCCCGAGGAAGCGATTGCACTGGCCATGCCCCCCAAACCGTGTCACATCGCTGTAGCTCCGTCCCGTTCTGTCCTTTCCACCACCCTGTCAGCGGCCCTGCCCCCTGCCTCAAAGAACTGGCTGCCCTCTCCCAAAAGTATAACCATGAGTTATAGTTTAAATTGTACACTGTATACTGCAGTTAGAGCTTGGATTGTACACTGTATACTGCAGTTAGAGCTTGGATTGTATACTGTATACTGTAGTTAGAGCTTGGATTGTACACTGTATACTGCAGTTAGAGCTTGGATTGTACACTGTATACTGCAGTTAGAGCTTGGATTGTACACTGTATACTGCAGTTAGAACTCTGATTGTACACTGTATACCGCAGTTATAGCTTGGATTGTACACTGTATACTGCAGTTAGAGCTTGGATTGTACACTGTATACTGCAGTTAGAGCTTGGACTGTACACTGTATACTGCAGTTAGAGCTTTGATTGTACACTGTTTACCGCAGTTATAGCTTGGATTGTACACTGTATACTGCAGTTATAGCTTGGATTGTACACTGTATACTGCAGTTATAGTTTGGATTGTACATGATATACTACAGTTATAGTTTGATTGTACACTGTATACTGCAGTTAGAGCTTGGATTGTACACTGTATACTGCAGTTAGAGCTTGGATTGTACACTGTATACTGCAGTTAGAGTTTGATTGTACACTGTATACTGCAGTTAGAGCTTGGATTGTACACTGTATACTGCAGTTAGAGCTTGCATTGTACACTGTATACTGCTGTTATAGCTTGGATTGTACATGATATACTACAGTTATAGTTTGATTGTACACTGTATACTGCCGTTAGAGCTTGGATTGTACACTGTATACTGCCGTTAGAGCTTGGATTGTACACTGTATACTGCAGTTATAGCTTGGATTGTACACAGTATACTGCAGTTAGAGCTTGGATTGTACACTGTATACTGCCGTTAGAGCTTGGATTGTACACTGTATACCGCAGTTAGAGCTTGGATTGTACACTGTATACCGCAGTTAGAGCTTGGATTGTACACTGTATACCGCAGTTATAGTTTGAATTGTACACTGTATACCGCAGTTAGAGCTTGGATTGTACACTGTATACCGCAGTTATAGTTTGGAATGTACACTGTATACCGCAGTTAGAGCTTGGATTGTATACTGTATACCGCAGTTAGAGCTTGGATTGTACACTGTATACCGCAGTTAGAGCTTGGATTGTACACTGTATACCGCAGTTAGAGCTTGGATTGTACACTGTATACCGCAGTTAGAGCTTGGACTGTACACTGTATACTGCAGTTAGAGCTTGGATTGTACACTGTATACCGCAGTTAGAGCTTGGATTGTACACTGTATACCGCAGTTAGAGCTTGGATTGTACACTGTATACCGCAGTTAGAGCTTGGATTGTACACTGTATACCGCAGTTAGAGCTTGGACTGTACACTGTATACTGCAGTTAGAGCTTGGATTG
Source organism: Crinia signifera (assembly GCF_055691185.1). Classification (NCBI taxonomy): domain Eukaryota; kingdom Metazoa; phylum Chordata; class Amphibia; order Anura; family Myobatrachidae; genus Crinia; species Crinia signifera. Next base: position 29,532,414 of record NC_139224.1, read on the forward strand.
TACACTGTATACCGCAGTTAGAGCTTGGAATGTACACTGTATACTGCAGTTAGAGCTTGGACTGTACACTGTATACTGCAGTTAGAGCTTGGATTGTACACTGTATACTGCAGTTAGAGCTTGGATTGTACACTGTATACTGCAGTTATAGTTTGGAATGTACACTGTATACCGCAGTTATAGTTTGGAATGTACACTGTATACTGCAGTTATAGTTTGGAATGTACACTGTATACTGCAGTTAGAGCTTGGATTGTACACTGTATACTGCAGTTAGAGCTTGGATTGTACACTGTATACTGCAGTTATAGTTTGGATTGTACACTGTATACCGCAGTTATAGTTTGGAATGTACACTGTATACTGCAGTTATAGTTTGGAATGTACACTGTATACTGCAGTTAGAGCTTGGATTGTACACTGTATACTGCAGATGGCTGAGTGTTTTTCACATTAACCGTCCTGACATATCATCTTCCTAACATGTCATTAGTGTGAACAATTTTCTTTTCTGTGAGCCTTTTTTAGTCTGCTCCTACTGTCCGTCCCACAGGCCAGACTGCAAATGTTGGCTCAGAGTGATAACAGATCCGGATGTATGTTGTCTGCAACAGATGTCTAGTGTTCTGTATACAATATTGTAATACAAGACGTGTAGTAAACCAGAGCTCTTTTATATTGTAACATATGCATACATACAGTACATGGGTTCAAACTAAACAACAGTGGTAGTAACGGACCCTAAATACAGTAGGTCCAGGATGGGATGAAAAGTATTTGCATCAAAAGATCGACCGGATCAGAAGGCTTTTAATGTTTTCCCAAAAGTTGCTGATTTACTATGGACTAATATAGGGAAACCAGTGACTATCCTTAGTGGAACCAGTATCTTGCCTGAAACACATTAACTGTATACGCCATTGGTTACTGACGGTGGTTACATATTACTAGAGACAGGATTATATGCAACATAAAAAGCTTGTTATATGCATGTAAATATGCATGAAAAATACTTAAAATATGCATGAAAAGTGTTAAAATATGCTACATTAAATAATAAAAAAAGTAATTTTTTACTTATTTATTTAAAAATCAGCATACAATTAGTTGCAAATAAACCTCAAAAATAGGCCCACAGCATCTGCAGATGTCTAGTGCTGTAAACAGGATTTTTTTCTTCCTGGCTGCTACAGCATACTGCAGCCTCCAATGCTCTTCTTGCATCAACTACATGGACCCTCATCTCCAGCGCTGATGGATCAAATGTCAGCATAGCGTGTGAGGGTGGCGCAGTGGAAGGCTTCCTCCTTGCGGCACATTACTGACTGTGACATGGCATTTCCTCCGCGCCGCGTGATGTCACAACCCTTCTGCCCGCCTCCTCTGCTGCAGAAGTCTGTCTCTTGGGCAGGCAAAAGTTCAGGAGCTTCGTAATGGCATCCGCCCGACTGACTTTTATCAACATGAATTGGCAGCCTAGAGCAGTGTCAGACATAGCGTACATCCTAGGTTCCCCACACTGCGCACATATTGCCCCAGCCTGCACACTCTACCACTACCTGGCCAGCAGCAGCAGGGCAAAGCAGTGCTGTGACTCGCGGGTGGAAAGGGGGTGGAACCTAAAACATGCACCATCACTAGATTTTAGGTATAATATGCAATAACCAGTGAGAATGGTCAAAATATGCAAATGCATATGCAAATATGCAAATGCATATAATCCTGTCTCTACATATTACCAAACGTATTAGATTTGACCCAAAAATTTACGCCAATCATTTGTATGTTGACTATTTTCACGTTGACCTTTTTGACCCTGTCGACCTTTTGTACCTGTCAACTTTAACTCACGTTGACCGATGAGTGTTGACCTAAATTAAAGAGAGAGGGCCAATATATGTATCATTGGTGATAGTGGGGCCTCAAATAGTTTTTGTCCTTTTTACATAGATTGTGTTCATAATGAAGGATTATTCATTCCAATATATAAAGTAGATCTGGCTGTGACAGGTAAGAGCCTTCCTTAGTGAAGAGGCTGGCGTATGGATATCAGATTACTGCCTCTTCCACCAAAGAGTATATAGCGAGTGTATAAGCACGCATTCGCGATATCATTTTGAAACCTCTTCTGGAGTTGGCATTAGCTAACGGGGACGAGCGTGATCAGTTGGGTCAGACCTCAATCTGGGAAATGCAGTTTGCACGTTATCCAAACCCAGGAGATCACTGTTATCACCTGATTTCAGGCTTTGTTAAATTGCCCCTATCCTAAACTCATACCGAAACCTTGATAAATATGTCCCTATAAAACTAGTACAGGAGGAAAGGTGCTATCACGTAGTGCATCCAGTCTGACAGCTGATTTTTTTTTTTTCTAAACTGTACCAGAGAAGTAAAACAATCTGGTTGGTATTGCTTACATCACAATGGGCGGGATTCACTAATAACCCCCGCTGCACATCGCCGGCATTCGCATTGTTAATAATCGCATATGCATTAACATATGCGATTATTAACACCAAGGCGAAGGCCGGCGATGTGCAGCGGGTTGCTCCCTCACTCCCTGCACCCTTACCCGCTGTGTGGTGCTCCGTTTCCTCCTCCCTGCACTCGGAAGAGGTGCAGGGAGGAGGAGGTCACTGGTCCGGCCAGCACAGCAGGAGGCTACCCGGACACAGGTGTGGGGAGGGCATCGCGGATCGGCGGGGGCGCTCGGGGCGGTGGGGGATGCGAAGGGAAGTCCATAGGCTTCCATGGGGTTACGCAGTATAGAACTGGCGTAACCCCCCGCAGCGAAGCCCCGACGGTGGGGCTTTGCTGCATATGGAAATGCGGTAAAAAAAAAAAAAAACTGGGTTTTTACGGCATTTTCAGTTTGGTGAATCTCGCCCAATGTGTTCCTTTTTTTTTTTTAAAAGATGGGAGTTGGCTACCTAATACCGTGTTCCCACTGCCAGAGAAATGCCGGGGACTGCAGGGACGGACCCTTGTTCTCACTGCAAGGCAAATTCCCGGGTGAAAAAGTTCTACCCGGTTATTTGCCTTTTAACACAGGTTTTTCTGCAGTGTGAACGGGTCAACCCATGTCTGCATACCCGGATCTCAAACACGGGTAAAAAGAAGGGTTTTACCCGTGTATGAGATCCGGGTAGGCGACCCGTTCACACTGCAGAAAAACTTGTGTTAAAAGGCAAATTCCCGGGTCGACATGATAGACCCGGCAATTTGCCTGCAGTAAGTCTAGCTGTGAACACTTTTAATATTTGGAGCTTGATAAACAGCACAATCACAACATTTCCATACTTTGTATGGGTGCTGTGGTGTGTTTTGATATTGACAGGAATCCAGGAGATAGCTTCAAGATATTCTCTGTTATAGAATTATAATCTTTTTAATTAAGTTAATGAAAATGCTGAAGATGATTTGATGATCAGGGCTAAAGTTTCAATAAATAGTTCCCTAAGGACATCAGGGATGGTGTAATGGTTAGCAAACCTACCTCACAGCACTGAGGTTCATGGGTTCGATTCCCACCATGGCCCTAACTGTGCAGTGTTTGTATATTCTCCCCATGTTTGCCTGTAATTCCTCCGGGTACTCCGGTTTCCTCCCACAATCCAAAAAAATACTGGTAGGTTGATTGGCTCCCAACAAAAAATGAACCCTAGAATGTCTGTGTGTGCGTGTACATGTTGTAGGAAATAAAGATTGTAAGCTCCACTGGGACAGGGACTGATGTGAATGTTCAAATATTCTCTGTAAAGCGCTGCGGAATATGTGTGCGCTATATAAGAAACTGTTAATAAATAAATACATAAGGCTGGGTACACACAGAAGTGACATATTGGAGGAGGCGGGGCTAAATGATGCAAATGTGTCATCTAGCCCCTCCCCCTCACTGCAGACACACGAATCTCTGCACCGTGGGGGCGTGGGAATACTGCATCTTCGAAGAAATCTAAATCATCATTGTTAAAATATATGGAATTAATTAAAAATTTTCTTGCTGCCCTAAAATATAACTGCGTTTGCTACCTTTCTGATAGCTGCCACAATAGATATGCTTTATAGACTTTAATCCATGCCTAAAAAAATATATTTAGTTTGTAGGTCTAGGGGTGAGACCTGCATTAAATTCTCCAGATACAGGATGACTCGGCAGTTCCAAGAACCAGACATCCACGTTGAAATACGTAGCCGCAAACTGCATCTTCTTGGCCTTTTAGGCCATTTCCTCTTCCCGTCCTGTTAAATCATTAACCATTTGCAAAATAGTTGTTATGAATATTGATTATTTTTCGAGAAAAATTAATTCCCCGGACTTTGCAGGCAGATCATTCCTCAGAGGAAATCCATAATGATCTATTTCATTTCTGACAAGCGAGCGGAATGATTATAAGATTCTCTGCTATGTGACCAGACTGCTCACTATACAACTCGCTCAGTCAGAATAATACCACAGCCATACGCCCGCTGAACGCTTTAGAAACGTTTTCCAGCGCTGGATTTAGCAGCATGGACTCGCAGTCCTGCCGCTGCGTGCACCTTGGTGAGAAGGTTATTTGTTTTGTGCGCTGAAGAGCTGTTAACTCTTTGGTCTTGTCATAGTTCCCTTTTATCGGTGCAGACATGAAACAGATGTCTTAGGAGGGCACCGATGGAGTCGGATACTCTAATAAGGAGCAAGATAGTGATTTAGTGGAGATATATGTGAGGAATCTGAGCAAATAATCAGTACGGCGTATGCAAAAAAAAAAAAGGAGACGGTCAGCAACGGTTGCAGCCTCATTTTCCGCAAGCAAGGCCTTCCAGTTAATTAAAACCAAACCGTAATAAACACCATGGACTGGATGTAGTAGTAGTAGTACGTTTATTTATAAGGCGCCACAAAGTGTCCGCAGCGCCGTACATAGCAAACAAAAAACAAATTACAAGGTAACGTACAGGGTGTGTAGAAAGATACAGTATAAATAGGGGTATAGCTGGTAGAACTAAAATCAGCATCAGTTCAGAAGTAGGTGTCAAAATAGTCAAGGAGACCGAAGATGAAGTAGAGGAAGGGAAGAACAGGACAGGAGCACAGGTGAGGTAATGAGGTAGGGTGAGTACGTGAGGAAGGAGGGCCCTGCTCATTAGAGTTAACATACTAAAAATAGGTGGGTGGACGAACGAAATACAATAGGATAAGTAGGAACGGAGGGGAACGGAGGCAGGATAGGAGGATCAAAAGAGGTTAGGAGGAGGGATAGGCTAGTCGAAAAAAGTGGGTTTTGAGGGAGCGCTTGAAGGAGGTAAGGGAATCAGATAGCCTGATGGGTGGCGGGAGGTTGTTCCAGTGCAGGGGGGCAGCGCGAGAGAAATCTTGGACACAGGAGTGGGAGGAGGTGATTAGGTGAGAGGTCAGTCGGCGGTCAGCGATGGAGCGAAGAGGACGGGAGGGAGTGTGGATAGAGATCAGTGAAGAGAGGTAGGGAGCTGTGGAGGAGGAGAGAGCCTTGTAGGTGGTGGTGAGGAGTTTAAAGAGAACTCGGAAAGGAATGGGGAGCCAGTGAAGAGATAAACAGAGGGGGGAGGCGGAGGTAGAGCGGCGGGAGAGGAAGATGAGCCTAGCAGCAGCGTTAAGAATGGATTGGAGAGGTGCGAGGTGGGTGAGAGGTAGCCCAGAGAGAAGGATGTTGCAGTAGTCAAGGCGGGAGATGACAAGAGAGTGAATGAGAATTTTGGTCGCGTCAGTGGAGAGGAATGGTCTGATGCGTGAGATGTTGCGTAGGTGAAAGCGGCAAGACTGTGAGAGAGCACGAATGTGGGGGGTGAAAGAGAGGGAGGAGTCAATGATGACACCGAGGCAGCGCGTTTGGTCGGTGGACGTGATCTCGGTTTCACCAATGCTGATGGAGATAGTGGGAGAAGAGGGGATGTTAGGGGGATGGAAGATTAGAAGTTCAGTTTTAGCCATGTTTAGTTTCAGGAAGCGTTGGGTCATCCAGGCTGAGATGGCCGTGAGGCATTCGGAGACCTTGGACAGAAGTGATGGGGATAAGTCGGGGGAGGAGAGATAGATTAGGGTATCATCAGCATAAAGGTGGTAATGAAAACCATAGGAGCTGATGAGGGTGCCCAGAGAGGTGGTGTAGAGGGAGAAGAGGAGAGGGCCAAGGACTGACCCTTGGGGAACACCGACTGGCTGGGGGGTAGTAGGAGAGGAGGAGCTCGGAGTGGAGACGGAGAAGGAGCGATCGGAGAGGTATGAGGTGAACCAGGAGAAGACCGTGCCAGTGATGCCAAAGGAGCGGAGGGTGTTGAGCAGGAGAGGGTGGTCAACAGTGTCAAAGGCAGCCGACAGATCAAGCTGGATGAGGATAGAGAAGAGGCCTTTGGATTTAGCCGATAGTAGATCGTTAGTGACTTTGGTCAGAGCAGTTTCAGTGGAATGTAAAGGGCGGAACCCGGATTGGAGGGGGTCTAGAATGGAGTTAGCAGTAAGGTGGCTTAGGAGACGATTATAGGTCAGACGTTCTAGGAGTTTGGAGGCAAAAGGGAGGAGGGAGATGGGCCTGTAGTTGGATGGAGAGTTGGGGTCCAGATTTGTTTTTTTGAGAATTGGGGAGACAAGAGCGTGTTTGAAGGAGGAAGGGAAGATCCCAGAGGATAGGGAAAGATTAAAGAGGTGAGCCAGGTGAGAGCAGACTGATGGACTGAGACGACGGATAATATTGGAGGGGATAGGATCAAGCGGGCAGGTGGAGGGAGAAGCGGATTGAAGGATAGAGTGGACTTCAGCAGCAGTGGTGGGGTAAAATGAGGACAGGGGTTGGAAGGAGGGGAGTGGAGATGTAGGAGGGGAGGAGGGAGAGGGTGAGGTCATGGCAGCAGTGATGGCAGTCCTGAGAGAGGAGATTTTGGTTGAAAAGTAGGTAGCAAAATCAGCGGCTACGATGGAGGACGGAAGAGCTGGAGGAGGGGGGGAGAGCAAGGAGTTGAAGGTGGCGAAGAGCCTGCGGGGATTGGATGATTGGGAAAGGATGAGGGACTTAAAGTAGGATTCCTTGGCCAGAGCAAGGGCAGAGCTGAAGGAGGAAAGAATGAATTTGAAATGGAGATAATCCGCAAGGGAGCGCGATTTCTTCCAGAAGCGCTCAGCAGTGCGAGAGCACTTTTTAAGGAATCGGGTGATAGGTGAGTGCCACGGTTGGGGGTTGGAGCATCGAAGGGGGATAGAGGAGGGAGGGCAGGCAGAGTCCAATGCCGAAGATAGGGTGTCATTATAGAGGGAGGCAGCGAGGTTCGGGCAGGACATGAGGGCGATTGGGGCGAGAAGAGGACACAGCGTGTTTGAGAAGGCAGCAAGATCAAGTGTGTTGACGTTATGCCGTGAGACAATGCGCTTGGGAGGGGGGGTGGGAGAGGGGGAAGCAGTGAGGGAGAAGGAGATGAGGTGATGGTCAGAAAGAGGAAAAGCTGAGATAGTGTAGTCAGTAAGGGAACAAGAGCGAGAGAAGACGAGATCGAGGGAGTGTCCTTGGATGTGGGTGGGAGAGGTAGTCCACTGAGATAGGCCAAGAGAGGAGCAGAGAGAGAGGAGTTTGGAGGTGCCAGGATCAGCGGGGTTATCCAAGGGGATGTTAAAGTCACCAAGAATGACAGATGACAGGTCAGAGGAGAGGAAGTGTGGAAGCCAGGCGGCGAAGTTGTCAAGAAATTGGGAGATAGGGCCAGGGGGGCGGTAGATTACAGCGACACGGAGGTGGTAGGGGTAGTATAGACGGATAGAGTGAGACTCAAAGGAGGAGAAAAGGAGAGAGGGTTCAGGGTGAATGACACTGTGGGTGCATGAGGCTGAGAGGAGAAAACCCACACCGCCACCTTGGCGACCATCAGGCCTGGGAGTGTGAGAGAAAGAGAGGCCACCGTGGGAGAGAGCAGCTGGAGAGACAGAATCAGAGGTGGAGAGCCAGGTCTCGGTGATAGCAAGGAGGTGGAATGCTCTAGAGATGAATAGGTCATGGATGGCAGGGAGTTTGTTGCAGATGGATCTGGCGTTCCATAGTGCACAGGAAAGAGGGGGGGTGGGTTGTGCATTTATGTGGATAAGGTTTTTGGGATTGCAGAAGCGAGGGGGGGTCATTGGGAGGGTGGGGGTGCGGGGGCGAGTGGTCAGGATAGGTATGGGATGGGAGGGGGGAGGAGCAGTTGGAGAAAGTGAAGTTGAGAGATTAACAGCCATGAGGAACCGAAGGTGAGAGGGTAGGTTAGTGAAAGCAGACAGAGGGATTTGGGAGGACAGACAGCGTCTGTAGTAAATTTGGTAGAAAACAGAGTGAGAGAGAAGGTAACAGGCAAGGAACTACTGTCAGAGAGGAGACCAGTGGGTAAAATCAGGTTGATTTTACCCACTGGGATGTGAGTCCGCTGGCCATGCGAGATGCCAGCCAAAGTCAGAGAGTTTTTTTTTTTTTTTTTTTAAAGGGGCAATTATTTACAACAGGGGTTTTCAAACATGATCCTCAGGACCCCACACAGTTTCCACAGGTCACCCAACAGGTGCATCATTACTCAATGGCACATTTTAAAAGATCCAAAGGTGGAGCTAATTATTTCACTTGTGATTCTGTAAGACCTGCAAAATATGCACTGTGTGGGGTCCTGAGGACCGAGTTTGAGACCTGTGATTTACAAGGCATGGTTTTGCCCTGTAAATCATTGCCCCTTTTTAAAAAAAACTTTGCGTTTGGCTGTCATGCCGCACGACCGTCGGACTCGCACCGCATTACATTACATCCAACCCCATATCTATATTAATACAAATAAAATAGATTACAGGCTATTCTGTCAGGTTGATGAATTGGTGTCCGCAACAACCCAAAAGGGTGCAGAACTCTTGGTTGGCACCAAGGGTTCTGTAGATGGGGGTAAAGCATAGATACGCATAGATAACACAGATGATCCAAGAGATTAGCAGCAGACAAGTTCACAAATAAACATGCTCAGGGCTGCCGAGAGCAGCCAGGGGATTGGGTACTGGGTAGAGGCGTGTAAATTTGCTCCATATGCTAGGTACACACCAGAACGATCATGATTGTGAGACAATGGTTGTATGATCCGCTGAAGCACATGATCTGCTCACGATCTGCATCCGATCCCGATCTGTATCCAGTTGAAGGGGTCGTTTTCAAATCCTGACTGCAGCAGGTAGGATCTGCAAAATGACCAAACGACCAACGGGGACGTGCAACGGTTCGTAATCGGATCTAAAACATGCCAAAACTTGCCCAACTTACAAACAATCGGTCAATACTGCATCCAAATTGGGGGAATTGAGGCCAAATCGTTCTGGTGTGTACCCAGCATTAGCAGCTGACCCCCCCCCCCACCCCTCCAGTTATTCTGTAGGGCGTTATGTTCGAAAGCTAAATCACGGCCAGTGATGTCGTACAAAAATATAATCTACTGTCCCACTGGGAACTCAGGAATTCTGAAAGCTCTCTGATTTGCTTTTTATTCTATTTAGCTTAGATACATTTATGTGCAGATATACTGTACATTTGTGAAATAAGTTTTCCGGGATAAAGTTACATCCTGGAAATCCAAACAAGATGATTAAATATCTATGGATTATCATTGCGAAATCAGAAATGAGCTGTTCAATTATGGCAATATGAGAGGGGTGGATGTGGAGATAATTGTGTTGTATAGGTAGAAAATAAGTTTTTATTCTTATAAAGTCCTAAATCTGTACTAAAGTGCGTTATGGCAGAGACTTTTATTTTATTAGAGAGGAGATGTATAACACCTTGGAAAGAAACGAGAAGTAGTTGCCCAGAACAGCTAATCCGCTTTTAAGGGCCCCCATACACTATGCGATTTAGGCCCGATTTCAACCGATTGTATCGGTTCAGGAAATCGGATGAAATCGGTTCAAATATCACGTGTCTGACTTCCGATCTGATGCATGGTCCTGTATGCATTGGATCAGACCCGGAGAACATGTGGCGAGTGTGATGTATCGCATGAGATCCTGCGGCTCAAGGGGAATTGGATGCGGATTCTCCCATAGGAGAAGTCACATAGGGCCGTATTCAATGCGGCCGGCAAGGGGGTTAAACGGCTGGGATCGCCGAAAACAGACTATCCTCGCCATTTAACCCCCGCACTGGCCGCTTACCCTATTCTACGTTCCAGGGAAATCCTCACCGTCAGAGGACATCGAGGATTCCCCCAAACAGCTAGGCTCACGGCTAATGCGGGGAGCCCCCTGCATTTAGCCACGAGCCTCTCTGTTTTGGCGGCCACATGCGCCGTTTCCCCTTTGCTACAAAAAGTCGGTACTGCTTGCTGTCACAGCTCGCAAAAATCATTGAATACACCCGATAGTGTATGGGAGCCTTAACTGTTAATTCAAAGACTATGCTAGATAAATGGCAGAAGCTGATTGGTTATTTTGCACAACTTCTCTCTCTCGCTCTCTCTCGATACATCTCCCCCAGGTGAGGATTTAACACACTTAACGGGATAAACTTGACACGGTTACTATGCAATCAAATCATCAGCAAAGCTCCTGTTTGTTCTCCGATGACTTTTTTTCAAACTGAATTTTGTCTTTTGTCTGTGTCACGAATGATATTGGAAATGTGTCCTGGCACAGAGCATTGAAGTTGGTATTGGAAGTGCTGGATCCTTCATTTTCCTCATTATGCGTCATTATGGGTGTAAGGAGCCGGTGCGCTCTTCAGGAGACCGTCTTGACGGCTCATAGTTTCTGCTCTTTGTTAATTATTTCCCAGAGCTTCGAAGTTCCTGAGTGTGGTTCAATAAAATCAAGAAAGTGTAGCGGGATGACTTAGTACAAGCCTGACGCTTCCTATCAGTGCCGCCATGATAAATCTCTAGCCTTGTGCACTTTGAGAGATTATTTAAACCACTTTTGGTTAATGGAAGTCGTGTAAGGGCAAAGTCATCCGTATTCTCTCAGTTCCTGTGCTGCTGCTGTTTGAAAGAGAACCATTAGAAGTTTATGGTTTGCAGTTTGTGTGTATTATTAGTCATTGACAGCACAAAGATTTTGCATCGAAGAATGACTTGATTTTTGTTGCGGCCCTGTGCTGTGGATCAGATCTCGACCTATTCTTTCCCCGGAGCCCCGTATGGGCTGGATGCAATGGCGTCTGAGTTCAGCTGGTGTGCTGGTGGTCGGCCGAACCCAGACATTTTTTTAAAAGGGCAATCACTTACAGGCATGGTTTTGCCTTGTAAACAATTGCCCCTTTATAAAAAATGTCTGACTCTATTCTACCTGGCCATGTGTGTCTATATGGGCAAATGTTTCTCAGTATAAAAAGTTTTACATAAAAACATCAAAACGACAAATAGACAATCTTCCAAGTCCCACGGTTGGTTCAGGCCTGATATAGCACCCTGCAACTGCACAGTCGTAAAACATCGGATGCACGGGGGACCGAAGAAATTAATTGAGTTGAATTGATCTGAAATGAAGCGAAACCATCCAAAATCGACCTTTATTCAAAAATGAATTGTGTGTGTGTGTATATATATATATATATATATATATATATATATATATATATATATATATATATATATATATCTATATATATACAGTGGTCGAAGTGGGGCGGTATACGGGGGTATGCCATACCGCCACTTTAATCTGAAGATAAAAAAAAAAAAACCTTTTTTTTTCCCCCTCAGGATGCTCTCTGATCACTCAGCAGCGCATATTGTGCTTTTGTAATACCCCTGTACAACGGGGCAGTCTGGCAGGGGACGTTGATGGACAGGGGGGTGTCCGAAGGTGCGCACTATATTCACTCTTTACTTTTCCATACCCCCACTTCAAAATTTCCATACCCCCACTTCAAAATTTCCACTTCGACCACTGTATATATATATATATATATATATATATCCCCTTGTGCCTCAGTGGAGCAGGTCTAGCGCCCAGTTTCTTTGTCTGTAGGTATGCTCTGTGTACAACTGCAGTCCTCATACGATTTGCCTGGGCAACACACTGTAAGCAGAGGCACCGGCACGCACACTTCATTTTGTTGAGAGGCATTGTTAGTGTCGTGCGGTGCGTTCACACACTTTAATGCTTGGTAAATGACGATTATGTTCTATAGAACAGTATCCTTTAAGTACATAGTGTGCTGTGCTGGAGGGCTGCTTTGTAAAGGGCTAATAATTGGCTGTAAATGTACGCCTGTTGAAAGCAAGGACAGAGTAGAAGGATTGGTCTATGCCTTAACCAGCCTTTTGCAATGCCCCATGTGAGTACACTGCCGAGTTACTGGGTGTATTCGTCCTAGAGCAGTTGTGACTTGGAATCAATGCAATCGGCGCTCCATGAGTAATGACTGAGAGGGGATCGGGCTCAGGGTATGGCGAGACTCCAAACGGTTTTAACAATTTCCGGAAGGGATCTTTTGAGTTATTACAGCAGATTTTGTTTTAGTACATTCTGCCCTTTGGAGAGCGATAAAGTTAAGAGAGATAAAGGGCCCAATTCACACCCGTGCACTGGGCTGCAAAGTTGTTGATCGATTATCGGATGACCGCGCATGCACACGGTACGCAGTGCGCATGGGGGAGCCGTCCGTCCAAACACAGCAAGCGAAGGCTGGCCTCTGCAGGCTGCTCTCTGGGTGATGGCCTCGCAGGCATTCCCCAGCCTTCACATCGCCAAGTGAGTCTAGACTACCATGGTTTACCTGCTCTATGGGCTCTGAACACTCGCAGCACAGTGAGCAGGTCTGAATTAGGCCCATAGTTCCAACCAATCCGTGCCTATCATTTTTCAAACACTGGACTAAAATAATGAAGCGGTGATAAGGGAGGAGAAGTGAGCCAGAGGAGAAGTGGCCCATGGCAACCAATCAGCTGCTCTGTATAATTTTATATTATGCAAATTATAGATGTTACTTCAGTGCTGATTGGTTACCATGGGCCACTTCTCCTCTGGCTCACTTCTCCTCCCTTATCACTGCTTCATACATTTGCCCTACGGACTGCAAAATGACATAAGTTGATTGGTCAGTACTTTCTCCACTTGATCTCTTTCCAAGTTTTGGTAACGCTCCCTCTGAAAAGTGTTATCTTGCATTAGTATTCCTTTACCCAACCTTCTCAATGATCGTGTTCTAAACTTAGAGTTTGTTGTTTATTAAAACAAATATTGTGCGACGATAAAGGGGCACCGTCTGCGTGGTCCTACGATGCCCAGCTTCACCTTGTACGCCAAACTCATTATCTCTGTATTGTTCTCTTATTCTTAGAGGCATTAGTTGAGAACTGTTCTCTGACAACCTCATTTTCTTTATACCAGAAGAAGTATATAGTGTGCAAGAAACATTTGCAGCCTGGGAAATATGAACCAGTCTGAAAAGGTGAAGTCAAATAATTCATTGGTTCTCCTGTAGACTAGGGCTGCATTCACGCCAGGAGCACAGATGGAAAGTCAGCGCCATGATAAAGAGAGGTAAAACAAAATGGCTGGTTTATGGTCATTTGCAGATACCTTACAGGATGTGCATACCAAAATACACCTGTTACTGCTTGTGCATAAGATATGTACATAGCAAGTCTTCATATGGACGGATGGGTCAGCCCTTCATCATCATGATTCCTTAATATTTGCCCAACCACCTGACAAAAATGCAGCAGCGGTTACAGATTAAACTGGTAGGGTCTACAGTGCCGGGCATACAGAATGCGGTCCCTCCGCAACAGATACTAATAGGTAATGACAGGCTGGTCCGGTAACATTAGAACAGAGGTTCCCAACTGCTGTGCTGCAGCTGTGCCACCAGTGGTCTTCTCGTGTGCCACCAGAGATACGCTGCCCGGCTGCTGGCATTAGTCTCGTCTAGAGCACGGGTAGCACTTATGCCTATGGTGCCTGTAGCCTATGGTGCCATCCTGAGTGCTAGCACCCTGCCAGTCAAGTGGTGTGCCTCAGAGTTCTGTGCTTCTCCTCATGGCCATATAAACTCCCAATGAAAAACTATGGAGGGCAGTGTGCAGAATGACTGTGGAGGGCAGTGTGCGGAATGACTGTGGAGGGCAGTGTGCGGAATGACTGTGGAGGGCAGTGTGCGGAATGACTGTGGAGGGCAGTGTGCGGAATGACTGTGGAGGGCAGTGTGCGGAATGACTGTGGAGGGCAGTGTGCGGACTGACTGTGGAGGGCAGTGTGCGGACTGACTGTGGAGGGCAGTGTGCGGACTGACTGTGGAGGGCAGTGTGCGGACTGACTGTGGATGGCAGTGTACGGAATGACTGTGGTGGGCAGTGTACGGAATGACTGTGGAGGGCAGTGTGCGGAATGACTGTGGAGGGCAGTGTGCGGAATGACTGTGGAGGGCAGTGTGCGGAATGACTGTGGAGGGCAGTGTGCGGAATGACTGTGGAGGGCAGTGTGTGGAAGTACTGTGGAGGGCAGTGTGTGTAATTACTGTGGAGGACAGTGTTTGAAGTTACTGTGGAGGGCAGTGTGCGGAATTACTGCGGGGGGAATCATGTGGAATTACTATGGAGATCAGTGTTTGGAGTTATTGTGGGGGGGCATTGTGTGGAAATACTGTGGGGGGCATTGTGTAGAATTACTGTGAGGTACAGTGTGTGGAATTACTGTGGGGTCCAGTGTGTGGAATTACTGTGGGGTGCAGTGTGTGGAATTACTGTTGGGTGCAGTGTGTGGAATTATTGTGGGGGGCATTGTGTGGAATTACTGTGGGGGGGCATTGTGTGGAATTACTGTGAGGTGCAGTGTGTGGAATTACTGTGGGGTGTAGTGTGTGGAATTACTGTGGGGGGCATTGTGTGGAATTACTGTGGGGTGCAGTGTGTGGAATTACTGTGGGGGGCATTGTGTGGAATTACTGTGGGGTGCAGTGTGTGGAATTACTGTGGGGTGCAGTGTGTGGAATTACTGTGGGGTGCAGTGTGTGGAATTACTGTGGGGTGCAATATGTGCACTTACAGTGGGGACAGTGTGTGAAATTACCATGGGGCAGTGTGTTTGATTTATTACTGTGGGGAGCCTATGTGTTACTTTTCTGCTAGTTGAAGTCGCATACGTTCCCCCTTGAACTGACCAGCAGCTTCCCGGTTGGCAACATGGCATACGGTCTATCATGTGCGGTCCTTTTACAATCCTGCAGGATCCGATAAGTCTATGGGACAGGTCTTGCGATCTCCAGGACCGCGCATCGGATCGTAATGGCAGTTGAAACATGCGATTTGACATTTTCATCCGATTCATCGGACTGATCCGTCGGAATTGGATGAAAAGTTCCCAAATTACACAAGTGTATGGGCACCCTTAGGCACAAGTACAATAACCTCTTTCCCTGGTAACTGGTATAGTGTGCTATATTGGCACAGTGTGGTCTGAGTGGCATCCCTTGGTAAAGAACTGTTGGTTATGCCTCTCTATGGGCCTATAAAGCCAGCTTGAGTAACTGATTTGTTAGTCTTCTAGGTAACAGAAAAGTTCTGCACAGGCAACACAATATGGGGGTTTACAGGTATATGGATAATATATCAACATGTCAATCGTATTCTGCCAATCGAATGACTGGTCTAAACTATGGCCTACCAGCTGTTTTTAAACTACAAGTCCCATCATGCCTTGCCACAGATTTGCTATTAGGGAATGCTAAACTATGGCAAGGCATGCTGGGATGTGTAGTTTCACAACAGCTGGAGGGCCACAGTTTAGACATGCCTGCCCTAGACATGGTCAATCTATTAATCCACACATGGGTCACCGAAGTCCAGTACTGTCGTGTCAGGCAGTCTGACATGTCTTGAAAGCTTTATTATTTAAGCTATATGACCCATACAAGCTATATGGAGTGATTATGTTGATAATCACCATTTCAACAGCTACAGGGTTGACACCATAATGTCGACATGGTTAAATTGCTGACACCGTCAAAACATGAAATATCAACACAGTCAAAATATTGACAAAAGGGCCCAGAATTAAAATTGTATGTCAACATTCTGAAAGTGTTGACATGTACCTGTCGACATTACAGTGATAAAATGTTACCAAATCCTCGTCAGCAAGTTTTTAGAATAAGAGTCACCTTTAAAAGTCCTGGAAATGTATTTTGCTGCCATTTAAAATAGTTTTTTTGGGGTCGATCCTTTGTTACTGTGGACTGACAGAACGACACATGTCCAGTAATCTATGGCAGCACAAACCAGAACTACTGTATACGAAAGAGCTTGCAATGAAGGGTAAAGAAGGTTGTTTACTGTAACGAGCAATCATCTAGCACCTCGTTAGGGAGCATTGTCAGAGGCGGCTCTGCTCGTGGATTTAGCTAGCCTCTTATAGTTAGTTCAGTAATGCTACATAATGGCCCTTTACAACTGTAACTACAGGTATTGATTATAATGGCTGGAACTCATAATGTCCATGACCTGCAGAGAACTGTTAATACCCTAGCTTATTTTTATCATGTAAATGTCATGGTTTAACCTAAACCCTTTACTCCTCTGAGCTGCTTCTTTTAACCACATTTCAAATTAGGATTATAAATAATTATTACAATTTTAATTTGAACATTTAAGGGATTACGTTCGTGGCAGCGGCCCTCTGTCTTTGTGTGGAAATAGGCATAGTCCACACAGGTTCAGGATGATGAACTTTGACCTGTTGGCTCTGATGTATGCGCGGTTGCTAATATCCTAAGATTACTTATGCATACCCTCCAACTGTACCGATTTAGCCGGTACAGTACCGTTTTTTAATGGTCTGTACCGGCTAAATCTAACTGTACCGAATGTACCGATTTTTTTTGTAGTCAGTACCTCTGGGAGTTGTAGTTTTCGAAACGGTCATCAACATCCAATCAGAGTGAGGATGAAGCAAGTTTCAAGCGGAGCAATGTGATTGATGTTATGCAATCGACTTGACCAATGAGGGCTGTGTTGGGAAGAGTGATCTGCGCTGCGGCCAATGATGCGGCTAGTTGTAGGCTGTGTGCGTGCGGAGACTTGGTGACAGACAGTAGCCTCTCGCATGACTCGCACACTGTGACTGTGCGCCCGATCTTCCGGGTGTCGCTGTCTGTGCAGGCGGCTATGGTGCTGTGCAGGCGGCTATGGTGCTGTGCAGGCGGCTATGGTGCTGTGCGCCCGCTCTTCCGGGTGTCACTGTCTGTGCAGGCGGCTATGGCACTGTGCAGGCGGCTATGACTGCGCCCGCTCTTCCGGGTTTCGCTGTCTGTACAGACGCTGGATGAGATGCCCGTGCCCTGCGCCAGTTTCTCGATACCTTGGCGTACTAGCGGCTTCCTGGTGTGAGGGCCGGCCCGCACCTAATGTGCGGTGACCAGGTCTGGGTGCTGGGGAGTGAAGGAGGACCGGGAAATGGGCAGGTGAATCCTCCCCGGGGTGAGGGCGGCATGGTGAGCAGGGGATACGGGAATGGGGCAGCTAGGCAAGCAGCATGGAATGAAAAAAAAAAAACGCACAGTACACATTTGGAAAGGGGGTGTGACCACGCCCACTTTAACTGTGGTCACGCCTACTTCACACATGGCCACACCCCCTTCCCGAATGTGTACCGATTTCTGCCCTTCAGATGTTGGAGGGTATGCTTATGCGAAGCCAAGGAAAGTGCGCCTTGTGATGCAGTCCTTGGCCTAGCCACTGGATTTCAGAATGTTTCCAGCAGTGGCGGATTATCCACGGGGCCCTCACACATCAAGGGCCCCCATACCCGACACCCCACTGCGGTGGCGGTTGGGTGGCAGGCAGCGGGGTTGGGCAGCGCGGGACGGACGGGGTCCCTGCAACGGATGTGAAGTCAGTGGCGGGGTCCCCGCAGCAGATGGGAAGAGTACCGCTACTAGTTCCCATCCACCGCAGGGACCCCACCGCTGACTGCCCCTCCGCCGCAGGGACCCCGCTGCCTCCCCAGTGCTGCCCGGTTCCCCGCGCTGCCCAGTTACGGGACCTGCCTCTGTCCAGGGGTGGGTGGGTGGGTGGCTATGTGACCTGCCTCTGTGAGGGGGGGTGGGGGCTTGTATGGGTTTTGTTGTCCAGGACCCCCACAGACCTTAATCCGGCCCTGGTTTCCAGAAATGCCTGTCCGCCCCTCCTCCGCAAATGCCTCTGCTTATTAATCAGGGTGAGGTGTTCTGTGCTGTGATCGCTGGACCAATGTTCCCTCTTATTTTACGAAGCCTGTGTGCGGCAAAAGATTTTGGCTGTGCAACTTTGGAAGGAAATTTTAATTTTTGTGCGTCACTTATATATAACTGGAAAATGATGTTCAGTATTTGTGTTAACTTTACTTCAAAATGATAATAAACATTTAAACATTCAAAACACAGTACACAATGTAGTTAATGGGTGAAACACACATTAATTGAGTCCACAACTGCAAAAAGGGACCACTGATGCTTTGTGCGCTCTGTTGTAATGTCTGTGCGCACGCTTGTTGAGTTGTGTGCGCGCGCACGTGCGCACAGCTTAGAGGGAACACTGCGCTGGACCCGAACATTGGACATAGTGCAGTTTGGATCACTTATGTGATCCGTCCTGAATGACCCCAAGTGTTTGTTAAGGTAAATAATTCTGGAGATACCTCTGGGCAGTGGACACTCTGCAGAACCTTGGGTAGAGGACACTCTTTGCATGTATAAAAATACAGTAAAATCCCAACCACCAGCTAATAAATGGCCATGCCTTTACGTAGAATGCAAAGTTGACCTTATAACAAAATCATAAGTTATTCATATGTTTCATTCAGCTACATACCGTATTTTAGTTAAAAGAAAATCCTTTTTCTCATGAATAATGCTTAACCAGCAGGTCTGTACGAGAGGTTCGCGTTCCATTAGTCCTACATCCCATTTTCCGAGAAATAAATCCACCAGAGAGAGTCGGCATTGATGTGGCTGACGTAGCACATGGGATTATGTTGCCCGGCTGTACTAGAGTCATGTGAAAATCGATATATGTAACATGATCCGTTTCCAGCCAAGAAATATTACAGATATTGCTGGAAGCCTGTAGGGCGCAGTCTCGTAAGCACTGAAAGGATTAAAGAGCTGTTTATTAATAGTTTCTCATAATTAGTGTCTCTAGAAGTGTTTTACAAATTAGAACAAAAATGTTTTTGGAACGTTGCTTCCAAAAGGATAATTAATTGCATCCTTTGTTGTACTGTACGTTGCAACCGCATACAACAGGTGGATAGCTAGGAAGTCGGGATCTCCATGGCAACCGCATTGTGGGCTGTTCCCAGTGGTGCTTCCTGATTCCCTACTTAAGACATGGCTATCTCAGCTGCCCATAGTACAGTAATAAATTGACAAGACCCTCCTTTGGAGAACACTACATTTTGTGCATTTTTTGTTCTTAGGGGTACTAGCACACATGATCAATTTAGCAATTTAATAATTGCTGTAATTAAACAATTATGCACGTGGCTGCTGTGGTACCTTGGAATCACCCGCATAATCCTATTGTACTGCAGCAGGTCATATTAAACATGACTTTAAACATCCCTAATTGGCAAAAGCCTGAATTATAATCCATCATGTCACCCGTATACACAGACCAAACCATGACGGTTGCTGGTAATCCCTAGTTTATTAGGACTACACCCATTTGCCTGCAGGATATCAGGACTTTTTTTGTAAAAAATGTGGAGTTATAACATAAAGCATAGGTGTATGGCCAGCAGCATTGCATAACTAATAATAATAATAATAATAATAATAATAATAATAATAATGTTATTTATGTAGCACTTTTCTCCTAATAGGAATCAAAGTTCTTTACATTAAACTTTTATTATTAGTTAAATGCTTGAGAGAACAGGAAAGTCTTGAGCCTATTTTTAATTTATTCTACAGTGGGGGCCTCTCGCACTGTGCAGGGAAGAGAGTTCCGTAGAGTCGGAGCCACAAAGCAAGATCGACCCCCTTATGAGTTCAGGCAGATTCTAGGTATCGTTAATAGGGGATACGGTCACTAGGTTGACTCAATGACGGGGCTTAGGTAGATACCTGAAATAGGTCGGCAGGATTGGAAGGTGGACACAAGCATTATTAATATATTTATACTCTTTCATAAGTACATGCAATCAGCTGCTTGCTGAATGATTCCATACAGTTAATAAATGTATTAAATACAGTAGAGTCACTTTTAACTGAACCGAGACGAAGAGAATTGGTGGTGAAGGTCTTATGCTGGGTACACACCAGGACGACTAGGGCCCGATTCTGTCAATTTAGATCCAATTCCCACCGGTTGTATGCAGATTGTATGTACTATCGTGTGTTTTTGACATTTATTTGATCCGATTCCGATCCAATGCGCGTTCACGCCGCTCGTTTGGTCGCATCTTTGGTCCTACGTGCTGCAGGTAGGATCCGTCAATCCCAGGCCGACCGACCGTCAATCGTATGCAGATCGTGAGTGTTTTTTGCCGCCTCCGTCGTCCGTCCGTCGGTGCGTCCGTCGTTTGATCCAGCCTATTTGAGTGGCATTTCCTAAACACTCCCCCGGCGCCATGTTTTTCCACATAGCAAACAGCGCTGGCGCAGCAGTTGGACTCTCCTTCTTGTCTCATCTCCCAGAACAACAACCTGGTATGTTTGCACTCCCAATGCTCTTCTATGCATGCCCACTGATGCCACCAATGTATATAGTGTGTATAAAGCACTGGTTTGGCAACCGTGCACCCGACCATGTCACTGTTTTTTTTGGGTGGGCCCCATGTGTGTGTGTATACATATAACCAATGTCCACCATTGCAGTATTCCAAGCACTCCTCTCTGCTAGGCCCCATTCACCTGTGTGTGTGTGTGTTTGTGTATATATAGATATATATACATAAACCATTGTCCACCATTGCAGTATTCCATGCACTCCTCTCTGCTAGGCCCCATTCACCTGTGTGTGTGTGTGTTTGTGTATATATAGATATATATACATAAACCATTGTCCACCATTGCAGTATTCCATGCACTCCTCTCTGCTAGGCCCCATTCACCTGTGTGTGTGTGTGTTTGTGTATATATAGATATATATACATAAACCATTGTCCACCATTGCAGTATTCCATGCACTCCTCTCTGCTAGGCCCCATTCACCTGTGTGTGTGAATAGCAATCTGCACAATAAAATGTATAGTGGTTTTCATAAAAGTTTATTAACATTTTAAATACTTAAAACATAAGAACTAGGTAAACTGGTAACTATAACTATAAAAATTTAAATATGAAACAAAACATGGGTATAACTATAACAACTAAAATGGTTTTATCTTTTTACAGTCCCAATGTCCAACGCAAAGGAACAAGAGTTTCTTGAAGGGTTTATTGAAAAATATCGTTCACACGAATGCCTGTGGCGAACAAAATCCAAGGAGTATTCAAACAAAATGAAAAGAAACCAAGCCTTGGAGGACTTGGCACGCTACAGTCTTCCATTTCACCCAGAGGCCAATGTTGAATGGGTGAGGAAACGCATCCAGAATCTGCGCACGGTGTTCTTAAAGGAACACAAGAAGGTGGAGGCTGCAAAGAAGTCTGGTGCTGGAGTCGACGAGATGTATCAAACATCGCTCTGGTACTATGACCGGTTGACATTCACCCTCAGCCAGGAGTCGATGAGGACAGGAGTAGTCCTTATGGTAGAACATGAAAACCAAGAAGTCACGGCGCAGGAGGAGGAGGAGAATTCGCAGTCTGCATCGGTGAGTCTATTTTTTTGGCTATCTAATTGATTCCTCCTGCCAATCCACAGCGCCCTCCCCATTAAAGTAGGCCATGTACTGTTCCCTCACCTGTTTGGCTCGTGCACTCCCTGTGTAGTGTTGTGTTGGGGTTTGCAAGGAGGATATCTGCACTACCTCCTCTGGCAGTTCTTGGTCTTCTTGGAGTGCTGTGCCTGTAGCCCTTTGCTGTGTGGCTTTTCTGCGGAGCAAATTGTGCAGGACACAGCACGCCGTGACAACCCAGTCAATTTTGTCCACCCTCAGGTTAATGGCAGTGTGGAAAATGCGAAACCGGCTTGCCAGGATGCCAAAAGCATTTTCCACAACACGCCGTGCCCTGGATAGCCTGTAGTTAAAGATCCTTTTGTCATGGTTCAACCCCCTTTGCGCATATGGCTTCATGACATGCTCGTGCAGGCCAAAAGCCTCGTCAGCCACAAAAACAAAGTTAAGCCCCTGTTTAGTTTCCTGGACAGACGGCAAGTGAAGGGTGTTCGCTATGAGCCTTTCGTAGAACTTTGTGTCCTTGAAAGTGCCACCATCCGATGCACGGCCATTCCTTCCTACATCCAGGAAGATAAACTCATAGTTCGCATTAACAACAGCCATTAGTACAATGCTAAAATAGCCCTTGTAATTAAAATAGTAGGAACCACTATTGATAGGCTGGGCTATGCGGACATGTTTGCCATCAATGGCTCCACCGCAATTTGGGAAGTTCCATCGCTGTTCAAACTCCTCTGCGATGACTTTCCATTCATTCACGCTGGTAGGGAACTGAAATTAGAAGTAAATAGAATTGATTAGTAAACATGTTCAATTTTTTTACAGCTTGGTGACTACCCACCTGCAACCCCAGACCTATCTGTCCTATCTGAGAATGCATGCACATCGAACGAAGTTCCTACTCCGGCACGCACTCCGCCACCCACCCTGGAACCCACTCCACCACTCCCCCGTGCCAAAAAAATGCGTGGCAAAGGAAAAAAAGGAGAAGCAGCGGCACATGAAGAATTTATGATGCGGGCACATCAAGTCCTGCAAAGAAACCCGGACAAACATGACAACTACTTCACTTATGTGGCAGAGTGTGTTCGCAACATGGCTCCTAACCAGCAACTTACTTTTGAAAAGTTATGCATGGAGTTGGTGTATAATGGCAGTTTAGGGTATCTCAACAGTGGCACTAAAATAGTTGGCATTGGTAGTGCACCAGACACACCACTGTCATTAGAATCACCAGTGCCTACTCCGCCTGCCACCGTAGCAGGCCAGTCGAGCACAATTCCAACACATACCCAGTCAACACCTACACAGCCTTCTCAACCCCCCCAGTACCGTCAATTCTACAGTTCTTTACTGATAGAAGATCCAGAGTGTCCTGTTTTTGAGGATCTGTCTTAAAAAATAGGCTACTTTATCATTTACCATCGACATGGTCTCAGCTGCAGGTATGTGATGGCCACTGCTCACATGGCGTATGGCGCACATCAATGGGGCCGGGACCATTGCATCTGCGCCATGCGCCATGTGGGCCGCAGCCTTTACATATCTGCAGCAGACATCCTCTGCCACACAAGGGCCACAGTGTGTATTTTTGTTTATTTATATGCTGCTACCTGTACCTGCATTACC
The DNA here is from genome assembly GCF_055691185.1 of Crinia signifera. Classification (NCBI taxonomy): domain Eukaryota; kingdom Metazoa; phylum Chordata; class Amphibia; order Anura; family Myobatrachidae; genus Crinia; species Crinia signifera. Next base: position 29,555,815 of record NC_139224.1, read on the forward strand.
AGAGGGAGAACAGGATTCTCCTCAATCTGGATAGCAAACTCCATTTATTGCCCTTTTTTCTTTGCCAATAGTATGGGGTACTGTGCGGCAGACATGGTCTCAGCTGCAGGTATGTGATGGCCACTGCTCACATGGCGTATGGCGCACATCAATGGGGCCGGGACCATTGCATCTGCGCCATGCGCCATGTGGGCCGCAGCCTTTACATATCTGCAGCAGACATCCTCTGCCGCACAGTACCTTATCCCTACTGTTGTAAGGGCATGTTCCAGAAGTTACCAGAGTGTGTTTTTTTTGTTTATTTATATGCTGCTACCTGTACCTGCATTACCAGAGGGAGAACAGGATTCTCCTCAATCTGGAGAGCAAACTCCATTTATTGCCCTTTTGTCTTTGCCAATAGTATGGGGTACTGTGCGTCAGACATGGTCTCAGCTGCAGGTATGTGATGGCCACTGCTCACATGGCGTATGGCGCACATCAATGGGGACGGGGCCATTGCATCTGCGCCATGCGCCATGTGGGCCGCAGCCTTTACATATCTGCAGCAGACATCCTCTGCCACACAGTACCTTATCTCTACTGTTGTAAGGGCCTGTTTCAGAAGTTACCAGAGTGTCTTTTTTTTCTTTTTATATGCTGCTACCTGTACCTGCATTACCAGAGGGAGAACAGGATTCTCCTCAATCTGGATAGCAAACTCCATTTATTGCCCTTTTGTCTTTGCCAATAGTATGGGGTACTGTGCGTCAGACATGGTCTCAGCTGCAGGTATGTGATGGCCACTGCTCACATGGCGTATGGCGCACATCAATGGGGCCGGGACCATTGCATCTGCGCCATGCGCCATGTGGGCCGCAGCCTTTACTTATCTGCGGCAGACATCCTCTGCCACACAGTAGCCCGTACTTATTGGGAAAGTTTAAACTGGGTCATACATACTTAAATCTTTATATATAGTGTGTGTTTTTGTACAATATCTTTTATATATGGTATTATAATATATTTGTGTTGACACAATCTATTTACTATTTTACATGTTTTAACCATGAAAGGCCTAAAAAACCTGTTTCTGTCCTAGGCCTAAATTATAAATAAAAATATTTTGTTTGCACAATAAAGTGTACAGTGTATATTTCATCCTTACCTTGCAATACTGGTACTGCAGCACCTTCACAATGGCTTTGCAGGTCTCCGGGATGATGAGGCCCAAAGCTTGCGGGGAGATGAGGGATCCAAACTTTAGGTCAGCAAGAGACCGTCCTGTCGCCAGAAACCTCAGGGTCACCACCAGCCGTTCCTCAGCAGGGATAGCCATGCGATACTTGGTATCCTGCTTCTCGATGTGGGGAGTCACCAGACGCAGCAATTCCTGGAATGTGGCATCATCCATCCTCAAGAAGTTACGAAAATCGTCTGGGTTATTCTCCCTGATGTCCCTGAGCAGTGGCATGTGCGAACGAGTCTGACGCTGAAGTAGCCACTGCTTTGTCCAGCATGATCTTTCTCTCCTGCGCTGGGCTCTCTGACGCCTGAGCTTCAAAACTGCATAATAGAGCAGGTACTGTTGCTGGTGACTACCCATCACTGCATTCTCCATAGTGCAGGGTTAAAAGACACTTTGTAATGGCAGGCAAAACAAAGTAATGTGTAAATAGCTATGTCCAGCAGGTATAAACCAAGCCTCACTAGTAACAAAGCAGAAATACACTGGTTTAAAATGGCTGCTGCTATTCCTATCCCCCTCTGCTAGTCCTCCCCCTCTGCTAGTCCAGCCCCTTCATTACAATTTCAAAGGCCCATCTGACGACGGTCGCATGTGTTCTTGCAAAAAAAACAAAAACCAGCGATCCGACCGTCTTAACGACCATCGCGGGCACATCGGGATCGGATCTAGATCGTTCCGCAAAAAAACCCACAATTTTTGCTAATCGTTTGCTGGGGACTGCCTGGGAGCTCCCGGGAAGTCCAAGGGAAATCGTTCCATGGTCGTCTATCGGTCGTGAACGACGGTGGTCGTCCTGGTGTGTACCCTACATTAGATCTGGTTGTGCGATCGCTGCCTGTCTGTGTGACATCTATTTCCGCACCTCTTTGTGACTGGCTGGGTCCTTTGAGTCCTCTCAGCAGCTGGCGCCTGGTATAATAAGGCGAGTAATGTCGGTTTGCATAATTCATGATTACAAGGTGCATGTATTTGTTGATAGGAAAAATATTTCATCTGCCTGGGTGCACATGGACTGCGGTGTCCCCACAATGTGGGCAATAAGTGTGTCCCTGAGAGGTGACAGTGGCACATGGTGAACACTACAATCCGGGGGCAATTCTGGGCCAAGGAGACCCCACTTGCCTCTGGTAATTCTAATTAGGAGGCAACATGTACAATATAATCCAATAATAATATATATAATGTCTAATAGAATCCTCCTTGTGCTTTTAGTGTTGTGTAATATCAGATTCCAGTGACATTTAGCAAGACGGAGGCTGCAAACACTGACGTTACTGAGAAATTAAAGGGACACCCGCATGCAAGAAAAAAGTCAGTAAACGCTCTAGTGGTAGTACCAGGTTGCAGTATGGGAAATGTATGTATGGGTGGTGGCTATCTGGGCTCTGCAGTTTTGCAAAGCAGCGGTCAGGTCTCAATAACCCCCATTGATTTTGAAAGCAATATCGTCAGTGGCCACATCCAGGAGAATTCTGTTGTTAATGATATTTACTAATCTTCCAGAATGTTCAAAAGAGAGAACAAAACTGTAAAGACGACAATCAGGCACAAAAACTTTTTTTATGATAATGACATTCCACCAGAGTAAATAATAAGCAATAGATCTATAGATCTATTTAAATTTATATATGGATCACCAAGCGAATTTGCGCAAGGCCGCTGCCATTGGCAATACGGAGATTGCCAAATTGCAAAAATGGAGAATTTACTATGTACCATTAATTCATCAAAAAGTATATGTATAATTATGAGAGAGCGCCACACGATTAGAACTACCAATTAATGTTTTATTATTTAGCTTAAAAATCTAGGAACAAATTACAATAAAAAGCAATAAAAAATGTATATATATATACACACACAATCTGTATTATAATTCAAATAATTCCTAATATTTGAATCATTAATAGCAGCCAAAGTGTCCAACTCCGGAGTGTTCTATATATATGGGAACACCACCCTTTAAAAAAAGTTTGTAAAGAAGTTGAATAGTGTGATTAATGACACAAACGTTTTGCAGGCTGTATTGTAGTTATTTGTGTAGCTGGTCGATGTCCAAACTACTACAAGTGGTTAGCAGCTGATGCTATGTTTAGGGAGCGCAATGCCCCGTGCTTATGTGGTACGCACGGTCCGGTTCGTTTGTTCCGGGGAATTGGGATGGTAGTTGATGGGGACAAACTTGAAAAGGCGGTTGTAGTTTAAACGGGTTAGGTTTTATTTACGTACATTTGATAACTGTAGACCACTCCACAAATTTCAATCTATGCTTTTACGGCTAAGTAAGGCACACAATTCACTTCTGCACTACTACTGGTATAAATCTGCACCAACAGGCAACTGGTAGGCTGATACCATATTTACCTTTGCAATATTACAGAGACAACTAAGCGCACATATACGACACAGCACAATGTGACCAAATGGTGCCGCTACATAAAACTTGTCCCGGATACGGGTCTAGGACCCGGCCCGTGCACAGGACTTAATGAACACTGGTAATTGGCCTTCCTACGGATCAATACACAGGGTGGTGTAACTGCCTGGCCTTCCTACGGATCAATAGCCAGGGTGGTGTAACTGCCTGGCCTTCCTACGGATCAATAGCCAGGGTGGTATTTGCTCCTTATTATGGGTTTCGTATTTGCAAAACATAGGGAGCACTTAAGGCACAGCAGGACACAGGGGTACACATCCAATCAATACAATAATGTATTGATACCCAGCTACACTGTTGTATGTCCTGCGCAAGGAATATCCTCTCTATCAGCTGCAGTCACTTTTCTGACTATGGAGCCTCACTGCTCCTGTGGCTCCTACAGCTCCTTTAAGACGCAGGGACTACTGTATAAGTGCCCTGGAGCTTTCCGGCCAACCCCTTGCTCTCTTGCCACCAACTGTGGCTTTTCTCTGTTGGGGTATCAAACCCCCTGCTGACGCAGTTATCTCCCTTCTGGTCACTAGGACCCAACTCACGGTTTTTGTGCAGGTTATTGACATAGGGGAATCTTTTCTCCCTGCCGGGGCGTACTGGTGGTGTGGTGCTGTCACAAGGAGGCACCGGGTTCGTCCACCCGGTCAGGAGGGCGCCGGGGACACGCGCTGCCTCCAGTGCTGTAGCTTGGCTCCATCTTCTATTCCCCCGCGCGGGACCCTGCCGCCTGTCTGCGCGTGCCGTCCCTCTTCTCGCGCCGAGCGGTGAGTCCAGCGTCAGTGCCACTGACTAGTGGCACGCGCTGCGGGGTGCCACATTCACCCCCACTTTTCATGGCCGTGTCCTCACGTGCCAGTGTTGTACTTGAGTACTTCTGGTCCCTACTTACGCCTTTTACACCTGACTCTGTAGCATTCTCCCTCTTTGGCCGGTGGAAACGCCTGAGGAACTGACGTCTGTCGGGGGCAAACCGGCTTCCTTTAACTGGCACACCGCCAGGGCAAGCCACGTTTGCTGCCTCAGCCCCCTTTTCTCCTTCCACCACATCAAATTCCACCGTCTCGCCATCTTTGACACTGCGCAGGAACTTCCGGGGGTTGTTTCTCTTTATGGCCGTCTGATGGACAAAGACATCAACTTTTGTGTCGTTCCTGTTGATGAAGCCGTACCCGCTTCGGACATTAAACCACTTGACGGTTCCTTGTACCCGTGTAGCCAGCACTTTCTTCACCACCCCTTCCGTAAGTTGAACGGTCAGTGTCTCGTCTGCGTTTTTAGCTTCTTCTGGGTCGATGGCTTGTATTGCCCTCAAAGCCTCCTGCAGGCTGAGGGCGTAGTCCCGTAGTGTTTCTCCAGGTTGCTGTTTCCTCCCATATAGTTTCACTTTCAATTCTGGGAGATTTCTTGTTTCAAACATGGTAGATAATCTCTTTAGGATCTGTTCCACAGTCTGTTTATGTTCTGGGGGCCATGACATTACCTCACGTAGGGCAGACCCTGTCAGCTGTCCTATCAATATTTCTATCGACTGTTGCTCTTGAAGGATGTAGAGCCGGGACGTTGATCCTATTTTGTCTTTAAACTGTGCGAACGTCGCCCCTGACGATTTGTTTGCATCCCCGCTGTAGGTCGGCATCCACGGGGCCCCGAAGTGGTATGGGAGCGTGATGGATGTGACCCTCGGTGGTGCGGGCTGGTGGGCCCATGCAGGTCCCGCTGTTCCTTTGAACCCAATAACTCGGGATATTCATCTTCTCGCTTGATTTCGGTGCCAACTACTGCGATGGCGGCTTCTTTGAATTCCCTGAACGATTTCCCAGGCATCTGTCGACGGAGTAATCTCAGTTGCGCACGCATATGGGTGTTTTATACCGCCTTATAGTCGTAGCAGCAGTCCAGCAGTAATGAGGGCGGAAGACGATCCGGCGGCTCTAGCTACCCTAATCCAACAGGAACGGCTCGCTCCCTGCCTAATCCATGATCCATGACGACAGCAGCGAGCGGGTGTAGCTAGAGCCGCCGGATCGCCAGTCATAATGACAGCTTCTGCAGTGTACTTTCACTTTGAGCGGTGACAGTTTTTATCCTTGAAACTTTCCACCCCACCCCCAGTTCCTATCTGCTCTTACCTCCAATCTTTGTCTCCAGCAAGTTTGAAACAGACCAGTCTCCCTGCATAAATAGCTTTTACATTCTGTAATGAAATATTTTAGCACACAAAGGAGTATACATATATATATATATATATATATATATATATATATATATATATATATATATATATATATATACCTCAGGGGGATGTGCAGTCAGGAGAGCCAGTGCACCCACCAGCCGTACAAGGGATGATCTTGCATAATACAGCTGTGATAAGATCGGCGTTTGATAATAAGTCCAAATATATGTTTTATGTATGATTTTCCTGCCGGTGCTGAAGGTGAGCGTGAGCAAGGCTGCATAAGATTGATAACTTGCTCCGGGTAACCTTCAGAGATCCCGCCACCAGTACCGGCGTCTGCACATAATAAAAGTCCGCACAGCTCAAGGGCATTTAACAGACATTCATTTGCAGCATATTATGTCTCTCCAGTCATTGCACAATGTATATCTCTATATAGATCCTTCCCCTGGTTTTAAACTAAGTGCAGCTATATATAAAGACGGAAAGTGCATTTTCATTAGTAGAAAACAAATTGTAGCATCTTGGATACAAATTTGGAATTGGGTTAATAAATCTTTAGCACTGGACATTTTATCAATATCAGCTCTAAGGTCAGCCTATGGATGTAAAGGGTTTAAATAGAAGATTCCATCTAATTAATAAGAAGCTGCATATGCAAAAACACTATTTTGTGTAGTGATATAGTAATGGTCCGACTGGGCTGGATGGTGGTTGGAGGCAGCATTGCCGCCACCCAGAAGCTTCGGAGTTCAGGCCGCTGTAGGGGTCCTACCGATGAGCTTCTGGTTGCAGGGTTGCCGTTTCATTCACCCTGAAAGACAGAAGCATGGGCAGTTGGGATGCCGGTTGGCTCCCCGACAGTCGGGATTCCGACAGTCATTACTCCGACGTCGGAATCCCGACTGCTCCCTCATGGGGGTCCACGACCCCCATAGAGGGAGAATAAAATAGGTGGTGAGCGCAGCTCGCCACCGTGCCCGCAGCGTGGCGAGCACAGTGAGCCCGCAAGGGGCTTCATTGCGCTCCCCCCGCTGTGTAGTCGGGGTTCTGACGTCTGACTAATGACTGTCGGAATCCCGACCGTCGGGGATTTATACCACACCCGGGCAGCTGGGTGGGCAACGTTGTGCACTGCTTTCCCACACTTAGTATGCTGGGCACACAGTTACAGGGACAGATACGCTGGGCACATTGACTGTGCGTAGGCTAGAGGTGGAGATGTAGGGCTATTTTTCAGCTGGAACTAGGAGGAACTTGGGGGTAGATGTATGAAGCAGTGATAAGGGAGGAAAAGTGAGCCAGAGGAGAAGTGGCCCATGGCAACCAATCAGCACTCAAGTAAAAACTATAATTTGCATAATATAAAATTATAGAGCAGTTGATTGGTTGCTATGGGCCACTTCTCCTCTGGCTCACTTCTCCTCCCTTATCACTGCTTCATACATCTACCCCTCAGTTCCTGAACCTCTTATTAAATATGATATAATCAGGAACTGGGTCCCTGAACCTGTCCTGAGCCAAAATGTACTTTCAATAACACTTCTAACTATACTGTATATCTAAGTTTTCTTTAAATAGCTCCAGACCCAGAGATCCTGAACTTATTTTTCCAGAAAATAGTACTGGGGAGATGGATCACATTATTACAAATGTTAATCTGAAGAGGGGGTGTGACCTCCATATGTGGGTGTGGCCATCTCATATTGGGGTAAGTTGTATCAAGCTTCAGAGAGATACATCAACCAATCAGCTTCTGTCATTTACAGGCTGGGCTCAGTAATGACAATGAAATGCTTACTGGTTGGTACTTTATCTCTCGGCACATTATCTCTTTCCATGGCTTGATATATTGGCCCCTGAGACTTAAAGGACTACAGATGTTGCACCACTGATGGAGGCATGGCCGCATGATGTGACACCTCCTTGTCCGGTATTGTGTGCTTGTATTATGTAATTGGCCCCACCTCCTGGCACCTTGATATGCTTCAGGGGGCTGCAAAGGTGGCCCTCTACCTGCAAAAGGGCCACAAACTACCCTTTATCAAAGTGATACATTCAATAATACTTTTAATCAAGGAAAGAGCCACCTATCTTTAATAATATACCAGTAGGCTTTTAATTTATTGGGCCAGATGCACAAAACCTTGAAAAGAGGAGAGTGATAAAGTACCAGCCAATCTGCTCCTAACTGCCATACTACAGGCTAGATTTGAAAAAATGATGGTTGCTTGCATTGGCGGCTCCAGATGAGGGGCTGCAGCACATTTCAAAATTCAAATAGGGGAGCCACACCCACTGCCAGTGAGTCAGTTTGGAATGACACTTAGTGGCAGTGGGCGTGGCTCACCTATTTGAATTTTGAGCTGTGCTGCAGCCCCTCCTCTGGGGCCGCCACTGGGTGATTGGTAGTTTATCACTCTCTACTTTATCACTTTTCAAGGCTTAGTAGCTCTTGCTCATTTAAAAAAATTGTTCCAATATGTTATAGACATCTTACGATAGAGCGGGAAGGAACAGATAATGCGTCAGAAGGATGCAGTGTTCCATACCGCTATAGGGCAGAGTTTGAAGCTCCCAAGGGAGAGGAAAAGACCCAGTGCAATTATTCTGAGTGGTGGGGGTTCCACAATGCAATAACATTTTTTAGAAAGTGGAACATTCATTTAATAAGCATGGACTGCAGCTTGGGCAGCAAAAGGTGGGTATGGGTACAAAGTAAGCAATCACCAGCCTCTGGTGCCCTGGCAGGGCCAACGGAGCTCCCGCTATAAGATGACCTGGCCACACCCACCATGGCACACTTATGGGAAAACCCCATTTGTGGCCACTCCCATTTTATACCGGAACCTGAGCATATCTTGAAAACCTAGGCTGTAACAGTACCGTCAGCTGCGAATGTTTCTATTATCAGTGTTGTTAATGCAATATGATATTATGACCATTGCTATGACTTGCGCGATGCCGCCATGTATATTACATATTGCAAATATATCCATTTGATAACCAACATGAGATACAATGGAGACAACTTGCTGCAGGAAGCTGAAGAAGGTCATTGCGGATTCCTCACAATGTCACGTTAGCGATGACCACAGAGAGGTTATTTTTTGCCAGCTATTAATCAGCAAAACCTGGTAGCGCCACTGTCCTCCTAGCAGGTGGTGCCGGCTGCTTCCTTCCAAAGGCAAGACTTCAAACAGAAGGATTTCTTTGTTTTGTGCCTGGGTCTCGGCAGAAATATGGAAGTGTTTGCACGGCTGACTCTCAATGCGCTGACTGCGCACAATTCTGTGGCATGTAACATCAGGGATTTATGCGGGAGTTGTCACATGGTCTGGAAGCCCCCCCCCACTCCATTCTACAAGGAGCAGCTGACTCCTAGAGTGCAACTAAATAGATTTTGTAGTTGCACCCTTGAGGAAAGGAAATGCTTTATTTTAACTTTCAGATTGCTTCTAGATAGAAGAGATGTTTTTAGACCGTGGACTGGGTTCTGAGCTAAGGCCCATACACACTTGCCGACCAATGCCGCCCAGTGTGTATGCGGTGAGCGCTGCTGCGCGCTCCTGCATCATCGCCGGGATAGCTGTTCATCTGCTGGTATTACCGGCCGAAGAGTGGCTTTGAGGACGGCTTTGCATAGCACTGCGCTATGCAAAGCCCCCCCACCATGGCTGACGGCGCCGGGCAGGGCAAAGTCGCTCAGTGTGTATGCACTGAGCGGCTTTCCCCCCCAGCGATGATACCGATAATCGCTGTCCATGCACGCTGGGCAAAGTCGCCCAGTGTGTATGGACCTTTAGTATTTAAACAAGAAATAGCACGGAACTGTGCACCAGACAAACCATGCTGCACTACAGGTGGGGCAGATGTAACATGTGCAGAGAGATTAAAGCTCCGTACACAAAGGGCGATGGGTGCATGGTGCTGAGCAAGCTGCCAAAGCACGGATCGCTCAGCACACATGGTTGTACACATGCGATGCACCTGCAGTGTGCACTGAGCGATCTTTGCGGAGCAATGTATTTCCTATGCTTCTAGGCAAAACACCGCGATCTAAGCAGGATAGACAGTGCGCGCACTGTCTATCTCTGCGGGTGATGGCAATGTGAGGAACCGCGCATCGCTATAGGGTGTACACAGCGATCCGGTCTTCGTTTCTAAGCGATCGAGTCAAATTGCTAAGAAATAGGGCTTAAATCGCCCCGTGTGTAAATATATAGCTCACAGCTAATATCAAAGTTGACAGTCATTAGGTCGACGGTAGAAGGTCGACATTTTTTAAAACAAGCAAAAGGGCTAAATGAAAAATGTCAGCATTTTTTGTCATTGTCGCTTGTGTTTCCCCAATTAGTGAACCACGTCCCATTCAGTAATGATCTGATTATATTGACTTATTCACATAAGGAAAGATATTGTAATGAACTTAAGGGGCTTGGTACATATTTGCTTTGTACTGTGAGAGGCGCACAGAGGCGCACACAACATGTATGTATACTGGATAAAGAATAGGCTTTGTTTGAGCCTTGGTTTGTTGTAACTTTGGTAATGAAACAAATCATTGCCGTGCGCACGGACACTTCTAATTACAGATTTTAACAGCTGGTCAGAAATACTGAAGGAAAAACCGCTCATCCGTTAAACATGAATTCGAAACATAGATTTTAATTTTAGATGAACCCAGTTTAACTAATTTGCCCATTTGCCAGTTAAATTATGACCTAGATGCTGTTTGGTCTCCCATCTTCCTGCTAACAACGTGCCAAACTTAACGTAATGTCCGTAATCGCTGCACAGTCCGCAGAGTGCAGGATGGCTGTAATAGAGGTAAATGGGGCATTTTCCCTGGGTCTGCCAGGAAAGCAGCACTGGCCATTAAATGTCCTCGTAATGGAGCCATGATAGTGGAGACCAGAACAATCTTGTACATTATCTCTGTGCCATGGTGTCTTTTGAAAGAGATGACATCAACAATTTCAGATAATGGAGTCTTCTCTTTTAATATGATCATAAATAAATATATATATATATATATATATATATATATATATATATATATATATATATGAAAAAGGAAATAAGAGTTCAGAGTGCGCTACCAGAAATTACACAGTTTTTTTAAAACACAATATGATTTAATATAAAAGCCTTATAGGCAATACATAAAAGTGCAGAAATACAACAGCTTTTTTATTTCAGCAAGTTTCTGTTATTCACTTGGTGAAGCAGGCCCAACGCGTTTCGTCATGGAAATGACTTCATCAGGGGCTTATATGTAACATTTTTGATAACCAAATGGCACTGTAAATTCAATACAGATAAAAAATTGTAAATACAAAATTTCATTTGTACATTTAGAATAAAGAGACATTTTTTGGTGATGAAGGATATAGAACGGAATTTACAGTGCCATTTGGTTATCAAAAATGTTACATATAAGCCCCTGATGAAGTCATTTCCATGACGAAACGCGTTGGGCCTGCTTCACCAAGTGAATAACAGAAACTTGCTGAAATAAAAAAGCTGTTGTATTTCTGCACTTTTATGTATTGCCTATAAGGCTTTTATATTAAATCATATTGGCCCTTATTCTGGTTGGTGCGGCCAGAGCCGCACACGGTGCTCTGGCCGCACAAACCAATCCCCGCCCACGAGACGGATCGCCACGGCCGTCCGTACACGGACGGCTGGCGATCCGCATAAAAATGGTGGGGCGTACGCCTCCACCATGGTGGGAGCTGCCCCCTGCATTCGATGGTCGACGACCATCGAAGGCAGGGCCGCACGCTCCCCCCGCTCACGCAAGCTTATAGCACACGGACAATCGTCCGTGTGAAAGCTTGTATTTGGGCGGAGAGCTGACATCCGGCGATGTCAGCTTTCCGCCCCCATCAGGGGCGTCATACCCTGATTAGCATGCATACGCCCCGCGTTTGCATGGGAACGCCCATGAAACGCGGGGCGTATACATAGGGAAATGAGGGTATGAAGCCCCTCACGCCCCTATACGCCCCCTTTGCGGCGGACGAAATACGTCTGCGGCGAATGGGGCTGCACATGCGCAGATTGACCTCTGCGCATGTGCAGACTAAAAACATCGGCGGTACGGCCGCACGCGGGCCGTACCGTCCGATGCAGAATAAGGGCCATTGTGTTTTAAAAAAACTGTGTAATTTCTGGTAGCGCACTCTGAACTCTTATTTCCTTTTTCATCTCTAAACCTACCTGGGTCCCGCCTAACAGGGGATCCTCAGAGTTGCTGCAACAAAACCGTAGTGCGCGGTATCGGGCACCTCTTTGTCTTTTATATATATATATATATATATATATATATATATATATATATATATATATATATATATAGCAGGACAAGGGAGATATAGCACTCCAGGCGACTTGATGAAGGAAATACTCACAGACCAGTTAAGGTTCACAACGTTTCAATGCCCGTTTATTAGTGGCATTTTCGTCAGGTACTGCCACTAATAAACGGGCATTGAAACGTTGTGAACCTTAACTGGTCTGTGAGTATTTCCTTCATCAAGTCGCCTGGAGTGCTATATCTCCCTTGTCCTGCTGTCTGTTATGCTATATGGGCACCCGGCGCTGATTTACTTATATGGAGAGCCGGATCCTGCTGCAATTATATATATATATATATATATATATATATATATATATATATGCAATGTCTTATTTTTTTGTTTGATTTTTTTCGTATATACTTTCAAATATTGGGCTCTGTTACTTACCAATGCAAATGAAATTAATGCACATCATAATGCCAACATTCCAGTTCTTGGACCTGTTCCTGGTAAGTAGTCAGTAGTCAGTCAATAGGTGTACTTCAAAAGGGCGACAGGGTCAAAATGGTGACTTCAAAAAAGGTAGACATGAGTTGTTCACATTGTTTTGCATATGGACCCCAAAAGTGTAAAGCGTACCCTCGCATGGCTCTTTTTGCCCCCCCGTGCCTTGCTGTGCTCGGCACAATATTCTGTTTTGCCGACAGAGATGGGGAAGTAAGAACAAGAGATTTTAAAAAAAACATGAAAAACTAATTTTAACCGTTTGTTATGTGTCTTTATTTTTCATGTCGACATTTTGACCAATTTGCTTGTCGACTGAATTCATGTCAACCTTTTGACCCTGTTGACCTATTGCATGTCAACTTTTTGGGGTAGACCTATTGACTGTCTATCTAGACACTGTAGAGTTATCAACCGGAACAAGTTAAATGGGTTTTATTTATGTATATTTGTAACTATTATTATTATTCATATTCATATTATTATGATGATGTCTTAAACCATGAGGGTAAAAGGACATCAGTCCATCTAAAGATGGCATTCGCTATCACAGACTAGCCATGAATAGTCTAAAGGTGCCCATATACTAGGCCGATTTGGACCAATTTGACCCGATACCGACGGTTTGGGCCTAGAAATCAGCGTGAATCAGATGTATTTGATGTCCCCCTCTGGTTCGATGCGCTGTCCCATGTGCATCGGACCTGAGCCGGAGGTCTGACCTCCGACTCGGCCCTCCTTCTGCCGGCGGAGAATGGGGAGACATGTGATACCTAGTATGTGAAAGGATCACATGCGATGTATCGCATACGATCCTGCCGCCCCGGAAGGTCTCAGGCGGCTCAGGGGGGTTGGATGGCGTTCCACTGCTGCGATACAACACAGTATTGTATGGCCACCTTAAGCTTTTGCTAAAAAGGATCGGACTCCAGAACCATTGTGAATAATAGGGATTGCAGTGTTATTTTGCCTAAGGCAGGAGATACATCAGCTATCTCCCTGTGTAAGGGCTCATCTTTCTCCGTCATACATTGTAGCAATGCAATGCCATCTTAGCCCTAGGCCCTGTTATGTTATAAATTGCTTAATTAGTGGCATCAATAATAGCAAACACTGCAGTTTATTAAGTGTTGGTTGGAATTTGCATCTAAGCGTAAACTTGAAATGTGCCCCCGATTTTAATAAATTGCATTGGGGAAACATGATTATAAACCGGGTGAAAATGGCAGCAATTGAATAGTAAAGTTCAGGTTTCTTTTTCGGCTAGCCAAAGAAACTGATTTAATTGAATACCCCAAAAGTCTGTTTGGGGTTATTTCCAATTACTACCGTAAGGTCTGGCTGTACCTATTTAGGTTGAATAGCGCTACAAACACGTGATTGCACCATATAAATGAAACACAATAAGATATCTTCACCCATCTGCCAGCTCACCTCTATGGGGTGCGGGGAAAATTACCAAAGATACATTACAGGCCACAGAGTACCTGCATTAATCAATAGGTCAAATGTTATTAAAAGTCCAACTAGTCTAAATAGTGGCACATTTATATTATACTTATCCATATACTTATCCATATATCCATATATCTCCTGGGGCATACTTGCATCCGCCCGGGTTCTGCCCACCTCTGTTCTGGCTTGATGACAAGAGTTGCGCAGAGTTGCACTAACTTGGCCCTGGGTTCTGGACGGGGTCCCGACAGTCGGGATCCCGATAGTCATTTACCCGACGTTAGGATCCCGACTGTTAAAATACTGATGCATGGGTTTCTGATGGCCACCGGCTATTCTCCCTCTTGGGGGAGAATAGAATGGGTGGCGAGCGTAACTAGCCACCGTGCCCACAGTGTGGCGAGCGCAGCAAGCCCGCAAGGGGCTTTGTTGCGCTCGCCAAGCTTTCTGAGTCTGGCCAGTCGGGATCCCGACCTCGGGCTAATGTCGGGCTACACATTAATAAGAATCACCTCATGGGGATAGTTTTAACTTGTTTTTGTTTATAAGTAGTTTTTAAATATTCAAATAATAATTATTATTATTACTATAATTTTTAACATGCTGAATGTGAACACTTCCATTTCTACAGACAGACTACCACCACCTGGTAGGGCTCATTTACATATTGAGCATTTAGTGTGCAAGATGAAACTTTAGCAAAAAGGGCCACCAAGAGCATCCACAGGTACTGAGCGAGCATAACTAATTACAGGTAGGTGTGGCCACACCAACTGAAAACTTTCAAACCGTATTCCCGGTACCACTTACACTTACAGAACACACCATAGCCCTATAGTCAAAGCAAATAACACAATAAATAATAATATAAAATACCAGTAGACGTACACAGGGAATGTCCCTTTCAGTTCATAGTGATGAATACATCATGAACAGCATGACTGTAGGATGACTTCCAATACCCGTTGATACACAATTCTGTGTCTTTGGCTCTAGGTTACAAACCCTCTAATCTTGGCTTATGTATTATGTAACCCGGGAGTGCGATGACCTGTCATTAGCAGGGGAGAGTGAGAATGGGAAATACTCTAAATGAGATTCTCCTTCTGACTCTCTTCTCGGATAGCGCCAACTTTCCGCCCTCAGTCTGGACAGTGCAATCTTGCTGGGAAATGAAAGGAACCAGTTGCAAATTAAATGGTAATTGTTGCTCATCACTGAAGGAAAGCTCCACTGAGGCGATTACACAGATTACCGTCCCCCCCCCCCACACACACACACACACGTTGAAACGCTCTAGAATAACTATAGTCTTGCTTGTCACATTAGATGCCTGAGCCTCTGCTGTCTACCAGCTTACTTATTAACATCTTATTGTGAAGCCAACACGTTCTGCTAATTGTGTTGTGTGACTCAGATTGTTACATTTGGAAACAATAAATTCTGTAGGGGTTGCTAATCGTCCCAGCTGTGGTGGAACTACAAGTCTCAGCTTGCCATGGTGGAGGCATGTGTAGTATAGCACTAAGCAACAGGTGGCTATCCAATCATTATGGACTGCGTCCTACCCATCATAGCTTAATGCATTAGAGTCTTAGGGTTATATTCAATTGATGTTGAAACTGCCATTTTCGACATGAATAGATCGGAAGGGGTTCCGATCTATTCAATACTAGCCGTTTTTTTATGGGAAGGTTTAAATGTTCCGACCTGCCGAAACCAGGTGGATTGACGGAATAGCCGCTAATCCACCTGCTTTTGACGGAAACACAGCCAAAGCCGAAAGGTTATGGCCATGTTTCCGGCAATCTCAATCAGAGATGAAAAGATGCCGGATTGAGACAGGGAGGATGGCACCGGGTGAGCAGCAGCAACTCCACCGTCCTCCTCTCCGCTGCCACCCGCACCTTCTCACTGCCTCCTGTACCCATCCGCTGACTCCCGTACACACTGTCCAAACTCACCTGTGCTGCTGCCGGGCTGGATGAGAGCAGCTCACCTGGTCCTGTGCCGGCTTCCGCCGCCGCGCTCACCCGATCCCAGCGCTGGCCGGGCGAGCATTGAATAATGGATGCCGGATCCATTTCGGCAAAAGAATTTTGGTATGGATCCGGCATGAATACCTCTTAGTGAAAAATTGTCACTGGACATAAAGCGCTTGCTTATTCCATTCATACTGTATACGCTGACAACGTTATTGTCCTGAAGTGCTCTGTGCTGAGGTCATTGTACAAAGTGCTACCTGTCATGGGCTCTATAAATGAAAAAGGGCTTTTCACTAGAACACTACCGGGAGAAAGCCATAGTCGTATTTTCCCTGTATTTATTTACATACAAGGTGCAGAGAAATCGCCTTTTCCTGCAGCCCCCATTGGCTTTACTGGTGGCTTAGCATGAGTAGTAGTTTGACACACATTACGCCATCATAGGGTGGTGCTACTGTACAGTAGGTGCCTTTTTTTTGGCCTGCTGAAGTGAAGAAGAGCAGAGTAGAGATGTAACAATTCTCGCACCAATCAGCACTCCCTCTGCTACCAATCAACTTTCCACTTATTACCAATCACTACTCTGCCAGCTGTCCTGAGCAGGGCCATGTGTCTCTGTGCCGTGCATTAGTTGGTCTCAATGCAGTGCCCCTGCAGATCTCTGGGAAGGCTTCCACAGGTCTGTGCAGCACACCTGCGTGTCTCCAGTCAGGGATCCTGTGGGTCTATGGGCAGTATACCCATGGCTGTACAATCAGGGGTACAGTGTAGTTTGTGTAAAATTAATAGGCTTCCGCATTAGCCCTATGGAATCTCCTATTTAGCATAATGTACTGAATCTGGCTTGAGCAGGAGGTGGGCCCATATTTTTGCCCAAAAAGTACCATACTTACCATATGTTAAATTGCAGAGTTCCTTACTATTGTTCTGATTAGCAGTGTTCTTAGTACTTGGGGGAGGTTAGGTTTACAGTCAAGTACATAAATCACATACCAATAATATAATGATAATACTGATACTACATACCTCCCAAGCACCAAATCAAAAGGGGCGGGGCTAAGGGAAGAGATAGCGGGGCCAGGGGCAAAGGGGGAGTGATCTAGTGCTGTGACTCCTGTTTTTATCATTTTTTGGGGTGTGGCTAGCGCTCTCCTAGCGACTGGATGGCCCTCTCCCTCCTCCCTGCACTGAAGAGGTGCCGCATGCAGACTCACGTCATTTCTTCAGCATCTCGGTGACCTCCGTCTCCCCCTGTCTGTGGGTCATTGCCAGCCACGGGAGGGACAGCTTGACAGTCTTCAAATAGTGGGACTGTCCCACTGTGATCGGGACAGTTGGGAGGTATGCAGCTACCAATAATTAATATTAATTACTAATCTAGTAAATAACGACACAAAGACATACTTTTGCCAGAAAAAATGGTTAGCTATTGTTTATTTATGTTTAAGGGAAAGTATAGGGCAAAGAGAGGAATGCCAGAATCCGCACAGTCCGCCATAACAACCAACAACATGCATTGCAAGCGGGTAGCGCCAATGGTGCACAACTTAACCATGTTACCACTAAGGGTATTTCAGTGATGGTACTGTCCCCATAATGAGTGGAAGAGCCAACTACTAATCAATGAAGGGAGGGCACCCAAAATAAATAATTGCACCCGTTCTTTCCCGTCACAAAACAGCTAATGCTCAATCACCCTCCCCCCAACAAAACCACATTAGATGGAGGGTGGGAAGACTGAAAACAAAGAAGTTTCATCCCACAGCACCATGCTCAAATAAAGTCCAAAACGGATACACCCGCTGCCACACCATAGGCTTGCTAAGTCATATGATGTCCCTGCTACACCATTGGCAGGTTAACTCATGTGATGTCCCTGCCACACCATCGGCAGGCTAAGTCATGTGATGTTCCATGCCAGCCCCATCCTACAGGTTTAAACTACCTCATTTCTTATAGCAATCATTGGATATGTCTTTAGTAAGCAACCTGTGGCCCTACAATTCTAGTATCCAATCCTTTCCATCTGTAGTGCTAGCTGTAGTGCATGCTGGAACTTTTAGTCCCACAGCAAGCTGCGGAGCCACAGATTGTCTTGATTTGCTTTAGCAATTTCAGTTTTTTCAATGCAGTCGATCTTCGTATAGTTTGTATATTTTATGAAAGTCGGTTTTCAGAATTTACATTTCGGAACAATTTCCTGTGTGATTGTTTTCCACGCCAGCTATAAATCTCAGTGCAGAGAGCTGTGACATTGTTAGTTTTTCTCAAAACCCACACCCATTAATATGCATTTATCTCCCAGTATATTTTAATCCATTTGTCTTTATGGCGCGGCTGACAAGCAGTGACAGCTAATTTGTCATTTGCAGCTAGAATCTAAGTATTAACAAGCCGTTGACCTTAGAGGGTCATGATCCAAGGTCACTGGTTTGGCCTCCTCAGCATAAAGTGCTGAATATAAATAAAACTTGCTCAGAGGAAAGCCGTTTCTGCCTGGACGTTCCCCCGCCATGGATATACCGCATTATATAGAGGACATCTCCAGTGCTCTGATGTGTTTGCAGACCCAGTCATGGATTGAAAAGTCAATTATCACTTGAATGTACTGCAAATCAGTCTGCGCCTGACTGTTTCGTTTAAGTAATATAATTGTACTTTTCTATTTTTAGCTTACTGTTGCAAAGACACATTTACTTTTTCAAGCTGCTGGAAATGTTTTACATTCACGTGTTGAAAGTGTCGCAAGGGGGGTGCGGGACATGCCCTGGTGTAACCCTTACAGAGGGTGACATTAGAATGCTGACTCCTCCGCAGTGTCAGGATATGGGAGGGTATTTTTGACCCAAAAAAATACCTAATGCTAGCAGTCTCACTGATGCCAACAGACCGGCAGCTTGGCCCTCGCTAGGAGTGTCTCACATTGGCCCTGCATGCAGGGCAGTTGGAGGTGTTGTTGATGACATCGGAATAGCAAAATCGATTTAAAAAGTCGGTCTTGTGTGCACCCAGTTGAAGATGACAAAAGGTTGCACAAAGGTCACATGCAGACCATGAACCTTGTTTGATACAGTATAGCTTAGATCATGTGCTGCAAAGGCTTAATGATATGTTCTTACACATAAGTGTCAACTTATTGTAAAGATAAAGGGGATAACAAGGAAATCTAAATTATTCAATGACCCCATTTATACAATTGGAGATGCGGAAATAACCCCTAGCACCCCTTTTAGACAGACAAAATGACCCGGTAATTTCTCATCAAGAGCCTGGTCGACCCATGAAAGGATCAACCCGGGTTTAAAATCCCGGGACTTCTGCCCAGATATCAGGGTTTTTCCCATGTCCAACACGGGTTGCGGGCTGTCTGAAAGGGTGTGATCCGGGTGTTTTGAGAAGGGACTCAGTAAATGGCAATGAATGGATGAGCTGGCGAGACACTGGCTGATTGGCTGAGCAGATGGGTCTCTCTGATTGGATGTAAACAGGAGTTACTTCCTCTATATACATTTGCCCCTTATACCCCAGGACCTCGATCCAAGTCCGACTTGGGTCAGGAGCTTTCACATTAAACCCGGGTTGCCCATTATACAGAAGGTGACCCAAGTATTACTCTTCTTATAACCCAGATCCAATTGCCGGGTTGGTTGACCCGGGTTATTACGTGTGATGCTTTCACACCACAAGTCAATACGTCAGGCACCCAACAATTACCCGGGTTGTTTTGGCAATGTAAAGGGGGTATCTGTGTAATCTACGGCTCTTTTGAAGGTTACAGGACTGGCCGATGTGGCCCTGAAGTATATTAGACTGCCTCTCCCTACTTTATATTTAATCCATATATTTTTAAGGTTTAATTGCATACTTTGGATCTTAAAACATAGCTGTTTTTCTCCCACTGAACTGTTGTCACAGCCGCAGAACACCGTGATATAAATCTGTCAAATGGTTCTGATTTGCTGTTTCACTGGAAGGCAATTTCCGTTAAACCAGGTAGCTGCAGGCCGGCTGATTTATCAATGTCAAAATTATTTCATTGAGAAAACTCTCGATTCATTTTCTCAGATGCAATGAGTGTTTTTCATCCCTGCTCGTTCTCTCTTCAGCGCAGGAAAGCAAAAAAAAAAACCTCTGAATGGAAACACGTTAAGAAACTAATGACATTATATTCAACAGTAATACTGGGAAAATGAAAGTAGGCGTGGGCAGCAGCGTAATTACAGCCCTGTATCATTCATTGCATTAACAAATGCCATGTAATGTGGTCGTAAAATTCTATAGCCATAAAAATAGTAATTCTACATATTTTACTTGAAAACATTAATATCCTTCTATCGGCGCTTACCTTGTGGAATGTTAAATATACTTTTAAAGCCGTTAAATAATTCCGCTATCCGTGAAACGCGGAGCCAACACATAAAGGCAAATTCTAAAAACCTATTGCTGCTGGGTAGACTGAAAGGGGTACATTTTACTTAAGTGAAATCACAAAGAAAACGTCTTGGCATTAGGAGCTGTCCTTTTGTGATACATGGACTTTTGGGTTTATGTCCTGTCGATCACACTGCACATGTGCAGGTGTCGGCGATTGCATGCGTGAGCTTTGGATGACACTGGGAGGGATCTGAATGGATCCCTTTCAGGGAACAATTCGGAGAGAATCCTTAAAAACTCACGTAGACCTTTTTCAGGTAGATCTTTTCAATATCGACTTTTTGCTTGTGTTGACCCTTTGTCTATGTCGAATTGGTGACCTTTTTGGATGCCAACCTTTGGCCCGTCGACCTAATGACTGTCTACCTTTTTGTCGACAAGTCAACCCACACAACTCTATTCTGCCATACTTCACTAGGACGTGGATGGGATGCGGAAAAGGTGGCCACTCTTTCGGAGTTGCTCTGGAAACTTTCAAGAGATTGGACCTGATGGGCAACATGTTGATTAATAGGAGACTATAGATTGTTTGGGTGTGCTGACAGATGTCGACATGAACACTGTATAAGTGTACAGCGTCCCCTCGCATGCTTCAGACATGGTGCGTCGCTGCGCTCAGAACACTTATATCCCCTGTCCATGTCCGCAGGGATGGTAAAGTACGAACAAGTTTTTTTTTTTGTCTAATCTTGAAAAACTCATGTCAACCTTTTTGCTTGAGTCAACATTTTTTGGTGTGTCGACCTTTGGCCTCTTGACCAAAACTGGTCGACCAAATGACTGTCAACCATTTTATTGGTGACCGTACGACCACATCCCGGACAGAGAGAATAATACCAGGAATCTGTGGCCCGTGATGAGCGGGCGGGGCTTAGTGGTGCCATTCTACCTTGGTTACATTATTTGACCCTTCCCCCTTCTATTTTTTGATGGCCATAGTATTGGATGATCAGTGTATCACAGATATGGACTTGTGTGGTGCAATGCATTTGTTAAAGCATTGAAGATACTGAAGTAAATGAGAAAAAGTCGTTTCCATTATCAACACGCGTTTCGCCAGACAGTAGAAAATATTTCTTTTTGTCATACAAGATAATAGATATTTTTAAAAATGCAATCATATTAATTTTTCCCCTCACAGCAGTGTAGCATTATACATGGCTGCCAGGGCTGCTGTGTGTCAGCTTTCGGTGTAGTCTTCAATAGGAGCTGTATAACACTGAGCAACAGATGTTATTGTGTTTTCATGAAAGCAAATCAGATAGTAAAAATGTGAAATTCTGCAGACATTAAAATACTCAGCGCTTGTAAAAAAGATGGCAGGATACCGAGCAAGAGGGGATTTATGTTTCTACAGTAAAATCTTCCTGATTAGACAATTTGTTACTCAAATAATTGCCTGCTTTAAAAAGATTCACATAGAATTGTAAATTATTCCCCGAGCACTAAAAACAGAATTGAAATTCTTGGATAAATAATCGTAAAAAGAAAAAAATGAAGCAAAAAGAACAAAAATGTTGATGTGTTGCACACAGTATTTATTTATTTACCAGTTATTTATATAGCGCATACATTTTCCGCAGCGTTGTTCAGAGAATAGTTGAACATTCAAATCAGTCCCTGCCCCAGTGGAGCTTACAATCTGTATTCCCTACCTCATGTACATGCACACACATTCATTTTAGGGGTAATTTTCTGTTGGGAGCCAATTAACCTACCAGTAAAGAAGGAGCAGGCTCCATCTTTGCAGGGGCTGGTGATTCTATCACCAGCCATCGCCAGCGGCCGGCTATCGCCAGGGGCGGGCGCGCACGAGACGCTCATGCATGCCCCGTGGCTACGGAGCTGGCTATGCCGCCTCCCCTGGTGCCCCCCACCGTCCCCTCTATCCCTGCCCGTCTCCCTGAACAGGAGATGGGCAGGATGGCGCCTTCCTGAAACTGGGATGTGCGTGCCTGTGAGACGCACGCGCGTCCCAGTCAGATGGAGCACCACTGCGCCGGCGATCGCCAGCGCAGGAATGCGATCCCCGGCCAAAGAAGAGAGGCGCTCCATCTGTAAAAAAAATTTGACCAAGCACTTCTGTTTTTGGAGTATTAGAAATTCATTGTGGAAACTACACTGCGCCAGCCCTAGTAAGTACATCCGTATAAAAACAACTTTAGTTTTATGCTATCACTGAGGGCCAGATGGGTGGCGATACCCTATAGAAGCCTATGAGCTTCTTATTGCTGTCCGTCGCAACCCACCAAGCCCTGCTGCAGAGCCCTTCCACCAGGAAGCCTGGACATGGAAGGTAAACTCCTCCTCCCCCTAGCAAAGCAGCCTGAGGTCCTTCCGGCTGCAGGGAGGAGGAGGAGGCGCCGGGGAAAGCCTGCTTAGGCTTCAGGCCATGGGGGAGGGAGGAGAGTCCAGGGAGGTGACTGAGACCCCCCTGCACACCACATCACAGGTATCGCGAAGGAGCCCTGTCACTGCATTGCGATGCTAATCGCATATGTTAGTACATATGAGATAGCATCGCTGCAAGGGGCGGCGATGTATTTTAATACATCCCGCCCCCAATCTGTAACATATCAGTTAGGAGCTGATTGGCTGGCTGTTTATCACTCTCCATTTTATCACTTTTCATGCTTAGTGCATCTGGCCCTTAGTGAGGTTCAGCGGGAGAGACCTACAAGGCTATTGTCACCTTGGGTGCACAGTATATAGACCATGTACATGTTATTAGTATATAGCTCATGAACCAGCAGTATACCCAGGATTATGGGAGAACCTGAAGGCTAGTCTCAGGAATTCTTCACCAATAATACATGGCACAAGTATAGAGTATGCTTGGAGTTGGATGGAAATCTATGGATGGAGTCGTGTTAAATCTCATAGTTTAAATTTGTGCAGGAGCGGCTCCAGAGGTGGGTCGGCAGCACAGTCCAAAATTCACTTAGGAGACCCACACCCACTGCCAGTGAGTCAGGGCAGTTGGTGACTGTGGATGTGGCTCCTCTATTTGAATTTTGAACTGGGCTGTAGCCCCTTCTCTGGAGCCTCCCCTGAATTTGAATAAGACTTGCACACCCAATAGCCAACTACAAGACCGGTTAGGTTTGAATATGGACAGACTATGGACCTTATTCAGGTTGCTTCGCAGCGGGGCTGCGTTCGCATGGGGGCGGATGTTGTGTTAGTGCGCATGCACATTTCTGCGCATGTGCATACGCAGTGTGAGTGCACCCATGGCAAACATTCTGTTCGCCAGGTGCATGCACCCAACACAGGGGGCGGAGAGGAGTGCGGGGCGCTAGCCTGCTCCATTAGCATATGGGAACGCTCATAATTTCATGGCCGTTCCCATGCTAATGTGGGCATGACGGACAGACGGGGGGGGGCGGGTGGCTGACATCACCGGATGTCAGCTGCCTGCTACTTCCCCCTGAACGTGCACGCGTATGCTCAGAGCAACCTTACATATGCGTGCACTTTCCACATCTTTCGATGGTCGTGACCATCGAAAGATGTGGGAGGATCCCCCTGGCCTGCAAATGGATTTTACTGTGTAACATCCATTCTCACTTGCAAATGGGTGGCACCAGCCAACCATTCACAAGGCGGGGTTTGGTAGACCAGAATAACCCCCTATGTTGCGAATACTCCTTTCACATGAGCTTTTGACCTGATTTATTTCTGGGCTCAGCGTGAAGGGGTCCCCTAGAAACACAGATACAGATGGAGCGCTCCTTGTCCTTTCCCGGCACCCAGAATGTCCCCTCTGGTGAGCGCCAGCGGACAGGGCGTGTGCGTCCCAGACTCTCAGTGCCTGGGCAGTGGGTCCCTGCCCATTTCCACTTCGTAGAGACGGGCAGGGTTAGGGGAGGGGGTCAAGGCGGCGATGGGGACCGGTGGGGGAGGTGGCGGACGACGGTGGAGAGCTCGGTAGCCTTGGGGCACGTGAGCGTCTCGTCTGCGCGCGAACCCCTGGCGGGAGCTGGCAATGTTTTTGCCAGCCCCTGCAAGGAAGAGGCCGACTACAGTACATCTGTGGGTGGAGTGACTCTGGATTATACACTGGATAATCCTAGTTATGGCACAGTGTGAATGGGCAGAGGCGGCTGCAGCCCTTTTTTTCTCAATCCTTAAATATATATCTTAATATGTCGATAAAATAAGTTTATGTTTGAATGATGCAAATCCGTTGTACCGGGGAAGAGGCGCCTGCACGGTGCTCCTGCCAAGTACATCTCCTCCCATACATGGCAGTGTATTTGCTTTTAAATGAAAGAGGAAATCTAGAAACATTTCTTTTTAAGTAAATCGTTTATGCCGGGAGGAAATGTCTTATGACGAAGGTGATGGGATTTTTCCCAAACTTGATTTCTCAGCATCCAGTGAGGCAGGATTACAGTGTTATGTTACGGTAATACAACACGTAAATAGATTATTATTCGCCAATACATGAGGCCGCTGCAGATGGCTCACACAGTAGCAAAAGGGGGAAAATGACATTAAATAAGTGTGACACAACAGGGCGTCAGTTTGTGCCTTATTATCCTATTCGCTGACCACATGAATTTAACAAGGCTTGGAAGCATTGCATTACAGACAGACAGTGTGGAACCAATCGACAAGTTCGGAGGAGTTGGAAATGGTAAAATATACAATAAACAAAATAGTAGAATCAGACCTGATAATTGGGCTGCGAATCTTCAGCACCCAGCGATCAGGTACAGCCAGCCGGGCAGCGAAACCCCCCACCCCCCCATAGGGTTCAGTATATTATTTAGATGGTGACCGTGTCAACAATCATACTGTTGACATGAGTATGGTTGACATGGGCCCAGATGTAAATGCCTCTGAGATCTGTGGCCGTGCAGGTTGGAGGCCGATCTCTGAGGTTTTTTTTTTTTTAAAGGGGCAATCATTTACAAGGCAAAACCATGCCTTGTAAATGATTGCCCCTTTAAAAAAGCCTCAGAGTTAGCCGGCAACCTGCATGGCCGCTGAAATCGGAAAGGTATTCCATTTGGCCCATGGCGATAATGTCAACATGCTCACTGTGTCAACATTCATTGTGCAGAGACCGATGAAATGTCGGCTTGGTAATAACAATGGCGATCCATTTCTGAGATATCCGTAAAATCGTACCCTAATGCTATTGTCGACATTTTCACTATGTCAACATTTTGTCCAAGTTCGTGTTCACAAGATAACAACATTTTGTCTATGTTGACATTTTCTAGATGTCAATATTTTAGTCACATCGACATCATAAATGACAACATTGTAGTGTTTACATAGTTGGCGCCTACTTACTGACTGCATACTGACAGTATTGGATGCTGACTTACACAGACATTCTGGATTGCCTATGGCTCAGATAGACTGTCTGAATTCTTAGGGGATTATTTACTAAGACGAGAGTTCTGTTAAACATGGGATGTTGCTCATAACAACCAATCAGAATCTACTTATTTATTTAGAACCTTCTATAAGATAATAGATATAGGCCCTTATTAAGGTTGACTCGTAAAGGCAAATTCCTTCTCCAATGTAGAAAAACCATGTGCACTGCAGGGGGGCAGATGTAACATGTGCAGAGAGAATTAGATTTGGTTGAGTTATTTTGTTTCTGTGCAGGGAAAATACTGACTGCTTTATTTTTACATTGCAATATAGATACAGTATGTGCCTATTCCTATCCTTGCTGGCGGGTCGCCAGAATGTACGCGCTGGCGACCCGCCAGCAGCCTCGCCAGCGAGGAGACTGAGACGCGCGTGCGTCTCACGCGCACGCGCGTCTCAGTCTCCGTCGCTAGCGCGACGAAAACCCTGTCCGTCCCCGCCTCAGGGAGACGGACAGGGTTAGGGGGGGGTTAGGGGGGGTGCGGGCAGGCGGCGGGGACCCCGGGTTACCGCCGGCAAGCCGGCGGGGACCCGGGGAAACGTATGGAAGCGCCGTCGGAAGGGGACGCGCGCGCCTCTCGTGCGCGCGCGTCCCCTTCTCACGATCGCCATGGCGCTGGCGGGGGATGGCGGCTGGCGACGCCAGCGCCATCCCCTGCCAAGATGGGAACAGACCCATCTGTATCACTTGGAAGTAAAACTGCACCCGAATCTAATTCTCTCTGCACAAGTTACATCTACCCCCCCCCCCCCCCCCCTCACCCTGCAGTGCACATGGTGTTGCCCATTTGAGAAGAAATTTGCCTTTGCGAGTGAACCAGAATAAGGGCCATATTCTGATTGGTTGCCCATAGCAATTTCCCATCTTCAGTAGAACTACCATTTTCGGAAATAAACCCCTTAGTGTCTCCGATCGGTAGTCTGGACTGGACTGGAGATCCAGTATCTTAGATTGGATATCTGGTTTAAGTGTCTTAGATCGCAATCTGGAATATCAATGGCTAAAATGGGCATTCTGAGGTGTCTTGTTATGACTGGCAGCCTCAAGTTTCAGTGGCTCACATATGGTCTGGAATGTCAGTGCCTCAGATGGGCCGATTGAATGGGCCACTCATTTAAATGGGGTGCATGGAGTATCAATGGCTCAAATGGGCAGTCTGTGTCACAGGTTACCAGAAGGACATAAAATAAGACCTGTCACTTCCACAGGCAGTCTGTAACATGCGTGACTCATACATACAGCTTAGATTGTTCTGGTATTCAGTATAACTTGAAGAAAAAAAAATTTCTATCTTTAAAAGCAGAGTGAGCCCCAGTACATGCCTGTGGATACTTTAACTGAGCTTGACAGTTTCTCATTACCAATGTGGATAGTTCACTTTAGTCCGATCATAAAGATGCAATTCTAATTATCATTTTATAAAGTAGGGTTTTATTCCAAATATCACGGCGATAATTAAAAATGAGTTTCTCAAAGTTCATTAATATGTAAGAGTTTTTAAGAAAGCGAGATGCAAGCGTCTGGCAGCTTCAAACGGGATGGGAAGCCACCAAATGTTATAGGGAAACGATCAGATTCTGCGAAATGTTATTATTTGCTATTCATGGGAAAGAGAGGAGTTAGATGAAGTTGAGTATTAAGTGAGTCATCTATCACGTTTGATTAGCATCAGACGTCGCCAAGTGGTAGGAAGGGAACCCAGACATGACAGAAAGCAATAACTCTAAGTTCAGATCCGGTAATAGGCAAATATGTCTGCTCGATTGAACGCTGTGTCTGTATCACTCAGATCCTAGCAGATAATAAGAAATACAATATATGCACCTTGGAATTATGTGACTGCGAGGTAGAGATGACATAGTATTTAAGAGGAGGCAAAGAGGCGGTCTTGGTGGAGGGTACAGAAGGTTCTACAGATGGGACAAGATGCTGCAGTAGGATGAACGTACCAGGGAACGTATAATGCTGTAACAATCAATCCTTATTGGCAGGGTCAGGTTGGAAACCTAGACCTACATATAGGTCCTCGTAGATCTTTTGTTTGATATGGCCACTTGGTGGATCCTATTTAGGTCTACTTGAATTGGGTTGACCACTGAAATAGGTCAACTTAACTAAGGATGACAGGGTTGGAAGGACGACACAAGTATTTTTTCGTCAATGTCAAGGTTGACATGAGTTTTTCACGGCTTTTTTGAGCCGACAGGTGGTATTTCATGCCCTACCATCCACTATGGGGTGGTGGGAGACATATAACCCATGTCAACCTTTTGACTGTTGACTTTGTCATTGGCAACCTAATTCCTGATGTGAGTTTTCAAATATTATCTGTAAAGTGCTGTGGAATTTGTGTGCGCAATATAAATAACTGTTAATAATAATAATAATAATAATAATAATAATAATAATAATAATAATAATAATAATAAACACCACTGGAAAAAGTGAAAGCCCTGATGTCTCTTTAAATTCTTAATTCAATAAAAAAAATTGGTCCCTAAAGCAGTTGCCTTATTGGCCTTACCATGGTCCCGCCATCATGTTTTACAGCAGTGAGGGGGAACCTTCAGCCCTCCAGCTGTTGTTGAACTACACATCCCAGCATGCCCTGCAACAGTTTTAGTATGGCCAAATAGCAAAACTGTAGCAGGGCATGCTGGGATGTGCAGTTCATCAACAGCTGGAGGGCCGAAGGTTCCCCAACACTGTTTTGCAGGGTAGAAGGACCAAAAAATGCATCTTTGCCTCCGGACCACTAATTTTCCTACGTGGCCCCTGCCGCCTGGGAGCACAGTATCATCATTTGTTCTGCTAAATTGCAAAATGTAACTATAACTAAATCAATGTACTGTACAACTACAGTATATCAAAACAACATCTATTATCAGCAATTAAGCTCCTAAGCACCCTAATTGTCTTTTCATACCGAATGTACTCTAATCTAGTTTCACTCTATTTTGACAGCCTTTGCAGCATGAATTAAATATAGGCTTGGATGTATGGTGCAAGCTGAACAATTTATAGATCTTGTTTCTTTGCCTAAGACGTGAGAACAGCTGCACAAATAAATTAAAACGACGCAACGTTCTAAGATCCCGGAGAACGGTTTCGTAGGGTATCAAGATCTATCTTTAGTGCGATCTGTCTACATCATTGCGGAACTGTTATAACACTTTCTGCTTCTACAATTAAGCTGTTGGCTTTTTCTAGAGGCTGTTGTTACAGGAACGAAGTGTATAAGAAAGGTAACCTGTTGGTACAAATTAGCAGGCGCATATAGCTACAATTGAAATGTTTGAAATCAAGTTGGATGAGGAGAGTTGATAGAACGCTGTGAATATATTGTGAAGCTGAAGAATGTGATTGAGAAAATTAGGATATAAGTATCAAACAGCTAAAGTTACAGTTACTTGGATGTACCACTGATCATTACTGATGCCAGTAACATGAATTATTACAGTTAGTATTCTGAAGTTCTAACTAGTCAAGAGCCTAGGTGAAAGTTGTCTAAAGGGCCTGGTTATATTTCACGGAAGCAAGACCCCCTAATTTATAATTTAGTATTATTGCTTTTTTTTTTATTTTGTGGTCTGCCTTGGCAAAATCATTTTGCTGGGACTGTGGCTTCCATAGGAGTTTGTTTTGGGGAAGATCTTCTGGGTTCGGACCATGTGAAAGCATGCCCTTTGGTTTTAAGACTAACGAACATGCTTGACTGCTTTATGAGCCTTCTCCAGGGCCGGTGCAAGGCACCAGAGCGCCCCAGGCAAGTCGGGGTGGGGGCGCCCCGGTGTCTGCCACCCGGGTACCTGTCCTGCGGGGCTGTAAAGCTGGCGGCGGCAGCGGGGGGTCCCTGCAGTCAATAAGAAATAACGAGCGCTATCCGCCGGGCTATGCGAAAGCGCTTCTGTTTTGAAAACACTGGCCACACGGCGCACGCTGATTGGCTGAATCTCAGCCAATCAGCGTGCGGCCAGTGTTTCCAAAACAGAAGCGCTTCCGCATAGCCCGGCGGATAGCGCTCGTTATTTCTTATTGACTGCAGGGTCCCCCCGCTGCTGCCACCGCCACCAGCTTTTACGCACATACACGCCGCAGGACAGGTACCCGGGCGGAAAGGGGGGGCGAAATACCACCCTCCAGTGGCCGGCGCCCTAGGCAAATGCCTACATTTGCCTAGTGGTGGCGCCGGCCGTGGCCTTCTTTCTAGAACAGTGGTTCCCAACCCAGGGTACTAGTACCCCTGCAAGTACTCTGCAGGACTGGTAGGGGTACTTGAAAATCAAATTGGTAATGGTGGAAGAAGTCTCCCATTGCCATGGAGACAAACCACGTTGCGTCACTTCTGGTT
Organism: Crinia signifera; assembly: GCF_055691185.1. Classification (NCBI taxonomy): domain Eukaryota; kingdom Metazoa; phylum Chordata; class Amphibia; order Anura; family Myobatrachidae; genus Crinia; species Crinia signifera. Next base: position 29,586,091 of record NC_139224.1, read on the forward strand.
CCATCTGCAGCAACATTAATCCTACAGGTGATAGCGGGAACCCTGGAGACAGTACACAGCCAGTAGCCAGACACAGATGGACCCGATTCCTGACCACCCACTACTCTGCTACTTCTACACTTCTACTCCACTCGTATATGTATTGTGGATACAGGTGGAGCCGATCTCATCGTGCTGTCTGCCGTGCAACACCCTGCTCCAGAATGGGGCACATGCAAGTCGAGACACTTGTGCACCCCATCCTCAGCAATGGACGCGCAAGCGTGCACATACTTGCACATCCATGTCCCGTCCCCGTCTGCCAGATTTCCATCTGCCAGAAACCTGCAGATGGCGGTCTTGCTGCAACGCTGACAGCAGCCAATCTGTATTTCAAATGGAGAATAGGGGGTAATCGTAAATTAAAAGCCTAATTAAGGGGTACAGGAGAGAAAAAAGTTGGGAACCGCTGTTCTAGAAGATACCAAAGCACAGGTCCAAGAAGGTCTGATAAAAAATTTCAAATAACCAAGTCCATGTCCTCCACTAGGGAAGTAGGCAGTATCTTGGAGGGTGTCCTGACCTTCCGGAAGTCCAGTTGAACTCTCAGAAATGTCGTTTCCAGGACATTTCTGTAGAGTAGGCATTTATAGTGTAAAAGTTCTTGAATGTAATACAGTAAGTACTTCCCACTGAATATGTGCACTTACTGTTGTGTTCCTGGTTGCAGACCGCCAAGATGGCCATGCGGAGACCAATATTTCATCTATTTATCAATTAATATATTGATATGAAAATGACCCAAAATATAAATCAAAATACCATGCCTATTGCCTTAAATGTTTTCTTTTAATTTTACACTTTTAATCTCACTCCATATTTATGAATAAATCATAAAACACGCATTACAATTGTGTTGTGTACATGACTGTGTTGTTATTTACATATTACACAATTTCAGCAAGTATTCTACTATGCAAAACAGAGAAAGGGAAAAAAAAAAAAAGATAAAAGAAAGTTTTTTCAATTTGTTCCACTTCAAACTCTGCATTGTGGATAATCTGGGAAAAGTCAATTGCTAAAACTCCTCATTCAGTCTATTAAAATAACGTCTCAATTAGAATCCAAATCAGCTGTCTAGCAAATAGGTTCCTAGGAAAGAGCTTCTTCAGTAGTAGGATTTGCAGAGAAACGACTGTTCTTCGCATATCTCCCCTTTTTCTATTTTGTTTCTTGTCCAGAAACTTGTAATCCTGCCTCCCTGGGTGTTCTTGTGATCTGAATACCCAACGCATTTCTTTAATTGTGAAACGCAGCACACCACCCTGTGGATCTGGAGCCAATTAATCGCGGAATGTTATTTCCAAATATTGTTCCCATGTCTGTTTGTGTAGAAACTGAATCTTTGATTCCTTTATTTTCTTGTTGTGCCATGAAAAGTTCTTCTGGTATTCACTCGTTATTTACCACCAGCAGGTATTACACAGATGGCAATTGGGAGGTGCACAAAATAATTAGATATTTGCATGGATTCTTGCTAGTTAAGAAGATAAATCTCCTTAAATGTTGTTGAAAGCAAGTAAATACTGAAAAGAATGTTGGCCTAATGTTCAAAAGCTAGGCAGTTCTCTAAGTAAGACCCGGTAGCGCATTAGGATGGATGTGAGGTAATATTTTGGAACACAGTTAATTCTGCTTTAGAAATCTTTTCTTTGCAGTGGATCCAACAAGCGAGCCTGTAATTCTTCTAATGTTTTCTCGCTGTCCCCTTGATAGACCCACAGTTCACCTGCTGTTGACAATAGGGCAACTAGCTTCAAACATCTTCCCAAAGGGCTTATAATCGCAATCCAAGATTTGGTTTACAGCAATTAATTCGCTGTGGGACAACAACATCTTGTTCTAACATTTGGTTAAGAATAAGAAAAAGATTCATTTAAAGTGTATTATTCATTTCGGAAGCCCCCTACAAAGACACCCGAAAACAAAACATGACAAAAGTGATCGTTTACATAAAAAAAATTAACAAGGAGAAATTATAAATGCAATATTGTATAATTCAGGTGTGCCCAATCTTTTTTAAATCAGGGCACCCTAGAGTACAAGAGACCCCTGCAAGTGTCCCGAGGCACCCCAGGGAGCCACGGCACAAAGTTTGGGATACACTGGATAATTATTAAACAACTAGCTACAAGCCCATAACGACAACACATGACAGTCTTGTCAATGCCGATGGCAGTGCCCCTCCCTAACTGAGCAACCCTTCAGTTGCACTGGTGTGCACAACATTGTAATTCCCTTATAAAGGTGAGAAGCAGCGTTACCCTTTTATTATATAGGGTATATTGTTATGCTTTATTTTGCTATCATTAGTTTGGGCATTTGTTTACAAAATACGAAAATTACTTTGAAATTGAAAAAGCGGTTATCTCAAACTGAAGCCGTGACCCGTCGATAGGTCATATCTTCAGGATTTACAGTTGTTTTATATAAAGGGGCAATGTTCCCAACCTAGGCTTACAAGGCACACTACGAGGTTTTCGATTCAGATATATATATATATATATATATATATAGAGAGAGAGAGAGAGAGAGAGAGAGGTAGAATGAGAGCGTCACTCCGGGACTTGTGATGAATCAAAGACAGCTTTAATGGCGTTATGTCAACGCGTTTCGGGAATACCCGTCGTCAGGACAATATATATATATATATATATATATATATATTTTTTTTTTTTTTTTTTTTTTTGACTAATTAAAAAAAAAATGGACTTTAGTAAATGTCTAAAAAATACTGGTGAAAGCGTCCGCAATTTCACCAAAAACACAAGGTTCAGTAAGTAATTCACCGATCCACCTGTTCTTTGACCATGCCATATTTTTCTAATAGTTAAAAAATTGGCACTTTCATTGAAAAGGTCAAATCTAAATTCAACCTAAAAAGTCAAAAAGTTAATTTTTTTCAAGTAGTCGAAAAATTGGCACTTAATTGATTACCCACCTTTGGGGTAATTTTACCAAAGTTTCTAAATGTAGAGAGGTGGTATTGCCCATAGCAGCCAATGAGATTCCATCTATAAATTTCTAGGATGAAATAGAGAAATGACAAACAACCTATTTTTTTTTAAGTTTTAGTAAATTTATCCCTAACAGTCCAGGTTTAACTAATACCCATACAGTAGCACAGATGGCTCTCTCAGTCCAGGCTTGGGAGAGAAGTCCCAGCCATCCCTCCTTGATGGCGGTCCCATTAGCATGCAGGAACAATGGTGCAAACTTGAGCTAGATTGGTTCCTAAATGAGGTCCATAGTGTTTAGTGTTACAATCAAAATTGCCTATTGTAGAACATTCTAGAAACTTACAGGAAGTGCTTCTTGTCTCTTGTGGAGCAAAGGACCCACCTGCTTCCTCAATCATTCCTGACTGAAGTGGGCATATTTGATAGTACGATTGTCACCTGGTATCAGATTAAAGGGCCAGTAATTTGGTTTTGAATGAGCTCAACCACAAGCTTCCGTGATGCCGGTGGGGGGAACTGACAGCCGTCGGAACTGGGTGGGGGTTGGAATTAGTGTGTTATCCTATGGGGAAAACTTTCCAGCTTTCCCCCGTGGTATCTCCGGTTCCCATGGGGCTAGCAATGCAGGACCAGGCTCATTGTAAAGCCCTGGTCCTCAGCTACGCCCATGATTATACATAAATAGATAGATTGATAGGTAGAGATATAGAACACATATACTGTGTGTGTATATATATTTATATATATAGATGGCAAACTGTGTGACACTTGCAAATATTATGTTTAGAATAAAGAGTGAGACCTCTATTCTCCTGCTAGGAGGGGGAGTCAGCCACAGAAGCGATATCAACGGCTTTCAATTCGCTGATTCATACATGTAGCGGAGGAGAGGTGACCCCTTAGGAGCAGGAGCCCGCCGGCAGATGACTCCATTGCTTCCCAGAGTTACGCCTCTGGCTAGAGCCCCACCTCTGGTACAGCCACTAGTTGGTTGATCTACTTTAACATTGTGATGTCAGAATGACCTCCTCCTGGTGCCTTCACTATCTTGTGTTAATATGACCATTTGTTCCCGATGTTTTGTTTGAATTGGATGCTAGAAGAGTTTCCAGGAACCTGACAACATAAAGCAGACAAGAGCAAATAGAATTATACCGGTCGCACATGGTGTTGCGTTCTGTTCTTATTAAATTTCTGCTACCGATTGAGCTTCTTCTCCTCTGAATGCAATTTCTGCTTCATTAGGCATCATGATGGGTTCAATATCTATTAACCTCAAAAATGATTCTGCAAAGTGTCTACACAACAGACTGTACAATTTGCTTCTCTTTTTTCTTTTCTTTTCTCCGTGGGTCTGATAAACACACAGAGCTGATAGAAACGGAATTCCTCTCACATCTACATGCGGGTTAGTTCCTTAGCGCGAATGGTACAGCATTAACCTCTGCCAAGGCCTGATTATCCACCGCAGCTTGTGCTGGGACAAGTAATGATGCTACTGAGATGCTTCTCGGCGCCTTTATCTCTATGAGGCTAATTCCATTACTGGGGAATGTGAGGGTTAAGTAAGACATTGATTCGGCAGTTTGCTGATGATTATTACCCTGTGTAGGCTCCCGCCATTTTCCTGCATGTGGAACAGGCAAAGTATACAGTGAAAACCTTATTATGTATGGGAAGTTAGGTGTTCGGCCGGGTGGCGGGCGGCAAACGTCTGCTGCTTAGCGAGCAGAACTGAATCAGTCCCACTGAGGTTGTGGCAAAAGAGGACACAATAAGCATACAGGGGGAGATGTATCAAAAGAGATAATGTAGAAAGAGAGAGTTAATTTTCCAACCAATCAGCTTTTGTCATTTTTCAAACACAGCCTGTAATATGACAGGCAGATTCTGATTGGTTGTTTCTTTATTTCTCTCCACTTCATCTCTTCACAAGTTTTTGTACTTCTATCCCACAGTAAACAATATCCTTAGGCATTGTGTGTCAAAAATAGTAAGTAGCAGTGTAACTGGGCGAAACCATGATTCACCGCAGGTGGGGCAGATGTAACGTGTGTTGGGCGATTTTCAGATCCAATCGCTGTTGTACGAATTTGCAAGGTGAATGATTATCGAATGAATGCATACGGATTGTAGCGCACATGCCATCCGGATACACAGCGCCAAAATCAATCATCTGTTCCGATTGCTAGCCATTCACATTTTGATTGACAGGAGGCCTCAGTTTGTGGGTGTCCCCCAACAACTTGTTTTATTGGAGTGTCAGAAAAATGCAGGCGTTCCCAAGCGGTTTGAGGGACTTTGTGTCATGTCAGCTCCTGGCTCGATCAGCCTGATTCTATAGCAGAGGGAGAAGAGGTTCTGGGTAATTCACAGCCTGTTGGTGAGTGAGTTGCAAATGGATTTTCGCGATATTTTCATAAGCCATTCGCAGGCTTGCCCAGCAGCAATCAGGTTTGAATCAGGCCTGTAGAGAATAAGATTTGGGTGGGATGTGTCCAAAGTGAATTATTGCCGTGTAAAAATAATTCTAACGTTGGTGGGCTACATACAAAAGCATCCAGTATTTACCATGCACAGAAACAATATAAGTGTACTTGCTCCCCTTATATTGCAACATGATTTGTTTCTGACACAAATTTTGCAATGCTGTACTGACCAATCAGAATCAAGCATTTTGTAAGAAAATCCAGGGAAGCAGAATTGTGGGTTGATTCTGCCTATAACTTGTAATATTACAAGTACATTGTCAAAGTGGTCAATTGGCTGGAGTCCACCATTATTTAGTAGAAGATTTCCCTTATGCATTTACACATTTGTACTTGTTAGTGAAGAGTTTTTTAAATTTAAATGCGCAAAACAAAATGTTTTTAGGCCCTTTGTAGTGATTGCTGTAACATATCTGTACTTAGAACCTGGGAAGGTAGCCGCTAGTTTTATGGGGTATGGTATAACTCTCCAACAGGCGGGTTCCAACGGTCGTTTCTCCGCCATCGGAATCTTGACTGTTTTTTATGCTGTTGTCACAGTTCCAACCTCCCCGTTGCGGTCTGCTGATTACTTAAGCGCTGCCTCTGTTAGGGAGCTGTGTATCCATTAGCTGATTTTCTTACGTAGCGGACAAAGGCTTAAAGTAGATCTACAATTATCCATGCACTTCAGACAATAAGAAGTGTCTGAGCGTGTGATGGCCAAATTTGATTTTAAACTTTCGGAGAAGTGAAGTTAGAACATTAGTTATACCTAGGCTCAGTAAATGTTGTTAGAATTGTATAGAAAGAATCATTAATCGCCTGCAAGTAGGTTACATTATCATTCATATGTACAGTATATTCTTTATACTACATTAGCGTAATCATATCTGCTTCACAAAGCAAAATGGATGGAGGACCTGATTGTGTAAATAGAGCCTCTTTAACTAGAGTGTCCTATTACATTACATGCATTGTAACATCCAACTGGCATACGTCATTCCCGCATTGATACGGGTGTGGCTCGTTAGGTGGACAGTCAATAGGCCCATCACTATTGGTCGACAGCCAGAATGTCGACACTTGAAAAAGGTCGACATGCATTAGGTTGAAAAGTTGACAAGGTCGACACAGGCAAAAGGTCAATATGGAAAAGGTCAACATGAGTTTTTAAGTTTTTGGTTGTGGGCATAGGTTGCCATGGACACCGTATTAGTGTAGCGCGTCCCCTCGCCATGCACCGTGCCCCGCTATGCTTAGCACAAAAAAATCATGAAAAATTCATGTTGACCTTTTCCCAATATTGATCTTTCGCTTGTATTGACCTGTTGAGCATATTAACCTAATGCATGTCAACCTTTTTCAAGTGTCGACCTTCTGCCTGTCGACCAATAGTGGTTGACCTATTTACTATCCACCTAGACACTGTCGACTTAATGACTGCATACTATTGACACTAGGCTCTGCATGTTGTCTCGGCCCCTACTGGTGGAAGCATTGTTTAGCCTGGTCTAACAAATCGGGCAGATTATGCTTATGGAGAAAACCCCACAAGGCAATGGACCCTGCATGCCAACAAGGAACAGTCCTGGGTGGTGGTGGCTCTGTTATGGTGTTTACAGCTAGCGCTTATTAGGACCCTTGATACATCTGCAGCCATATCTGAATGGAGGACACTACTTAACCAACCTTACGGACATTCAATCAGACAAGAGTGGGCTCATTCAGGACAATAATGCACCACCATACAAGTGCATAGCCACCAGATTATGGGCCTTATTCTAGTTCACTCTTAGAGGAAAATTCCTTCTCAAATGGACAAAACCATGTGCACTGCAGGTGGTGCAGATGTAACATGTGCAGAGAGAATTAGTTTTGGGCGAGTGATTTTGTTTCTGTGCAGGGTAAATACTGGCTGCTTTATTTTTACACTGCAATATAGATCTCACTTTAAAGAAAAACCCCACCCAAATCTAATTCTCTCTGCACAAGTAACATCTGCCCCACCTGCAGTGCACATGGTTTTGTCCATTTGAGAAGGATTTTGTCAGAAAGAGTGAACTAGAATAAGGCCCTATCTGATGTGTCAGTAAATGATCAGTCTTCTATGACAGTAAATGAAATATCTTCACAAATAGGAGACGTTTCAGTTTATCTCTGCTCTGCACTAAGGGGTACGGATCATTGGACAGACAGCAACTACATCGAGAAGCATTAGGTCGACACCACTAGGTCGACATGCATGAAGGTCGACATGCTTATGCCCAAATCGACATAGCCTACATTACCAGGGTGCAGTACCGAGCTAACCGTCGGCCATGCTTTCTTAACTTCCTACAAGAAGACATCTTTGTGGCAGAAACATAATGAGAAGCCGTATCACCTGGAGACAGACACGGGTTATTCTCCCCATAACATGTGCAGATAGAATTAGATTTGGGTGAGTTATTTTGTTTCTGTGCAGGGAAAATACTGACTGCTTTATTTCTACACTGCAATATAGATCTCACTTTGAAGAAAAACCCCACCCAAATCTAATTCTCTCTGCATAAGTTACATCTGCCCCACCTGCAGTGCACATGGTTTTGTCCATTTGAGAAGGAATTTGCCTCTAAGAGTAAACTAGAATAAGGCCCTATGGCTGGATGAGTATTCCTCTTGAGTTTGGCGCCATGAGTTGGCTCTCACGTTTGTTGGGTTTGAACCCCATAGAATGTGCAATGCAAACCAATGTTTCATCAACGGCAGTGTTTCACTTCAGTAAATATTAGGAAATTGTACACCATTATTCAAGAGATATGGTGCACACGATTTACATAGTAATTCAGGCCTCATGGAGTCCATGCCCCCTTGTTTTGTTGTTTTCTGTTTAAAATGATTATTTATGCATTACTAGACATGAGTGATGGTGTAGTAAAAAGGTCAACAATAACAATTTGAATAGCATAATGTTAACATTGTTAAATGCCATTAGAAAACCTGTCGACATTCTGAGAATGTCATCATCGAGAGGGTTTTGGGTGGGGGGGTTGGTCAGAGTCCGGTCTAGAGGCAGGGTTCAGAGTTGGAACTAGGGTTAGGAACAATGCATATTATAATATATACTGGAACACTGAAGAATGGAGGCCTGACCAGGAAGTGATCAGGCCTGACCAGGATGTGATCAAATGATCCCTGGATCCTGTACCTGAAACTACTGCAGCTTCCTGGAGAAAGTAAGTCAATGCAGGGCCACTGTGTCAACATTTCATCATTGTCTACATGATAAATGTTGACATGGTCGATGTGAGCATTATTGATTGTTGACATATCGTACCCAAACCCATAAGTGTATATAGTGTTACACTTACCTTCATTTTGTACTTTTTTTCACCCATTTTTAATAAACTCCTTAAAATCGAATAAAATAATATGTATTGTAGCAATAAATGGTGCTATTCCCTCTATTATGATTTAATATATTAAATCCACATATAACATTTTACAAGGCAGCGTGATCTATTCTTATGTGCTACCAGTACAACAGATTATATTGTCAAACACATCAAAAATGCAAAGATATCGCATTAAGGATACATCACTAAAAATAAGCCAAAAAAATCTTCGCTCTAGTTTTCTCAAGTCCAAAAAATGATTAAGCCTATTGTAATTTTACAATGTTGCTTACAAGAATGTTCTGAAAATTATTTTATTTTAAAAGCAAATCTGAGATACTAAATAGTTTTCTTCTTTTCAGGAGGGTTTTCTAGTTTTGGAAACCCTTGCTGGCCCCATCTGCTCATTAACTCAAGCTGGTGGCCACCACTAGCAGTTCTGGGCTTCAGCTCAAAGTTTGGGATGATTCAGTTCATCGAATGATTAGATGCTAAATAGTTTTCTTCTATTCAGCTCCGCTCAATAGGATTAGACGGCTCCTAATACACTATGAGCTGCAGTAAATACAGCTGCCGACCGGCTTATGGTTTCCGATAAGGTACAGATACTCAAAGGAGTACCCCGCATTTGCTACACAACCCTTTACGCCAGAAAGTGGAGTGTCCTCCAGAAATAGGACAAGCCCTTTGAAAGGGAAAGATATTTAGGGTAGATATGCCGCCTGAAAGCACGCCTTGGTGGTTCCTAAATTCAGGAGCTAAATGTAGTTATTCATATGGATATAAGGGCTTGCACTGATGGTCGGGTTTGCGCATGCACATTTCTGCGCATGAGCAAACCCGGACTGCGAACGGCCTCGAAGATGTCACTGGGCCATTTCATGTGCGTCCCCATGAAAACGCTGGGCATTCCCATGGGAGTGCTGGTGGGATGAAGTCTGCCCGACGGCTGATGTCACATTATGTCAGTCGCCCGTCCTGTCTTCGTCTTGGCTCCCGCAAATGTAAGTCATCTCCACTGACTTATATTTGCAAAGGCAGGAGAAATCATTTAGATGGTCATAGACCATCTAATGATTTCTCCTGCTGTGGGCACATGCAAGGGGATGTGTCTTTGCGAGGAAATACGGCGGCGGGGGGAGCGGGTATTTGGTGGGGCGGCATCACAGCCCACAAGAGTGACCTTCATAGTGTAGGAGGACATCAGTAGAGGATATCATTTACTTAGGTTCAAAGTTGAAGGTGAGAGACCTAGTTGAGTAGAGCCAATGGTCATAACCTTGAGTGGTCAGGAATAACTGTCAAATAGAATCAGGCCAAGGTCAATATCAGGTTCAGCAGCTGGATTCCATGGAACAGGATTTGGAAGAAGGTCAATTAAACAGGCCAAGGTCGATATTATGACGTTGTCCAGAAACAATATAAAACATAAGACAAATGGCATATACGGTAGCTTAATAACCTGCAATAGCATCAGGTGTGGATTTTAAAGTCCAACAGTGCCTTCTAGGTAGGCAGTCAGTAGGTCAACATCATCAGCAAGTCAAAGAGTCACAATTGAATGGTCAATATGGACTTACAGATGTGTCCTTTTATGTTGTTGCCTCATCGCTGAATCAGGCCCATCCTTTGTATTTGTATTCATTTATGTTTCTTTTAAATTAAACTGTTTAGTTACATTTCAGGTTCTTGCTGATATTTTATATTTGTTTAAGCCTAGTAGCAAATAGGATAAGGCAGCACTTTCCCTTCCGTACAGTGATGATTATTACTCTTGCATTTCCAATAGTTACTTTGTGTGTGGGGGATACTCAGCAGGGTGTCTCTCCGTAAGTGAAGTGCAAATTTAATGTATTTTCATTTTAAATGATTACGATTTCTATAATGCTGAATATTACAGTTCGGACTTTCTGATGTAGACAATGAAAATCCATTATCAGAGATTTATAATCTTTTTATATATAATGAGTTTTATCACAACGAACCTCATCTACATTCATGTACTTACTTCTATATTCTGTTTTAATGAGGAGAGCAGGTTAATGTATAGTGATGACATGGCTAGAAATGTATGCGTGCCTTGCTGCAACTCATGAATGGAGTCCCTGCAATGAAAGAGATTTACTTAAAGTGGTGGTAGGCCGGGTTTTATATCACCGCTCCTAACTGAAGAACCGCTCATTGCAATGTGTTATGTAGGAACTATTGTGGGCAACTGAGTGATACTTCGCTGCCCAGTGATGCTAGCTGATACCAGAAGCAGTAGTCTTTTAGCTGGGTACATACTGGTGTGATGTGGGCGCCAGAGGTAAAGTTGGGGGTGAACTTGGCTCTACCACCTGTAATGGTGATGTAGAACCAGTTCAACCTCCAACTTGGCCCTGCACTTTAATTGTTACAGAAATGCATTATAGATTGCAGGGGGGCGCCAAAAACCCTACCACTGGAGGAAAATCCTACCTTTATAGGGGAAGGATTTTCGGGAATTAAGTGGCAGAGAGAAATTAGTTCCACCACCTTTCCAAGTCCTGGTGTGTACAATATGTGGTTTCGTGAACCAGACATATCGCCTTAAGTGCTCGGTGGGTACAGTGTGCTGGGTTTGCACATCATACAAAGCGATATCACTAGCAATCCTTGTTTTTGCTAATGAAGGATGGAACCTTTGGGGTGATTCAGGTTCATTCGCAAAAGCACATTTGGTTTGCTAAGGGACAAAACCAATGTTCACTGCATGTGACCGGAATGTATGCCCGTCACTCAGTGTGTACTCAGCTTTACCATTGTACTTGGCCAGTCTTGGTCTACTTTGTTTTGATGCTGTGGCTGTTGATGTCAATAATATGATGCTGTTACTGTGGTTAATGTGATTATTTTGTTGTGGTTGATGTGATATGATGCTATGGTTGATGCAATGCTGTTGCTGTGGTTGGTGTAATGCTGTTGCTGTGGTTGATGTGATGTTGTGGTTGGTTTTATGCCATTGCTGTGGTTGATGTGATATGCTATAGTTGATGTAATGCTGTTGCTGTGGTTGGTGCAGTGCTGTTATGGTTGATGTGATATGCTATAGTTCAGGGGTGGCCAACCTGTCAGAGGTCAAGCCAAAGAGCCAACATCATGCGCGCGCCGAAGGCGCTCGCGCCAAAAAGGGGCGTGATCGGGGGAGTGGTCAGGGGCGTGGTCATATGACACAAGGAGAGTGGCCACATGACAAAACTTTATGCCCCCAGTGCCAGATATGCCCACCACAGTGCCAAACATCATATGCCCCCCACAGTGCCAAACATCATATGCCCCCCACAGTGCCAAACATCATATGCCCCCCACAGTGCCAAACATCACATGCCCCCCACAGTGCCAAACATCACATGCCCCTCAAAGTGCCAAACATCACATGCCCCTCAAAGTGCCAAACATCACATGCCCACCACAGTGCCAAACATCATATGCCCCCCACAGTGCCAAACATCATATGCCCCCCACAGTGCCAAACATCATATGCCCCCCACAGTGCCAAACATCATATGCCCCCCACAGTGCCAAACATCACATGCCCCCACAGTTAGGAAGCTGGGCCCTCCAGCACAGGTGTTGCCCACAGTGCAACACCTATGCTGGAGGGCCCAGCTTCCTAACTAAAGGGCCCACCTAGAGGGCCAGGAGGGCCCAACAAACAAATGAGCCACGGGCCAAGAGGGCCCGACTAATGCGCACACAGGCCAGAAGGGCCTGAATTTGCCCACGGGCCTAGTGCCCGACACCCGGTGGTCTAGGGTGGATGGAGGGTAGGAGGCCAAAGGCCCCTACCTGGTGTTGGGAGAGGCTGCTGGGGGGAGCTTCGTCAGCTCTTTTGCTTCCCACCCCCGCTGGCCTCTCCGGGAGCCATCTTCTTTTTTCTTGCAGAAGGCGCCGGAGATCTTCTGTCTTGATCCCGGCGTCTTCTGGCCTCTTCAGCGGCGCCGGAACTCTTCTCCCCGCCGCCGTCTTCTGCGCCATCCTCCGGCGGCTTCTCGCGTCTTCAGGAGCGCTCCTGCGCTCCGCCGGCGTGGAGAAGACTTTTCGCCCTCCCGCTGGCGTCTGATGTCAGACGCCGGGGGCAGGGCGGAAACGGCACGGCGAGCGCTTCGTCAGCTCTTTTGCTTCCCACCCCCGCTGGCCTCTCCGGGAGCCATCTTCTTTTTTCTTGCAGAAGGCGCCGGAGATCTTCTGTCTTGATCCCGGCGTCTTCTGGCCTCTTCAGCGGCGCCGGAACTCTTCTCCCCGCCGCCGTCTTCTGCGCCATCCTCCGGCGGCTTCTCGCGTCTTCAGGAGCGCTCCTGCGCTCCGCCGGCGTGGAGAAGACTTTTCGCCCTCCCGCTGGCGTCTGATGTCAGACGCCGGGGGCAGGGCGGAAACGGCACGGCGAGCGCTGATTGGCTCGCTGCGGCCGTTTCCTATTGGCCGCCGATGCGGCGTTTTGAATTTGGCAGCCGAATTGGCGCCAAATTCAAAACCCTGCTTTGCAGACGGGATGGGAGGCTGGAGCCGCAATTTACAGCGCGGCGAGCCGCATGCGGCTCGCGAGCCGCGGGTTGGCCACCGCTGCTATAGTTGATATGATGCTGTTGCTTTGGTTGGTGTAATTTGATGCTATGGTGAATGTGATTACTGTGGATGATGTTATGGAGTTGCTGTGGTTGATGTGATGTTGTGGTTGATGTGATGCTGTTGCTGTGGTTGGTGTAATGTGATGCTATGGTTGATGTTATGGAGTTGCTGTGGTTAATGTGATGCGGTTACTGCAGTTAATATGGAGTTGATGTGATGCTGTTGCTGTCATTGATGTGTTGCTGTGGTTGATTTAATGCTGTCACTGTGGTTGATGCTGTGCCGTTATGATGGAATTCGCATTTTTCCGCATTTTGAACACCCCCCTTCCCCCCTACTTCTATAGTGGTCAGATGCTGGGCTTCTCCCGGTGAACAGAGAGAAGTTGCCAAGTATGACATACAGTATTCCGATGTACTGTAAATAGTAATTTCATGTAATTCTCCATATTACTAGACAAGAACCTGACAGCTGAGGGTTGAGTTGGATACACTTGATGTGTGGTCACTTTCCCCTATCCCCATTTAGTCCTGTGCATGCCTATGGGGTGGGAGCCAAGATGACCAATGATAGCAGTGTTCTGATACTGCTCCTAAGTGACATCACAAATATCTCCAACAATTGTTAGGAGCATATATAAACCCATATAGTACAGCACCATCTTAAAGGGGAGTATAAGACGAGTAATATGACAAAAATGCAATAAAGGTGTAAAACAGTGATAGGCTATGATATACTATTGATTGTGAACTTGTTCAGCTATATAGGTTATAATACCAGTGTGTGCTGCGCTGTCTCCTACACAACACCTTTAACTAAGATAAAGTGCAATTATTTCTGCGGAGCTATGATGTGTGTAAAGGGAGAGCGAGGTGAGGCTGTTAGGAGGGAAAGTGACACATTTGCAAATGAGGATCCTGCCTGTGATTTATTTTCTGTCCTACTGCAGTGTGCACGCCATCAGGATTGATCGTATATAGATAGTCCGAGCCCGTTACAAGGTGTTAATATCCTACTCATCAAAATGCAGATGTCATTTATCATGCAGAGACACTAGATATGAAGATTTTAATGTGTACCCATAATGCCTTGCTGTGTCGTGTCCTCGGCTTCCAGATGAGAGGCTCAGAAGTTATCACCTCCGATGGGCTCTTCTGTTGCTCTGTGTATTATAACCTGATCAAATGCTCACTTGGGGATACGTGCACACGTAAGCGTATTCAGATTAAGGGGGTGATATGCATGGCATACTATACTATACCCCGGGCCCCGCTTTGCCAAGCCCATCCCCCCCCCCCCCCAGCTGGAGCACACTGACATCACTAGCTGTCTGGTTCTGCTGCTGCATAAGAGGGACAGTCAGAATGTGAGAACGAAAGTATAGAGTGCAGGCAGAGACACAATAGTGTCAGGTTTCAAGAGCTGGAACTGAAATGTGTCATGTTGGGAGATATGTATATTCTAATATAACCATCAACACAACTTCCACTGCCTTCCCCATGTTTTAAATGTACCAGGCACCCCCAAGGCTTCATCAAGCCCTGCGCATAACAACACAGACATACAAATGTGTGCCCATACATCTTTGCTGCAGTTGTTCCTAACAGACCCATCAGTGCTCTAGTGAGCGCTTCTGGCACCCAGAGCTGGCGCCACCTACTTAACATGTGACATCACGCACAGGGGACAGTTTGCCAGCACCAAGAAATTACAACAGTCTCCGGAGTCCGGGCCGTTTAATAGACAGTAGTGGGGTTGCTGTGGGGGTTGCTGGATGCAGGGTGCCGTTCCATGCACTGTGGGGTTCCGAGTAGAGGCTAGGGCCAGATGTATTAAGAATTGAAACTGTATTTATTAGAGAGATAAGGGGGGTTAATCGAAGCGTTGCGTGTGAACTAAACGCTGCCCGTCGCTCGCAGGTCCACTCCCCCCCCACCGCATGCCAGTTTGCCCGCACGGGTGTGAATAGATGTTTTGGCAAAACATGCATTTGCAGCCTAAGCGGCAACACCCACATACTGTAATTCGGTGGTTGACCGACCATGGAATGATGTGGTGCGCACACGCATATCTAAGTAACTTTCATGTCCCTTAGATATGCTTGCACCCTGGACAGGAACAGGGCAGGCAGCGGACATCCGTTGATGTCAGCTGCCCGCACCCGCGTCATGGTGCGATTTTCTTGGGAACGGCCAGCGAACACTGGGTGTTCTCATGGGTGAATCTCCTGGCCTGGCGCACCACGCCCCCCGTCTGCCATCTTGGGTGCCTGCGCCGGCGAACACTCTTTTTGAGTTGGCTGCTCAGAAATGCGCATGGGCATTTCAAAAACCTTCGCACCCGCATTCAAAGTCGCATGTGAGTGTGTAGACGAGAATAACCCCCACGTACCAACAGCCAGCTTCTAACTGTCATTTTACAATATGTGTCACTCTGCTCTGTTGTCAGTTCGGAATTTTAGCTGTTTCATAGATTTAGTTTTTTTTCTTCTTTTAATTTTCTATTGATTTTAATTGATTCTGAAGGGAATCCTATACGATACGAAAAGCCAAATCCGAACCAAAACACTTGAGGATATTTTTGCCAAAACCAATAAGGAATTACAATCAAAACCAAAACACGGGTAGGCGCACATCTCTACTTTTTACCTGAAAATGCGTCTTTGTCACAACGCAATGCAGCTAGTAACACTTGTATATCTGTGAGCGACTGAGTCTCTGAGGTTTGCAAAATGCTACAATGCAGCGGACACTGCTCCCCCCCCCCCCCCACACCAAGTTACGTATACAGACTCAGTTGCATATCAAATTAATCAGTGCAGTCTTCTAGTGGGTCCTCACTTCACATTGACTAAATGCAGATGCATCTTTGGGATAAAGGCACTAGCAGAGTAGGCCTACATCTTACATTCAGGGTTTGACCAAGGACATTATTAAAAGAATAAATCCAAAAAGGTACATGTATTTAGTAAAAATTGAATGAGTACAAGGCAATAAGTCCTTTAAAGGTGTCCTTTTAAATTTAAAGGCACACCCATCCTTGTATTGTTTTGGCCCAAGCGGAATTATCCCTGTGAGCTATTTTAGTGATAATTTGACGTTTCGGCACTATACATTGTTTGTTCTCCTGTTCTAATGGATTGGTTTTACTTGACTTGTAAGACAAGTGCTGTGATCAAGGTTATTTTTAAGCTCTGATACAGAGACAGCAAAGTATTGCAATTTCCAGCCAAGACAACAATATGTTGGAAAAATCTATACACACGCAATGTCCTCAGTCTTTTGTGTTAGGTCAGCGCGGTCTCTCCTGTAGACCTGAGCTACGAGGCGATCTATTAACTTCCTCTACGTCTCTCTAGTGATAAACATAACTATTAATAAAAATAATTGAGCATTGTGTATCCTTATTTAGGTTCTGCTTCTCCAATTGACATTTTTACAGTCATCTGATATTTATTACAGTATAAGAATCTCTGAGATGAGATCACCAAGAGCGGCTCTGTTGCTTGTTTGAAGATGTTAAAGTTTGGGGGGCTAGGAAACTTCCTAGTTTGGAGTAGTTGCTCATGGCAACCGGGGGAAACCAATTGAATACTATACGTAGAAGACATGGAGAGATTTGACGCAAATCGAAGGATACTCTGGAGCAGACTGTTTTGCCGCAGTGCAAAGTTCTTTGGATCTGATGTTGAAGCTCTGATTTTGCTTTATATTAATTCAGTATTGAGCTTGATTCAGAAATGTATGAAAAACGATTGTTTCTGTACTTTGTTTACTGTAATGGGTATGTGCAAGGCCGGTATTGCATATGTGCAGAATGGGGGAAGTACACCCTCAGCTAGGCATGGCCAAACTGAGGCACTCCAGCTGTTGTGAAACTACACATCCCAGCATGCTTTGCCATAGTTTTAGCATTGCTGAATAGCAAAACGTTGGCAAGGCATGATGGTAGTTTCACAACAACTGGAGGCCCATAGTTTGGCTATGCATGCCTGCGCTACGCCATTTAGTGTTTCCCAAAATAGAGGTGTCATTTGTGTGAGTGCGAAAGCCAGGCTCTCCATATTCCAATGCAGATTTACTCACCGCTGCAGTGTGAATTCCCCGATGTTCTGTCAGATTGATATGATGCTGTGTCCAAAGTGCATGTGAGGCCACAAATGGCGGCTCCAGCTCGTGCCACATCGAGCCGGTTAGCACAAGTAAACAGGCATCCATTCACCTCCTCCCTGCCTCCTCTGTTGTCTGCAGAGTACAGAAGACCGCAGCGGAGGCAGTGTGCACCCCCCCCGCCCAACCTCCATACTGACTGCAAGACGCTGCGGTCCGGAGGTTGGGCTACACTCATTGCTGTAAACGGGAGCCAGGTCGGATGACCCGGCATACCCATTTACACTGCCCTCTATCCAGGTCCTGCCCGTGTTCTACCCTGGTCAGGACCTGGGTAGAAGTCCCATATAAAGGGACACGGGTTAACCCTTTTTACTTCACCACTGACCCGGGTCCATGCAGGAAAAACACGGGTTTTTGCGGTGGTGTAAAACAAGAAGGCGAGTTATGCCAAATGCTGGGTCCTGGGTGCTGTAACTGCACGGGCGACAGAGCTGCCGATGCACAGGACTGACTATATTAGTCCTGTACCCAACCCCCCCCCCCCCCAGGTATGTACATAACCCAGTATGGTAAATTTTATAGCCTTATGTCTTATCGAATCGTTATATTTAATACTAGCTGTTGACAACACATTTGTTTGTGATTTATTGGAGACGTGATTCCTGGTGGGCGACTTGGCCTCATTTGTAATATGACACATTTTTCATGTGTACAGAGGGCACATTTACACTCTGAAAACAAATCCATCACTTTCCATGAGACTAATCTTTACTAAAAGCAGAAACTCCTCTGTTGTGAGAAACATGTGTTGGTCCACGAAACGCGTCTCCGCAAGCGCAGGGTCATTATATAGTGGATGTGTGCGGGCGGTTGCTAATCACTTTTCTTTTCATTCCTCAGTGTTCTAAAATACATGAAACACGATTTTAGCTGTTTCATCCATTTTCTTTCTTCTATGAATGTTTGTCAATTATTTTTATTAATTTGAAGGCAATCCTATACCAAACTAAGGGTCCGATTCAGGATCGTTCGTAGAGATCCGAATTCGACATTCAGGACAAAAACGAGAAAACCCCATGTTGACCTTTAGATTGTCGACCTTCTCCATGCCGACCTAATGACCTGTCGACCTTGATGCATGTCAACCTTGTGATGTCGACCTAAAGCTTATCTATCCAATGATCCCATTCCATCTGGAGATACATATATAATAATCTGAAGAGTGGGCTGATCTAATAATAACTAAAGCCGAATCCAAACCACTTGAGGATGTTTTTGCCAAAGCCCAAACCCAATGATGAATTACAATCAAAACCAAAACATGGGCGTAAGCACACGGGTGCCGGATGGGGTCCCGACAGTCGGGATCCCGACAGGCATTCACCCGACGTCAGGATCCCGACTGTCAAAACACAGACAGCCGGTTTCCCGGCGGCCGGCGGCTATTTTCCCTCGTGGGGGTCCACGACCCCCATAGAGGTAGAATAGAATAGGTGGCTCGCGAAGCGAGCCACCGTGCCCGCAGCATGGCAAGCTGATTGGCCGTTGATAAAGTACCAGGCACTTTATCACTTCTCCTCCCTCTAAATCTGTATCTGAAGTGCTAAAATGCAACGGCCGCTGATTTTTTTTTTCCACGCCAAGTTCCGTTGGGCTATTTATACTGACTCAGATGCACATAAATGGTGGTTCCTAGTCACATGACATTGACTAAAGACTAAGACGCATCTTTGGGTAAATGGCGCTAGAACAGTAGGGCCACATCTTACATTCAAGGCATGACCAAGGAGATTACAAAAATATGAAAGCCATAGAGGTACGGCCATGTTATTAGTCAAAATTGAATGAGTACAAGTCGATAAGTCTTTTGGAGGTGTCCTAGCGGTATTATACCAGTCAGCTCTTTTTAGAGTGCTAATTTGACGTTTTGTTGCTATACATCATTTGTCCTCCTATTTTAATGGATTAGATCTTCTTGACTTTACGTCTAAGACAAGTGCTGTTACCAAGGTTATTTTAAAGCTCTGATAGAGACAGGAAAGTATTTTAAGTTCCTTCCAAGACAACCTCGTGTTGGAAAAACTCTATACACACACAAGCCATAGCCATAGACTTACTCGGCATTACAATGATCCTGGGGAGATCGGGGCCAGAGCTGATGTCAGAGGACCTCCCGTCCAACCTCCAGGATCCACCTGCATTTTCCTGTGCCACTCCCACAAAACAGTAGGGTTCCGCCCCCAAATGCTGAGCGCCTGTCCCTCAGCCTGCATGCCGGCAGTGATGTAAAGATGTGGATTACCTTGCGCTTGCATGTGATCAGTTTGTATGCGCAATAGTTCGGTTATCGATTGGGCTGCGAATTCGCTGCCCGGCCATAAGGTCTGAAGGCCCATTGAGTAGGAATAAGAAACAAAAGGGCAGATTTATTAAGCTCTGTGAAGTGATAAAGTGACTGGTACTTTATCTCCGGCCAATCAGCTCCTAACTGTGAAGTTACAGGCTTGGTTTGAAAA
The DNA here is from genome assembly GCF_055691185.1 of Crinia signifera. NCBI lineage: Eukaryota > Metazoa > Chordata > Amphibia > Anura > Myobatrachidae > Crinia > Crinia signifera. The sequence goes on from NC_139224.1 coordinate 29,606,153, forward strand.
ATGACAAGTAGGAGCTGATTGGCAGGTAATAAAGAACCGGTATTTTATCACTTCACCGAGCTCAATAAATGTACCCCAAAGTGTGATCTGCATAGGGAAATAAAATCACCCCCCTCTTTTAATAAACCCTTTACTGAAATGTTTCTAGTGGCTGCGACCGTGTATAAATAACACAGCCGCGAAAGTCACTCTTCTTCTCTGTGTTGTCCAGTGTAACAGCGCCAGGGAGAGATTTACAAGTAAGGATTTAATTTGTGAAAACTATCAACTCAAGGGTAACTTTCCCAGTGGAAGTCGTATGTCACTGATCTCCTACTAAAAATATATTGCAGGCCTTGGAGCCATCTAGTGACGTCAGCGCGTGTTCATGCAGGGAGCAGAACATTGCCATTGGGGATCAGAAGGAATAGATCAGGCTGCGGAGAAGCATTTATGGGTCTGATCTGCCCGTGCAGTCTAACATTATCTCCTGCTGCAATATCATTCTCCGAGAACAGGACAGTACAAAATACAGGCATGGATTACTGAGCGGCACACACAAAAACCCCTGAAATGGGAACAAACACTTTTTACTTTATCAGGTTTGATCTCCCCATGTCTTCAGCATCAGTACAGGTCGAGAGCACTAAATGAAAGTGTTCAGGTGTAAAGACTATATTTATAGCTGCGCAGAAGCAACCAGACACTTGGGGCCTGACGTCAGTCGGCTGTAATAGCCTCTGCATTACATGCATGGAGATAGAAGTGTTTCTTCAGTATGCCTAGTTGGATTCTCACCATTCACCCTGGTGCATTTGCACCAAACTATGCATGATGCAAATGATACATCTGTATGAGGATTTACCATTCATTCCAAACCTGCATTGCAGTGCCATCTTCGTCACCCCCTCTCTAAACTAATTGCCCCTTTACAGCCCAGTTACACACCTTCAGTCGCACGTGGGCTTTATGAGGTTGATTCAAAGTCGCAAGCAAATCGGCCATAGTTGACAATTAGTTCATACTAACTACTCTTTTGGAAGGTATGGGAGGCTCCCAGTTGTCCGGGTAGTCTCCTGCATCCCTGAAAGAGTGGGTGGATCTCCCTCCCCGCATTTTACAGACTTCCTGGTGAAGCGGGTGTGTTAGGGAGATAATACTGGGAGTCCATTTTAGCCCTTCTCCACGGACTGGCAATTCACTGCATTTTTCCGTGATGGCGGTGGGACTAAATGACGTGAAGACACCGGCCCCATCCCCCAAAATAGTCAGCGGCTTTTCCTAGACAGTTCCAACTGTCAGCAGGTATGACACATAAAAAAATGAATAAAAATAAACAAAACTGTGCAGCGCTGGTTGTTCTATTTTGTTCTTCACAATATGACTACTTTCCTAGTCCTTGTGCTGATCTAAATGCATCTTTTACATATTTTGTTTTTTAGGTTTGTTTGTCTGGTATGCATTCGGACACTGTCAAGTTTTGCCCATCTAAGAAGGATTTTGTCAGAAAGAATGAACCAAAATAAGGCCCACTGTTGGACTGATTTGTACAAAAACCAACCCAAGATGACTTGATTGGGTCCAGTTTAGGTTCACAGCCAGTAAGACCCCCAATCCTGACCCCCTTGGGGGTCCCAGGAGCCTAAAAAGGGATCCCTCCACTAACCAAAGTGGGTCAGAGAAGCAAGATATGGCAAAGTTGCAAACATATTAGGGGGTAGAGGTCATGGGGTTTAAGAAAAAAATGTGGTCAGATCCGAGAGCTGGCAGAGAGGTGTATGCCGGGCACGGCATGAGGAGCATGTTCAGGACCTTCTGCTGGACAGATGAGAACTTCAGAGAGGGAAAATGGTCTGGGATGCCCATTGGAGTGGCCATGAGATAGTAAAAGATATTGCTCGGATGTATACTCGGATGTATACTCTCAATATGATTGATGTCTTCTGAACATGCAGGTACATTTTTCCACGTAGCCAAATGACCCTCATGTTCAGCTGGCCCCGCTGACGTCAATGAACCATATTGATTACCGATATCATTCAGTGTGTATGTACAATATCGTGGCCCGTGGCCAATATTGCTAATTATATTGGCTGTGGCACCTATTGCCTAGTGTGTATGGGGCTTTAGTATACTTCATCTGGGCTTGTGAATATGTATCGGGCAGATAACTGAGTTTACACAGAACGCATATACAGTATAGATGTTCATAAGGAACCTGCTCCTCATTAGGGGACCTCTCCCTGTAGTATGTGTATTCCTGCACCTGCTCTACCGGGGATGTGTAAATCCCCTGCCAGGCGAGATTGGTCTCTTCAGACTCTCCTAGCAGCAAACAATGTCTGCATGACATCACCTGCTGTTCTCTAATACAGCATATAAAAGGCAGACATTGTTGTCATGGGGAGAATAACCCGTGTCTGTCTCCAGGTGATAGGGCTTCTCATTATGTTTGTGCCACAAAGACGTCTTCTCGTAGGAAGTTAAGAAAGCATGGCCGACGGTTAGCTCGGTACTGCACCCTGGTAATGTGGGCTATGCCGATTTGGGCATAAGCATGTCGACCTTCATGCATGTCGACCTAGTGGTGTCGACCTAATGCTTCTTGACCTAGTTGCTGTCTGTCCAATGATCCGTACTCCTTAGTGCAGAGCAGAGATAAACTGAAACGTCTCCTATTTGTGAAGATATTTCATTTACTGGCATAGAAGACTGATCATTTACTGACACATCAGATAGGGCAGGGCTGGGCAACACCGGCCCTCCAGATGTTGATGAACTACACATCCCAGCATGCCTTGCATCAGTTTCAGCATGGCCAGATAGCAAAACTAATGCAAAGCATCCTGGGATGTGTAGTTCATTAACATCTGGAGGGCCGGTGTTGCCCAGCCCTGAGATAGAGCCTTATTCTAGTTCACTCTTTCTGACAAAATCCTTCTTAGATGGACAAAACCATGTGCACTGCAGGGGGGGCAGATGTTACTTGTGCAGAGAGAATTAGATTTGGGTGGGGTTTTACTTCAAAGTGAGATCTATATTGCAGTGTAAAAATAAAGCAGCCAGTATTTACCCTGCACAGAAACAAAATAACTCGCCCAAAATGAATTCTCTCTGCACAAGTTACATCTGCCCCACCTGCAGTGCACATGGTTTTGTCCATCTAAGAAGGCTTTTGTCAGAAAGAGTGATCTAGAATAAGGCCCATAGTGCTGATCGCAGTTTTTGCTGAACAGATCCTTCCTTTACACAGTTGCGGCGGGAAGGACAATACCGCCATTTACTAACATATCGGCTCCAACAGCAAAGGGCGTACATTTGCTGCATTCTATGCATAGCAGTCTCTTACTGACCCACCAGCACGTAATGACGAGCGTTCATCTACGCACACATCAATGCAGAGGAACTGAAAGGTTCTTTTAAAGAATAATATTGATCTGCTGCTCAGTCAGTTTATTGGCAGCTTATAAAACTCTCTGATGAGAAACAATTAATAAAAGGAGAACAGAGCGAAACAGATTGCAAACACTTGATTGTTATTAGAAATCCTTTTCTATGGATATTTTATGCGGCCTGAATAACAACAGATTGTTATACCCTGTGCTTAGGGATGTTCAATATTTAATTGTGCTGCATTTACTGTATAATATTTCTAGTACTAGTACTTTACGTCATAGCAGTCTGCAGTGCTGCTGTGCTATCGGTGATGGGATGTATTATGCTGTCTGTGCCTAGTTCAGAGATGTACGTGTTTACGCATAGTGATCCTACTGGATGTGGGCGGGGCGCAGGAGTGTGGGAGGGGACGTGGCCAGCCGGCCAGTGTCATTTTTGGTGGAGTGCTCAGCCATCAACCTCACTAATGGGGACCTACAGAAGTGCTGGACTTCCCCCAAGCTCTCTATTTATTGTGAATAGATGGGCACAAGAATGTACATTTATTATTAATGGAATTTGCACTTGGGAGCCCAACGCATGTGTGATCTGTCAATGACAGAAGGAGCTGGGATTGGCTGGCATTGTTAAGGATCTTGAAGGGGGTGTCCAGTCACCTGATCAGGTGCTTTCTTTGTGGCAGTGGAGTGTCACTTTAATCAATAGGCCCCCCAAAATGGTTTTGTCCGTGGGAAATGGGCCCAATTCAGGTCTGACCGATGGGTAAACGCCGCCCAATGCCAGTGAAATCTTGCCAATGCAATCGCAGCTGTGCGAAGAGGGGTAATTCATTTGACCATTAAATGAGCCCACTATCCCCCCCCCCCACGTGTAGCACCGCATAAGCTGAGATGGCTGTTGGGAGATTGGGACCACTGATGACGTCAGTGTCCTTCCCTCTCAACTGCCGGGAGCTGCCTGTGGTTTCTGGGGCAAAACGAGAAAATGCCGACATTGCCCCCCCCCCCCCCCCCCCCCACCCCCCCAAACACCCAGCACCTGTCAATAAACTTGCATGGCTGGCGATTGCTGACTGTGTTCGCAAGGACGGCTAGCGCATGTGTACTGTGTGCATGCCCGGTTGTTCGATAATCGCTCAGACTGTGAATTCGCAGCCTAGCGATCGAGTCTCAATCAGGCTCAATGTGTGGAGTAACAGATGAAGAACAGCCACCTCAGGATATTGTATCTTTTGCAGTTATAATGTTCCTGAAAATGATGAAAAAAAAAGCTAGAAAGCTGGATGATCTGTATTCAAATCCTCACTGCTGCTCAGCGTTCCTTCAGAATACAAAGGAGGAAAAAGGACAGGAACATTAATTTTCCATGGTCTCTGTGCCAGAATTGTAGGAATATGTGATAGAAAGGTTCTATCATTAGCTCACCTCCACACACTTCCAATTTACTAGGCACATTCCCGGTCTCCGGGTTCTGACCCTCTGGCCCAATCAGAACGGCTTTTTTGGGGGAGCAACATTGCTCTGGGCAATGAAAGAGCCTAGAACAGGAAGGACACTTTTGTTGGTAAGCTGCTCAATCAGAGGTCTGTCATTCAGGTGCCAAAAGGGAGGGGCAATTCTGGTTAGGAAAAAAAACATTTTGTATCCCAATTGCACACTGAATGAGAAAATAACTACATATTAATCAGATAATACAGAGATCTTGGTTGCATATATCTGCAGATATAGGGCTAAGCCCCCAGGCCGTACGTCAAGGCCTCTCTGTCACTGGGGGTCCCTAATACTGGGTATGGGTCTGGGGTGTGGGCCCCCAACATGCCGACACAGGCTGAGTACTCCAGGGCAGCACACAAATGAAAATTAGTAGGTGTTAAATAAGAAGCACATAAGTGCTATGTAAGGAGGTGAAGGTGTGGTTAAAATACAAAATATATACAATGTGATAGGAAAAATAAGAGTTAATAAAGTGTTAGGGTGTGCTAACCTGGAGAAGACCAGCCCTACCAACACGGGGGGCACCACATTCCTAAACCCATCCCATAAGCAATAACATATATGTCTGGGCTTAATAGCCCAGTGTAAGGCCACATGATAATGGCTTATAACGTCTGAGAGCCAGCTTACCTGGAGATACCCCTGGCTTCTCCAATGGCACTCAGGTGTCAGCAATCCCTCCTAATGCTGACCCATCTATGCCTCTCAACTGCACAACACTTTTGTTGGTAAGCTGCTCAATCAGAGGTGTGTCATTCAGGTGCCAAAAGGGAGGGGCAATTCTGGTTAGGAAAAAAAACATTTTGTATCCCAATTGCACACTGAATGAGAAAATAACTACAGATATATGCAACCAAGATCTCTGTATTATCTGATTAATATGTAGTTATTTTCTCATTCAGTGTGCAATTGGGATACAAAATGTTTTTTAGAACAGGAAGGAGCAGTCTAGATGTGCTGGCCACGCCTCTTTGACTGTTGGCCACACCCCTGTGATTCTTGGCCACACCCCTGTGAACTGACTGCCCTGGCTTGTGAATGTGAACTCAAAAAGTTACATATCTTAATTAGTTTCAATACTAAACATAATGATGCATTTCAAAAATATGTTATTGCACAAATTACTGCTGGACGTGTGTAATAAAATCCTAATCATTTCCATTTGGACCAACTCAGAATCGGAGTTATTTCCATAACTTTTTTCAGTCTGCAACCTTTTCATAATTGTCCCCTACTAAATCCCCAACCCCTTCATTACATACATATATATATATATAAATATATATATATATATATATATATATATACACACATACAGAGTACCACAACACTCGCCATCCCTGCGAATGGGGTGCAAACAGCACTCGCCATTCCCAGGTTGGGGTGAAAGTGGCCTGTGACCACATGCTCTAATACATACAAATACAGGGACTCAACACTCTCCATAATGAACTAACTCACCTTAGTATACAATTAATCAAATAAATAATGGGGTTTTAGTTCATGAATTGATCAATGCATTTAAGCTTGCAGCCCATCGCCAAGGGACCCCATTTCACTGCAAGTCCTACACTAGCATTTGTTTCTCAAGAGCCTGCCAACTGCTGACACATCATAGCTAAAGTTCATGAACTAAAACCCCATTATTTATTTGATTAATTGTATACTAAGGTGAGTTAGTTCATTATGGAGAGTGTTGAGTCCCTGTATTTGTGTATATATATATATATATATATATATATATATATATATATATATACTATACATATATTTTAATGAAAAAGTTATAATGTAAACTCGATAACCGAGCAACAGATTCACCATTTCATTGATTAACATATTTCAGCTATGGCTTTACGAGAACAAAATGGTAATCGGTTACCGCAGAATATTCCTTTTATGCTTTTCTCTCGGCTTTGCAGTTATTTGATTGAATTTTGCTTTTTCTCTTATCAGATTTTGTGCAGTGAAATTTGTTTTCCTGTATAATTATGCAAATTTCCTTCAAAGCTGCTGTTTTCAAGTTATAAATAAAGTGTCTTACATAACTCGATTTAATTTATTTAAATAGCTAGAAAAATGTATTATTCTATAAGTCTAACTGAATGATCTGATGTGATAGACTTGCTCGGTGCGGTCTAGGTATAAAAAAGACCCAGGCCGGAATTTATATATGAAGGGGTATATTTATTATAGAGCGAGAAACCAGAGAAACCAATGGCCCGGCTTAGATTTGTTGGGGTTTTCGCTAAAAATCTAATTAGTTATAATTTTTTTAAAAATCATATATTGTTTTAAGATTAACATTTACTTTCCTTCCTTCTCACCTTCCTTCGTTTCCTTCCTTTTCTCTCCTTTGCTTTCTCTTCTTTTGTTTATTCCTTCCTTCCCTCCTTTCCTTTTTTCCTTGCTTCCTGTCCTTCTTTCTCTTCCCCACCCTTCCCTTCCTCTCCCCCTCTTTCTGCCCTTCCCCTCTCCCTCTTTCTGCCCTTCCTCTCCCCCTCTTTCTGCCCTTCCCCTCTCCCTCTTTCTGCCCTTCCTCTCCCCCTCTTTCTGGCCTTCCTCTCCGCCTCTTTCTGCCCTTCCTCTTTCCCTCTTTCTGCCCTTCCTCTTTCCCTCTTTCTGCCCTTCCCCTCTCCCTCTTTCTGGCCTTCCTCTCCACCTCTTTCTGCCCTTCCTCTCCACCTCTTTCTGCCCTTCCTCCCCCCCTCTTTCTGCCTTTCCTCTCCCCCTCTTTCTGCCCTTCCTCTCCGCCTCTTTCTGGCCTTCCTCTCCACCTCTTTCTGCCCTTCCTCTCCACTTCTTTCTGCCCTTCTCCTCCCCCTCTTTCTGCCCTTCCCCCCCTCTTTCTGCTTTTCCTCTACCCATCTTTCTGCCTTTCCTCTCCCCCTCTTTCTGCTCTTCCTCTCTCCCTCTTTCTGCCCTTCCTCTCCCCCTCTTTCTGCCCTTCCTCTCCCCCTCTTTCTGCCCTTCCTCTCTCCCTTTTTCTGCCCTTCCTCTCCACCTCTTTCTGCCCTTCCTCTCCCCCTCTTTCTGCTCTTCCTCTCCCCCTATTTCTGCCCTTCCTCTCTCCCTCTTTCTGCCCTTCCTCTCCCCCTCTTTCTGCCCTTCCCCTCTCCCTCTTTCTGCCCTTCCTCTCCCCCTCTTTCTGCCCTTCCTCTCCCCCTCTTTCTGCCCTTCCTCTCCCCCTCTTTCTGCCTTTTCTCTCCCCCTCTTTCTGCTCTTCCTCTCCCCCTCTTTCTGCCCTTCCTCTCCCCCTCTTTCTGCCCTTCCTCTCCCCCTCTTTCTGCCTTTCCTCTCCCCTCTTTCTGCTCTTCCCCTCCCCCTCTTTTTGCCTTCCTCCCCCTCTTTCTGCCCTTCCTCTCCCCCTCTTTCTGCCCTTCCTCTCCCCCTCTTTCTGCCCTTCCTCTCCCCCTCTTTTTGCCCTTTCTCTCTCCCTCTTTCTGCCCTTCCTCTCTTGCTTGCAGTGACTATTTGGCCGGGCGATAGCGATGCTGCTGGGCCACGCATCGCTATCGCCCGCCACAGGGGCTATTCAGGCAAAGGCAAACCTTTGAAGCGATTTTGACGATGTAGTCAAAATCGCTTAGAAGTATCGCCCCTCGTGTACGCGCCTTAAGTACAACTCCCCCAAAGAATGCTATGGTGCTTGTAAGAAACTTAGCTATGTGGGAACCACAGACGCATTAGAAATTCCTCTAAGTGTCCCTTTAGCTAATTCACCAATCAAACTTTTGGCAAGAGCTACAATTTATTACATCAAAATTAAATAAGAAACTTTCAACAGCCACCTCATTAGGTTTAATGTATTTGATTAGCAGTTATCAAATAAAGCTTAATTGTAAGTGTTTGTTTCAAATGGAAATGAGAAAAGCTGATGCATGTTAAAGGACAAATGATTGGAAAAGCCGATTTTCCAGTGGGAGGTGAAGAGCGTTCCCATGCGACCGGTTCATTTGTGGAAATGTTCTCCACTATGCAACAAGACACAATAGAAACTGCAGAAGGCAGATGTTGCTGAGACTACTAGGTGTGTACACAGTATACGATTTTTTTACACAATAGGCACGATAATGATGATCGTTAACGACATATTGTGTAATTTGTATGCACTATATCGTTAACAATCGGTCGCTAGTGATGTCCCCCCTAATTTATCCCCCCTTGTGCTCCTCCAAATGCGATAACAGTCCACTTCATCCTGAACATTTGGGCCTTGCAGATAGGCTTCAAGGGCTAAATTATAGAGGGGGAGACTCAGTGATCGCACAGGTGCTGCTACACATCGGGGGCCCCAACATTGCCACATCCGTTCCTGCTTACGTGTAGCAGTAAATTAAATAGTCTGCTGCCAGGTGTGGGCAGCATCACACACGTGAACGTGCAAGGCTTTGGGTTAGTACAATGGTAATGGGCAGTAGTGAGCAACTCATTTGCCCTGTGGCTCCCATAAGCTTTTATTTGGCACTGTAGACATTTACTATTTACTAGATATGTGTTTTGTATCTAGCAACTACCTTAAAATCTGACCCCAATGACACCCAGCCCTCAACACCACGTATGCTTGAACACTTCTTTGCCACCCTGCCACGAGTGGGGTAGCGACTGACGGGTATGGATCATTAGGTCTACAACATCATGGTGGACAAGCATTGGGTCGACACCATTAGGCCGACATGTTGAAAGGTTGACATGGGTCTAGGTCGACACAAGCATTAGGTCAACATGGGCAAGGTCAACAGTCAAAAGGTGGACATGGGGTTTTTCACAGGTTTTTTTACCCGAATGTCGACACTGTCGATAAAGTGCACCTCGTCCCCTTGCATGGCTCGCTGCCCTCGCCATTCTTCGGGCACGGTTCCTCGATATGCTTGGCATACTATTTTATTCTCCCACCATGCCCTTGTGGATGGTAGGGCATTAAATACCGCCTGTCGGCGCATGTCGGCTCAAAAAAAACCCAGTGAAAAACCCTATGTCATCCTTTTTGACTGTTGACCTTGCCCATGTCGACCTAATGCTTGTTTTGACCTAGACCCATGTCCACCTAGACCCATGTCCACCTTTCACTATGTCGACATTTCAGCATGTCGACCACATGCTTGTTGGCCAAATGCTTGTCGACCTTATGACCGTATCCCTGACTGACATGCATAGCCGCTAAAATTGCTAGATCCATCCGCAAAATGGTCTTGAATATACCGGGACGGGATCATTTCAGATCCACAGTTGATTAGACCATTAGTAGGCTGGTGACAGACCGAAATGTAGATGTACGATAAGGTTGCAGACACGTTTAAATCTCTCTGCCTGTAATGTGGGAATTGTGAAATCCGGGCACTGGGAACTTATTTTCCATCCCTTTGTGCAGTCACTGATCTCTTGTTTCTTTAAAGAAAGTAGCAGGTGCTGTAAATAAAGACAGATAATCTACATGAAGAGAATATTTTGAATGCAGGCGATGGGGAAACTCATGAATACTTCATGTTGGGATTTTTTGAAAGAGTTCTGTCATCTAAATGGTAAAAAGGAACAAAATCGCTTATAGTGTATCTGTCACCTAATTTGTGCTTCAAGCAGCCGCCTTAACGATGTCCTTAGTTCCTAGCAAATTGATAAGCTGCATCGCCGGTGTTGTCTCTCACGGCGCCCTGCAGTACCGGCACCGTTCTTTTTGTGCATTCATTTTAATTCTTATAATGTTCTATGTTTTCTGGGTAGAGACTGCTGGAGGTGGGGGGGGATTGCGGTGGATGCTAGGGCGGCACACTTTCACTGCGGCTCTGCATACTGGTCTTGGCTTGCCCCATACTGTCATACACTAGTGAGTGTGACCTCATAGGAACAAAGCCACAGCCCATCTTGCATGCAGGTGTACCTTTGGTATGCCTGAGGAAGTATGCCACATGTATTGAGTATGGTGGAACAAGCTGTTTCCCAGTGGTGCAATACTGGGGCAGCTTTATTAAGCCTGGTGAAGTGATAAAGTGGCCGGTGATATTGCAGCAGGCTCCTAACTGTCATTTTTTAAACCCATCCTGCAAGTCGTACACTTGATCTGCCGGTGGAACATGTAAAGTCGAGAACCTGTGCAAACATTTCACGGAATACTTCTAATAATTAAGTCACTACATTTCACTTGATTCAACTCCTCATTAATAAATATGAATTCGAGATTTATTAAGAACATTAGAAAAAGCGAAGAATTAAAGATTAATTTCTATCAGTATTACATTGAATATTTTACTTATCTCTTTATTAACTTATGTTTTGTTTGATACAAGACATTAACCTAGAGCTTACTATTATCAGAGGGGGAAACTCACTAAATGTTGGCATCAGCTCTGTTTAGATATAGTTCATATGCTTCCTGGATACTTGGATATTAACATTCTTTTGGATATTAATTTACTTTTGGATATTAACAGCTAGATTGAGAGGGAAGAGCACCTTGCTGACTAGCTTAAAATGTATAGGGTAGCAGTGTTCATTCTAGCACCCGCCATCTTTCAAAACCCATGCAGTTCCTCTTCCCTGCCTGGGGTGTCGCTGTCTGCTTTAGTGCTTCTAGCAGAGTCTAGTCTGTATATCAGCACTGATATGCAAAGCAGACCTGTGCTAGAAACACCACAGCTGACAGCGACACCCCAGGCAGGGAAAAGGAACTGCATGGGTTTTCAAAGATGGCGGGTGCTAGAATGAACACTAGGGTAGTACCTATGAGTGCTACAATTTACTGGTCCAGATAGGGTCAAAAAATGCTTGATCCAGTCAGACAGCCATGTTAGCCTGGTTTTGAGGGGGTTGTAATCCAGTCAGACAGCCATGTTAGCCTGGTTTTGAGGGGGTTGACTGTGTTGAGCGGTGGTATATAGGGTTAGAAATGAATGCAGGGGCACCTGTCCGTTAGAATAGCCGAGGGAGGTTAAGAGACCAGTTCAGGAACGTGGTGAGCTTAAATGAAGAGGGGAGTTTTCAGGGACCACATGAAGATTTGGAGTTTAGAATGAAATCTAATGCAGGGGAGGGCATTCCACGGAGTGAAGCCGACTGCTTGGGAATGTTTCGGTATAGAGATGAGTGTTGGTGCAGCCTTGCTGATGGCCCTGTGTATCAGATGTGCATTGTCATTTCTAAAAAAAGGGTAATTTACTGGGAAAAACATCTCCAAGGACAAATATTCAATGCCCTTGAAAATTAGGAACATTTAGAAGCTGTGCAGAGATGTTGTTTACAGCAGTCAGGGAGACCTAATGCAGTGGAATGAGTTTACCAATAAAATGTACTACTTTGAAAATAATTATTAAAAAGTAAAAATATAACAATAACTGAAAGCATTATAAACTAGTTATACAGAGAAATGATTGCTCAGCTGACTTAAAGCTTCTACTTCAATGTTTTATATCATCCTTGTTCTTCATTATATATTATGACAGCTGGTCTAATTGCCGTCATTAACCATTTATGTATGTTTACACCAGTCTTATTAAACCATTTTGTGGCCTGTTGGAAAGATATGTTATTGCACAGGGTAGGCAGAATGTTCTCTAGACTAACTGCAGTAGATAGTTTTGCCCAGAACATCATATTCATTCTTCGCACCCTCATGTTGTAAAGTGGGTGCTGGGTGGTATAGGACTTTATTCTGGACCACACGCAATGCTGCGAATTTCGCAGCGTTGCGCGTGGACCAAATGCCGCCCACAATGCCGAGCCCCGATCCCCGGCATGGCTGGGGAAAAATCATTCCTTAGGTGACCATCAAATGATTCCTCCAGCACTCGCAGATCAGAGACACCTCTATGGTGTCTCTGATCTGGGGCGCCCTGTGTGGGAAGCAGGCAGCTGATGTCAGCCAACCCACCCCCCCACACCCGCGTCACCGGGCAGTTTGCATGGAAACGCCCAACGTTTTCATGGGAACGCCCTTGAAATGCTGGGCGTTCCCATGGGCTGTGCCCCCCACCTGCACTAATAGGTGTGGGCGGGACAGCGAACATGTAGACGCAAAACATCTTTCACTATCATTTCCCATTCTTATTGTCCTTTCCCTTCCCCCATCCATTAACTTTCCTCACCCTTCCATTGTCTTCCCATTCTTTTCTCTTCCCATTCCATTATTTTTCTAATACCTTTACTGTTCATTACCTTCTTCCTTTTTTCTTCTCTTTTCTCTCGTCGTTTTCCCTTTCCTCTTCCATCCTCTTCTCTTTCCCCTTACCTTCCATTTCCATCCTCTTCTCTTTCCCCTTACCTTCCATTTCCATCCTCTTCTCTATCCCCTTCCACTTCCACTCTCTTCTAATTCCCTTTTCTCTTCCATTTTCATCTTTTTACTTTTCCATACTCTTCTTTCCCTTTCTCCTTTCCATCCTCTTCTGTTTCCCTTTACCCTTCCTTTCCTGTTTCATCCTCTTTACTTTCCCTTCCTCTTCCTTTCCCCCTCCACCCTCTTCACTTTCCCTTTCCCATTCCATCCTCTTCATTTCCCCCTCCCTTTCTTTTTTTTCCTTCCATCCTCTTTTCTTTCCATCTCCTCTTATCTTCCCTTCCTCCCTATAGCTTCAGCTTATGATATATTGTGACCTAAAGGGTAATCGAAATGTAAAATTGAATATAAGTTTTAAGAAAGCGGTTCCAAGGGATGCTACGGGAAGGGTGGTATTATAAGGGGTGTGATTTAAGCTTTGTGTTCTATACTCACTCCTTTTTCTGTCTCTTATGTCTGTCACAGATCAGTAAACAGCAGCTACAGACTGTGAAAGATCGCTTCCAAGCATTCTTTAACGGAGAGACGCAGATTGTGGCGGATGAGGCATTCATGAATGCAGTGCAGAGTTACTATGAGGTGAGAGATGCCATGAAGAATGTTTCTGTGTCGTGTCTCTTTGCAGGCAGCCTTTACCGGAAGTTCATGTTGGGCGATGGATGTATTCAGCATGGGGACCTACAGCTGCTGTGCAACTACACATCCTAGCATGCCCGACCACAGTTTTGCTATTAGAGCAATCTAAAAGTGCAGGGCAGGCTGGGATATAAGGTTGCTCAAAGCACATTCTTTTATGGTATGACATTGACCAAAGCGACGTCATACCTCCTGCAGTACTATAGTACTGTATGTCATGCTCCTCATATAAATAATAGTACAGGTCCGGTCTCCTTTATCCGTGTACTCCAATAACCGAAATATTCCGAAAACCGTGTTTTTTCAGAATAAATTTTTTGTTTGTTTTTTGTTTCCCCCACCCCTTTTTTCCATACTTTCCTCATCCCCCAATGTCCACGGCGGCCTCCGGGATCCTCTTCAGCGGCATCTCCAGTCCCAGGGGTGCATTGCGCAACCACGCACTCGCACAATGCGCCCCTGGGACCAGAGATGCCGCTGAAGAGGATTCCGAAGGCCGCCAGGGGACACCGTGGATGTCGGGGCACCATCGGGGCACCACCAGAGGACTAGGTAAGTATGGAAGAAAAAAAAATATTCCAAACACAGAAAAAATCCCATATCCAAAATGCACGTGGTCCCGAGCATTTCGGATAAGGGATACTCAACCTGTATTTACTAATCCCAGAAATGATTTATTGCATTCCCAATGAGTTTATGCAAATTTGGGACATTTAGGATAGCTGGCATGACCAATTACATTGTACCTGTCATTGTAATACATCCTAGAAGAAAGCAATCGGTTACAGTCATTTTTTTGTTTTGTTTTTCTTGCTCCGTGACCTGTGCACGTTTTAAATGTCACTTATTGTTCTGGTAATATCTTGCCTTTTAAAGCACCAATGCTTTCCCCATAATGAAACGATTGACCGTATCTCAGTAATTGCAGAATCCATCTAGTGCTGTGTTCTTATTTGTTCACAGTAAATGTTAAATCCGCTTTGGGATTCTGTTCCTACATGAATAATATAGTGAGGATATCAGACATTGTTCATGTAAAGGTTATCTGCATACAGTCGTAGCGACTGATGGCTGCAGCACTACCAGGAAGCAATTCTTAGATATTCTCCTGCTGTTCCTGCTGTTCCTGCTGTTCCACCTCACCTGGGCTGCCTTTATTCCTATTAGACTGTGCTGTGAATATTTAATCTTCAACATGGGAGCCTGTAGAGCTTTGTCAATGCTTTGATGACTGTTGATACTTTGATGATTGTATGACCTTCTAACCAGAGGTGTAATAACAGCACAGGATCCCATGTTCAGAGCCCCCTACCGCCGTCCCGTACACACTACCTCCAAACTCCTGTCTGTGAAGTTCTATTCAGTTTGATGTTTTCAGACAATGGAACAGATGCACTAAGATTTAAAAGTAATGAAACGGAGAGCCAGCCAATCAGCTCCCGCCTGACATGTCACAGACTGTGTTTGAAAAATGTCAGGCAGGAGCTGATTGGCTGGTTGTTTATCACTCTCCATTTTATCATTTTTGAAGCTTAGTGCATCTGGCTCAATGGCACTAGAGTATGGCAAAGGTCACAGCATAGAGTAGTTCTTACTGTCACCTGCACTGATTCTGGGCCAGATTCTCTAAGATTCAAAAGTGATAAAATGGAGAGTGATAAACAGCCAGCCAATCAGAAAAATGTCAGACAGGAGCTGATTGGCTGGCTGTTTATAACTCTCCATTTTATCACTTTTGAAGGTTAGAGAATCTGTCCCTTTATTTTTTCACTAATATATTATGCAGAAGATGGCATTGCCATCATATTGAATAGGGGGGGTCCGCATGGGGGCCCTTTGACCCACGGGCACCCCTGTACCCATTATAGATATGCCATGTTTAGACTTTGGGGGAGCTTTGTCAAAGCTTGGAGAGAGATGACTACAAACTAAACTGCAATTTTACAAACACAGGGCCATATGTACTAAGCTTCAAAAGTGATAAAATGGAGAGTGATAACCAACCAACCAACCAATCAGCTCATAACTTCCATGTCACAGACTGTGTTTAAAAAATGTCAGACAGAAGCTGATTGGCTGGTTGTTTATCACTCTCCATTTTGTCACTTTTGAAGCTTAGTGCATCAAAGCCCTTAAAAAAACCATTATGCCACTTTCAAACATGATCCAGGAATGTGTCAGGTCTAGAAAACCATCCTACAGAAGTGTCCACATACATCTATCCTCCAATGCCATACAAGTTGCTCTAAATATAACACTTGAGCTCCGTGTGAATCTGTAGTGCCTGGCTTAATTTTTGTGTCCTTTTCCGTTAAATAACGTTTTATTTGCACAATGGAGCGAATAGGACTCACCAACAGCTTCTGCTGATTGAAGTGATATTTTAATCAGCAGAAGTTTCTTGTTTGACTTATTTGCTCAATTTTGCAAATAAGATACTATGGAACAGTAGGAGCTGATTGGCTGGCGGATTATCACTCCACATCACTTTTTAAGCTTAAAGTCTAAACTGACTTTTAATTCCGTTGGAGTCAGCCGAAGAGGGGGCGGACTCTGGTGTCATGTGACATCAATTGCACGCCCCCCAGCAGGCATCGAGACACCTGCATTCCCATGAGAATTCTCTGCGTTTTCATGGGAATGCATTTAAAATGCTGGTAGTTCCCCTGCTCCGCCCCCTTCCCCTACCCTTGCAAAAGCCTTGGCGACTGTGATAGCCGCCAAAGGCGTTGGAACAGCAGCCCTACACATGCGTATAACCACCCATACGCATGTGCGGAACCGCACCATCGGTCCTCGGTTCAAATACGCTGGGGACCGAATGATATTGAAGCACCCCCTTAGAGTGAAAGGGGGTATGTGAAGTTAATTAGTACTTTATCTCTCTCCGCTTAACCTCTCTCCGAGCTTTGATAAATCTCCCTCTTTGTTATCAAGATATTTTTAAAATATATTATACAGCATTATTATATGAAGTGTTTGTTCTAAACCACTGCAGACTCTCACGTCTGTATAGGATATAAATAAATTGTAGTGAAGACATTAAATAATTGTTCAAAATCCGCACTTGGCGCATAGGGATCAGTCGCCAATGAGCTGTAATGCAGCAGGCAATTAGAGCAAGCGCATTTCCGGCTGCATGGTTTCTTGCTCATCCTTTGTGTCTTTGATCAATGTTAGTAAACAACCCGAAATGTCAGTATCGGAGGTCACGGAGAGGTGTCTAGGAAGATCTCGCTTGCCTCTGACGCTTGACAGCTGTTATATGCAGGCCTGTCCCTAAAGTGATGCCTCTGATTTATGTCGAGTCTTGAGTAGAAAAAGAATTAAAAATCCTTATGACTCGGCTAAGAACCACAACAGATATATAATATTTGATGCCGGTTCCCTTAAAAAACAAACAAACAAAAAAAATGTACAGCAAACGGACAAAAGTTAAAAAATGTGCGTCATTTTTAGCATTATTATTATTATATACAATAATTATATAGTATAATTATATAATATAATTTAACCCCTTGGGTGGTATGCTCGGACATTTTCCCGGGCTCAGCTGCGCTGCCGCAGCGGGCTGTCCTAGAAAATTTCCGGGCATACCACTAATGCGTAATAGGTGCGCGCCAGTGGTGTCCAGGTGTGTACCACTGGCGCACCACCTCTAGAGAGGTGGTGCGCCAGTTTTTTTCACAATTGTATGTTCTCACAATTCAAATGTTGCAAAGAAAATGTGCCGTTTCCTGAGCAAAAAAACAAACAAAAATTACAGTAGATCTGAAAATAGTTCTCTTGGAATCACCACCTGCAATAATGAAGCAAATCAATAGGTAGAGAGTTTTTTGTTTTCCCGGATAAAAACTGGGGACTAATTCGGCTTTGTTAGCAAAACAAAAAATTGCACAATTGGGAAAAAAACATGTTGTACTGCAGGCGGAGTTTATGTCACACGTGCAGAGAGAGTTAAGGTGGCACTAGAGAAGTTGAAGCGGTGTATGACTAGCCAATCCCTCTTGAGCCTCTAGACGGCAGTATCGTATGCAGTCCTTATGGATGTGACGTATTGCACACAATTCCGTTCCCTGCTGACGGGAGCGGAGCCAAGTTGGAGGTCAGGGTGCAGCAGGGACCACGCATCGGATTGGATTGGCTGTCAAACACATCCGATTTGGCCACTTTTCACCCGATTTGTCAGCCTGACCCAGTGGAATCGGGTGAAAAGTGGCCAAATCGGAAAAGTGTATGGCCAGCTTTAGGTTTGGATAGGTTCATTTTTTTTTCTGTAAATACTGGCTGCTTTATGTTTACACTGCAGTTTAGAATTGTATTTGAACACATCCCACCCAAATCTAAAGGTGGATCGGGCTGAAAAGTGTCCACGTCACAGGTGTTTGACATCTGATCAGATTCAATGTGCGTTCCCATGCACATCGGATCTGACTTAGAGGTCGGACCTGCAGAACATAGGATGAGTTGGAATCAGACCCATCAGCGGTACATCACGGGTGCATTTTAGCACCTGCAATGTATCCTGTCAGTTTCCCTTAAACTCCCCCTGCAGCTCCCCAGAAGTCTATATATGCAATAAATCCAATGTAAAAAATGTCCCATGTAAAAAATGATTTGTACAAGAGTGTCCCGGGAACCGCCGGGGAAGTTGAAGGAAAATTGGATCCATCTTGCCCTTAAGTCAAGTCGGAGTAGGACTTAACTCTCTGCACCTGTTACATCTGCCCCACCTGCAGTGCAACCTCATTTTGCCAAGTTGTGTGTTTTTTTTTACTTGCTACTTTGTTTTTTATATTATTTTTTATTTTTATTTTTTTTATTTTAAGAATTTCAGTATTACAATTATTCTATTCTTTTTTTATTCTTTATTGTTTTTTTATTTTTTTTACACGGCAGCTGATTGTGTATAGAATATGGTGGCAGTTCTATTTTACGCGTCTTTGATGCTTTTGTTACCTTGAATTTTATATTTATTTTGTTTCCACCACCCAGCGCGTTCTCCTTCTGTATAATGTAAAGCTTTGAAGTACTGACCTTGTTTGTATACAGTCCGTGTTAATGGAATACAAAGACAAATAGCGGGAGCTGGAGACACAGACAACAAGGTCTAATTTATAAAAGATGAAAAGAACTTGGATGCTTTTCAAATGGATTGGAAGCTGCCATCTGAGTCACACTTACAAAAGTTGTTGGAAGCTCTGAAATCTTTTATAAAGAAAAACAACTGGGACCATTCACATATAAGATTAAGGGGTTGGGACATGCTGCGCTATATAAGAAACTGTAAATAAATAATAAATATATTACCACCAGTAAAACTCCGGTACCGAAAAGCGTACAGTTTTCATTATTTTTACTGATATATAGTAATATAGTAATTGAGGCTGAAAAAAGACGTTGGTCCATCGAGTTCAACCTATCTGACTTGTAACTACTGACTTGAGTAAGTCATATCTATAGGATTCCCTTAGTGGCCAAAAAGGCATCCAGTTTTGATTGAAATTCATTAACAGTAGTTGCTGTAACCACCACCACCGGCAATGAGTTCCAGAATCTTACTGCTCTAATGGTGAAGAATCCTCTTCTTAATTCAGTACGGAATTTCTTTTCCTCCAGCCTCAGTACATGCCCATGTGTCCTAAGTATAGGCCTGTTAGTGAACAAATCCTCTCCCTGTTCCATATGATTCCCAATCCTGTATTTGAACATACTAATCATATCACCTCTTAAACATATCACCAGTGTTTTTCATTGGGCTGTCCGATTGGATAAGGTGATAATAGACCTGTTTCACTGAACCTGTGTGTTTTCTGCCTGGCCATAGCCCCATTTTTTTTGCTGAAAACCGGGCGTTACCGGAACTTTTGCACACGCTGGTTTATCGGGGCTAATTAGATAGCCCCAAGCAAGCCTGTCAATCACAGGTAATAGGATATTTGGCCCTCCAGCTGTTGTTGAATTATGCATCCCAGCATGCCCTGGAATAGTTTTAACATGGCCAAGTAGCAAGACTGTAGCAGTGCATGCTGGGATGGGTAGTTTAACAACAGCTGGAGGGAAAAAGATTACTCATCCCTGGTCTAGCCCCCAAAAAATAAAAAAAGGCCTTATTTATTTATTACCAGTTAAATATATAGCGCACACATATTCCGCAGCGCTGCACAGAGAATATTTGTACATTCACATCTGTCCCTGCCCCAGTGGAGCTTACAATCTATATTCCCTAGGACATGTACACGCACACACAGACAGTCTAGGGTCATTTCTGTTAGGAGCCAATTAACCTACCAGTATATTTTTGGGTTGTGGGAGGAAACCAGAGTACCCGGAGGAAACTCACGCAAACACAGGGAGAATATACAAACTCCATACAGTTAGGGCCATGGTGGGATTCGAACCCATGACCTCAGAACTGTGATGTAACCATTACACCATCCGCACTGCCACATATTGGTATGTGCAATCATTGGTAGCCAGGCTGAATTATGCAGAACCTCAGCGCTTACTGTACGTCATTACTTCCCGCAGACTTGTTAAAAGTAATCATTTCCGTAACCAATGCTCCCATAAAGAAATGCATTGCACCTAGACTATTCTAGACCGTTCGGTGCTTGCTTTAATGATGGAGTGTATAAATGTGTTTGATGTGTTGTGTTACTGTGCCGGGCATGAATTGCCAGAGTGGGTTTATGCACTTGTCATAAAAAGTAAATGCAACTTCTTATACCACCCTGATTTATTTGACAATAACAGCTCCGAAATAACCGAGGCTCAGAAACTAGACAGACTTTAAAATTCTGCAAGAACCGCAAACCCGTCTCCATGCAATAATGTTTATTTTTTACGTGCAATTATAGGTTTTCCTGAAGAGCGACCGTGTAGCGAGGATGGTTCAGAGCGGGGGCTGCTCTGCCAACGACTCCAGAGAGGTTTTCAAAAAGCACATAGAAAAGAGGGTGAGGAGCCTTCCGGAAATCGATGGCCTGAGCAAGGAAACTGTGCTGAGCTCCTGGATCGCTAAATTCGATGCCATCTACCGGGGAGAGGAGGATCCCCGCAAGCAACAAGCCAGGATGACGGCCAGTGCTGCCTCGGAGCTCATTCTCAGCAAGGAGCAACTCTACGAAATGTTCCAACAGATCCTGGGGATTAAGAAGTTTGAGCACCAACTGCTGTACAACGCATGCCAGGTGAGACGTCATATATGATTTATAGAGATAGCTCTGCTCCTAGGGGTCTCTTCAATCTTTAGTGTCAGCACAGTACTCAGGCAGACCAGTGCATCCATCAGTGTGCTACCCCCTGGCAAGAGATGGGGTTGGGAGTCCAAAATACAGTATGAATCGGCTTCGTACAAAGCCATTATCAATAAAATACGTTCTAACATCTGCTGATCTCTACATGGTAAATAAAGGCTGGAATGTAATATCCTCAATGTTTCTGATAGTCACATTAACTGTTCATCTTTCATTGTAAGAAGTGAGCTCTTGAATTTCGTTCTGAATGCTCTAAATTACATTATTGTTAAAATAGTCGGCTGTCAATAAATGAGGAGCACCTGGACCTGCCGTGGCAGACATAGCAGTCAGAGGGCCAGATGCACTAAGCTTCAAAAGTGATAAAATGGAGAGTGATAAACAGCCAGCCAATCAGCTCCTTCCTGTCATGTCACAGACTGTGTTTGAAAAACTTCAGACAGGAGCTTATTGGTTGGCTGTTTATCACTCTCCATTATATCACTTTTGAAGCTAAGTGTATCTGGCCCAGAGCCCCAAATCTGATCAAATCTCAAGGTAACCCTTCACCATATTTAAGAATCAAAAATGCTGATAATAATTATTGGTGGGTACCCTCAACGATAGTTCTCTCTGGTTTCTTGCAGTCTGTGTACCACCGCAATCCTCCTAGACCAGTGGTAGGCAATAACAGCCCTCCAGCTGTTGAGGAACTACATATCCCTACACGCCTTGCATTAGTTTCAGCATGGGCAAATTGCAAAACTAAAGCAAGGCATGGTGGGATGTGTAGTTCATCAATAGCTGGAGGGACGCTTATTGCCCACCCCTGTCCTAGACCAATGTCTATTGCTGTAATTAATAGCACATACCTCATTTTATTTATATATTTATTTTGTGCAAATTGTATATACATCACAGATTTTAGGGCCCATACACACTATGCAATATTGTACACGATTGTTACAACTTAGTTCAGCACGATAATGTATAAGGTGTACACATGATCGCAAAATCGTAGCAGTCGTGTACAATATTGCATATGTATGGACCCATAGATTTATGGAACTTGTTGTAGGCTAATGGTCTATTTTAGTGTTCATTCTAGCACCCGCTATCTTTGAAAACCCATGCAGTTCCTCTTCCCTGCCTTGGGTGTTGCTGTTTGCTGTAGTGCTTCTAGCACAGTGGGGTCTGTATATCAGTACTGATATGCAAACCGGACCTGTGCTACAAACACCACAGCAGACAGCGACACCCCAGGCAGGGAAGAGGAACTGCATGGGTTTTCAAAGATGTCAGGTGCTAGAATGAACACTACTATTTTACTGCAATAGAATCTTTCTTTAAACTTACCAATGTCACTCGATCACCATGGCAACCTCTGAGCGGTCCTTAACTGTGATGCTAACTGCCTCACATCACAGGTCATTACAGGGCCGATTAAATTGCACTGGGTATGAAGTTCGGTGAACCATGGACCTCTGTTGGAAGATGAGAAGATGCTTGTGCTCATTGAGCTAATTTCACTATTCGCAGGAGTTTCTTTACGAAGCTGGGAGTTCTATTGAATATGGGATGTTGTCCAAAGCAACCAATCAGAATCTACTTATTTAGCACCTTCTAGAAGATAATAGAGATTAAATGATTGGTTGCCTGTAGCAACATTTTATCTTCAATAGAACTCTCGTCTTAGTAAATAAACCCCTCAGTGATAGTCAAAGCATTAGACCACCTACCCATTAAGGTAAAACACACACACACACACACACATATATTTATTCTTCCCATTTACTTTCACACCTTCCCTCTGGCTGATATGAATCAGTTCCTACATGACATTGCTGATCCATCTCTGCAGCAAAGTGGCTGAATGAATCTCCCTGCCGTAACACATCTGGGGCAGCCGATCTGTCAATCACGGCTCTGTCTTATGGAGAACATTCAATGTTTCCCACAGTTGTTTAAAACAACATAGTTGAGCGCACGCAACCAGGTTTTTATGCAGGGTAGAATATATTCATGTTGCTTAGGCTTATAAGGTCTACCAATGGCCTGATATCTGGGCCAGGATGTGCCTTCAGTAAAAACGTCCATCAGCCTGCCCGTAGGCACTGCGTTTCTCTTCTTGGCAGGGACTGACATGCCCCGAGTACCAGAAATAACTCGCTGTAGAACAGATCCCCAGGACAGATTAAGAGTCATATAAACTGCCATGCATAATGATCCCCGCAGTTTGGTGCACCCTCTGTACATTGCCGTGACATTGTAGAACGTACAGTATGCTTTTTTTCTATATGATTGCTACTTCCAGCCATATAAAGTCTTCTGTTCCCTCTGGGTGAGGGCGAACCGGGCGCAAGCCCTTGGGATATGGTCGAGAAGCATTTGGAATGCGACCAAGCACACCGTGATCACTGTTCTTGAGTTTAACTCTTTCATTTGCAGAGATTCTTTAAAAAAAATATATTTCTAGTTTGCAAAATGTATAAAGGTGCGTACACACGGGGGCGATTATTGCAACTATTGCTGGAAATATGGTCGCTGAGCGACCATATTGGCAACGATGGGAGTGTGCACCGGCGATAAATCGACGGGTGCGCGCTCTTGTTTTCTGCCCGTTGTGATCGCTGGTTTCTTTTTCATCAGTGACCATCTCTGGTTGCTGATGCAAACGGGACACCGAGCGATATATCGCTCAGCGTGAGCAATATATCTCTCGGCGATATATCGCCCTGTGTGTACAGGGCTTAAGAGACTGAGGAGTTATTTGCTGACCAATGCCCAGTACCATCCAGAAACCAATCACTTATTAGCCCCTGTTCAGAGCCATCTTAATGTATGGGCTCAATGGGCAGCTGCCCAAGGGCCCCCCAATTCTAGGGGCCTTCGAACTGGGGCAAATTGGGTTGTGGGCATCCGCCTCCTGAGCTTCTTGGGAGGCAGCAGAGAACACTGCCTGGTTGACATGATTGTGAGTCACACACAAACAGAGGGACCAATCAGCATTCCTCTTCCTGCTTCCCAGCCTGCAGCCAAACAGTGATTGGCTGTCATCATGCTGCTTGGTGGGTGGCTGTAGCTATACTCCAGTCATAGGGCGGGATGTACTAAAGGGAAAACACCTGTTTTACCGCATTTTCCTATGTATCAATACCCGTCCGCCCCGTTTTCGCTAGGCAGGGTATCGCCCGCCGTCCGCGCGCCCCCCCCCCCCACGTCCTCCTTTGATCTCCTCCTCCCCCTGGTGTCACAGCCGGGAGGACATCCGGCTTCAGGGGGAGGAGGAGATGCAGGGGGATGCTGGCAGCCGCCGGGAGGTGACGGAGACCCCCGCAGACCACATCACAGGTATCGTGGGGGTCTCCATCACCGCAACCTGATGCTGGCCGCATATGTTAGTACATATGCGGCAGCATCGCGGCGGCTGCCATGCGAAGGGCGGCGATGTATATTAATACATCGGGATTGCATTTTATCCCGTGAATGGATGTGGAGGGGCCCGAAATGCATTGCTTTGCCGGAGGCCTACAGTGTTAAGACAGCCCTGTCCCTGTTTTGCCATGAACTAATGCAGAATTGCCACATTTGTATGCAAAATGTATTCAACCCTTATACACTCTCAAGTCAACAAACTATGGGTAAATGAAATAATAAGGACCTGATACAGTACAAGTATCTTCGGGGGAGATTAGAGCCACGTAATCTCAGCAGATTCCCGTACTGCGGCACTATTGTGTTTTCTGTACAGAACATTTGGCTCCAGATGTTGGCACGGATCTGAACAATAGGAAGAGATTACCCTGCAGTTTTAGGAGGATGCAAAGCAACATTGAGATCTCCTTTGACTTTTATCTAGATGCATATTTGTGCACAACTCATTATGGTTCCCCTGTGCTGTATAGTCTGAGATCGTCTGCTTCTGATTGGCTACTTTGTATAGTGTAGAATTGATTCTGGAATAATGATTTGAGTTAATAAGACCTTTATCTTTGATTAAAACAAACCTATTGTTATGGAAACCTAATAATGTCTTTGTTGTACCATGGCATAAATCAAATATCTGAGCCCCTGTACTGATAAATGATATGGTATGTGGTTATAAGGTCAACAGTTAATGCGTCGACACACAATAGATCATCACGTGAATAGGTTCAACATGCATTAGGTCAACATGGTTAAATGATCAACAGAGGCAAACAGTTGACATGGAAAAAGGGTCGACATGAGTCTTTTTAATGTTTTTTTTTTTTTGCAAAACCCGTCTTGTTCTTACATTACCCTCCCAGTGGGCATAGAGAGAGAATATGAGTGCACCGAGAGGGGATGCGGTCCATTCATATGGTGTCATGTCGACATCTGCTGGCACCAAAAAAAAAAGCATGAAAAAAATAATGTTGACCTTTAACTGTCAACCTTTTGCATGTGTTGACCTTTTAACCATATCGACCTATTGCATGTTGCCCTCTTTGCTTTCTCGCCTTTTGCCTATCGACCAATAGTGGTCGACCTATTGGGGTATATTCAATGCATGTCAAAACTGCCGTCTTGCCGAAAAACGGCAGTTTTCGACATGAATATAGTGTTCCCTCTAGAAATTGTGCCAGGCAGGGCGCCGGGGGGCGGGCCGGGGCAGCCGACGGCACACTTGTGGGCGGTCCCAGACCGCCGACGTCACTAAAGTGGGCGGACCGGGCCGCCGACGTCACTAAAGTGGGCGAGCCCGCCTGGCGGCGTCACTAAAGTGGGCGGGCCCACCTGGCGGCGTCACTAAAGTGGGCGGGCCGGGCCGCCGGCGTCACTAAAGTGGGCGGGCCCGGCTGCGTTGAAGATCCTGTCACCACAGGGGGAAGATGCCTTGATGCCAGGGAAGCGCCGGGCATCGCCGTCTATGGCGGCGCTGGGCTTCCCCGTGCAAGGAGTCGGACAGGCACCAGGCTGTTTTATCGGGGCGCTGCTAGAGGGGCAGGGCGCATTTTGCCCTTTAAAAAACGGGCAGGGCGCAGCGCCCCGCTAAAACAGCCTGGCGGGAACACTAGAATAGATCGGAAAGGGTTCTGATCTATTCAATCTATTTGACCTGCCGAAAACCAGGTGGAATGACGGAATAGCTGCTAATCCATCTGCTTTTGCCAGAAACAGACTAAACCGAAAGGTTTTTGCCATGTTTCTGGCAGTCTCAATCCGACATGAAAAGATGATGGATTAAGGCAGGGAGGACGGGACCGGGTGAGCAGCAGCTTACATTGCGCCGCCGCCTCCTCCTGTCCGCTGCCTCTCGTACCCACCTGCTGACTCCCATACCACTCACCGCACTCCCCTGTCCCGCCGCCGGGCCAGGTGAGAGCTGCTCACCCGGCCCAGCTACTGCTGCCTCCCGGCGCTGCGCTCACTTGGTCCCAGCACCGGCCGAGTGAACATCAATCACCCGCCATTGAATAATGGTTCCCGGATCCATTGTGGCAAAATAATTTCAGAATGGATCCAGCATCAATTGAATATACCCCCTTTGACAGTTGACCTGGTCTCTTGACCGAATGATCCAGACCCAAATTATATATCATTTATAGTGGGTTTAGAATATTTCTTACACTTACATGCTTTATTTTATTTCTCTCATCGGAATCCAGCCGACAGAACAGCCGACTCAGCGTTCGCTTTAATATTACACTGAGTTGTCCTTAAGCTTTTACAGCAACTGTGATTTTTCATTTATATAGCATTATGCAAATCTTGAAATTGTGCGAGAACATTTCACCTTCAAGATAAGTCCATCTTCAGATGTGTATGGGGCTCTTTGCATAGCAGATTTCTCCCGGGAACATTATGTCGTTTATTTAAAAGCTTGTGTAATAACGAGTGAAATGACTTTGCATTAATTGGCTGTAATGTTTCAGAAGTGTCTTGTTGTTGGTAATTGTGTACCGCACACAGGGAAGGAGCAATGGCCATAGGAAACAATATTTTGTGGGATCTACCGCAAAGTTTTTCTACAAACTGTTACTTGGATGGGTATGGGTCTTTGGGTGGACCAACCCAAGGTCGACATGCATTGGGCATGACCACTAAAGGTCAACATGACTTAGGTTGACACCTGAAATAGGTCGACATGGATGGAAGGTCGACAATGGGTAGGTCGATAGTCAAAAGACCGACATGGGTTTTTCCAATTTTTTTTTTGTCCCGAATGTTCACTTGGTCGTCATGAACACTGTATTGGTGCACCGCTGCACTAGCCATACTTTGGGCATGGTGCCTCGCTACCCCTCGGCACACTATTGTATTCTCCCGTCCATGCTGATGGAAGGGAATGAAATACCGTCCGTTGGCACGTCTGGTCAAAAGAAAAAGTAAAAAAACCCTTGTCTATCTTTTGAATGTCGACCTTAGGCATCTCAGCCTATTACAGGTGTCGAACCTATTACAGGTGACCTTCAGTGGTACATAACGACCTTGGGTGTGCCGACCTCCAATTTTTTTCCTACAATGTAGGAGCACACAATATACAAGTGTCATATACCAAATTAACCAGCAAAGTCTCTCTGTGCGAAATAGTCAAATTGTGTTGCCAAATATGCCCAAATTGTAGAGAACCTGTCGGCTCACTCATGCCAGGCTGATGTACGAGGACACACCTGTATTTTAAATTCTATATGCCAATCCCACATATTGTTTCCCATGCCCTTATGAAAACTCCAGTGTCTATTTACGGACCTCTTGCATTCCGCTGGTTCCACCAATGAAATCTGGAGAGATCACGGACATTTTATCGTTGTGTGCTATTAATATGGCTTCACGGAATGGTACCCTTGACACAACCTCTAAAGGGTCATAGATGTAATAGGTAATATGACTAAGTGCTCAGCACAGTAGCTCTCCCAGATGATTTAAGTGGATCAGCAGGAACAAAACGATTTATTAAACACTTTGACACGGTCATATCAAATTCTGCTGTCATTGTTTGTCTATCACATGCGGAAAATGTATCACATTGCTTTCTTACAGTGGCAAGATAGGAAAATGACAATAAATGCATCATTTTAATTTTCTAAATAAACAAATATAATTTCCCTGTAAATAATACTACTGTGTTTCCCTTTCTGTAAGGTGGGTTCTTTAATGTTTGCCGATATTTCCGATAGTCGGAAATATTGGCACACACCTATTCAAACTTGGACGTTTTTAAACGTCTTTCTGTCATGCAGATTTGACTTTGTAAAAAGGCGAATCCGCATTGTCGGAAATGGAGGGTGGATTGTTGAATTGGGAAGTTTTTGCAGATCCACGTTTTCCGACTGTTGGAACGTTTTTGACAGTTTCAAAATTAAAAGATGTTTGGACAGTTGGAAATAAGGATTGAATACCCCTCTAGTACCAAGTTGCCATATTTGTACCATTTCAGTCCATACCTCAAAACTGCTTAGACACACCCAGAATAGGGTTGACCACACCCACAATTAAATTAAATGTATACAATGCAAGGCATGCATGCCCCTAAATAATCATTCAATACTCCTGACTACCAAACTAAATTTTTTTTTAATTGACATGAAAAGCTTTCTAAAGCTGGGCATACACTACTGCAATTTCTCACAGTGTATGTCCATCCCATCACCCGCAAGCCGCCCAGGACCTTCCCTGGCAACAGGGTCACATGCGATCCATCACATGTGGTCCTTTAACTTGTGATGTGATACCTGCCTCAGACTCAGGTCCGGTGCGCACGGGACCATGCATCGGACCTGAGGGGACATCACACTGACCCGAATTAGGACAATTTCTCTTCCCGTTCCGTCGGCAACGGGTGAAATCTGTGCGAATCGAGTTAGCCTGAGGCAATTCAGACTCATTTTGCAGCACTTAATGGGCCCATGCATCTGTAATGTATTGCCCCAATTCCCCGTTTGGACGATGCCGGGGTCGGGAATTTCCAGATTTGTAGGTTCCCCACCAAAAATTTATCAGGTTTGGGGACTCGGGGATTTGTTAACATCCTGAATTTCCCAGATTCTCCTATGGATCTTTAATCATCAATGATTGAGAAAAGGTAGTTCTCTCCCAAAGAACTTACAGTGGAACAAGGACATATCTAGTTGAAATAGCATATATAGGGGTCTTCATACTACAGAGAGATAAAGTAACCGCCAATCAGCTCCTAATTGCTATGTGGAAGGTGATTTTCAAACATAGCTGATTGGCTGGTGCGTTATCTCCTTGTACTTTATCTCCACTTTATCCCTTCACCAGGATTAATACATCTGTCCCTTTGTTTGAAAGATGCCAGTTCGGTTGGCTCTCCCCAACCCAAAATAAATTCTGGCATATATAATTATGTAATATGTAATATTGCCTATTGTGTCAGACTGGGGCAATAAAGAGCCACCAGGGAATGCTGCAGTAGGGGGTTCAAGCTTAAGGTGTGTTGCAGGCCCCCAGCAGCGGAAATGGCTAGTCACCACTAAAGGACTTTGTCATCCGACCATTAGAAAGGACATGCAGAAAACCGGTCCCCTTTGATTAGCAGGAGGAAGAATATTGGGTGCTTGCTTAGTTTCTATGGAGACTGCACCAAGTTCTTCCATGATCCTGCTCTGCCATGTTACTGACCCACCACTAAAGTAACAATGTATAATGTAGGTGCATGGTCTGGAACCTGACCACTAAAGGGGGCTAGGGCCCTCAGTCAGTAGATCCCACTGTGGATTTTCCCTGAATATCTATGAGCCAGTCAGACACTGGTTGTCTGTAGGTCTGACTCAGTCTAACCTTACTCGGGCTGCCTGTCGCAGTGCAGCTCGCAAGGCAAATGAAACTGTCCTTTGCGCGGCAGTCCTTGGCCTGGCCATTTTCTGAAAACATGGGTGAACCCAACACTTCTGCCTTTCAATCAGTCAGATGTGTCCCCTAGTGTGCTATCCGCATGTGCAGGACAGGTCTTGCGCAGGCGCAGGAATACAACATCGGGGACAGTTCGGGTTGGATCGCGCAAGCCCCTTTGTACGACTCTGAATGGTAAAATTAAATACACGCCCATAGCACATCCCAACCCACCCATTGGTGCATTCACCTTGTTGCCTGCTGGTTGACAGACACGCCCCTTTTAACATCTGCAGTGAAACATCTGAAATCCATGCAACTCTAAATTGTAACGATGAGTCTCAAGATGCAGGCGCAGAAAAGTTAAAAATCGCTAGATGCAGCTGCATACAAGATCAGGCTCTGTTTCTATATTTACGTCACAATTTTAATGATGGCCTGATCCAAGTAAATGCCATGAAAAGGTTATTAAATTAATGTTATTTGTGTAATTTGGAAAATGTTCAGAATGGTTTCCTATTTACATGTAATTAAAATATTGTCATCATTTAATTATGGTATATCATTACATGGCTTTTGCAAGACTAATTCTGCATTAGAATCCTGAGAGCAGCTATAAATAGCGCAAGTACCGGACTAAGCATTCATCATTATGGATTTACTTTGCAGGATTTACAATAAATAACTCGGCCTCATTAAGCCTTTCTGTGTGTAAGGAATGAGTTTACTTTGAGCGGACAGGGTTGTTTATGTGATACAGCCAAAGACGTCCGATTATAAGTGCATGAATTGAAGTATTTGTAGTATCCTGTGGGAGAAATGTGCACATTAAGGAGATTTTTCTAAAGCCGGGTACACACTAATAGATATATCTGCAGATCAATCGATCTGCAGATATATCTACAGACGGATCGGGCATAGGGATGGCCATCAATGCCTTTGTCATCGATGGTTTCCATCGATGGCAAAAGTGCAACTGCCCATTGATAGTGTAAAACTATTGAATGGGTGACCATCAATAGTTTTACATATCGATGGTCATCTATTATGTTTGAGTGATTGGCCTGTGGGCCAATGAAAATATGTGGGTGGGGCTTTGTGGGTGTCGTGGGCTGAGCTATGCTCTGTGCACTTTGATAAAAAAAGAAGAAAAACATTGGGTTTGCTGTGCCATCGATGTAGGGAAACCGTCTAATTCTCCCCCATCGATGGCAAAAGTATTTGACATCGGCCATAAACCATCGATGAAATCAAATCATTGATGGTCGATGACCATCCCTAATCGGGCAGCGTGTTCTCCATACTCGCTGCCCGATCCCTCTGGACTGACCCAAATGTGCAGCTGTCAAGTACCGGCAGCTCCTGGCGCGGCTGTACAGGTGGTCGCGGATCACCCATACACACAGCAGGACGCCCCGCTATATCTTTAGATGTATCGGGCATCAGCTGTGGTGCACAGCCAATGCGACTGTTTACAGATATATCGCATGTACACACTGGCTGATGGTGCATCAATATAGCATCTGTTCATGGAAAAGAATGTTGAAGATAATGACTGCGCCTGGAGCTCTGCAGCCCAAGATCCACCTGAGATTCCTGGAATCTCTACTACAGCATAAAACACAAAAAGTGGTGATCTGTATGGCGCTGAGTTCCCCTCTCTGCATATACTTCTAAGTACGTTTTTCTAGGTGGTCTCCCCTCTGGTGGCACTCTTTCAGTCTGGTAGCTGGATTTTAACCCACTAACTGACCTTGGGAATGTGCCCTATGTGCACGTAAAGGTTTCTTTCTGGAATCCTTTATACACAGATATTTCTTCCTTTCACACTGGAACCATCAATACGAGAAATGATATGGAGTAGACTCACCAAAGGTAGGTGCCCTATGTGCACAAAAAGGTTTCTTTTGCTGTTATCCCCTTCTGACGCTGGGCGTAAGAAATCTTAACTCCAAAGATGAATCCAATACGATTTATTCAACAAAACAACGATATAAAATCCATATACAGTCTGTAAAATCCGTAGGAAATACTGGGTTGCTCACAGGTGGCCCGGTAAATCAGTTGGAGGAAGGGATTTACTTGGGAGGCTCTAAGTTTGGCGCTGTGAGTCATCTTCAGCCGTTGGGGGACCCTCTCATCCGGATAGGGAGGTAACCCGGGCCACCTGTGAGCACCCAGTATTTCCTACGGATTTTACAGACTGTATATGGATTTTATATCGTTGTTTTGTTGAATAAATCGTATTGGATTCATCTTTGGAGTTAAGATTCCTTACGCCCAGCGTCAGAAGGGGATAACAGCAAAAGAAACCTTTTTGTGCACATAGGGCACCTACCTTTGGTGAGTCTACTCCATATTATTTCTCGTATTGATGGTTCCAGTGTGAAAGGAAGAAATATCTGTGTATAAAGGATTCCAGAAAGAAACCTTTACGTGCACATAGGGCACACTCCCAAGGTCAGTTATTGGGTTAAAATCCAGCTACCAGACTGAAAGAGTGCCACCAGAGGGGAGACCACCTAGAAAAATGTACTTAGAAGTATATGCAGAGAGGGGAACTCAGCGCCATACAGATCACCACTTTTTGTGTTATAGCATCTGTTCAATTGATATATCGGCCAGTGTGTACACATTCATTGGTTTTAGACAAACTGGACGTGGAAAACAAAGACCATGAGGATAAGGGGAATTGTTTGAGGTGGGGCAGAGGACATTCAGGATGAAGTGGCAACAAAGTATACAGGAACGTGGGCCACCAGAAAGGGTGACCTGGAAATGTCATCTGTATTTTAGTGATGCTGGAATCTAAGAGAGCTTATTTATTTCCCAAGAACAGTGATATGGATAAAGAAGATCAGGGGGCCATGGAATCAACCTTACCTAACTGTTAGAGGAAGCCTAGAGGAGATATATTGTGCTGAAGACGTTACCGTTGAAGTCATTTGATAAATAGAATGATAATCAGGATATAACAATGTCTTGAAGACTGAAAGAATGTTTCAGGAAGTATAAGTTACGGTGGTGGTGGTGGTGGTGGTGGTGGGGGGGGGGGTAATTTTTTGTTGGATATTTATGTAATAAAAAGTTTGCTAAGCAAGGGGCCCAGGTATATAGAGAGGGGGGAGTCTCCTACCACCAATACCTGGAGAACGAACGGCACCAGAAAGAGCAACAACAGATGCACAGGGAGGACTTCTCGTATAAAGCCTTCCTTGGGAATTGTTCCCGCAGTAACCCAACACTCCTATATATGAAGTCACATGGGGGTGAAGCAGTGCTACAGAATCATTTGGGGTTGGGCCCCTACAGTTTCTGATGGCAGCCCTGTTGGCTGCTATATTAATTATCATTCAAATATTGCCATCGTTAATCCTCTGATGTCCCAGCGAAATGTAGGGTTCTAATTGTTGATAGAATTCCTCCTCAGTGTCAGAGCAAATATTTGCGGTAAGACGAATGACAATCACCTGCTTCCCATCAACCACAAGATTGTCCCAATAAACGCCTACAAGGAGCTGCATTACCTTTCAGTCATATTTAGTCACTCTTTGAAGTTCTTAAGGAATAATTGAAAGATAATGCAATCAATGGGTGAATTCAGTCTTCATCCTCTCTGACCAGCGGACAAAATGGATAGTATACTGTATTATTGTATTGACAGCAGTATAGTAATTGGTAAAAAAAAAATGCAATACAATACGGCAAATTTTAAAGATTGTGATCTGCGAAGCTCTTTATGAAACTGCATCTATGGAAAGCCAACAACCTGATCAGCATTAGGCCTGAAGACTAATGGACGACCACTATCCAGTCCAAGTATGGAGTCTGTGAGTATTTCGTTACACTCTTTGTCCTCTGTAAAGCCCCTGGAACAGCAGTCTATTAGCAGTGTCCTGTGGGATTTCTTGGACCATTTCGTGGTGACCTTTCTTGATGACATCCTAGCATTTTCTGACAATCTTGTAGATTGCCAGAAGCAACTAAAACTCATTCTACAGTAGAACGTCTTACAATATTAATTATGGATTAAACTATGAAAGTATGAATTTGAGAAGAACTCCAATTTCCCAGATCTGTCATCTCTCCAGGATATCTAAGTTTGGATCGTAGAAAAATGAAATCTTAATTAATTTTTCTAGATCAATCAATTAAAAGTGCAAAGATTTCTAGGGTTTGCTAATTTTTACAGTAGATTTATGAAAACCGTAGTATTGGCCGTTACTGTTGAGGGGATTGGGGATATATTTACTAAAGGTCCATTTTGATACACTGCTATAGATTCCAGATCGATCATAATTAACGTTAGGCTAAGGTTTAAATGTTAGTAAATGTATGTTCTAGCCCTGGAAGCCTCATTTAAGTATGACCTTTTAGTAAATATAACCCTTACAGCGGGATGTATTAAACTAAAAATGCGGTAAAACCCCCAGGTTTTACTGCATTTCCTAATGTATTAATGTCTGGCCGCCGCATGACCGCATAGCAGGGTGGGTGGCGATAGCCTATGGGCTTCTTTCCCCGCCGACCCCCTCTCCCCCTCCCTCCAGTTTATCTTGCTGCAGGTCCTTCTGGACCCGGAAGGAAAACCCCTCCTCCCCCTAGCAAGGCAGCCAGACGTCCTTCTGGCTGCAGGGGGGAGGAGGAGGCGCCGGGGACAGCCACGCTGAGCTGTCCCGGCATGATGGGAGCAGGAGGCGGCAGAGAGGTGACACCACATTACAGGTATCGCGGGGGGCCTCCGTCACCGCACCGCGATGCCAGCTGAATATGTTAGTACATATGCGCTGGCATCGCGGCGGCTGGGCGGCGATTTATATTAATACATCCCTCCCCTTGGTCTGCAGCATCAGGCTAATGCTTGTGTCGACCTAATGACCATGTCAGCTAGCTGATAGCAGGGCTCTGCAAGTTAGCAGAGAAGCGGTCAGGTCTAAGTAACCCCCAAAGACTGGATCAGCGCTAAAACAATAAATATATGTATTTATAATATATATATATATATATATATCCAACACAGTAGTGTCAATAGCGGCCAGAGTTAAATGGAATATATTCCATACATACAAACAATAAACAAAATTAATCATTTAAAAAATATATATTTATTTAAAACTTTTGCATATGACGTCTCCTTGTGGTTGGAGTAAGTCCTGATATGATTGTTTGTAATCACAGATGTAGCATACCCTGGGGCATATTGGAATTATACAGTACATACTGTAGTTCAGTGGTCTCCAACCTTTTTCGGGGTGCGAGCTACTCACGGCAAACTGAACCACCCGAAGAGCTACTAAAATAAAAAAATCTGCCTAATAACCAAATAATGCCCTTTACACATTATGCCACACACTGTAATAGCCCTGACACACTATGCCGCATACATAACTACATGCGCCAAAAATTGGGTGTAGCCACATAGGGTGCATCCAATGAAAATGGGGTTGTGATACACATATGCCCCCAATAGTGCAGTGCCAGATACACATATGCCCAAATTGTGCCAGATACACATATGCCCCCAATAGTGCCAGATACACATATGCTCCCACGGTGCCAGGTATGCCCCCACAGTGCCAGATAAAAGAATACCCCCACGGTTCCATCTGTGCCCCTATGGTGCCGGATATGCCCCCACAGTGCCAGCAAGTAGAATGCCCCCACAGTGTCAGCAAGTAGTATGCCCCCACAGTGCCAACAACTAGTATGCCCCCACAGTGCCAACAAGTAGTATGCCCCCACAGTGCCAGCAAGTAGTACATTATGCCCCCACAGTGCCAACAAGTAGTATGCCCCCCAGTGCCAGCAAGTAGTACAGTATGCCCCCACAGTGCCAACAAGTAGTATGCCCCCACAGTGCCAACAAGTAGTATGCCCCCACCGTGCCAACAAGTAGTATGCCCCCACAGTGCCAGCAAGTAGTACAGTATGCCCCCACAGTGCCAACTAGTATGCCCCCACAGTGCCAGCAAGTAGTACAGTATGCCCCCACAGTGCCAACAAGTAGTATGCCCCCACCATGCCAACAAGTAGTATGCCCCCACCGTGCCAGCAAGTAGTACAGTATGCCCCCACAGTGCCAACAAGTAATATTCCCCCACAGTGCCAGCAAGTAGTACAGTATGCCCGAACAGTGCCAGCAAGCAGTATGCCCCCACAGTGCCAACAACTAGTATGCCACCACAGTGCCAACAACTAGTATGCCCCCACAGTGCCAACAAGTAGTATGCCCCCACAGTGCCAGCAAGTAGTATGCCCCCACAGTGCCAACAACTAGTATGCCCCCACAGTGCAAACAAGTAGTATGCCCCCACAGTGCCAGCAAGTAGTACATTATGCCCCCACATTGCCAGCAAGTAATATGCCCCCACAGTGCCAGCAAGTGGTATGCACACTCACACACAGCACACTCACCATTGTGTCCGGTGTCCTCCTGCAGTGTCAGTGTCTCCGCTGCCGCCGCTTCTCCTCTTCTCAGGGAAGGAGAGCACAGCACAACGCGCGTCTCTCCTTCCCTTCACTTCCTTGTGACTGGGCCGTCCGCCAATCAAAGCTCGCGGGCCGGCTCCTGATTGGCTGCCGGCCAGCGAGCTCTGATTGGGCGGCCAAGTGACAGGGATGCACAGTGAGGGGTAGGAGAGACGCGCAATGCGCTCTCCTCTTCTCCAGTCCCCTCAGGCTCGTAGGTAGAAAGCAGGTGGCAGGGAGAGACAGGCGGGCAGGCAGCAGGGAGAGACAGGCGGGCGGGCAGCAGAGTGGTCGAGCCACCCGATTCGCTGCCGCGAGCTACCGACGGGCTGGCGACCACTGCTCTAGTTAAATCACCCTAACAATAGGGAGCCATGGGGCAGATGTATTAAGCCTGGCGAAGAGATAAACTTGAGATAAAGTGGAGATAAATTGAAAGGAGATAACGCACCAGCCAATCAGCTGTGTTTGAAACATGACAGTTGGAAGTTGATTGGCTGGTGCGTTATCTCTTTCCAATTTATCTCCACTTTATCTCAAGTTTATCTCTTCTCAAAGCTTAATACATCTGCCCCCATATTAGAAGAGAATAGCTACTGTCTACAACTGTCTATTTTGTTACCATGAAACTAGGACGTAACACATGTTACATACAGTATTACAGCCCGTGAAGCGCGGCGGTCAGAAAATCCTTATATCTGCCAATAAATTCTACCCCGCTTCAGCATGTCGCAATTGTAATGGCTTTTCTTGAAGCGCATAATGAGGAGAATCAATGTTTATAAGAAACATTTTTACATAATTATGGAGAAAGCGCTGAATTTATAAATATTAGATGTTTATAAATGTCATAAATTTTCCTCTTAGGGGAGCGACAGTAATTATTATGGAAACGTATGATAATGATGTTGGTAATAAGCAGAATGAAGCATATACTGTATGCATGTGAGTGCTTGTGTGTGTGTATATAATGACGGATAGATATAGCTACGTAGATATTCCAGTATGTGTGTTTCCATTGTAATATTATCAACATCGCAGCACCTAATGGATTAGCACCAGCGTCCTCTAAGGCCTAGAAGGCAAAGGAAATAGATGATTGGAGGGAAATCGTTTAGCTCGTCCTGGAGATGTCTGATCCTCTATAGATAGGAAAGTATTGTTGCCGTATGTGGGTTTTTCACGTTTTTTTTATCCCGAATGTCGTCTCAGTCGACACTGAAAAAGTGCAGCGTGTCCTCGCGCATGGCTTGCTGCGGCCGTGATGCTTTGGGCTCGGCTCACTGTTATATTCTCCATCCACACTTTAGTAGATGGTCGGGCATAAAATAACGCATGTCATCACATGCCAAATGTCAAATAGCCATGTTGATCTTTTGACTTCCCAATGTCAACCTAATACTTATTTTGACCAATTGACCCTGTCATGTTGACATTTTGCATGTGTAGACCTAAGGCCTGTCTACCAAGTGACCTTATACGGGCAAATTTTTAGCATCCATATCTCGTGTTGGCCCGATGGTATTGGCCAGGCGTAGGCAACCTGTGGCTTTCCAGCTGTTTTGAAACTACAAGTCCCAACATTCTGTGTCATAGATTTTAGTGCTCCCTAATAGTAAAACTGTGGCAAGGCATGCTGGGACTTGTAGTTTCACAACAGCTGACAAGCCACAGGTTGTCTTCACCTTGTATAGGCCATTCATAACATGTAAGTTCCTGTGTATCTCAGGGTCGCCTACTTTTAGAGTCTTTTCTCCAGGAGAAGCCCGGAGGAGAGACTGTCAGCAGCACTCCGGGGGGTGGGGCCTGATGTAGACTCCTTCAAGCCCCACCCACCACTACTGCAAATCCTGCAATTCGCGGGTCTTCGGGTGGGGGCGGGGCTAAATGACGGATTGGGGGGGGGGGGGGAGTGTCCGTGAGGACGACCCAACTTTCAGGAGCCTCCCGGCCTAAATATTGTGATTATTCAAGCAAAATAAATCAGCAAAAAAGCAAAAGGTTAGCAAACAAGTAGCAATTCCTATATAATAAAACACTTCTGCTGCTCCTCACATTTACGGGCATTCCGGATACTCATCGCTTCTGTCTATACATAAGACTACCTATGCGTGTAATTGTAAAAAGTGCTGTCAATATAGGGCATGATTCAGAACTGACCATACAGCTGCGAATTCGCACAGCGTCCGATTATTGATACACTGTGCTTGTTTTTCAATAGATAGCAATTGTTTTGTAGACAGATCGATAGATTGATAGCGATAGATTGAAAGTGATAGATAGATAGATAGATAGATAGATAGATAGCAATTGTTAGATATTGTTTGATAGAAAGATATGTAAAGCTGGGTACACACTGGGCGATATATTGTTAACAATATGCATGATACTGATATTGTTAACGAAACATCATGAACATTGGCCAAACTCAAGATCGTTAACGACTGCACGTACGAAGTGGGCAACGTCACTTATCGGTATCGGTAGATGATGAATTCTGTAGTAAAAGCTGTAGACCCGAAGACCCGCGAATTGCAGGATTTGCAGTAGTGGTGGGTGGGGCTTGAAGGCGTCTGTCTTGTATAGCGGGTAAGTTACCCATGTCCATAATGGAAGGGAAACCGCTCAGTGAGCTAATAATAGTTTATGCTCCCCACACTGTGATACAATGAGATAAGATGCTCCCCCTCCCCTCTCCGTTCTCAGCAGGGAAAGGGTGCTTTATATTTGCCCATATGTTCGGGGAGTTAGAACAAACATTCTGTAATGATGTTCTGTAGAAAAGAATGTTTGATATGTCCCCTGTGGTTTGCCGTACAAAGCATGGGGTGAACGTGTCCCTGAAGCAAGTATTTGTGGCAATGAATAGGAACACAGGATCCCAGTAGGCGCTGGAGAGAACCAGCAGGATTTGGAAATATTTGATTGTGTAGCAGCTGCTGGCTTCCACTGATCTCGTCCTGCTCTATGCCATGCGTCTCAGCGGTGGAATCAGGTCGTACTGTGATCACCTTCCAGCTTCCCGACAATTATAACAGAATCAGCCGCTCGTGAGGACGTTTCCAAACCGCTAAGAAAGCCATACGGATTTTAGTCAACAGTCATTTTCATTTATGTAAAAAAAATCCTGGACCCGTCTCCACCAGTCTCAGGGGTGTATTTACTAAAGTGCGGATTCACAGACCCTGCATGATTCACTTATACTGGGCCCTATGATTCCTGAAGGCTGTTCTGAGCCCAAGACGTCGGATTGGACAAAAATTGGAAATCCGGTCAGGCTATCAATCCGCCTGCTGCATCCTGTGCCTTGTCTTGATGAAGGGCACTGGGTTGCCCGAAACGTCGACATACAATTTGATGACATGATGACGTAAGATAAAGACTTATTTTATTCTTTCAAGAAAAGTCTGGTGAGTTCGCCTTGATTTGCAATTCTATTGGTGGCCCGGGACTGTGTTATATAGACTTGGAGCTTGGGATAGATACCCCAGCATAAACTGACAAGTGGATTGTGAGTGCCATTCACCTACAAATATATATATATATATATATATATAGCAGTAGACAGGTGGGCGGCACTCCCAGAGATAAAGGACTCAAGAGTCTGGAACGATTACCAACGTTTCAAATGTATTATAACATTTTTCATCACACCCTGATGAAAAATGTTATAATACATTTGAAACGTTGGTAATCGTTCCAGACTCTTGAGTCCTTTATCTCTGGGAGTGCCGCCCACCTGTCTACTGCTGTATTGGATTGCATCATACTCTCCAGGGAAGGCACCCAGCTTTTTTGCCTTCAGCGGAGTGCCGGCCAACCCCCCTCTGGTTTATATATATATATATATATATATATATATATAGATTGATAGTATTAAAAAGTAATTTGTCTTATTAATACACCTAGAGATAATTACATCAATGATTACTCATTGTTAATGTCATTATGTACCAGCATAATTCAGATCTGTATACTGTGTATATATAATGTAAAACTTTAACTTTAATCTAAAGTGAGAGAGATTTTATTTCTTACAAGTAAAGACATTTTCTTTTTGCGCGTCAGGGGATCCAGGACTGTATTAAGGGAACATTTTGTTTTCCTGCAGAATTCTAAAAGGCTAGATTATGTAACCATACTACACAGCATATATCCCTTTACGTATCACAAATCTCCCATCCCGGCCGCTCCACTCTGCACAAGATCTGCGTCTCTCTTCTGCACGGATCACTAGCTCCCATTCACTATAACAGGACTTTCATCGGGCTGCTCCCACCCTATGAAATGCCCTTCCACGCACAATAAGACTCTCCACTAGCCTCCAAACTTTCAAGCGTTCCCTGAAAACTCACCTCTTCAGGCAAGCCTGTCATATTTATATACCACACGCATAACCCTCTGAGGCACTTATGTATTATATAGCTCCCCTTCTGGACTTGCAACTTGGTGGGACTGCTATGCTGCACGTACTTGCAGCCTAGCGAACAGGTAAGCATCGCCCCGCTAAACGCCCGCCACTTTGCATGTGGCCGAAGGGAAGAAAAATCATTGGATGGTCGCTGACCAATGAGTCTGAACTGGTCCCTTAGGCCCTTATTCTGATTGAGTTACCTCATGAGTTACCACGGCTCATTACCATATGCGTACGCCCCGCGTTTCATGGGCGTTCCCATGAAAACGCTGGGCGTACGTACGGTAATGCGGCCGTGACGCACGTGTGGGGAGCGGACATATGACATAGCCGGATGCCAGCTGCCCGCCAATATCCCTGCTTTTGCACGGAGAAGTGGTCTGGAGCACTCGGTGCTGCCTGACCACTCGGTCCAGCATTCGATGCTCGGCGACCATCGAATGCTGGGGGAGGTTCCCACAGATGGAGGAGGTGTTCACATGAAAAATCCACTCGCGGTCTGTTCGGTCGGCGTCTTACCGCATTCGGATGGTGTGAGCGATCCGTATGGTAGGCGGGGCTAAGAACACTCGGTTCCTGTCCGAAAATACGCATCCGACCGATTCAACTAGAATAAGGGCCTTAGTGTCAGGATAATGCGTATGGATCCTAGACTAATATGTAAAAATAATATATTATTCCTGTATTTAAAAAAAAGACAATTTTTTTTAAATATGTTCCTATTATTCAGTAACATACATGGCTGCAGGCAGATTTTCCTTCACTATTAAGTTGTCTCTGATCTCATTATTTGCCTGAAGATAACCAGTGGCACCATTCTATAATGTTATTGGGCATATCAGCCAGTCCGTTCCCAGATCTGTACAATATGCCCCTGACATTTTATGGCTATATTTAAATGCCATTTACACTGTAGCTTAATTCAGATCTAATCCATAAGAATCATGTATATTGATCTATAGAACTGTATATTTAGAATTAAGATCACTGCAGAACAATGAATTCAGTCATCGGATGAGTTTTATCTATTACTGCAAAGATTCAGATTTCAAACCGAAAACGGTTTTGCATCTAAATATTGGTCTGGTAAAAGTGAAGCAAAAAGAAGAGGTGGTAATTGGATACTACGATAATGACATTGATCACAAATTGCGATATCCGGATGTTTTTTAACACCTGAAACTACTTCGGTGATAATTGGATAGTCCCCTATGCACTTTAAACTTTGAAGTTTTCTTATATATTAGTACAAATAATGCTGTTTTATGGGTTCTTGTATCTCAAAGCTGCTTTCGAATCCTTTGAGGACTAAAGGCCCCCCATCCACTATGCGATATGGCCACTTTTTGGCTGATTCCGAGCTTCTAGAACGAGGGATCGGATCAAAAGTGGCCATATCGAATGATCCGAGTCGCGACCCTGTGCTTCTCGGGTCAGAGTAGCAGTATTCCTCAGCCATGACTGGGAACGCATATGATACATCGTATGCAAAAGGACTGCATTATATTATATTATATGTGATCCTGCCGCCTGGGAGTTGACAGCTGAGTTGGTGGGGTAACCTATGCGAGGAATCGCATTCAATTCCTCGCACTAGTAGATGGGGTGAAAGCACCATAGCCACGGGGTGCGCGAGAAAACGAGCAAAAATTGGGGCATTGCATGTGTTTGACCTGTGAATCGAGCCGATGCATGGTCCCATGCGCAACAAGTTGCATTTTCAACATGCTGCACATAAGATAAATCCTATATGCAGCCGTCATCCGATTTCCCTTGAACTCCCCCATCAGTTCCCCTTTTATATGCCATGAATCACATGCAATTTATCACTTGTAAAAAAACGGCACATCAAGTGCCAAGTCCGATGTCAGGACTCCCAGGGAACTGATGGGGAAGTTCAAGGGAAATTGGGTCTGACTTGTGGCTCAGACAAGTCGGACAAGTAAATGGGGGGCCTTTAGCTTAAAAAAATGATAAAGTTTAGAGTGATAAATGACGAGCCAATCAACTCCTAACTGTCATATTTCAAACATAACCTGTAACCTGTCAGTTAGGAGCTGATTGGCTGGAAGTTTATCACTCTCCACTTCATTACTTTTCGAAGCAAAGTACACTTGGCCCCAAGAGTATTATAAACAAAAATCATGTCAACACAACGCTAAGTGTTGCTGACATTATCCTAGTATTGGCTTGAGACACGCAGTGACTGGTATCCCCGTTGCAAATAAGCATTGAGCCCTAATTCCCCAATTTACATAAAGATGCATTTTCCACTCATAATAGATTTCATTTATTGCGTATACACAAAGCTGGGATCCCTCAAGTGCGAAATGAGATTTTTTTTTTAATTCCACCGACAGAAACTGACCGAAAACCCCTTGTGATTCTCAAAATAGACTTTCTAATGTTGTTCCGAAGTCAGAAAGTGTCATTAGAAAGTTGTGTACTGTGTGTTTTTTGTTAATTAAACCAAGAACAAAACTGATAAAGCTTAAAATACACGCAATCCTTTTATACATACTTTAAGGGAACTATTTGGTTAAACGGTTATGTGAATGAGCACAGTGATTGCCTCTAGTATAATGTTAGACTTTTCTTGGAAACAGTATGTAGAGCCGGGTTCTCTGCTGTGTAATGTTCACTGGGGGCGGATTATATTAATAGCGAAACTACGTGAATCTTATTTAAGAAGTCATTATTAATATATGTTCAGTAACTATACCATACATACTAAATGTATACTTATAATTATGCATTAAGTCCTACTCCTCAACAGGACAGATTTGCGGGACGCCCTGTTTATGATGCAAAGGGAGTGTTGCCTAATTGTGCGTAAAATATCCTGGCTCATATATATATATATATATATATATATATATATATATTTATTTATAAGGAACAGTCATACCTGTTGCCCTTTTCCAACCTCTGGTGTCACCTTTAACCCATTTGCCATAACCCAGGAACTTTGCTGTTGCATATATTTTTCACCGAGGTCCGTCCACATGTTGGTGCTGGTCTCATCGCGACCCCCATAAGTGTCCTCAGTCCATTCAGGTACTGGCTGCGACAGTGCTGTGCCGCTGGTGCAGTGTGGAATCTGGTACATCCAGAAATTCTTTCACATCTCCAGAAAATTGATCATCCCTGGAAGAC
Source organism: Crinia signifera (assembly GCF_055691185.1). Lineage (NCBI taxonomy): Eukaryota > Metazoa > Chordata > Amphibia > Anura > Myobatrachidae > Crinia > Crinia signifera. The sequence continues at coordinate 29,650,019 of NC_139224.1, forward strand.
TTGGGGAGATATTGCTCTTTGCTTATTGTATCATTGGACACGTGGTAGCTTTAATGCAGATGTTAATTTAAGATAGTTATCCTTAATTTAAGCAGGCTACTGATAAACACTAAACAAAGAACAGATTTGAAAGGTGCAAGGTACGATAATTAATCTGTGCAGCGCCAATATTGATGGAGGACCACCGAAAGTCCCCACTGGCAAATCTTCAAACTTGAAAAACAATATCAGTGGCGCTGGATTCTGTCAGGAAATGTTCCTAATGAGTCACCATTGAATGATGTTACTCATATGTCAGGATATTCATAAAAGAGAACAAAATCATGTGTAAGACTCAAATATCTTAGAAAAGGGGGATACTGGCCCTTATTCTAGTTGATTCGGACGGATGCTTATTTCGGACAGTATCAGAGTGTTCTTAGCCCCGCCTACCGTATGGATCGCTCACACCGTCCGAACGAGGTAAGACGCAGAGCGAACGGACCACGAGTGGATGTTTTATGTGAACACCTCCTCCATCTGTGGGAACCTCCCCTAACCTCCGATGGTCACTACCATTGAATGATAGACCGAGCGGTCAGGCAGCACCAAGTGCTCCAGACCACTCGTACATTTCTTCGTATGAAAGCAGGGATATGGGCGGGCAGCTGACATCCGGCTATGTCAGCTGTCCGCCCCCCACACGTGCATCACGGCCGCATTACCATACGTAAGCCCAGCGTTTTCCTGGGAACGCCCATGAAACGCGGGCATACTCACATGGTAATGAGCCCAAAACATCCCTTCACGCCCCTCTCCACCCCCTGCTCGAATGGTTCTGTACGATCGTTTTCTGCACGGAACTCACTCCATGTTCGGACGTGCGAGGTGTTCGCACGTGCGCAGATACGCCTCTGCACATGCGCAAACACCAAACATCGGCCGTCCAAACGCACATGGAGCCGTCCAACTCAATCAGAATAAGGGTCACTGTGTTAATGAGCCGCTGGGAACCAGATTAGCATACCAGACTCACAATGGGGTATACAATACCATGCATATAAAGGTATCTTTAGGCATTCACCATGTGTATATGGATATACTGTAGATGGATGCATACCGTACTCACACTAGTATGGGCAGGTGGACTCCTATATATGGGTTTCTTTGTGGGCAGTCCGTCAATACCACCGTTGGATAATGTTAATCATATAAATGGAAATCCATAGGAAAAAAAACAAAAATAACATGGCTAAAATTAACTAAGCCAAGACTCAAAAATTAAACCACTGGAACCCAAAACAGCATACAAGACTCACAATGGAGTATACAACACCATACATATAAAGGTATCTTTAGATATCCACCACGTTTGGAGGTGTACATGCGTACCATACTTACACTGTAAAAAAGCAGGGTAACTCATGTAGCAGTTTCTTTAAAAAAGGTCTATTAGCTATCTCCAAAAATGTCAAGCTTGTGCAGAGAGAGTAGTGTGCAAGAAGAAAGGAACCATCTCAGTATATAAACTTTAATGGATAAAATGATAACACAACTACAAAAACAACAGATGGTAACTGAGAAGCAGCCAACTTGGCCAATAAGCCACCGTCCCAGGAAACCACGAGAGATGACAGCAGTCGCACTTTGTACCAACGCGTTTCGACAGTCTCTGCTGTCTTTTTCAAGGCTAAAGAGTGACTGACCATGAGGTCAGTTTTATACAGATGAAGCGGGATTCATCTTTGCAGGGGATGGCGATGGCCACCTTTTACCAGGACTAAGAGAGGTAAAAGAGGGGGCATCCGAAAAAGAATTAGAAAAAACTATTCTACATCCAGTTGAGCATCATTTTCCAGGAAGGTGACGCGTTTGTGCCCATCCCGACTCCCTCCAAAAAAATGTTTAATCATTGCATAGATTTTTGATGGTCTTCTGTAGAGGATGATCTTCTTTTTCTCTTGAAGTATTAATTACTAGCACCCGATGACTTTTGGATTAATTATTTATTGTAAGACTCTTATGAATTTTTAAATATTGTTCTTGTTGTACAGCATAAAATCAAACCACTGTTACCAGCTAAAGGTCTTTTTCTAATTCCTGCATCAAAGCCGCCTAACAGACTCATTATACTAATTTCAGGTGGACCCGGTTCGTGCGTGTTCTCCAGATGTGGCATTGTCCTGTCACCGCACGCCTATTCTGGATTTAGCAGATTCTGTTGGCTATTTATTATTTATCTGAGTTTTCCCCAAATACATAGGAAATAATTCTACATTTTTAGGCTTTATTGTTATGTGAAGGTATTAAATGAAACCTGTTTGCACAGGTGGTGAGGGTCTGCGTATGTGCATAGTCACTCATGCAGGGCCGGCGCCACCACTAGGCAGCTCTAGGCATTTGCCTAGGGCGCCGGCACCTGGAGGGCGGCAGTTCGCCCCTCACCCACAGCGAACTGTGTAAAAAAATTGCTGCCCCGGCGTCCCTGCAGTGCTGGGGCGGTCAGGGGTGTCCGTGCTGTAGTGGTACCTGCGGCGCCGTCATGTGTATAAAGCTGGCTGCGGCCGGCGGGGTCCCTGTAGTGAATAGCAAATAACTAGCGCTATGCGCGCGGCGGCGCCGGAAGCGCTAGTTATTTGCTATTCACTACAGGGACCCCGCCGACCGCAGCCAGCTTTATACACATGACGCCGCCGCAGGTACCCCTACGGCACGGACACCCCTGACCGCCCCAGCACTGCAGGGACGCCGGGGCAGCAATTTTTTATACAGGTCCCACCCCCCCCCCCCTCCCTCCCCCCGGCACCGGGGCGCCCCCACCCGACTCGCCTGGGGCGCTCCGGTGCCTTGCACCGGCCCTGCACTCATGCGCAAACCCCCAGAGCGAGCGCCTTTGGTGAGTTTTACATTCACCGATGTGTTCGCCATATAATGGGCATACAGGGGGCGGTCTTATGGGTGTGCCCATGGAAACACTGGGCTGACACCTGCGTGCCTTCTGCCGTAACCTTGCAGGATAAAAGTAAGTATAGTCTTTTATCTGCGAAGGGAGGAAAAATAATTCTATGGTGAGTGACCATCAAATGATTTTTCCTCCGCGCGGCCGCATGCGAGCAGACGTGTAAGCTTACACATCGGCACACATCGTGTTACTGAGATTCAGTTGGCAGTGGAGGGCTGTGTTCAGCGGTGGCGGCGTTTACCAGCTCGCTAGACAGCAGATGTACAAAGACACAAACAAAGTTTCTAAAAAGAGTTTGTCTCAGCAAAGAACCTTCCAAATGATAATGAGATGGGGAAATGTATCAAAATACAAGTAGAGAAATTGTCCATACAGTAGTAATCAATCAGATCCCAGGGGCTAAATGTAACAACCTCTGAGTTTCGGCGGGGCAGGACTTTTTTGCAAGTCTGCTCAATTTTTTCTTTAAAGCGGCAATCGTTTACAAGAAAAAAACAGGTTTAGTCCTATTAATGATTGCTGCTTTAAAAAAAGTGGTCAGGGTTGCACAAAAGTCCCGCCCACTGGAACGCAGAGACTTACATTTAGCCCCAAGTGTTACACCATAGCCTGTGCAAGATAGAATACTGATGTACTAAGCTTCGAAAAGCAGTAAAGTGGAGAGTGATAAGCTACCATCCAGTCAGCTCCTAACTGTCAATGTTACAGACTGTGTTTGAACAAAGTGCACCGTGCGTTTTGGAATAGATTGCATCTAGTTCAAAACGCATGCGATGAGCTTAAGCAGCGTGCGTTTTGAACTAAATGTGATGTGAGTGCGTGATGCACATCGCAAGCCCAAAATCCACCATGTTTGGACTCCTTTTTGAAGATGATTGGCTGGTAGTTTATCACTCTCCATTTTATCACTTTCTGAAGCTGAGCTGGAAAATATTAAGGATTGGGAATGACTTAAGGCATAGAAGAGGGGATACGTAAATGTGGCAGAAGGGTAATTTTAATCTGGACACGGGCTATAATAAACAGTGGGCTTTATGAGCATTTTAACCAGGATAAATGATTTTGACGAATATGAGGAATTTGGGAACACCTCCCCATACATAGATATGAGAGTCAACCACACAGTCTTCTAAACTGTGCTAAGATATGTATACTGCATCAACAAGCACTTCCCTGAGACATGATTAGTTGTTGGCACCTTGGCGGGTGTAGTGATGCATCTTGGCGGGTGTAGTCCCGCCTCTAACATAATGTAGCCACACACTCTTGCGGATCATGGTTATGCCAGATGTAAAAAAAAAAAAGGGAAATGTTGGACGCTATAAAAATAATATAGCGGTGTGGCGATATACTTCAGCACATTTATTCACATTGGCTGAAGTGAAATAGATCCCAATAAATTTGAAATAAAAGTTTTTTGACATCTGCGCTCCATTATATATCTGTGAATGCTTCCTATGATTGAGTCATATATAGGGGGGTGATTCAGGCCTGATCGCTCAGGAATGTGGGAATATGAGCATATGCATACCCTGCGAGCAAAAGCCTTTGGCGAGTTTCACACTGGGGCGTTCGCTCAGTGGTGGGAGGGCAGGGGCCCGGATGCAGGGGACCACCCATCGTTTTATGGGAATGCCCACAAAAATGGTGGACGCATCCATGTAGACGCTGGGCGTACCCTTGGGGACGCAGGTGTGCCCATGTGTCCTCGGGCAGGTGGCTGAGGTCAGAGGCCAGAGTCAGTGATCGCCATAATGAGTGTAATCATTGCAGTTGGATTTATGCTGCACACACACCAGTCACTCTGCCCACTTTCCCCACTGACCAATAACAGACGAGGATTTCATCTCACCGGAGAATCCTCTCATTACTCTGCTGGCTTGGTGGCGACTGTGTTCCACATAATGCATTTACTACTTTTATTCTGTAATTACTTACAGGAAAAGTACTGTACTACTGCCCCCTGGATACCTGTTGTTCCTTTCCAGAGCACCGGCTGGGAAAAACAAGCCGGTTCTTTCTACAGAGTTGAAATGAGGGCAGCCGCCGGTGCACAGTTACTGTTTATAGCACCTTTGTGGCTTTGTAGTACTTTATTGGATTTCTCTGTCACATACCACAGGTCACAAGTAATTTCTCCACAAGGCTTTGCTAGAGGAGATGAGTGCAGCCGCTAATTATCCTGCAGGAGGACACGGCAAAGAGCTTAGCCGCCGTGTTCCTTCTTATAATTAGGTACAGTGCTACTTTTGTACACCCCCATAAGTCACGAATCTCATGGAACATTCCTTATCTTTGCCAACCAAATTGGACTGTGCCAACTTGCTATAGGGGTGTGAGTTGCAGTGAGTACTGATATACAATTAAGGGTTCCGGATGCCCTAGATCAGGGGTGGCCGAACCTGTCATCAAGATTTACTGGCAGTTCATGTGTCACATGCCACCTGTGGATCTATCGTAGGAATGACTGCAGCAGGTGTGATAATGTGACAGTTAGTAATGACTACAGCTGTGCACCAGCTAGGTGATCTGGGTCAGGTGACAGTTAGTAATGACTACATCTGTGCACCAGCTAGGTGATTTGGAAAACGTGGACCATTGGTAGATATCAAGGACCGGTTTGGCCACCCCAGTCCTAGACTAAAGCACTTGTTTAATAAGCCTCCTGTAAAGCTGTTAGACACAGAGGACAGTGGGGTTTATTTACTAAGATGGGAGTTCTATTGAAGATAGACAACCAATCAGATTCTATCTATTATCTTCTAGAAGGTTCTAAATAGATAAGAAGTCGATTCTGATTGGTTGCTAACATCCCATCTTCAGTAGAACTCCCATCTTAGTAAATAAACACCATTGGGTGTATGTGTGTGCTCATTCATAACGCACATGGGCTGGTAATAAAGGATATGCAACCGACATGGTTGATCTTGGCATCTGACGTTCTATTGTTTGCAGAGTGTAGACTTTAGCTTATGGGAAATGCAGTGATGGCTGTCAACTCAGAATACATTAGGTCTCTTTGGCCCTTATTCTGATCGGTGCGGATTTCTCCGCATGCGGTCGTACCGCCGATGTTTTTGGACTGCGCATGTGCAGAGGTCACTCTGCGCATGTGCAAGCGGTTTCGCCGCACGTATTCTTTATACGCCGCACAGGGGGCGGAGAGGGGCGTGTAGGGCTACTTAGCCTCATTACCCTATGCATACGCCCCGCGTTTCATGGGCGTTCCCATGCAAACGCGGGGCGTATGCATGGTAATGAAGCCGTGACGCATGTGTAGGGGGCGGGCATCTGACATCGCCGGATGTCAGCTGCCCGCCCCCATACATGATTTCACACGGACAAGTGTCCGTGTGGTCTTGTGTGGCGGGACCTGGTGGAGCGTGCGGCCCTGCATTCGATGTTCGGCGACCATCGAATGCAGGGGCTGCTCCCACGACGGAGGAGGCGTATTTCCGTCCAATTTCATGCGGATCGACACATATCCGCGTACGGACGGAGGTGGCAATCCGTATGGAAGGCGGGGATTCGCCTGCACGGTCCTGGCCGCATATTCTGATCGGGCCACACCGATCAGAATAAGGGCCTTTATCCCTATATGCCAACTGCATGGTGTCCCAGGCTTCAGCCTAATCAGCCTAAATGCAGTGGTTCTCAATGGCAGTCCTGAACAGTTCAGGGGATATGGTCGAATTGTCGACCCCAGCTAGGTCGACACCGTTGGGTCAACATACAGCTAGGTCAACAATGGACTAGGTAGACAGGGGTCAAGGTCGACACATGCGTTAGGTCGACATGGATTTTTTTTACTGTTTTTTGACCCGACATGTGCCGACAGGTGGTATTTTATGCCCTACCATCCACTACGGTGTGGTGGGAGAATAAAATAGTGTGCCGAGCGCAGCGAGGCACCGTGCCCGAAGCATCGCAACATTTTTTGACCCGAATGTCGACACAGTCTTTAGAGTGCACCGCATCGCTCACAGCACGCTATTTTATTCTCCCACCACGCCCTAGTGGTAAGTAGGGCATGAAATACCGCCTGTCGGCTCAAAAAACCCATGTCGACCTTTTGACTGTCGACCTAACCCATGTCGATCTGACGCATGTGTCGACCTTGAACCCTGTCCATTGTGGACCTTCACCCATGTCCACCTACACCCCTGTGGACCTAGCTGTATGTCAACCCAACAGTGTCGACCTAATGACTGTCGACCTAGTTATGGTGGACCAAACGATCCATACCCCAGTTGAGGGTTAAGGATATCCATGCTTCAGCACAAGCGACTTCATTGATACCTTCGTCCGTTTGATTCTATGATCTGTGCACAAGCAGAGATATCCCTAAAACCTGGACTGTAGGGGGTGCCTTCAGGACCTTGTCTGGGAACCACTGGCCTAATGGTTATTCCAGGCACTAATAATCTTTGAGCTTTCTAATTATTGTTGGTTAATGTGACAACAACAAAGTTCTTGAATATATATCTTATATTACACATCTCTGGGCTACATAACACGAATGGGGTTCATTTGTGGTCTGTCATTCAGGACTGTCCCAACCAGAGGCGTAACTATCGTCCCGCAGCCCCCGCTGTGGCGGGGAGGCGCTGAGGGTATGTGGGCGCCGGGGGGGGGGCTGCGGGACGACAGTCACTGTCTGGCTGCCTGTGTGCACCGTCCGGGTCCCAGCTCTCCCGGCTATTGCCGCAGCGCTGCTCTCACTGATACAAAAAGTGACACTTGGAAAATGGCTGCCCCGATCCCGCAGACAGTTTTTCGTCTGCTGTATGGGGGCAGCCATTTTCTAAGTGTCACTTTCGTTAGCAGCAGTAGCCGGGAGAGCCGGGACCCAGCGCGGACAGATGCGGCCCAAGGTAAAATACACACGCACACACATACACACACACACGCTCTCTCCCCTCAATCCCCCCCCCCCCCACGTGCGCCACAGCTCCCCGCTGCTTGTTTTTTTTTTTTTTTTTTTTTAGGGGGGGGGGGGGGGGGCGCCCCCCTGCATTTTCGGCAGGGGGGCGCACAATTATTAGTTACGCCTATGGTCCCAACCTAGATCCTTATTGTAGTTCACTCTTTCTGACAAAATCCTTCTTAGATGGACAAAACCAAGTGCACTGCAGGTGGGGCAGATGTTACTTGTGCAGAGAGAGTTAGATTTGGGTGGGGGTTTACTTCAAAGTGAGATCTAAATTGCAGTGGAAAAATAAAGCAGCCAGTATTTTCCCTGCACAGAAACAAAATAACTCACCCAAATCTAAATATATCTGCACATGTTACATCTGCCCCCCTGCAGTGCACATGGTTTTGTCCATCTAAGAAGGATTTGTCAGAAAGAGTGAACTAGAATAAGGCCCCAAATGTGGATGCAATGTGGGGAGGGATGTTTAATTCTTGTTTATAGAAGAGGTGGTGGTCAGGGGCGTAACTACCATAGGAGCAGGGGGTGCAGCTGCTATGGGGCCCAGAGCTGAAGGGGGCCATCTTTGCTGTCAAACTAATATGTTTTGCATACATTTATCAGTTGCTAAATAGGGGGCCCTTACAAACTTTTGCTATGGGGCCTACGAATATCTAGTTACGCCTCTGGTGGTGGTATTCTGTAAGGTTCCGTGGTTTGCCGAGACTCCATCGCCCCTGGCGTGCTTAGATACTACTGGCCAACAGGAAAGTGTCTCTGTAAATTATTTTATGATGCTGACAACGATGAACGTTTAAATATTAATGTAAACTGTATGTAAATAGCCCAGGCCGATTGAGGCAGACTTTATTGCAGCATTAGCTCACCATTGCTCACCAGCTAAGTAAATAAGTATATCTATTATTTTTTAAAGTTGAAGAGAGTAGGTCTGATTAGATTAAGCAAGGGCTGCCTAAGCCAGAGCGTACTTAAGAGGCTTACATTTTTTGGGTTGGCAGGAAAGGGTTAATGACTGCTAGTGTGTTTAAAGTTTGGTTTCAGTTTTGTTTAATTAGCCTTTGGGTGAACTGGAGGGGGGGGGGGTGAGCTTAGGGAGAGGGGTATATATAGGCAGGTCCTTACAGGGGTACTTCCTCTTGCAGAATTTCTTCAGCCCCACCCACCCTCCCTTGCCTTCGGCATTTCAATTTATAGTCAAATCATTGGTACATTTACCATTACCTCAGCTAAGGCGGTAGGGCGTCACGGTCCAGCGGTCACTTGTGGCATGAGAGGGCGCTGGGAGGCATTGCCCCCTGGAAAGACGGCAGGGTGTCCTGCCTTTGCGGGGGGGGCGCGGTGGGCACTCCGTCAGCGGAGTGTCCACACCGGCCAGAGTGGGGGTGGTGAGACTTCCCAGCGTTAGGTTGTGCCTTAGTCAGATGGGCCGTCTCAGTCGTTCCCATATTTAATATCAATCAGTTGGGGCGTTTAAGTCGCCGCCATTTTGAGATGTGACTAGAGCTGGGCATTCTGTGGCGCCTTATTGCCAGCCCTTTACGAGAGGGTCATACCACATTAATAAATATACTTATGACCTTTAAATCTAATTGTTACGGTGTCCGTGTCTTTATTGTGTCAGCGTGAGTTATTTTTAGTTAGGCTAGCTTAAAGGTGTGTTAGAGTTTCAAGCCAAATAAATGTATAGACGCATTATGTCATTTAGGTCCAAACTCAGTATCCTAAAGCTGTCTATACACACAAAAAATGATCTGTCCAATCCGTCTGGTGGGAACAAACACTTGGCAATGCACTGGAGCAAATGAAATGCTGGAAAATGGATAAAAACTATTGTTCAAATAGATTTGTTTATTCAAAATGGTTTTAACCAATTTATCTGAATGACTATTGTCTCTTTTCCAGTGTTTTGGAGTAAATGGTAAATTGTCATTTGTTCCCATGCAGCAGGGTTGCCGACTTTCAGGGCAGCCAGTTCACTGAGGCATGGGGGGGCAGGGACACTGACAGGGCGGGATGGAGGTGGAGTGGCTACCGGATGAGGCGTGGCCAATGCAATTGCGTCCTTGTGGCCACGCCACCATGCAATGCTAGTATTTCAGGCATTGGACAGCGGGGGCGGGGCTACAAAGATGCAAATCTCGTCATTTGCTCCCACAGAACCCCCTTCTGGGAGGCTGGGAAGTTGACACAATTTCCGGGACCCTAGGTGTGTACCCAGCTTAATGGCCCCCATATACTTGGCTGATTTTGCCTAATTCTGACCAGATCGGGCTAGTTTAATGTCCCCTCAGATCTGATGCATATCGGACCTAAGTTGGTGGTCAGACCTGCTGGCTGTCTGAACACCCGACCTCGGACCTCCCTCCTCCCGCATGTGATCCATCACGCCAAAATGTGATGGATCGCAAGCATCCCTGCCGCCCGGGAAGGTCCCATGCGGCTCGCGGGATATTGGCTGGCCACCTTAACAGTCCATCTTTTAAGGATATCCATTCCTTTTGACAGATGGTATAATCAAACTGATTGAGGTACAGGTTGAGTATTCCTTATCCAAAATGCTCAGGACCAGAAATTTTTTGGATAACGGATTATTTTCTGTATTTTGTAATATTTATATATTTCAATGAGGGACTGTATCTTGCATTTATGTTGTACAAACACAAAATACACACAAATATATTTTATTTGGGCATGAAACACGGTTTCAAAACATGAATCAAAGTTTGTGTACAATCTCAGATACTGAATGTGAATGCCAAGCAATCATTGTCTTGCATATATTTAGTGCCAGTTACATATCATGTCCCCAGTAGTGCTGTTGCAGATGTCCCCAGTAGTGCCAGATGTCCCCAGTATTGCCAGTGGCAGATGTCCCCAGTAGGGATGCGGTCATTCGTCAGAATGCATTTAGGTCTACAGTCATTAGGTCGACCCCACTAGGTCGACTGGCAGGAAGGTCGACCTGACTTAAGGTCGACATGGGCCAAGGTCGACATGACTTAAGGTCGAATTTGCATAAAGGTCGACATGAGGAAGGTCGACTGGTCATAAGGTCGACATGGGTTTTTCACTGTTTTTTGAGCCGACATGTGCCGACAGGCGGTATTTCATGCCCTACCATCCACTAGGGCGTGGTGGGAGAATAAAATAGTGTGCCGAGCGCAGCGAGGCACCGTGCCCGAAGCATCGCGAGCGAAGCGAGCGATGCGAGGGTCCGATTCTCATTGCCAACTGTGTCCATGTCGACTGTGTCGACATTCGGATCAAAAAACAGTGAAAAACCCATGTCGACCTTATGACCAGTCGACCTTCCTCATGTCGACCTTTATGCAAATTCGACCTTAAGTCATGTCGACCTTGGCCCATGTCGACCTTAAGTCAGGTCGACCTTCCTACCAGTCGACCTAGTGGGGTCGACCTAATGACTGTAGACCTAAATTCATTCTGACGAATGATCCCAACCCCCCCAGTAGTGCCAGATGTCCCCAGTAGTGGCAGTTGCAGATGTCCCCAGTAGTGGCAGTTACAGATGTCCCCAGTAGTGCCAGATGTCCCCAGTAGTGGCAGTTGCAGATGTCCCCAGTAGTGGCAGTTACAGATGTCCCCAGTAGTGGCAGTTACAGATGTCCCCAGTAATGCCAGTTAAAGATGTCCCCAGTAATGCCAGTGGCAGATGTCCCCAGTAGTGCCAGTTAAAGATGTCCCCAGTAGTGCCAGTTAAAGATGTCCCCAGTAGTGCCAAATACATATGTCCCCAGTACTAGTGCCAATTACATATCATGTCCCCATTAGTGCCAGTTGCAGATGTCCCCAGTAGTGCCAGTTGCAGATGTCTCCAGTAGTGCCAGTTGAAGGTGTCCCCAGTAGTGCCAGTGGCAGATGTCCCCAGTAGTGCCAGTGGCAGATGTCCCCAGTAGTGCCAGTTGCAGATGTCCCCAGTAGTGCCAGTGGCAGATGTCCCCAGTAGTGCCAGTGGCAGATGTCCCCAGTAGTGCCAGTGGCAGATGTCCCCTGTGGATAAGGGATACTCAACCTGTACTTATTAAGTCACCAGTGCCTTAACTTCTAGGATACCTTGAGGATTGAGGGCCTAATTCAGACTTGATTGCAGGGAAATTTGTTCTTTAAATGGACAAAACCATGCTGCACTGCAGATGGGGCAAATGTAACATGTGCAGAGAGTTAAGCTGTGTACACATGGTGCAATATCGCTGAGCGACCATGTTTCCAGTGATTTGTTTGTGCTGCAGCAATAAATCGCTGGGTGCGCACTCCCGTGTTCAGCCCCCTAATGGTCGCTGGTTGCAGGAGCATGCTCCTACGACCAGCTGTTTCCCTCTGCGGCTCCCCCGGCAGAGTCTCCTTTTCATCAGCGACCATCTCTGGTCGCTGATGAAAACGGGACACTGGGCAATATATTGCACCTTGTGTATACAGCTTTAGATTTGGGTGGGGCGTGCTTTGCACAGAATCCAAACCACCGCCAAATCTAAATATATCTACACGTTACTTCTGCCCCACCTGCAGTGCAGCATGGTTTCTCCCATTTTGAGAACAGATTTGTCCTGCGATCAGATCTGAGTTTTCACTGTTTTACATAATATGCACCGAAATCTAATTTCCATGCATAATAGATGTACTAACATGCAGTGACATCACTGTGGTTAGTGCATCTACAAAAGGGGGCGATCATGCGCCCATTCTCATCACACTGAGGGCTTGTCCAGCACTTTGGCAGCTGCAGGGCAGCCCCCACCGTCTGCCTGGGCTCCCTGCACAGTGTACCTATTCTTGACACCATGCAAAGGGATGTTCACCAAAATAGCACAGCATTTCTTCTACTTTGGGCGTCACCGATGTACTCACCTGGTGCAGCCAATACCCACCTTGTTGAGCCACTGTGTAAACATCAGATTTTACAATATTGCCTACTTAGTCAAAAGTACACTAATGTCCAGCTAAATACTGAGGGCCTGATGTATCCAACTTCAAAAAGTGAGAAAACGGAGCGTGATAAACAGCCAGCCAATCAGCTCTTACCTGCCATGTTACAGGCTGGATTTGAAAAATGACAGGTAGGAGCTGATTGGCTGGTTCTTTATCACTTTCCACTTTATCACTTTTTGAAGCTGGACACATCTGGTCCAAAATATAAAAATCAAATAAAAAAAATGGAAATAATAAATCAAATTTCCTTGCATTTAATTGTATAGCGCCATACAGCATACTTTGGCGTTGGGTTAATACTGTTTCGATACATTGGGACAGATGTATTAAGTCCGGTGAAAACATACCAGCCAATCAGCCCCTAACTGCCATTTTTCAATCCTGGGCCGTAACTTGGCAGTTGGGAGCTGATTCTCTGCACTTTATCACTTCACCAGGCTTAATAAATCTGCACCACTGTGACTTTAAGAACATTAAGCAGAGTTTATAAAGACCATTTATCCATTATAATGGACACTGGCAGGCCACGTGTGCCGGGTTATGTCGCCAGAAACTTCAGATGAGTGATATACATTATAGCGCTAATTGAATGATTGCCTGTTAATTAGAGAAATTCTAAATTAGTGGCATGCCAGTGACCCTGGGGGACTGAGATAGACAACCATGATTAGGATTAAACATCTCATGAAACGATCGCTGCAGTGTTTAAATTTGGAACCATAGAAAAACCCCATAGGACTGAAATGTTACTCTATTAAAAGGGATTACGTGGCGCCAATATGGCTCCGAACACGCTGTAATAAATGCGGCTTTATGGAAGGAACAGCTTGTGGCTGTGTGCTTATCTCCCAGAGAATGGGCTTCAGTATAATGTTCCGACATGTTTGTGGATCGTAATTAATGTAATAACATAGTGACCTTTGGTTTTTGCAAAAATACATTTGTCCTACTTATCTTGTAAGGACAGGGGGACAGGATTAATAGACGCTGACGGTGACTAAAAGGAAGTGGAATAAATGAAGTCACTCATCAAATATTTTTTTAAACCTTCTATTAAACAGCTCTCTCTCACCCCTCTCTCTCCCCCCCTCTCTCTCTCTCACCCCTCTCTCTCCCCCCCTCACTCCCTCTCTCTCTCTCCCTCTCACTCCCTCTCTCCCTCTCACTCTCTCTCTCCCTTTCTCTCTCCCTCCCCCCCTCTCTCTCTCCCTCCCCCTCTCTCTCTATCCCTCCCCCTCTCTCTCTATCCCTCCCCCTCTCTCTCCCTCCCTCCCCCTTTCTCTCTCTTCCTCCCCCTCTCTCCTTACCCCCCTCTCTCTCTCCCTCCCCCTTTCTCTCTCTCTCTCCCCCTTTCTCTCCCCTCTCTCTCTCCCCATTTCCCCCCCCCCTCTTCCTTTCTCTCCCCCCTCCTCTCTTTCCCCCCCATCACTATCCTCCTTTCCTTCTCCCCCCTCTCCCTCCCTCTCTGTCTCTCCCCCTTTCTCTCCCTCCCTCTCCCCCCCCATCTCTGTCTCCCCCCCCCCCCCCTTCTCTCTCGACTCCTATCTTCGAGGGGGGGCATTCTCGAGCTGATGCCATTGGCCAGCCCCCACAATCCACAATTTGATGCACATTGCAATGCCCAATTGTTCATTAATAGTGATACCTGTGCACCCTGATCTGAAGGGATACGGTCACTAGGGTAACCCAATTTAGGTCGACATGCAATGGGTCGACACTTGGAATAGGTCAACATGTTTAGGGTTGGAAGGTCAACACAAGCGGTATACTTTGATGGTGTCCATGTCGACTATGTCTACAATCAGGAGGGAGGGGGGGGGGGAGTCATGGCGACCTTTTGACTGTCAACCTTGGCATTGTCAACCTAAAGCTTGTGTCGACCTTCCAACCCTGTCGACCTTAGCCCTGTCGACCTTCAGTGGTCGACCCAATGTATGTCAAATTCAATTGGATCAACCCAATGGCCCATACTCACCATGAATCCCCAACACGGCCTGTTGCATGGAGTTGGCGGATACACAGTGAGGCCTGGATGGAGAGTCGCTGTCCATGAGCCATTTCCACACACACAGGAGGGGACTGAGGAAAACCATGCGTCACTGTTCCTATGCCCGCCTCAGTGCATTGTGGGGTGGTCTGGCGGTGCCCTCTCCCCGCCCCCATCCTGCCTTCTCATTTGCATGTATTCTGTTAACATTTTATTATTATTATTATTATTATTACCTTTTATTTATAAGGCGCCACAAGGGGTCTGCAGTGCCGTACATCCCACATTGACTGTATAGGTATGTTATGCACTGAATACCTATTCAGATTTAGGGGTTTATTCTGGTTGATCCGCAAGGCTGCAAAACCCTGCAGCGTGTGTTTGCACGCAGGGCCTGGGAATGGAGGTTTAACATTAACATCCAATGGCAGCCTGTGGGTGAACACCCGCATCATTCATCACTGTTACTATATGTATGGTATAATGAGGAGGTATTTTTGCGGGTATGGGTCATAGGGCTGACTTTATGAAGCTCGACATACATTCGGTCAACCACTAAAGGCTGACACATGAAATAGGTCGACATAGCTAAGGTCGGAAGGTCAACACAAGCATTAGGTCGACAATGGCAAGGTCTACATGAAGTTTTCAAAAAAAATGTTGTCCCGACATGGACACTGTGCTTGGCACACTATTATATTCTCCCTCCACGCCGTAGTAGATGGTAGGGTATGAAACACCGCCCGTCGGCACAAGTTATGGCCACCTTTTGTGGTTTGACTTTTACAGTATGTCCCGGTCATGTGCTGGTGTAAGTGGAGCAGTGTTCTTGACTATAACTATAATGACTATAGCAATTTACCAAACAGACACTCTACAATAGTAATGACCCTGAGGATTTGGATTTCCAGGTTTATATTTGGTCTTACTAAAAATATTCTGTCCCTGATTGTTATTATACCTGTTTTAGTGAGATTATATTGTAAAATTAAATTATATATATATATTTTTTCCCTTACAGCTCGATAATCCAGATGAACAAGCCGCCCAGATAAGACGCGAGTTAGATGGTCGTCTTCAAATGGCAGATCAAATTGCACGGGTAATTAGTGCTACGCATTTACCCCAGACCACATCAAGACACCCCCATTTCACAATGTGGGGGGGGGAATGAATATATTCGTTCTGCAATATCCCAATGATGATCTTTAAACTTACCGTAGGTTGTGGTTTCAAGAGTACAGTTGTGGGTATAATGTAGGTCATTGGATTCCAGGAACTGGATAAGGAAAGTTCTTGGCAACCACATATTTTCTTAAATAAGCTCATAAGAATTGATAAAACTTTCTTCTAATTCAGTGTTTCCCAACCCCGTCCTCAATTACCCCTAACGGTTCAGGTTTTCCAAGTCACCCAGCCGGTGCACCGTGTATCACCAACTGTCACATTTGAAAATCCACAGCCGACTTGGAAAATGAACTGGTACTGTACGTGCGGACTGGAGTTGGGAACCACTGTTCTAATGGAATGGCTTTTACGTGAAATGACCCCGGTATCCCAAGCAAAAGGCACACTAGCATCAAAAATGTCTTTGCTTATATATAAGCTTTGCTATAATATAACCTTAAATCCATAGCACCTATGACTTACACGGGATCTCTAGCTGGCTAACTTCAAGCCTGCAGTTTACCAGGTTTTAACGGGTTTCCCATAATAAAGGCATATTATAGCAAGCCCTGAGCTGGACCTAGCTAATTGAATGCCCTTGGCAAGGTTTTAGTTGGTGTCCCATAGCACCATCAGTAGTTCTGCCCCTGACCCGTTGCTCTTTATTCATATTACACCATACTCTATTTTTCCTTATTCACACTGCACCACACAGTAGTGTATTTTAAGCTTCTCCACACAGTAGTGTCCTTTATACACATTTTGCCACACAGTAGCATACCTTATACACATAATGCCGCACAGAAGTGCCTCTTGCACATTATACCACACATTAGTAATGCCCTTATACGCATACTCCTAAACTGTAATTACCCTTACACAATATGCCACATATTAGTAATGTCCTATACACATAATACCACACAGAAATGCTGCTTAATTCCAATGAAATCAGATCTGTACCCTACCACGGCCTCAACCAGTTGCATTGTAATCACATGACTGTGACTGGTAGGAAGTACTTAGTAGGATCACCAGCAAGTTACAAAAATGAGACACAATCAATGGCAATCCAGTGAATGGTAGGTGATAACCAATACAGATAGACTGTTGCTATGTATTTCTATGTATCTTATTAATATTGATTATTTATATAGGGCCACCCATTTACCCACTGCCGTACAGAGAACATATCAGTTCCTGCTTCATGCCATGACTGGTAACTGCACTCATAACCTTAGTGCTGTGAGGCAGCAATGCTGACCACTACGCCACTATTGTTTTCTTCTTTGTAACTTAAAATCATCTATTGCAGGAACGTAAGTTTCCGAAATTCGTCTCGAAAGAAATGGAAAATATGTACATTGAAGAGCTGAAGTCTTCAGTCAACCTGCTAATGGCGAATTTGGAGAGCATGCCGGTGTCCAAGGGCGGATCAGAATTTAAGCTTCAAAAGCTAAAACGCAGCCACAACACATCAATCATAGACATGGGGGAAGAGAACGAAAACCAGCTCTCCAAATCCGACGTTGTCTTGTCGTTCAGTTTAGAGGTAAGCGCTGTAATCCCACTCGTGCAGTACATTAAGGTGATGAAGGATCAGTGCATTGCCAGACTGAGCCGCTGGCTACTGTAGTAGTAATAATAATAGGAGACTGTGGGTCAAAGGTCAGCAGTGTGGAGTAAGAACATCCCCCAACCCGCTTCTCTCACAGCAGCACAGAGGTGTGTAAGGCTCCATCTCATGTTATACACCCAGGAAACTGTCCATGCAGGCTCTAACTGTGCAGATGGCTTAAATGTGATAAAAACAATCATAAGGACTATTTCATTTTGTGTAAATGATTTCCTGGTACGAATTAATTTCAAAGCAATCCGTTTGGCAAAGTTCTTGCTCCCTTGCATTGTGCAATCAGATGACTTCTGGCTGAACGCACAGTCAGCAGCAAATGCTAATTGGCATATTGAATGTTTGGCGGTGAGACACGTTCAGTTTTTGTTGACAGTTTTCCACCTTCTATGTAATTAAAATGATTAAGGCCCAGACTGTTCAACCTGGGTATCCTGATGTTTCCCAATCGGCAGGTGCACCTGAGAATATTAGTGGACTTGTTCGGGCGCCAGAACCCCACAACTGCCTTACTATATAATTATAAACGTGTAAGGATCTTGCTTGTGGCTTTGCTATACAGACTGTGCAGTATCCTGCCCCCCAGAGGTGAACCCTTATAATGACCTACCCAATGAGGTTATCTTGACGTTGGGTTGGTAGGCCCATAATATTGGCCAATTTTATGCCAATAACCTCATATAGGATGTATAATTATTACATATACAGTATTAGAATTGTAACGGCTGTATAGTACACCTGCTCTATTGTTTGTCCAGATTTAGCCACGTTCATTGTTGCCGTGCCAATCACCACGAGCGACATACGTGGCTATTGGCATGATCCCGATTCCATGCCGGTGCGTGTAATTCTTTCCCGCGGCTCACAGAAAAGCAATGACCGCCAATGTCACAGCATGGCAATTCTGCGCTGAGTGGGGGGGTTGTGAAATTTTTATGCACCAAACACGCAGAAGCTGCCTTATCGCGGCAATAATGAGCGCACTACATCTGTATATTGTAGTATGAAGTCTCAGCTAGGTAGCGCATCCCATAATAAGTACCTAGGGTGTGCAGTCTAGACCTCCTCCCCTTGATATATAAAACATAACTATAGGCAGAGTGTTTTGCTGTTTTTTGCGGAGGGATTGCTTTTGCGCAGCACATTATAAATCTATTAATTTAATCAATTAGACAATTTTCAAGGTTTTGTGTGGCCCGGAAATGAGCTTAAATCTAATTTCTCAGATTTAAATGATTCATTTGCAAATCTGCACCACACCGTATAACTGTACATTGGCAAATGTCTCCTAATTAAATGTTGCACTGCGTCTGTCTGCAGGTTGTAATAATGGAAGTCCAAGGATTGAAATCACTAGCCCCGAACCGTATTGTGTATTGTACGATGGAGGTGGAAGGAGGGGAGAAGCTGCAGACGGACCAGGCAGAAGCTTCTAAACCAACGTAAGTTGTTGTGTAGGTCATAAATTCTGCTGCTGATCTTTTTTATCGGAGGAACACCACACAAAAATAGTGTTTTATGGGAAGTTATACACAGTAACCTAATTTCCGCAATATGGCTAGCAGACGTTCAGTGGTTCCTGACTCACATCCTGATGCTTAGCATTTATTAGGCTGTATCATGCTAAAGGTCCGTACACACGGAGTGTCCCATTTTCATAAGCGTCCAGCGATGGTCGCTGATGGAAACGGAGCCACTCACAAAGAAAAAGTCCAAATCGCAGGAGCACGCTCCTGTGACCAGCGGCCAGTATAAAAAATGGATAATCCCCATAACCAATCCAAGGCCCCTTCCGCCCTTCCACACTCTACCCAACCATACACCCAGTCTGCCTGCTATAAATCGGTTTCATATGAACCCATAGAGTGCCAACATCTCGGTGAGAGATGCTCAAAATATCCGCCCCAAAAAATGCCAGCGTCGCTCACATTTGTTATATAAATTCAAATAAAAACCGTTATGTAAAAAAATATTATATTCCCTATTTGAGGTAACATTTCTGGTCATTATGATGAATAAAAAGGTTTGCCGGGCAAATTTCACACCTATATTGACAAATTAAAACTTGGCACTACAATGGTTAAGACTGGAGAGAGCCTGTATGCAAATTTCCTTGGGCCAACTTTACTTTCCCATTTAAAAATAAAATGTGCCAAGATTATATTTTTTTTATTGTAAGAGTGACATCTATGGAAGAGAGTAGCTGGGATGGGTGCCGGTGTGCTTTATTAACTGTCCTTGACCCAGAGACCCTGCATCCAGATATGCAACGCACCCTTCAAACCATTCATTGGCATTACTTTGCTTACTACTGGCTGCTGCTGGCATGGTATCTCTACAAATAGTAGACTGCCAATCTCCATGGCACAAAACGGACCTGTATTTAAAATATTTGCATTAACCGTATTTTAAAGATTTGCTTTAACTGCCGACGGTTCACTGAGAGCCGAATGCCAGAAGAGGTTTGACGCGTGCAGCATGTACCCTGGAAGCTGTAGTACGCCTCCTGCTCCCATCTATTCAGCTATCTGTCCACCTGGAGAAATCTCACACCAGACGCACATTGATACAAATGTGCCGGATGACATTTTATCGCAATAAAAAAGACGGAGCTTTTTTCAGTCCGTATTTTCTGATACGATCTTGCACAAATAAAATCTGCTAAATCAATTAGCACGGTCTTTAATAATGACATAATGTTTTTGTTTCCAAAAGGTTATCTTTGCTATAATTGCAGCAATCAGGATAATTACCGGTATAGCTGCACATTTTATAGAGTTCCTTCGCAACCCTTTTAGCACGGAAACACAAAATATGGCCTAGTCTTGGAACATTACATAGTTGGGTATTTAAATTTGCAGAGATTGCGCATATCTTGGATTTGTGGTTCTCCTGCACATGAAGAGACATATCAGGGGGGTTAACGTGTAACTTCAGTAGGGTATGGGTGTGATGTTGCAAGACAAAGTGGTGTATTCAATGCCGGGGGCGAGTTGTAACAGTGAGCAGTGCTGCCTGCTCACTTTCACAGCTCGCAGGGTCAGTATTCAACTGACCCCCCTGCACACGCTGTTGCACGCGTATGCGGCCACGAAAACAGGGAGACTCGCGGCTAAATGCAACGAGCCTCGCTGTTTGGGGGAATCCTCGCCATTCTGTGGCAGCGAGGATTCCCCTGGAACATTGAATACGGTGAGCGGCCGACGAGGGGGTTAAACAGCAAAGGTTGCTTGTTTTCGGAGATCCCCGCCATTTAACCCCTCAACGGCCGCAATGAATACGGGCCAAAGTCCCATGCGGCTTAATAGAAATCTGACCATTCTATCCATTTAAATTGGGACACTCATGAATTACACAGGTTATGCAGCTGGCTGACTTCAAGCCTGCATTTCCCCTGGTTTTAATCCACCACCGAACCTGTGTAATTCATGAGTGTCGTGGTTTAAATGGGTGGTATGGTCAGCCTAGGTTTAACTGACCCTCCCAGAGCTTTCCCAAATTTTCATCCATGTTTAACCAAGAATGTCTATCTCTGTTGTCATCTGGCACTCTTAATAGTGCTCATACACATATGTTCCATCGCGTTTGATCACATTTTTTGGTGCCCACAAGCTTTTTTCCCAGCACCCGCATACCACGTGCGATGTCAAATGCTGAAACAGGCTGTGGTGTACCAGTGTGCAGGAGAACTGGCGGGCGGCGGGAGTCGGGCAGCGGGCAGCATAATTTGAAAAAAAATATATCAAAACATTAGGCTCTCAGCCAATCCGAGGCCACACATTCAGGCAGCCGCTAATTGGCTGAGAGAGCTCTCTCTCTCTCTCAGCCAATCAAAGGGCTGCCCAGTCTTTTTAAAGGGTTTTCAAATTCTGCCGTTGACCACTGCCGCACGCCAGTACTCCGCTACACCGCCACCCGCCATCAGCGTGACACATTTATAGATCTTTTGATTTATCGCACAAATGCGGTCAAAGTCGAAGGATTGTATGCAATATCGCCCTAGTGTATGGGCACCATTAGACAAACATTGTTCCTGTAGGTAGTTTCCAACAGAATCTGAGGTTTACTGAGAATCACTCTCACCTTGCAGTATATTTGCCTTTTACCCTTTCACTGCCTTGCAAAAGTCCTACATGGCAGTTAAGCAGGGACTTCAAGGTCCGTAAAAGTCTCTGTGTGTTTTTTTTTTCGAAGTGGAGATGTTTTCCATAGCAACCAATCAGATTCTACATCTCATTTATCTAGCCCCTTCTAGAAGATAATCGATAATATCCAATTGATTGGTTGCTACAGGCAACATCTCCACTTCTAAAATCCACAAGCTACTAAATACACCCCTTTGTGTATAAAGTGGAAATGAGAACATCAAAGCAAATTTATGGCAATAAATATTTCAGCGATTATTTCATTGAATGCAAACGTTGGCGTAAAAAGATTGGCACAGGATTAATAACAAAGGTTCCTGGGCGTTTTGCTTCTGCCTATAGAGCCGGAGGCAGAACCTCACTTTCTCCGATGAGACTCCGGAACTGATCAGGCCTCGGGCTAATTCTCAGAGATTCTTACAGCAGTGACTACTGAAAGCCAACATCAGCGGGGAAAGTATGTGTGTTGCTGCTGCATTGTGTCTGGAGTTCAAGCATGGGAAATGTGTGAACAACACAGCTGTTAAATTGAAGTGTGTGGACGGCTAAAATATTACAGGTCCGTCTATCTAAGCGACTGATATAGGAGGATTAGGTCAGTCCCACCAGGCAGCATTAGTATTGGTGCGATGTTGGATGTGGCCACTTAACCGTGCAATGTATTCCAGTGACTGGTTGAGGCGGTATAAGGTGTCGGTATAAAATGCTGGGAGGTCATATATGGCCGCTGCCCCATGTCAAATAATGGACCATCCTCTGTGTATCACTTAAAATTCTGCAGTAAAGTTTTACGTTGAGATGAAACCATTGACCTTTTGAACTTTCTACCTTTGTATCACTAAAGATACGGGTGTAGCAAGAGCACAGCAGCTTCAGCTCATGTGCCAGGCTATCCTTGGACCCTACAGCCGCCAATGACTCCTGGAACCATTTCCTAATCGCCAGCAATGATTAGCAGTGATGCCCACATTAGGTTTCCACCCAGCTGAGTTTTCTCTAGGGAATTTGCAGTCCCCGATGGGTGGTGTCCGAAATTCACAAGACTCCAGTCTCCCTCCCACCTCTCTTGAGTTCAGCGAAGGTCCTCAAGGTGGTGGTCTGCAGGGTGGTGATCGTTTTTTGGTACAAATATATATATATATCTGTGTGTTGTTGTTTTTTTGAGAGCACTGTCTGAAATTTGGTGAGACCAAATGCATGTGCCCTGTACGCTGCACCAATTGCACCTTGTTATGCTCTCAAGGTGTCTGATGCAAAACATAATACAAATCAGTCATATGTGTCCCCACATTGTGTAAAAATAAATATCTCTGCGGCGCCGATCCACCAGCTCCCCTCCCCCCCCCCCCCCCACACACACACACAATAAAAAAGATTTAGTTCCACCGGGCAACAAGCATGTAATCCCCCCAGGCACTGAGCATATGGAACCCACTATGGCAATGAGTATGTAATCCCCCTTGGCAACAAGCATGTATCCCCCGTGCAACAAGCATAGAACCCCTGGCAAGAAACACGGAACCCAATATGGCAACGAGCATGTAATCCCCCTTTGGCAACAAGAATGTAATCCCCCTGGGCAACGATCTTGGAATCACTGGCAAAGAGCATGGATCCCCCATATGGCAACAAGCATGTAAACCCTCTTGGCCACGAGCATTGAACCCCCTATGGCAACAAGCATGCAATACCCATTGGCAACAGGCATGTAATCCCCCCTGGCAATGAGCATGGAACCCCTGGCAATGACAATGTAGGTAAGTGGCATTTCTGTGCCTAATAATGTGATTATTCTCAGTTAATCGAAAAAATGTAATGCGAGTAATCGTTGCCCAGCACTAATACATATGCTCACCTGTAAGCAGAGTGTAGGGGTCATGTTCTGCATGTTTCCCCAATTCATACTCTGTCAGGTCCTCATCATCTTCAGTGTAGGTCTGCACCTGCCTTGCAATTGATGCAAGTGGCACGGCTGAAAACAGATGTATTTGCCACCAGTTCTGCCAACTTACTCTCACTGGACTATGCCTAGGTGAAGACGTTTTGTTACAGGCTGGTTACACCTTCTCTATCGCAAGTGGTGATGGCACTGAAAACAATGTGCAGGACTACCCTTAAAACGGTGAACTCTGGAGCATGCATGCACAGTGTGAAAATACACACGATCTGTTATAAAAGTAACTTTTCCAGAGGCCTATGGGCTAATGTATAAAGACACTTCTCCTGCACCCCTGGCACACACTTTATAGACTGAGCTGCACCCACTGCTTGGGGAACGCAGCACAACTGCAGTGCAAATATGGTTCACTGAACTCTTACAAGTAAATGGCAGACAATAAATCATACTGAATTCTGTATGAAATATTGATGCAAGACATAGTGTGCCCATATTCAGCCAGCATTCATTGCAAATAGTTATTTCTCGCTATCTGTATCATTACAGTACATTTAAGCGTGGATTATACTGTCATTTTAATGTACATGTATCCAGACTAGCAGATAACGCTGCCATCTAGTGGTGGAACCCCATATTGCAGTTGCCCTTTTTCGCTTCTGAAAACCTCTCGAGTCCTTCACCAAAGTACAATAAAAATTAAACAAACCAAAATAAATTCCACTATCAAATACTGATCACTTAGATCATGAAAATAAATTGTAAATGAAAAAAAATAAGTGGAATGACCTTATAATATAGCTCTTCAGGCTTTCTGTAGCTACGTGTCCTGTGTGTCATTGACAATGACATTGAGACTCAAGGAGAACTATTTATAGCACACAGAGAAATGCCATTTTCATTACAATTATAGAATATCTAAAAATAACCATTGTACTAGCCGGTGCTGCTGCTGGGCTGAAAGATTTTTGCGAACCCTTTAGAATTTATGTATAAACATGATACTTTTTCCATCAGAAAAGAAATGCAATTTTGAACCGTGCTGACCAGTAAATGAATGGATAATTATATACTTCTGTGTTTTGATCTACTGAATTCGTTTTGTCTGTATGTAGAGGAAGATTTAGCACATCTATGCAGAACTCCAATACATTCTAAAGGATTAACAAACCTTCTAGCACCACTCAATACTTTTATTTAATACTAGTTAAAAGCTTATCAAAATAACAGCTTATTCCCTACCTACTCCTACCTCTAATCTCTGTCTTTCACAACTCCCTCTCTTCATATCCAGCACGTTTGAAACAGATCATTTTGCTTTCACTTTCTGTTAAGGAGTAAAGGCCCATACACACTGGGCGACTTTGAGCTGAAAGCAGCACAGTTTACTCATTTTAGCTGCTTTAGGCTCGAAAGCCACCCAGTGTTTACGGGGCAGCAATGAGCGGTGAGCGCTGATGTGTGCTCCCGCATCATCACTGGCCTGGCCACTCATCTGCTGGTAATACCAGCAGATGAGCAGCGGTGTGGACGGCTCTCCATAGTGTCCTGCTATGGAAAGTCATCCACCCCTGTGAAAATTGCTAAAATGGTTTAAAATTGCTCAGTGTGTATGCATCATTGTTATCCATATACGCTGGGCAAAATCGCCCAGTGTGAATGGACCTTAACTTGGTATGTCAAGTGGCCGCTAGTGGACACTGGCGGTACTGCACCTAAAAAAAAAACTCTCAAGTTGTTTAGAAGGGAATTAACGGTCTAATGGTAAATTCATATGTCCATACTCTTGGCATATTATAGGGAATGTGTGTTATCCACATATGTTTTGCAACAATATTTTGTCCTACTATACAACCCATTCAAGTGAATGAATGTCAGCATACAGTACCTTATATACAAAAATGTGCGGCATGTTCAAGTGAGCACAGTAGGAGGCAACACTAAAGGTGCATACACACTGTACAATTTTTTTGACCAATTTGGTTTAAAGACATTTCCATTAAACCCAGTGTCCTGGACGAAAGATGTTGACAAAAGATATTGACAACAAACAAACGACGAATGATGATGCGCATACCCGCCAGTTGTTCATCCAGATTGTTCGTCAACTGTGCGTGCAGCTCAATTTGAATATCTTTAAAAAAAGAGCCTATAAACTGTAGCTAGATCTTTCGTCTTTTGTCTGTCATCAATATCTTTCGTCAATATCTTTTGTCCAGGACACTGGGCTCAATGGAAATGTATTTCAACCAAATTGGTCAAAAAATTGTACAGTGTGTATGCACCTTAAGATGTGATTACTACGATGTGATTAGTTTCCGAGATCAACATGTTTTCTTTTTCGCTTACTCTGCACAAAACAAATAAAACAAGCAAATTTGAACACAGCAAAAAAATTAAGAGTTTTTTTCTTGAATTCCTTATTTTGGGGCATTTATTTGCCTGTTGTTTTTGTGTGATGTTGCCGAATTATTGTTCATTATTTGCATACTTGGGACCAGTTTTAGTTAACCCTTTGATTGCCAAGTGAATTTGTCAGAATAGTTGTGAAAATTGGCAAGCAAATATTTTAATTCATCATAATGACCCGTTGGCGGAAATTTACTAAAGGAAATTTGTAAAAAATAGGTGTATTTGTATCCAGAAATACACTTATTTTTGACATTTACTATCCCGAAAATATGGCAATTCGCATTCGTATTGATAGCACATCGTATTTTCGGGATAGTAAATGTCAAAAATAACTGTATTTCTGGATACAAATACACCTATTTTTTTACAAATTTCCTTTAGTAAATTTCCCCCGTAATGTTTACCTTATATAGGAAATATCATCTTTTTTAAGGAACATTTTTAATTTGAATTTATATAACAAATGTGAGCGGCGCTGGCATTTTTAACAGATATTTTGAACATCTCTCACAGAGATGTTGGCACCCAAAGGTTTAACTGTCTATTTTGGGGGATTTCTTGCTCCTGTTGCAGAGGGCAGATCACCCATGTCTCCAGATAATTGAAGCTATCGGAACATATGAATGTTGCGGAACACAATGTGGATAAAGGAACTTTTACTATATATAGTTATTGTATAACGAATGAGGTTATTCAATCTTGGAGAGAGATAAAGTGCCAGCTAATCAGCTTCTGCAATTTGTAAAACACAGCCTGTAAAATGATAATCATTAACTGATTTGTTGGTGCTTCATCTTTCTGTTCTCTGGGGCAGATTTATCAACGGTTGATTTTCTTGTTGTTGCCCTTTTACGAATGATAAATGTGTTCCAGCCAATCAGATCCTAACTGTCATGTGTTTGAAAAATGAGAGTTAGTAGCTGATTGGCCATAGTACCAAATATCATTCGTAAAGAGCGATAAATCTGCCACAGAGGGTGAGATGTATCAAGCTTCAAAAAGTGATAACATGGAGAGTGATAAACAGCCAGCCAATCAGCTCCTACCTGTCATGTCACAGACTGGGTTTGAAAAATGACAGGTAGGATGTGATTGGCTGGTTGTTTATCACTCTCCACTTTATCACTTTTTGAAGCTTGATACATCTGGCCCTTAATCTCTCTCCAAGCTTTGATACTTCATGACAAAATAGAAAATAGATAGCACTGTATATAGTGAAGAGGGAGCATAATACAGGGATTCAGTAATCGACATCATATAATGATATCAGCATATCATTTTTTTATGGCATATCATACATCCCATATTCATTAGACTATCTGCATACAAAATATACAATTTAGACTATCTGCATACAATTAGATCTGCACTATATAGTCTATGCAGCCAAGACTTTCTGGCTGCGATACGGGAGCGCGCATCGTGAATGCATCTGGATCGCATCTGGATCGCAAGGGATAAAACCCATACAAATCTGCATGAGATCCAGATGAGATTTTGACTATATAGTCAAAATCTCATCTGGATCTCATACAGATTGTACAAGTGTGTACACAGCATTAGCAAAGATTGTATAGCACTCGAATCTTAAGTTGAATAGCAAGGGAATCTCACCGTGTGGACACAGTATTATGTACAAAACATTTTTGCAAAAGCCCCATCCTTCCAAGGTCGTCAATTCTGGAAAGTCTTACCAAAATTGGCACATTTGGCACATTTGTTAGGCATGCCATATTCATCTTCCACCATAGTCATTTAAATTTATGAAAATCCATGTACCAGGTACTGTACTGTTAGGCAATATGCGACCGCACTGGTTCTGCCATAGTATACTTCTATCTGTGCTTAATTGCTTTAGCACAGAATATTCTGTATTAAGCAACAAATCTGTTTATCAGTCTGCTTGTTTTTGCTCTTTTCTAATCCCTGGATGGGGAACCTTCGGCCCTCCAGCTGTTGTTGAACTACACATCCCAGAATGCTTTGCTACAGTTTCAGCATGGCTAAATAACAAAAATGTAGCAGTGCATGCTGGCATGTGTAGTTCAGCAACAGCCGTGGGGCCAAAGGTTCCCCATCCCTGCTCTAATCCCTCAAAATTCTAATACTTTGTGGTGCTCAAAGATTTAGTACATTTGGAAAAACACAAGCCCCATACTCACATACAGTACTTCCCTCATCGGACATTTTCAATAAAATAAAACTAAAAAAAAAAAACACATTGTAATGTCTATACAGTGTATATATATATATATATATGTAGTCAGACACTGCCACCTAGTGATGAAAGTGCACACTTACCACTCACCCATTCTACACAGATGAGCGCAACATTCTGAACTGGTTCCTTGATACGGAATTTATTTTAATTGTTACCTTGGGCAGTCTGGTGCATTTGTTGCCTGGTTCTTGCTGGGTTATCTTTCATTGTCTAGTAATATCTTCCTTTTAGCTGATGTGCTTTATGCAGGGAGATTTAAGTGTTGAGACCGTTTTGCTGTAATTAACCAGTTCTGCTATTTTTCTGCTTTCTTGCCTTGTAATACCAAAGCACCACTTTTATCCTTCCCATGCGACTTGTCTCATTTGCCGGCTGACCATGTATGGTCGCTGTGTTGCTGGGAATTGTTCTCATATTCATATAGCCTTTATGTGGTAATCTCATTCTGGTTGAAGATGGTTATTGATCTTAAGCGGCTTCAATGACCCCTGCACTCCACTGCATGTTCTTCCCGCTGACTTAGCACACGGCAGAGAGGCTGCAGTGGATCTTCAGCTAATTGAATTTCACTGAGGAACAGGCAGTTTCCCGTTGCGGCACAGTCCCTGTGATATAATGTTCAGGGCTTGCTGTGCCGATCCGCAGTGTAAATGTAGATTGCAGTTTCACCTCCCGTATTACCATCTGCGCCCGGGAGATCTACGCACATGTCCTGGTACAAGGCCGAATGATGGACATACAGTGATGGACGTACAGATCCTTGTTATCGTTAGGCAACACTTTACCGCTGAGTTAACAACCAGTGAGTGCCAGTTATCATACTGTAACCACATTGGTCTACAGTATCCAGGGCAAGCAAAAGTGCCTCCTTCTGGCATCTGTGAGGCTTTAGATGTCTGACCTTGTGTTTTCTAAGCTGGTGGTGAAGGTGACAGTGGGGGGGGGGGGGAAACACAGGTGAAGGCCAGATTCATCACATAGAGAATATGGTATCTATACCTAGTTGCTAATTGTGGGTCTGATGTACAGATGGAGCCGCCGTCAGCCAGCCTGCCTGATCGCCAGATCTCATCGCCTGACGGGCGGACGTGCGTCTCCATTAGCAAGGTGGCGGGGAGTGGGAACTGGGTGCTTCCCTGCCCATCTCCGCTTCAGGGAGACAGGCAGGGAGTGCCAGCAACCATGGGGAGAGCAGGGGAGACAGGAAGCCGGCTGCAAAGCTTCTGACAGAATGGGGCGCGAGTCCCATTCTGGCAGAGGGGCGGGGGACGGCGCATGGCGATTCTATCGCCAGGAGCCACTCTAATGTGTCTGTAGATACTGTTGGAGATGCTGGCAGTGCTGCACTAATATGGTAAGGCAGCAATAGGTGCCACATATCTTACCTGCATGATTGATCTGAGCTGTGTCTAATAGGCAGTGTTGGTTCATCTGCAACGCCATTGGCCAGCTACCTGACCAATAGGGTTGCACAAGTCCGCACCACAGCAACAATGGGTATGGATCATTGGGTCCCCAGCAAGTTGTTAGACAGTCATTAGGTCGACATGTTTTTTTACTCTAATGTCGACATGGACACAGGTTAAAGTGCACCGCGTCCCCTCGCTGTGCTCGCCATGCTTCGGGCTCCACCCACCATGCCCTAGTGGATGGTAGGGCATGAAATACCGCCTGTTGGCACATGTCGGCTAAAAAAAAACAGTAAAAAAACCCATGTCGATCTTTTAACTGTCGACCTAACCCATGTCGACCTAATGACCTTGTCAACCTTATGACCCTGTCAACCTAACCCATGTCGACCTAGACTCATGTCGACCTAGACACCATGTCAACCTAACTGCATGGTGTCGACTTAATGACTGTCTAACAACTTGCTGGTGACCCAAAGACCGTATCCTACAACAACAAAGAGGCCAGAAAATCTCCATCCTCATTTGGAGATCTTGGACAGGTCCCTCCCCCCCAGCAACGGCTGAACCCACTCCTGATAAAAATGGGATACTGTAGTGCGTCTGTTTAACCACCTCCCATAGAATCAGCCCCCTAGTGCGATGACCAGAAAGGAAGCCCTTCTCAACCTGGGGTATCTGGACCAGTAGTGTCTATCGAGGCACAAACCTCCTGACATTGGACCTCCCATAATGATGTCATCAGCGCTTGCCATCAGACCCAGACCACCGATGGTGGCAATCCATTAATAGCCAGTGGCCGTTCCCGGTCAGGATAACATTTTCCGATGTGACTTATTGGGAGTGTGCCCTCAGCAGTCATGTCTGCGGGCTGATAGTTTCCAGCAACTGTAGCATTTAACTTGAGTTTGTTACCAGTACGTTCACTAGCAGTTGGCAGTCACGGCGGGCATATACATACTAGAGATGTGCGGCGGCCACTTTTTCGGGTTTTGGATCTGGATTGGTTTTGGCAAAACCACCCTTGTGGGTTTTGGTTTTGGATCTGGATTTTTATGAAAAAATGCTAATAATGGCTAAAATAACAGAATTTGGGCCTGTTTTTGCCCCTAAAGTATTATTGACCTCAATAACATTAGTTTCCACTCATATCTAGTCAATTTTGATCACTTCACAGCTTACAAAATTGTTTTCATTTACTGTAGTTGGGCCAAAAGGGTATACCGAGGTAGCTGGATGACTGAGCTAAGCGACAGCAGTGGGCATCACATACATGTGGACCTTAAGCTGGCCATACATCAGAAAGATCGATCTTAAGATCGATTGCGCTCATGATTGTGTACAATTTCCCTTGAAATCCCGGCAGTCCCTGGTGGTTTTTGGACACACAATCTGCATACAATCCATCATACAATCAGTCATACAATCCATCTGCAGCATGATTGTGTATACAAGATGTGCACACAATCTGCATACAATCCATCATACAATCAGTCATACAATCCATCTGCTGATGGATTGTATGATTGTGTACATAAGATGTGCACACAATCTGCATACAATCCATCTTACAATCAATTGAGATTGTATGATTGGGTACAATATCTTTCTGATGTATGACCACCTTAACACTTCCAACCTGGCACATCTTGGAAGCAGAGCGGCACTGCAGGGGCAGACAGGGTGGCAGTTTAATAAACTACCCAAAAAAAAGAGAAATGCTCCAAAAAGCAAAAAATACAAAGAGGTATCGGCCTTGTCATGACTGGTGGTAGCAGCTTCAGCACTTCTATCAGGTTGCTGATCTTCCACTATTTCCTCCTCCATCATCCTCCAAAAATGTGTTTTTATTTTATTTATTACTTTTATTTATGTCTCTTACTTTACACTGGACACAGCCTGTCACACTGGACACAGCCCCTTGGACACTGGACACTGCCCCTGGACACAGCCCGTCACCCTGGACATAGCCCATGGACAATGAACACTGCCTCTGGACACCGCCCCTGGACACAGCTCCTTTACACTGGACACAGCCGTCACACTGGACACTGCCCCTGGACACTGGACACAGCCCATCACCCTGGACACAGCCTCTGGACAATGGACACAGCCCCTGGACAATGGACACAGCCCCTGGACAATGGACACAGCCCCTGGACAGTGGACACAGCCCCTGTACACTGGACACAGCCCCTGTACACTGGACACAGCCCCTGTACACTGGACACAGCCCCTGACACACTGGACACAGCCCCTTGTATTATGGACACTGCAGCCCCTGTACACTGAGTGTACAGTCAGCAGCACTGCAGCCCCTGCGTGTGAGCACTGCAGCACCTAGTTTACAACAAAATAAAAAATCAGTCACTAAATAAATCACAGCACAGGGCACAGAGCACGGAGCACAGAGCACTGAACAAGGAGCACGGAGCACAGATCCCAACCACCCTCTTCCCTCTCCTATAATGGAGTGAAGATGGCGGGGTGAACGTGCGTCTTATATAGAATCCAGATCCCGCGAGAATCCGACAGCGCGATGATGACGTTTTGCCTCGTTTTCGGTCCGGAATTCAGGCGGGAACTCCCGAGCCGGCTTGGATCCTGACTCGGATCACCATATTCGGTTCCCGGCGAGCCGGACCCGCTCATCTCTAATACATACACTGCATGTACTCAGAACACTATAACATGCATGTACAAGTCCATAGAATGAAAGTAATGTACCAGCCGGTAGTAGGAAGTGATAGATTCCCAAATTGAAAGTTTTGCTTGTTCTTGGAAACAGTTTATTGTTACATTGACCGTATGGGCTGTGTGTCAAAAACTATTTACAGTAAAAGTCCTCCCTTTCCATATGCTTGTAAGGCGTACATTTATTCCTCATGAGATTTCTAAAGCTTTAATCTCATCTAAGATCACAGTCTGCCCACTCCGAGGGATTTACGTCTCACTGATCCATATGGCTTTCCAGGGATAATTACATTGTACTGGAATTTAGCGCTTTAAACTGTATGACTTCCAATTGGAGTCTTCTCTATTATAGCCTGGTGGCCTGGGATGAAGTGAGTCGCTCGCGACCCCATACTGATATAATAAAACATGACTTCAGAGCTTAGTTTAGAACAATACAGAAGTATTTCAGTGTCAGGGAAATGGTTTATTGGTAACGGTTTATCATGTGGCTGCAGAGACGGCTGCTGTAGTAGACATTGCAGAGCTTGTTAATTAGTGCAAGTAGAATTATTTGCATTTTTTTCATAGTGACCAATGAGAATTAGCTTTCATCAGTAGGAATACACTATGCTACTAAAATCTGATATCTGATTGGTTGCTATGGGTAACCTTATTAGGTTATCCCCTAAGGCAGGGGTAGCCAAACCGGTCCTCAAGATTTAACAATGGTCCATGTTTTCCAAATCACCTAGCTGGTGCACAGCTGTAGTCATTACTAGCTGTCACATTTCCCAGATCACCTAACTGGTGCACAGCTGTAGTCATTACTAACTGTCACATTTCCCAGGTCACCTAGCTGGTGCACAGCTGTAGTCATTACTAACTCTCACATTTCCTAGGTCACCTAGCTGGTGCACCGCTGTAGTCATTACTAACTGTCACATTTCCCAGATTACCTAGCATTTCCCAGATCACCTAACTGGTGCACAGCTGTAGTCATTACTAACTGTCACATTACTCAGGTGACCTAGCTGGTGCACAGCTGTAGTCATTACTAACTGTCACATTTCCCAGATCACCTAACATTTCCCAGATCACCTAGCTGGTGCACAGCTGTAGTCATTACTACTGTAACTGTCACATTCCCCAGATCACCTAGCTGGTGCACAGCTGTAGCCATTACTAACTGTCACATTCCCCAGATCACCTAGCTGGTGCACAGCTGTAGCCATTACTAACTGTCACATTCCCCAGATGACCTAACTGGTGCACAGCTGCAGTCATTACTAAAGGTGCGTACACATGGATAGATTTGGCCAACGATTCAATCTCGTTAACGATTTCCTCTGAACCTCCTGCACAAACCATTTGGTGACAAATGATAAACGATTGAGCAAACGATTACACATGAACAATTGAGCTTTAACGATGGTGGAGGGAGAGGGAGCCAATCAATCAGCCTTACCAAATCGTTCATCGTTCATACACATGAAACGATTGGTACACATCACTAACGATTGGTCGCTGATCTTTCTGCAGGCAGGAAAGATCAGTGACCTCTACCAACGACCATTGGGTACGCGCATCGTCCGATATATCGTTCATACACACGGAACGATTTGAGCGATTGGTCGTTTCAATCAGTCGGGAACGCCCAGATCTTTTGCCAAATCTATCCATATGTATGCACCAGGTTGCCTGAAAAACATGAACTGTTGGTAGATATTGAGGACAGGTTTGGCCACTCCTGATCTAAGGGATCTAATAAGCAGGATGGGGGGGGGGGGGGAGTTGAAAGGCCCCCTGCCATTCGCTGCAGTGAATCAATGCCTTGAATTGGCCACCATCTTTGATACTTTGACACCGATGCCCAACATCGGCATGCTTCCATCGATGATAAAACTCATTACCATTAGACTGGGGGGGGGGGCTCTGATTTACTATTGTTTCCTTTCTGAGCAGAGGTATATTCCTCGAAGCAGCATACATGACACTTGGAACAGACCATAAGCACAGGACAACAATGTACTGGATCCACTGTCCACCCAAAACGGATCAATAGGGCTACATTTACTAAATGGGAGTTCGATTGAAGATGGGATGTTCCACGTAGCAACCAATCAGATTCAATCTATTATCTTCTAGAAGGTGCTACATAAATAAGAAGTAGATCCTGATTGGTTACCAATAGCAATATCACATCTTCAATAGAACTCCCATCTTAGTAAATATCCCCCTAAGTAAGAAGTGAACACATTGATACAGTACATATATCCCACAGACATATCCCACATGCAGAGATTTCATTATTAACATGTTAGCTGCAAATACAAATCGCTGCCTTGTTTGTCCATATTTGCAGAACACTTTGAGATCTGTTTAGAGAGAGAGGCTCTGTGGTATAGTAACATCATTATGTATTTGCCATGTTCTGGGGACTTATGCACTCCAGTGGTTGAACTACACATCCCAACATGCCCTGGTACAGTTTTAACATGGCCAAATAGCAAAACTGTACCAGGGCATACTGGCAGGGCTATTTTTCAGCATCCTCCAGCAGGAACTGAGGCCCTTATTCTAGTTCACTCTTTCTGACAAAATATTTCTTAGATGGACAAAACCATGTGCACTGCAGGTGAGGCAGGTGTAAAACCCCACCCAAATCTAATTATCTCTGCACAAGTAACACCTGCCTCACCTGCAGTGCACATGGTTTTGTCCATCTAAGAAATATTTTGTCAGAAAGAGTGAACTAGAATAAGGGCCTCAGTTCCTGCTGGAGCCTGCTGAAAAATAGCACATACT
Organism: Crinia signifera; assembly: GCF_055691185.1. Classification (NCBI taxonomy): domain Eukaryota; kingdom Metazoa; phylum Chordata; class Amphibia; order Anura; family Myobatrachidae; genus Crinia; species Crinia signifera. The sequence goes on from NC_139224.1 coordinate 29,685,186, forward strand.
GGGATGTGTGGTTCAACAACAACTAGCCAAGGTTCCCCATCACTGCTCTATAGATGCAGCATATTAACACAATTCGATCATCGCCCTCTTGTGGTTAAAATAGAGTAATGCACTTTTAATATCTTGATCATGATTTGTGTGCATGCAGATAATGCACAGCTGCGATTATTCACAGGATGGACTGAGATAATATTGCAAAACCCACATTTCTTATCTGAGCGATGCTCCCATGCACTGGTGGATCCGGTATCTCTGTGCCAAAAGCACTATTAGTTACAACATCAACTCGTCAAGTGGCCTTTGTCTGGAGCTGAGCCTCCCTTGTAACTTTCTTAATATTTGGCCATTATGATTGCCATGCTGCGACCAACATTCCACGTGATTAAACAATCCCATGGCCCGCCAATGACACCTCCTCTTTGACTTTAGGTCACCTCCTAGACCCCATTATGATGAACCATTCTTGGCACACAGAAGCCATCTCTATTAATAGTTGTGTGGATGCGAATACATACACCATTGCCCTCTGTGTTCCACATGTCAGCAGTAAGGATTTCTTCTGAGCTGCACATGCAAAGTTTACCGACTATCGCTCCTAACATCCGTTCTCTTAACTGCGACTCCTCTGTATGGAGCCCACTGCGGTACAGTCAAGGGTGGAGCATAGTAGGATTGGCTGCTTTACCTGTCATCAATGGCCACAGTACAGTTATTGAGTGGGATGTACTATGACGAAAATGCGGTAAAACCCCGGTTTTACTGCATTTTCAAATTTACTAAAACCCGGCCGCATCGTCTTCGGCGGGCAGGGTATCGCCAGGATCCCCTGTAGAAGCCTATGGGCTTCTATCGCCACCCGCTGCCCGGCATCCGCACCCCTGTCCTCCGTGCTGCTCCTCCTCCCACAGCAGTGTGTTGCAGCCAGGGATGTCCTTACGGCTGCAAGGGGGAGGAGGAGATGCCAGGGACGCCGCAGAGCCCAGGAGGTGACGGAGACCACCTGCAAACCACAATACAGGTATCGCGGGGAAGGGGGGGTCTCCATCACCGCACCATGATGCCAGCCGCATATGTTAGTACATATGTGTTGGCATTGCGGTGAGGGACGGCAATGTATATTAATATATCCCGCCTTTAGGATCTATTAGATACTGCTCACCTTGTGGCTATTTTTGGTTTATTTGTGTCATATTGGGAGGGATTCTCTAATACCTCCCGCAGCACATCGCCGGCATTCGCAGTTTTAATAATCGCATATGCAGTAACATATGCGATTATTAACGCCAAAGCGATGTGCGGTGATGTGCAGCGGGTCCCCCCCTCCCTCCGGGAACCCTCACCCGGCTGTGAGGGCTCCCTTTCCTCCTCCCTGCACTCGGAAGAGATGCAGGGAGGACAAGATCACTGGTCCGGGCAGCACAGCAGGAGGCTGCCCGGACACAGGTAAGGGGGGGGGGGGGGGTGCGTCGCGAATCGGCGTGGGGTGCGCGGGGCGGTGGGGGACGCCATCTAGAACTGTTTGGTGAATCTCGCCCATTGTCTGAAAAATATGTCAAACTAGTTAAAATCCCATTAAAATGACAGCTTCTGCAATGTACTTTCACTGTACACAAACTCTCCACCCCATCTCCTATCTGCTCCTACCTCCAACCTGTCTTCACAGCTCCCTCTCTACATACTGTATCTAACAAGTGTGAAACAATGGTGTCCCTGCAAAAATTGCTTTCACTTTCTGTTATAACATCTTTTAGTGCATCATTTGGGGTCAGTCTGAAATGATTTTTATCTTGTTCGCTGATCACCAATTTGGGATATGATCATTGGGTCACCCGCATGATGGTCGACAGTCATTAGATCGACACAACTAGGTTGACGAGTCTAGGTCGACGGGGTCATTAGGTCGGCATGGGTTAGGTCGACAGTCAAAATGTCGATATGGGGTTTTTCACCATTTTTGGAGCCGACATGCGGTATTTCATGCCCTACCATCAACTATGACATGGTGGAAGAATAAAATAGTGTGCCGAGCGCAGTGCTACATGTCAGTGTCCATGTCGACTGTGTCGACAATCAGAACAAAAAATGGTGAAAAACCCCATGTCGACCTTTTGACTGTCGACATAACCCGTGTCGACCTAAGGTCCCTGTCGACCTAGACTCATGTCGATCTTCCTGCATGTCGACCTAGGCTCATGTCGACCTAATGGTGTCGACCAACAGTGTGGGGATCTAATAATCCATACCCTCCAAATTGGAGGTGGGCGCTGAGGTCATGTGACGTCAGCCGCCCACCATTTCCAGATAGGATACCTATAAAATACTGGCCATACCCCTAATGCCGCCCCATCACCCTACCCATGCGAACACCTGGGCTACTTGCTGAAGGCGCGCGCGCACAGGGGGTCTGCACATGCTCAGTTGGAACGGGGCTGAATCCGGCTGTATGTAGATCACTATTTTGTGGTGACATTTATTTGAAGCAATTTGGGTAAAGATGACATTCTAGGTAACGCGCAGCTGAAATCTGGTTTTGGTGATATTACGATTAATAATGATTTCAGCTGGATTTTATGGTGGATACAATTACGCAGAACAATTAGCGCCTTACAGTCAAAGTCTTATTGCAATCGCCATCAGCGTCTTGTCTGCTATTGGGAGAAGTGACGGGAGATTTATGAAGAGAGCTCTGGAATATTTCTCATAATGCAATCACTCTGCGGTGATTTAATGAGCCGCTATGTCCTGTGATTTATGCTGCGTGGATTTAATATGCTATATAGCGGTGTGAAAATTACTATTCTTTGTGTGATGTGGCAATCTGCGGTTACAACTAGCATCATAAAACAAATGTCACCCAGATAGGGTACCTGTGACTCATCCCCAGCAGGGAAGCGAGATCATTAACTTTATTATACAGTGTTATCATTTTTCAGTTTTTACAGGGTTTTTTTCCCGGTAAATATTTTTTGCTGTCATTGTTGGAATAACAGTTAAATTCCTCGCTGCTACTTTTCCACATGTTATTATCTCTTCTTATCAGTGGATTCCAGGGGCAATTATATACAGTAGCACAAATTTCGGGTCACACAGTCTAAGTGATTGGTTCATAGTTACCTCCCCTCCTGCATTCTGCAGGAGACTCCCTGAAATAGCAGCAATCTCCCTCTCTCCCTTATTAGTCTGGCAATCTCCCTCATTTCACCTAGACCACATTACACTGTTACATTGAACCATCAGCACCATTTCCCAGCACTTTACCAAGTATATTAGCTCTTAGTAACTGCTTTGGGGCTCATCTACATTTGGATATAAGTCATTTTAAAAGATTCCTCTCAGATGTAGCAGCACGCACCCACGCTGCTAGGTGCCACGTTCACAATATCTTTTCACAATCTCTCCATATAAGGAACTAGACACGCCCTTTGGGTGGAGCATGACACGCCTCCTCAATGGGGCGCTGTGTAAAATTATATTACTAACTATAATCTCCCTGAAACTAGTTTTCAAAAGTAGGCAAGTATGGATTGGTTGTCTGACTGCACCAGTTCTTTGAAGTGGTTACAAACAAGGTAGGATGCGTAGGGCATAGTATTATTTTGCACTTACTGCAGTGAGCATTTATTACCATAACTAGTTACCAGCCCGACCAAATGATGTTACAACATGCAGTGATCGCGAAAAGTAAAAAAATATGGGTCCTGAGCACCCCTCACTTTATAAAGTTGGGGTCCCACTCCACTTTTTCTGGGTGCCATCCCTACTACTGTCACTACAATGATTCTAGAAGGGGGGGCTTGGGCAGAACAAAATGAGTAAAGTGAAAGACAAAGGGGGTGTCAGAGAAAGAGAGCAGAACAGTGAGGGCTCCATGGGAAAAAAATATTCCATGAAGCCCTCTCTTTCTTGCTCCTCGAAAGAGAGTGAGGTATGAGAGAGAGAGGGTGTCAGAGAGAAAGGGGGAGTGCAAGCAGGAGTAAGAGACTGTCAGGGAGCGAGAAAGCCGGGAGCAAGAATGAGTGTCAGAGAGAAAGAGGGAGAGAAAGGGTGTCAGGAAAAGAGAGAAAAAGAGTGTGTGTCAGGGAGAGAAAGAGGTAAGAGATGGAGTGAGAGAGATTGTGTTGTAGGGAGGGAGAGAGACCGCACCAGGTAGAGAATGAGGGGGGGGGGGGGAGGGCAAAGAGAGACTGAGAGGGTGAAAGAGGAAATAGAGAAAGAGGGGAAGCTTGGAAAAAGGAGGGAGACTAGAGGCAGAGAGAGATAAAGAGGGGGCAGAAGGAAAAGAGCAGGGGAGTGATAAAGATAGGAGAGGGGGGCAAAGGGAGAGAAAGATGAGGAACAGCAGGGCAGAGAGGGTGACAGGAAGCAGGGGAGAGAGAAAAGGGGACTGCGAGAGAGAGCAAAAAAAAGGAAAGAGATGGAGTGGGGGAGGGGGGTGACAAGGGACTGAGGTGATGGGGGGGTAAGTTGATGTTGGGAGATGACGGGACGAGGTACCTAGATGAGATGTTGGTGGTGTGGTGACGGGGGCAAGGTGAGAGGAGGCAAGTTGACTGCGAGCGAGAGGTGTTGAGGGCGCACAAGAAGAAGGGTTGGGATCATTTAGTCTACATTATGTTGGTCGACAAGCATTAGGTTGACACCATTAGGTCGACATGGTTCTAGGTCAGCATGGGACAAGGTCGACATGGGTCTAGGAGGACAGGTCATTAGGTCGACATGGGGTTTTTCACAGTTTTTTTTTACCCGGATGTCGAGACAGCTCCAAGTGCACCGCATCCCCTCACATCGCTCGCTTCGCTTGCAATGCTTCTCCCACCACACCCTAGTGGATGGTAGGGCATGAAATACCGCCTGTCGGCACATGACGGCTCCAAAAAGAGTGAAAAACCTCATGTCGACGTAGACACTGTCGACCTAATGCTTGTGTTGACATAATGACCTTTTGACATTTTTTCGTGTTAACATTTGCTTGTCGACATTTTGACATTGTCAATGTTTTGACGCGATTGCAGAACTCTACAATGTTAATCTTTGAATACACATCTGTTACACGCACAGTACTGTAATACTCCTTCTTGACTTGCGGTGCTATTACATCATCACTGAACGTTCCCTAATTCCGCAGTCGCGTCTCTACGCCTGTATCTCCGGTATTCTAGTAATGTTTGATGTCTGTTATCTAATTAGTGTTCCAAGCGCACTTAGAGCTTGTCAGAAATATCCTACGTGTCTGTAGTGATTTCTATTCCGGTTTTCCCTCCTCTGTGGCGGTTTCTCCATCCCGCATAATATCCTGATGAAAATGATTGTTTGTTTTATAGTTGGTAACATTTGTCGATAACATATGGTCTGGGAACGCTCGACAAATATGAGGCTTTTAATAGTAAACAGGAGCGACGGTCGGAAAGCAGATGCTGTCACGCAGAGCGCAGAGCATTTTTCTTCACGCTCTGCAACGAATATCTATCACTTGCCTGACATGTTCCATGCCCGGGAGAAGGAGAGGTGATAATAATTACAGCTGAAGAAACAATGCAAATCTTATTTTATGATGATCTTAAATAAAGTTTTTTAGCGGATGTGACCCGGCGTCTAACAGCTCCAGCGATCGGTATCAGCAGCCAGAATTTAGCAGCAGCGCCGGGAGAGCGGTATTTCCAGACGGAAAAAAATAAATTAGAAACTGCAGGAAGAAACGGATAATCCGGAACATTGTCACCACTTAATGCGTCTTCTTGCAAATTCTTCAAGTTGTTTTTTTTTTCTCTTCCCTGATATTTGCCGCAGTGTATAAATAAAATGACAGGTGCCGGTCCAAGATGTTTTAAGAACGGGAATCCAAATTGAAAGGTATAGTAGAATTTAGTTATGTCCAGTGGCGGCACCAGTAGCATAGTTAAAAATTCAAATAGAGGAGCCACACCTACTGCCACTAACTGCCATTCCTAACTTACTCACTGGGAGTTGGTGCGGCTCCTGTATTTGAATTTTGAACTATGCTGCATCCCCTCCGCTGGAACCCCCACTGATCATAACCATGCTGCAATTGCTTTTTTTAAGCAAACACCGCAGCACAATAATCATACTGTATAATACAGATGTGCCCTCATAACATATGTGCTTACCCTCACGAAAGTGGCGTGAGGCTCCTGATTTTTGGAGCAGTCCCCTGCAGGCCCGGAAAAGGCGGCTCTTTAGCATCTTGCCTGCTTCCTAGAGTATTTTACTCACTGGCAATCAAGGGAAGGGGCAGGACTAAATGACTGGATCATGCCATTTAGCTCCGCCCCCTCCCTGCAGACCCACAGATGGTGGGTGTTTCCCTATGTTGGGGCAGGACCTAATAACGAGACCATTCAGCCCAGCCCCCTGCATTGTCTCCTCTCTGGGCTTCTCCTGTACAGGATACTTACCAAGTAGGTAAGTATGCCTCATACATCGTGGCGGCAAACAGCCCCTCTCGGCGTTCGTGGTCCCTTGGCCATTCTGTTTTTTTTTTCTTGCTCAAAATGTGCATCTTTTGTGCATAAATAAAACAACTGGAAGTGACAAAACTGCTTTTCTAGATCTGTGTGTAGCCGATGAGGACTTTATGTAATTGAGATAATTTGCCACAGCCAATTTACCTTCCCCAGGGTTGACCAAATAGCCCAGAAGCTGGTACTTTAGTTTCCCTTACCTAAAGCCATACCTCCCAACTTTCTGAAGTTCGGAATAGCGCCAGAAAAGGGTGTGTGGCACATGTAAATGGGGGCGTGGTTTATGCAAATTAGGCCGCACCCTCATTTTCGGCCACGAATAGACGCAGCGTCTATTCTGTGAGCTTGGGGACGTTCCCGCGTGTAGCGGGACAGTTGGGAGGTATGCTAAAGCACGTGGAAAATAATCTGTAATAAGCCGGCATTTTTTTTCCCAATCACAGACATGAAAACACATTGGGCATGATTCAAATCCCATTGCTCCCCCCGCGCGTTCGTACAGGGGAGTAATGTTTGGTGTCTGCGCATTTCTGCGCATGTACAGATGCCTGGTGCGAGCCGGCACGGGGAAGTGCTAGTTCGCTGTCCCGGTTGCAACCACCAGTGCGGGCGTGGGGTGGCCGCGGGTGGATGCGCCCGGGTGTTCCCATGAAAATGCTGGGCGTTTGGGCTACGGTCTCTAGTTCTACAACAACTAGGTCGACATAACTGAAGGACGACATGTGGTTAGGTCAACAGGGTCATTGGATCGTCATGGGGAAGGTCGACATGGGGTTTTTCCCTGTTTTTGAGCTGACACGTGCTGACAGGCGGTATTTCATGCTCTACCATCCACTAGGGCGTGGTGGGAGAATAAAATAATGTGCCGAGCGCAGAGAGTAGTAGTATCTAAGCACCGTGCCCGAAGCATGGCGAGCCATGCGAGGGGATGTGTTGCACTTTTTAAAGTGTCTGTGTCGACATTCAGTACAAAAAAAGTGAAAAACCCCATGACTGTCGTCCTTCCCCTGTCCACCTAATGACCCTGTCGACCTAACCCCATGTTGACCCTCAGTCATGTCGACCTTCATGTATGTTGACCTAGTATCTGTCTATACAATGATCCATACCCGGGCATTCCCATGGAGATTTGGCAGTGACGCGGCTCCTGGGGGCCGCACTGCATGTGGACTAGAATAAGGTCCATAGATTTAGAACTTTTCACGTATACTTTTTTATTTTTTTTTCACCTTAACATTTTTTTGCAGAGGGTAAAAATGGGGGCTAATTGGATAGCCCCAAAAAATTGTAGCTAAAGAAAAACAATTGTCCATTTTCGCATGACTAGAGAACATTCCTGAGCCTGAATCTGTAAGAAGTGCCGTGATGCCGCGGCTGTGGCGGGTTTTACACCCATTTCCACTGTGCTGTATTTTTGACTCTGTGCGTTTAGAACTATGGGCCTTATTCTAGTTCACCCTTTGTGACAAAATCCTTCTTAGATGGACAAAACCATGTGCTCTGCAGGTGGGGCAGATGTAACATGTGTTGTGTTTTTCTAAAAAAAAACTACATGCTCACAAGAATAACTCATGTCAACCTTTTAATTGTTGACCTTAGGCCTGTCGACCTTCAGTGGTCAACCCAATGCATGTTAAACTTAATAGGTTCAATCTAATGACCGTATACCCCAGAGGCTCCCCTACAAGGGTCCCAGGGCACACAGTTTGGGAACCACTGGCCTACACTATTGGTTCGCACTATAGTCACTTTCCTTATTCTGAATACCAAAAGCCAATCAGAGGCCACTAAATTCTATTTCATTTTTATAAAAACCTGAATTTTTTTCTTTACATAGTTTTGATTTTTACCGACAGATCTGTCACAAGATGCAACTTTTATTTCAGATTATTGGTCCTTTAAGTTGTGCCAGCACTGCGTCACCCTGTCCTGGCCGGGTGCACACTGGGTTACTTCCTTTCCCTTTCCATTCATTTTCCACAGAAAGAGACAATGTGCTGTTACCTACACCCTTGGGGTGTCCTCATTCGTTATAAAGTTCACAGCTGCCACGCCGGGAAAGATCCGACTGCGTGCACTGATCTACTGTTGTGTAATGGGTTTGCTGGCAGGCACCAGCTGTTGTGTTCCATCCAGCTGATCAGACTTTGTGTCTATCCAGAGGGGCACATTCCAGTGCAATCCTGTGTATCCAGTCTTCCTTCTCTCACAATCATAAGATACTCAATTACATATGAGCAGTGTTGTAAGTAAGGGGGTACGGCGTGGTACGGAGTACCTGTAAGAAATATGTTGAAGGTACACAGTACCACTTACCCCCCTGACCCATTGTCAATTCTACTTTTATTTTAAGTCTAAATATAATGCATCCGCAGCCCGCCCACCCAGCGTTATGATTGGTGCTGTATGCAGCTACCGGCTACTGCTGATTTAGCCTGTCACACTGACAGGCATCAGCGGCGCCGACAGCATGAAGAGCAGGCTCCACAATTGTAAGCACAAACTGCCCCGCTCTCCCACAAGCAAGAGCCAACCCACCCCCAGTCATTTCCTATTTCTCATTACCTGTCTCCTGATGCCACGCCCCTATTGTCATTTAGTCACTCCTCTAGCTTTGTGTGACCACACCCCCTCATGACACATGGCCACGCCCATTTTTGGTGGAGGCTATCAGTACCACCAAGAAAAAAATTCTACTTGCACCACTGCATATGAGCTGCTTGTTGGCGTATGCCAGTCATGCTGGTCCATCACCGGAGCGTGGTATAGAGGAGGAGATAGCTGCTGGGGGTTTCATATGGGCAAGTACAATAGTTTGGCCAAAACAGAGAGAGAACTCTGCACTTCTACAGATTGGTCGGCTTATTTCTATGTAAGCCACTGATTGGCTGATGAGCAGGGTATGGCTGATTCTTCATTACGCTGTTCGGTAATCGGTCCGTCTCTGGCTATGTCTCACTTACCTGTTACAGGTGAGTATATGGGTGGGGTCCCAGCAGGTGGAGATTTTATTTACATCTTCCAACCTCACAGTCCAGCTTAGTTCACTTAGCCAAGTTACTGGATGCAAGAGCTAACAATCCAGCTTAGCGGGGCTGCTCGTTTAATGGGACTGTCACAGTTTCCTTCACATTTGCACTTGGGACATCAATGCCGTTTTGGAACAGATGAGTGTCTTTCAGGGCAAACACCTATATTCATATTGAATTGATCAGAGACAGGATGATTAACACCTGACCCTCTCCTTCAGGGAGAAAATACTCTGTTCCTGGGCTTCCCTGGTAATGTAGGATTGCCATCACCTGTGGGGAGATAGGTAATTGATAAGAAAGGTGTCACCACAGGTGATGGCAATCATACATTACCAGGGAAGTCCAGGAACAGAGTATTTCTCCCTCATGGAGAGGGTCAGGTAGGCAGCCCTGGTTAAAGAGTGTTCCAAACCACAGTATAAAACTCATACACATTGCATCTTATGGGATGAAAGTGTAAATAAGTAGTACCCCAAGTCAGTCGGTGCCTGTGAAATGCAAAATGACCAGGATGCAGATGTACAGCTGGTCCACAGCTGAGTAATTAAAACACTTTGTGTACTTTCTAAATGAGCGCACAGTGCACTATACTCTGGCTTTAAATCAAGGGCAAAGCTGTTTTACTTCATTTGCTCTTAGTGTGCACTAGTATTTCCGTACCTGCAGGTATTGTCTGCCACCTGCTCCCCTCCTTCCCCACAAACAGGCACATTTGCCCATCATGGGTGTGGCTGAAATCGGTTCAATGCACACTTAGGGGGTGATTCGGTACTGTTTGGTCCCTACCGTATTTGCGCTAGGGATCGATGGTGCAGCTCTATGCATGCGCGTATTTGCTCATGTGTAGGGCCACTGTACGAATGCCTTTGGTGACTATCACAATCGCGAAGACATTTGCGAGGGTAGGGGAAGGAGGGGGCGTGCAGGGGCACCCCTGTGCTTTGTTGGGCGTCCCCATGAAAACGCTGGTCATTCCCCTGGGAACACGGGCAAAAACGCTGGGCATTTTCCTGGGACCACGGGCAGGCCGATGCCTGCCGGGGTTGGTGGCCAACGTCACATGACCTAAGCGGCTGCCCCCTCTTGGGCGGACACGACAGGAAAAAAAAACACTTCAGACTGACTTTTATTTCATCAAAATGATTTCTCTCCTTCGGCCACATGTGAGGCGATATGTGACATGTGTGCGTACATCCCCTCACATGGTACAGAGGGGATTCGGTGGCGGAGGGGCGTTCAACCAGGCAATTACTGTTTTAATGGGAATGGCTACATGCGTGTTACACGTCTGTCCAATTCTAAATGCCTGACATTTCCCAACCCGCAGCTACAGTGTATTGTGATTGCTGTGTTCCACCGTAGATTGTTCGCTTCATTGTAATTACAACTTCGAATGCCCAAAAATGAGTAATAGTATTGGTAACACACACACCCAAGTTCCATTACTGCTGATCTGCAACATCTTGCACCTATGACGTCTTAGCAGTGAACTCCCATCCCAGACATCTGTCTCACAAAAACGAGAGAGACAATTAACACGTTTCTTGTTGCAGAGTTGTAGCACATTTCTGTGTTATATTGTCACTTTTTATTTAACCCTGACCTCCTTAGCGTACAGTGCCATGCTGACTGCTACTTATTTTACTTTCCTTACAGTTGGGGGACGCAAGGGGACTTCAGTACAACGCACGCACTGCCCGCCGTCAAGGTCAAACTTTTCACCGAGAGCACCGGAGTGTTAGCTTTGGAGGATAAAGAACTCGGAAGGGTAAGACCTCTCACATACATAATTATTCATGGTTCCATGTCAAAATGAAAAAATGTGTACCTGTGCTTGTCATCTTTGCAGGGGCTGGCGGTGGATTCGCCAACCACTGGAAGGGGATGCGAGCGCACGAGACGCACTTGCATCCCCTTCAACCAGAGCTCCCCCAGGTCGACCGGTGCTGCCTCGCAAAGGGGTGTACTGTCGTTTACAAAATGTCTTTCATGTAATACAAAATGGCTGACATTGAGCGCAGTTAACAAACTAGTTTGATGACTTTCAAAAAATGCAGCTATTGCCATCTCCCTGCTTTTTACCATAACAGAGATTCTAGGGACTTAAAATGTGATAAATGTCTGCAATATCCATTTTTTTAAAAACCCTGAAAAAACCCGATAAAAGCAAGCTTTTTTGTCTAAACTAAATGCTCTCATAAAATTTGGGGTAGATGAAAATGTGTATAAGTATATATTTGGGTCATACTTGCCTACCTGACCCTCTCCATGAGGGAGAAAATGCTCTCTTCCTGGACTTCCCTGGTAATGTATGATTGCCATCACCTGTGGTGAGCTACAGAAGTTAATTGAAAAGAAAGGCGTTGCACCACAGGTGATGGCAATCATACATTACCAGGGAAGTCCAGGAACAGAGCATTTTCTCCCTCATGGAGAGGGTCAGGTAGGCAAGTATGATTTGTGTCAATTAAAGGCACTTTCAAAAACCTTGCCAAAACAACTGATCACTCCCACCTGCAAGCCTAAAAACACTTGTCCCACTTATAGAGGACCTATCACTTTGCAATTAGTCACCCCCGATACAGACATCGCAGTATTGGCTGATTAAAAATAATTAATAACTACAAAGTGCCTAATTATTCATTAAGGGGGTGGCCAAAGGGGTTCTTCATCAAATCACAACATTTTTACCCCAAAATAGGGATTCTCCACAAATTTTGACCTGCTCAGAGTAGATGAGGAGAATTTGTGATAAACCCCATGGAGAATGATCACATACGAATAATAGGATATCTGCGATAAAGTGGTTTGCGGGAAATTTTCTTTATTTTGTGCAAAAATGGATTATCGCTGCTGATATGATATCCCCCTTAGAGGTGTGACAGGGTCCACGTGAATTGGTTTTCTGTGTTTTTGTGACCAGGTGTGTAGTTGGCGGGAACACTGTGGTGCATTACTAGTTTACAACAGTAGGTCATAATCTGTTTCAGATTTACTACAACATTTCTATTTGTCTTTTATACTGTTTTTGTACATTTTTAGGTTGTCCTACACCCGACCCCCAACAGCCCCAAACAGTCAGAGTGGCATAAAATGACAGTGTCGAAAAACTGCCCCGACCATGATTTGAAAATTAAACTAGCTGTCCGAATGGATAAACCACAGAACATGAAGCATTGTGGGTAAGTAGCGGGATCAAAACTAGAACAAAACCTGTCCTGCAGAAAAGTAACATTGATAATATAAGCTGAGACAGTGTGTTACTGTAAGTACTATATTGTTAAGAGTGTACATCTTTGTTACTATAGTTTGTACATTGTTCCTTATGTTTAGAGTGAATGGATCTGCTCTGGAATCTATCTATTAACAGGCAGAGCATGAGTGCATAAGTGTGATACAGGTTCATTGGTTGGTTGTGGTAACTAACCCAGAAGTTCTTATGCCCAATGTAGCCACCTTTATGCCCAATGTAGCCACCTTTATGCCCACTTTAGCCACCTTTATACCCACTTTAGCCACTTTTATTCCAACTGTAGCCACCTTTATCCCCCAATGTAGTCACCTTTATCCCGCACTGTAGCCACCTTTATCCCGCACTGTAGCCACCTTTATCCCGCACTGTAGCCACCTTTATCCCGCACTGTAGCCACCTTTATCCCCCACTGTAGCCACCTTTATCCCCCACTGTAGCCACCTTTATCCCGCACTGTAGCCACCTTTATCCCCCACTGTAGCCACCTTTATCCCGCATTGTAGCCACCTTTATCCCCCACTGTAGCCACTTTTATCCTCACTGTAGACACCTTTATCCCCCACTGTAGCCCCCTTATCCCCCACTGTAGCCACCTTTATCCCCCACTGTAGCCACTTTTATCCCCCACTGTAGCCACTTTTATCCACACTGTAGCCACCTTTAGCCCCCACTGTAGCCACTTTTATCCCCCACTGTAGCCACATTTATCCCCCACTGTAGTCACCTTTGTCCCCACTGTAGCCACTTTTATCCCCAACTGTAGCCACCTTTATCCTCACTGTAGCCACTTTTATCCTCACTATAGACACCTACTGTATATCCCCAACTGTAGCCACCATTATGCCCACTGTAGCCACCATTATGCCCACTGTAGCCACCTTTTATTCCAACTTTAGCCACCAATTGTAGCTACCTTTATCCCCACTGTGTCCATCTTTATCCCCCATTGTAGACACCTTTATCAAATGCCATCATAAATAATCATGCATTAAACCACTGAAACAACAGAGAAACACACTTTATGAAATTAATGTGATAAACCAACTGTAGAGCTTTTGTAAGTGAATAAAGCCTGCTTACCTACTTACTAACCACCAGGAGACTCACCAACCTCTGGTGGCTGTCGCGGATCCCCGGTGGCGTAGGCAACTCTCCTGCAAGCCCCTTGTTGCCTCCAACTTCCTGAGGAAAACGGGCAGACTGGGCTTCTTGCTGGCTGGATTTGGGTTGGGGGCCATGAACAATGCACAATAGCACCCAATAGTGACCTGCACTACTGTATTATTTACATGTATGATAACTCTCCAGCTGTAATTATGATGTTATCATAATATGCTCAATTGCAAAAATACAATTTGGACTTTAATTTGCAGTCTAATTTTCCCCTAGGTATTTATGGGCGATCGGTAAGAACGTTTGGAAGAGGTGGAAAAAGCGTTTCTTCGTCTTGGTGCAGGTAATTTTTCAGTAATCTGAAAAAAAAACTAAGATCACATACGTTTCTTAATATTTGGATAAATTAACATTATGTGGCCGCCCCCCAACCCTTACCCTCCCCTCTTTGTACCCCTCCCCCAGCCCCACGATAACCCTACCTGCTAGTTCATAACCCACATACCCCGCCAACTAAACCTAACCCCCTTCTACGTTCCTAACCCTCCCTACCTTCAGCCTAAAGCTAACCCTCCCCCTCCCACAGCCCAACCCTAAGTCCCCCCTAATGCCGAAACCTAGCCTGACCCTAACCCGCCCCGGCATACTTACTTTCGTCATACTGGCAGTCGGGATTCCAGCACCGGTATCCTTATTGATGTTGGGATTCCGGTGTCCGTCTTCCAGCGGTTGTCAGGATGCCAGCATCGGTATAGTGAGCACCTGCAACCCAACTGTCGGGATTCTGAATCCCAACATAGCCAAGGCAATAGGGAAACAAGGGGGATGTACACCCTGCGCTATACTTCCAATCTGAAAAATATTACGTACACAGTGGTTTAGTGAAAATAAAAGTGGATATTTATTATAGTCTGCAATATGAACAATAATAATATTAAATGCAAATAGTATTTATAATAATAAGATAAAAATTATTATATAGGATAGTATGCTACAGTATGCTACAGTATTACGCTATATAAATGTAACAGCTAATACCGGTATACATATACATAAGGACTGGGGGTCACAAGACAAACATAAGAGTCCAATGCAAATGCAAACCAGGTGCAGCTTGATTAGCTGTTGGGAAAAGTCTTTTAGGATAGTTGGAGTGGTTTGAAGTAAACGAGTACCTATTAGCTGTACGGTATTAGCTGTTACATTTATATAGCGTAATACTGTACTATCCTATATAATAATTTTCATCTTAATCATTTTTATCTTATTATTATAAATGCTATTTGCATTTAATATTATTATTGTTCAAATTGCAGACTATAATAAATATCCACTTTTATTTTCACTAAACCACTGTGTACGTAATATTTTTCAGATTGGAAGTATAGCGCAGGGTGTACATCCCCCTTGTTTCCCTATTGCTCACAACTTTGGGTATTTGTAGTGTACCCACACACCCAGCCGCTGACTACCAGTATTATTGGTCTGTGGCGCAGTCTTCTCTCCCCTCTCACCCAGATAGCCAAGGCAATGCTGGCCGCTGTTATGGAAGGAGCCATTAAAATCACTGAATGTATTCGCCGCTCTCGGCTCGCCTTACATACTATTTGTCTCCCCTGTTCTGCTACTCTTTCTGGCTTACAGTCACCTGGCCAGACTGTGTGTTGGCGTCATATGAGCCCCCAGGAATCATGTCCATAGTGTGCCATTTACAGGGATCACTGAGAAAACAGGTAGGGCAATGGGCAGAAAGGTTGGCCCAGATATTTTACAATGCAGAGTGTTTTTGTGAATGTTATACAAGACAACATCATAATACAGTACAGAGAGCATCTTAGAGACTGCCATATAATACAAGAAGCATCCTAGTGACCGCCTTACAATACAGAGACCTATCTAGACACCAGCAGATCTTTATGTTTTCATGAGGTTACATGAAGCAGACACAATTTGTTGTCCTAATAAATGTCACAGATTTGATTATAAAAAAATTCATCATTACTATGGGCATACCAATGAAATGAACACCCCCTGGCTGTCAATCACTGTTCAGGCAAGTGAATATCTTGCTGAAGGTGCTTGCAGCGGGGGTCTACATTAGCACCTATGCGCATGCGCAGAACCCCACCATCAAATTCGCTGCTGTACGAGCGGTCTAAATCGGCCCCTTAGTACTTATTACAGACAAGTCAACTTACAGGCATTTTGGCAAACCTCAGAACCCTGCCACACTGAAAACGAAGTCAGCACTCTAAACCAGTGGTTCCCAATCTCGGGGGTAGATTTATTAAGCTCAGTGAAATGATAAACTGTCTGGTTTTTATCACCGGCCAATCAGCTCCTACCTGTAATTTTTCAAATCAAGCCGGTAACTTCACAGGTAGGAGCTGATTGGCCGGTGATAAAAACCAGACCGTTTATCACTTCACTGAGCTTAATAAATCTGCCCCTCGGTCCCCAAGTACTTCCAACAGCTCACGTTTTCCAGGTCACCACACAGAATTGCTAGTGAAAAAATGACTATAGTTCCGCCTGTGTATCTTTTAAAATGTGTCAGTGAGTAATGAGTGCACCTGTGCACCTGCCTGGTGTCCTGGAACCTGTGAACTGTTGGAGGCACTTGAGGACCGAGGTTGGGGACCGCTGCTCTAAAGGTTACATTTACTGAGCACTGATAGTAAACTGATGGCGTTATCCAGACTCCTGATACAGTATATTGACTCTAGGTGGACAGTCATAAGGTCAACCACTAATGGTCGACAGGGTCAAAAGGTCGACATGAGTTAAAGGGCCAGGTACACTAAGTTTCAAAAGTGATAAAATGGAGAGTGATAAATAACCAACCAATCAGCTACTGTCTGACGTTTTTCAAACACAGCCTGTGACAAAGCAGGCAGGAGCTGATTGGCTGGCTGTTTATCACTCTCCATTTTATCACTTTTGAAGCTTAGTGCATCTGGCCCTAAGAGGGAAAAAAAGAGCCAACACGGTATTTCATGCCCTACCATCCACTAAGGTGTGGAGGGAGAATATAATAGTGTGCCAAGCGCAGCAATGCACCGTGCCCAAAGCATGGCAAGCGGTAAACTTAGAACAAGACAGGCCAACCTGTGGCTCTCCGGATGTTGTGAAACTACAAATCCCAGCATGCCTTGGCACAGTTTTAACACTCCCTTATAGCAAAACTATGGCAAGGCATGATGGGATTTGTAGTTTGACAACATCCGGAGAGCCACAGGTTGGCCAGGCCTGACTTAGACAGTGTCCATACCGACCTATGTCATCATAGACACACAAAAAATGAAAAAAAAAAAAATCATGTTGACCTTTTGACCCTGTTGACCTTTTGACCCTGACCACCTTTTGACTGTCGACCTATAACATGAAGAGTGCATTGACCAGTAGGCTCTGTGCACTGCTTCTTTGTTTGAAAGTAAAAGAAAGGTTCAAATTAAAAAAGCGCAAGGCTGACAGTTTAAATGCAGGGGAACACTAAGCAATTCTCCTCTTCGCCCCCCCCCCCCCCCCCCCCCCCCCCCTTCGTTTTTTAGAACCATCACTTCCTCAGAGTGCCCAGGGCTGGTTATGCTAAGGAGTGGGGACCCCGCGCCATTTTTTTTTATTCTTCATATTTTTAACTCTTTTACACATGTTTCTCCAAACAAGCCAGCCTAAAGCAGTTCTGATTGAAAAGTGCATTGTGAGACAAAATAATGGCAGTGCTTTTGGAAACAAATCTTGGTAAATTTCTGTGTTATAGTGGTGCCTATGCAAATCCATTATGGGCGATAGTAAATGTACCTCAAAATATAACACCTGAACCATAGGTGTCGATTTATGTTTTTGCTGGTGGGTGCTCAAGCCAAAAATATAGAGGAGTGGCTTCATGGGGAAGGGGCGTGGCCACAAAATAATACCAATTGATATTACGCAGCACAGTTGTCTCCAATATTCAAATTACGGCAGCATAGTTCCCCTTTTTTACACATTACGGACAAATACATAAATGCCCCCACAGTGCAGGTACATAAATGCCCCCACAATGCCAAATACATAAATGCCTGCATAGTGCAGGTACATAACTGCCCCCACAGTGCAGGTACATAACTGCCCCCACAGTACCTGTGCCAGCGACGAGGGAGTGTGGAGGGACACGGACGGTTGGGCCGCTTCTGAGCTACTCAGTCAGTGTGTGGTGTCTGACGTCAGAAGCTGGCGCCACAGAGCACAAGCTGGCCGATCCCACGTCCGCGTATTACTCCGCGGACAGAATACACTCTTCACGCCGTCCCGGCATACTGTTTCCCCGGCGGCAGGTCCGGCGATGCGGGTGCTGCAGCTGCAAATTAGCAAGTTAATATGGAGGCCAAGCAGCCCGTGGGTGCTCCTCAATTTCCATGGGTGCTCGGGCCCTTATTAGTTCTAATTACTCGCTGCTTGTGTGATTTTCTGTAGTCTCCTCCCTGGCCTCATTAGATGATGCTCATACTATTTCATACCTCCCAACTTTAAGGAGGGAGGAGGGACGCTAGTGCGCATTTTCCGGTGTGCATGAAAATTTTGGGGTGTGGCCTAGTGTGAAGGGGTCGAGGCCACGCCCCCAGTCAGAATGCTGGGTTGCCCGGACCCAGGTTTTTCTTTTTGGTGCTTTCACACTGCACAGAGAACGGGTCAGATTGCCGGGTTGCTGGACCTGGTATTTTTCAAAAGGCCCTTTCACACCGCACAGTGATCAGAGTCGACCCAGCAACCATCCTGGTCAGACCCAGGTTATTTGTATGGTGTAAAATATTTGCAGTGCTCAATGTAGACGAGTTGAGTATACTACTGTAGCCCAGTGGCTGATGGATGCAGGCTAATAAGCCTATTAGCTGGCCTCATTTTGAGTCAATATGAAATCATTTTTATTGATCGTTTATCATAATTCTGTTGCCGTAACAGTGGCTATGATGGGAGCCCATGCCAGGAAGAATAATTAGTATAGTAATAGTTCACCATGTCAGTGTGAAATATTGGCATGTCTTAGACTCATTAAAAGTTCATTAATCTGTGATTAATTACACAGCACCAACTGCATGTTTTTGGGCACTGCAGATGTGTTTCTTAGAACAACTTACAGTGCCTGATGCCAAGGTGTGTAAGTTCATACCAGGTACCCGGAGTGGTGACCCCCACTTCCCTCCCGGGCATCTGTCGGTGCAGGTGAGAGGGCAAAGCAGGAAGTAATGTGATCGCAATGCAATTACATTACTTCTCAGAGATCCACTTGATGGGCTACTTACTGGTACATCTGGGCAAAAAAAGACTGCTTATTGCAGAATAAGTGGAATTGTGGATGTAAGAAATCTTTGTTTTCAGGAGCAAGCATTGTCCGCCACAGGAAAAAATAAAAACACGTTGACCCCCGCAGGACAAAAAATAACACACTGGGGCAGATGAAGTAAGCCTTAACAAGATCTAAAGTGGAGGGTGCAAAAGAGAGATAAAGGGCCAGCCAAACAGCCCCCCAACGGTCATTTCTGAAACAGTCTGTAATAGGGCAGTTAGGAGCTGATTGGCTGGTCCTGTATCTCTCTTTATCACCATCCACTTTATTTCTTGTTCAGTCTTAATACATCTGCCCAATTGTCCCCACAAAAAAAAAAAGAGGCAATATTGTCACCCACAGGAAAAAAAAACAAAAAAAACATTGGCCAGGATGTAATGGGAGGCGGCTTAAATGGCCGGGAAAAAGTTGCATGAAGTCAGACATTATAATGTCAGACTTCTGTGAACTCAGCCAATGTAAAGGCGTGTGAGCTAAGTTAGAACACAATTACTGCACATTTGCAATAAATAAACATTTCTAACTTCAAAAAAATACTTTGATCACTGAAAATAGGTCATGTACTGGGGATGCGGTCAATTTGCCGGCGGTCGGGATCCCGGTGTTCAGAATCCCGACACTGGAATCCCGACCGCCGAAATCCCGAAACTTTCTCCCTCCGTGGGTGTCCACGACACCCATAGAGGGAGAATAAAATAGCGTGCTGAGCGTAGCGAGGCACCGGGCCCGCTGCGTGGCGAGCGCAGCGAGCCCGCAAGGGGGGGCGATCCACGTCCCCCCCATGTCGGGATTTCGGCGGTCGGGATTCCAGTGTCGGGATTCCGACCGCCGGTATCCCGACCGCCGGGATTACGTATCGGATCCATGTACTGGACATGTCATTTGTGCCCTTCTCAGCTTCTGGAAGCATTGGCAGTGACGGCATCCTGTCCACTATTGGTCAACAGGATTAGGTCGACACCTAAAAATGGTCAACATACACTAGGTCAGCATTGACGCATGCAAAAGGTCATCCTGAAAATTGTCGACACAGGGAAAGGTATAGAATTAGAATATAATAGTGCGCCCAGCGCCCAAGGCACCGTGCGAGGGGATACAGTACACGTTAATGTTGTCCATGTTGACATATGTCGACATAGACAACAACAAAAAAGGCATGTCGACCTTTTCCTGCAATGACCATTTTCACTTCGACCTTTTGCTTGTGTTGACCTAGTGTATGTCAAGCATTTGTTGGAGTCGACCTTATCACTGTTGACCACAACTGGGATCAGAGTGACTGCAGCATCAGGGCAGACCCCAGCGGCTGCAGCATCAGTGCGCTCCGGAAGTGTGGGTTGGTTGTGGGGAAGCATCATAGGTCAACCCCGTGCAGGTCAAGACTTGGGCCGCATCTAGGAAATTAGAACTGGAGTTTAGATCGGTCCTGGTGGCGGCCGCACTGGCCTTCCAGCAAGTCCTGCACCTCAGTTCCCCCCACGACAGCAGGTGACCAGAGGCAAATGCTTCCATTACCTTGGGGCAGGCATGTCCAAACTATGGCCCTCCAGCTGTTGTGAAACTACACATCCCAGCATGCCTTGCCATAGTTTTAGCCTTCCCTAATAGCAAAACTGTGTGAAGGCATGATGGTTTCACAACAGTGGAGGGCCGTAGTTTGGACATGCCTGCCTTAGGACGGGATGTATTAAAATGCATATCCGTCCTTCGCTGCCCACCGAGATGCCAGTGCATATGCATACCTCCCAACTTCTGTGCTGATGAAATAGGGACACTTGAGCGTCCGAAAAGGGGGCGGGACGTATGCAAATGAGGGTGTGGCTTATGCTAATTATCCGTGACCTCATTTTCATATGAGAATAGACGCTGTTCGCATGCGCACAGCGTCTATTCTATTAGATTGGGGGGTCTCCCGACTGCCACCCCCCGCAGCGGGACAATGCCTGACGCGGGTGGGACAGCGGGACAGGACCCGGAAATCGGGACTGTCCCGCTGTAATCGTGACAGTTGGGAGGTATGCATATGTACTAACACATGCAACTGGCATCGCGATGCATTGATGGAGGCCCCCCGTGATACCTGTGATGTGGTGTGCGGGGGGTCTCCGTCACTTCCCTGCCGCATCCTGCTCCCCTCACGCCGGGGACAGCTAAGCAAGCTGTCCCCAGCGCCTCCTCCTCCCCCTGCAGCCGGAAGGACGTCTGGCTGCATTACTAGGGGGAGGAAGGGTTTACCTTCAGGGTCCAGGAGGACCTGGACTAAGGTAAGCCAGAGGTAGGGGGACGGGGGGTCGGTGGGTTTGCGGCGGAGGCGTTGGGCGGCGAAAAGAAGCCTACTATGCGGTATCATGGCGGCGGGGTTTTAATACATAGGAAAATGCGGTAAAACGTGTTTTACCGCATTTTCCCCTTAGTACTGTACATCCCGCCCTTAGGGAGTTACAACACTGCCAATATCTGAGGGCTTTTAATATGTTTAAGGGGGAAAATTGCCACCTAATACACCGTTGTCCTGATTTTGGCTGGACAGTTGCGGTTGATGGACTGCAAGTCTGGAGCTTTTGTGAAAATAATCTAACAAATGTACTTTTTAGGGGATGTCTTGCACAGATCTAACATTGCAGCCTATTTTCTTCCCACATCCGCATGTCTCAATGGGGGAAATTGATCAAAGCTTGTAGAGAGGGCAAGATGTATCAATCTTCAAAAAATGATAAAATGGAGGGTGATAAACAACCAGCCAATCAGCTTCTAACTGTCATGTCCCAGAGTGGGTTAGAAAAATGAGCTGATTGGCTGGTTGTTTATCACTCTCCATTTTATCACTTTTTGATGCTTGATACATCTTTCCCTTCATGTTTTATATATCGACCCCAAAGCAGCGTGTTTCCAATGCATTACTGTGTCACATGCAGAGAAGAGATCGTGAAAGTTGGGCGCTGTGAATTGATGCCTCACTGATGTCAGTAGTTCCTAATGAATTGGTATTTTGTTGAAATATGGTTCAGCTGACAAAATGGCCACCTCATCTGTGGTGAAGCAACAAATACAGTACACGTTAGTCAGAGGTTGTTCTGAAACTCTTACTCATATATTCTGCAAGCTGAACTAGGACCTGATGACATATTAGGAAATGGAAGAGCATAAATCAGTGTTTTCACCCATAATAAAATGCCTGTCACCAAACAACTGTGGTGTCAATAACCTGCCAGTACTACTGACAGAGTCCTGTCATAAGAGGCCTCATGGTGACAGGCAGGGCCTCCAGCTCCCCGCTTGCTGCTGCTCTCACTTTTCAAGCCCAGAACAATCATAACATTTGTTTGTATTTGTTGTTCTGGGTACTGGCTGCCATTGGAACACCTGATAACTGGCCGTGACTCTTGACACAGGCAGCTGTCTACCAGGATATAGCGTATCTGTCTGTCTGAGGGGCTGCTTCTAGCACTATGCAGCTCTCCGCATCTATATACAGTATGGCGGTCATGGGGCCAGATCTACTCACCAGAGCACAGAGACTCTGCAGGAAAGTGTCTAGAAGTCTGCAAAAGAACAATAATGCAAGCAAAATATTCTGAGCTTTGCTGGGTTTTTACGTTTTATCCCTAGTAATCTATTGTTAGAGCTAATATTTATATATATATATATATATATATATATATATATATATATATATATATATATATTAAGATCTGTCTATCTATCTATCTATCTATCTATCTATCTATCTATCTATCTGTGTGTCTGTATCTCATATCTATCTCTCTGTCTGTCTTTATCTCATATCTCGTATCTGTCTGTCTGTATCTGATATCTCTGTCTGTATCTAATATATGTCTCTCTGTCTGTCTGTATATCATATTATATCTATCTGTCTGTATCAGTTATCTGTCTGTCTGTATCTCGTATATCTGTCTGTATCTTGTATATGTGTCGGTATGTATCTCGTATATGTCTGTCTGTCTGTATCTCATATATGTCTGTATCTCATATCTCTGTGTCTGTCTGTATCTCATATATTTCTGTATCTCATATCTCTCTGTCTGTCTGTATATCATAGTTATCTGTCTGTATCAGTTATCTATCTGTCTGTGTATCTCATATTTGTCTACCTGTATCTCATATCTGTATTTATCTCGTATTTTTCTGTCTGTATCTCATATCTCTCTGTCTGTCTGTATCTCTTATATCTGTCTGTCTGTATCTCATATCCGTCTGTATCTCATATATCTCTGACAAGAAGGAAAAAAAGATAACTCTCTTTGTTAAGGCACTGCTTATTTTTATTTAAAATAAAGTTTTATTGATATACATTAAAATATGGTGCACAAACCTATGACAAGGAAAAAGTGAAAAAAGAGGAAAGAAAAAGAAAAAAGATAAAAAGAAGAAAGAAGAATGAAAAAAGAAAAAAATGAAAAAAGAACAAAAAGAACCTTTTCATTTTTTTCTTCTTTAATTGTATCCTCTATTTTTCTATTTTACTATTTTTTGTTCTTTTTCTTCTTTTTTTCTTCTTTTTTCAATTTTTTCTTTTTCGTTTTTCTTTCTTCTTTTATCTTTTTTTCTTTTTCTTCCCTCTTTTTTCATTTTTTCCTTGTCATAGGTTAGTGCCCCATACTTTAATGCATATCAATAAAACTTTATTTTAAATAAAAATGAGCAGTGCCCCAACAAAGAGAGTTATCTTTTTCTCCTTCTTGTCTACGATTAATATAGCTCTTGGGAGCACCACCAACACCTATATTTTTGCGGATATTTAAATCTTTATACCATTGTATGTTGGTCACATATGAAACTCATGACTGTTAGGTCTGTGCAAGCCATTCCCTTTTCCCTCTCATATATCTCTGTCTGCCTGTATCATTCAATTAATTTAATTTAAATAATAATTTAAAAGGAAAAATTGTATACAATCATTTGGTAGACATGCATTGAATTGGCCACTGAAGGTTGACATGGCTAAGATAGACAGGGTTGGAAGGTCGGGACAAGCATGAGATCGACAATGGCTAGGTCAACATGAGGTTTTTCACATTTCACAAAACCGTGAAAAACTCATGTCTGTAAAAACTGATATTTTTGCAGTGAGGTATATGACCAGCAGGTGGCAGCAGTAGCACATGGGTAGGGATCATTCAGTCTGCAGACAGATGCAAAATACAGTGCTCATTTCAGTCATTGTTGTGTAGAGAGTTAAATATAAAAAAAGTGATTCACAAATATATATATATATAGCTTAGATGGATCAGGCGGCACTCTCGGATTTTTAAAGAGAGGAGTGCCGGGCACAAGTGGAGCTGTATGTATATATGTATGTATATATATATGTGTGTATATATATATATATATATATATATATATATATATATCTTTGTGGAACACCTTGCTGCGGCCAGGTAGCGTTGCTAGGAAGAATACTTAAACTACTATATTATATTAGGATACTATTACACCTGCAGTATAATAACATTCCTAAAAAGTTGAAGTGATCCTTTAAATTAGTCTTGTTTTTTTTTTTTTTTTTTACTACCATAGAGATTCATCTGTTCTCAACATATATTACAAATCGTTATTAACAAAATAATAATACATGATCTCTTCTGGGGTATTTTGAAGTGAAATTGGATCTTCCTCAAATTGAGGATATAAAACCAATCACGCTGGTCCCAGCATTCCAAAAATGACATTTTATTTGTATAGATTTTTATTTTGCCAGTACAGGCCTCCCAGCTGTTACGTTTAACTTTTGAATAAAAATTCCCCTGCTCTCTTTCCTTTGAAATAATCGCCTTATATTTGGTTTTATATATGTATGTATATGTATTTCCCCAGGGACTCGACCCGGGCTCACCGGCCAGGGTGATCATGCTTTGGCCGGGGGGACCTTATGTAAAAAGTGTCCCTCGGCTGTGGCATGATGCTGCTGGCTGTTTGAGCCCAGTATTGGTTTCCGAAATAGGAACAGACACATGGTTTTGTTTTTTCGCCCTGTATTTCTGCAACTAGCACTTGCTCAAAGAGTCCGGGGCTGGTTATACCGGGGGGGGGGGGGGGGGGGGGGGGGGTATATAACCATTTATTTAATTATTTATTAATTTCTTATATAGTGCAGCAGATTCCGTTGCAGTGTCTTATATAGCGCAGCAGATTCCGTTACAGTGTCTTATATAGCGCAGCAGATTCCGTTACAGTTTCTTATATAGCGCAGCAGATTCCGTTACAGGGTCTTATATAGCGCAGCAGATTCCGTTACAGTGTCTTATATAGCGCAGCAGATTCCGTTACAGTTTCTTATATAGTGCAGCAGATTCCGTTGCACTTTACAATAGTAGACAGTGATAAGACAAACTGGGTAACAACAGACAGACTTGGAGGTAGGAGGGCCCTGCTGCAAGCTTACAATCTATAGGGACATAGGAGGGAAGCACAAGGACAGGCACCAGTAATAGCATAGCAGTCCCACCAAGTTACAAGTCCAGAAGGGAAGCTATATAATACATAAGTGCCTCAGAGGGTTATGTGAGTGGTACTTAAATATGATAGGCTTGCCTGAAGAGGTGAGTTTTCAGGGAACGCTTGAAGGTCTGGAGGCTAGTGGAGAGTCTTATTTTGCGTGGAAGGGCATTCCATAGGGTGGGAGCAGCCCGATGAAAGTCCTGTAATAGTGAATAGGAGCTGGAGATCCGTTCAGAAGAGAGACGCAGATCTTGTGCAGAGTGGAGTGGTCGAGATGGGAGATATTTTGAAATAAGTAAAGAGATATACGCTGGTGCAGTATGGGTAATAGCTTTATACAGGGCCGTAACTAGGGGGGGGGGGGCTGGGGGGGTCACGCGCACCGGGCGCTGGAGTGGGGGGGGGGGGCGCTGTGAGGTCCAGGGACAGCCAGCGGAGGTCCAGTGACAGGCAGCGGGGTTCCGGGGACTGGTGTAGACGCTGTAGCGGCAGCTTACTTTCACTCCGTCCGTCTCCTACTAGCGCTATTTGCCTGGCGGCGGGAAGCGCTGATAACTTTGAAAAGACATTTGAATTCAGCCAAACAGCGTTAGTAGGAGACGGACGGAGTGAAGGCTGCCGCTACGGCGGCTACACCTGTCCCCGGAACCCCGCTGCCTGTCCCCGGACCCCCGCTGGCTGCACACAGGTATGTATGTTGTCAGCGGGGGGGGGGGCACCAAATGACTGCCTTGCCCAGGGCGCCGGAAACCCTAGTTTCGGCCCTGCTTTATATGCACATGAAAATCCTGTGTTGTCCCTCTCCCAGTAATGCACTGCACTTGTGCAGTCAGTGTGCCTTGGCTCCTGATGCTCAGCACCATTAATCATTGTCACATTGCAGAAAGGTGAAGCTGTGCCTCTGTCAACAGTTATGGAGATATCTGGATGGTAACTGTTCTTGGTTGGTGGGAATATAAGTAATTCCGTTTTGGATATATTGAGTTTGAGTTGGCGAGAAGACATCCAAGATGAGATGGCCATCTGAAAATACAAATCCTGAGAGTTCGGAAGCTTAGTAAATACAGTCGATCCCAGTCTTACCTGTTTGTACATGGGATCGGCCGTAATTGGGTGTCTTAGAAAATTTCCCTCACAGTGTTGCAAATGTCTTGGAAAATAGTCTTTCTATGATGGGGAAAAACCATGCTGCACTGCAGGTGGGGAAGGTATAACATGCAGAGAGAGTTACATTTGGGTGAGTTATTTTGTTTCTGTGCAGGGTAAATACTGGCTGTTTTTTTTTTTTTACACTGCAATTTAAATTTCAGCTTGAACGCACCCCACCCAAATCTAACTCTCTCTGCACATGTTAAGGCCCCCATACACTAAGCCCAAATCGCATGTGTATGACATCCGATCCAATGCGTGGTCACGTGTGCATCGGACCGGAGTTGGAGGTTGGATGGAGCTGCACATAAGATAAGTTATATGTGCAGCCTTCAGGATGGAATACAGTCCGTAGGTGTGTGCCAACGGTGCTTTCAGCTCAAAATCACTCAGTGTGTATGGCCCTTAAGAGTGACTTTGCTTTGAAACAACAACAACTAGCGTGTGCTGCCTTTTGTTCCATCTGGGATGTCCGTATTGTAAATTTACTTCCACATTTTGCTAAAGCCTGCACAAACCCATACATGTAAATTAAAATGCATGGTACATTACTGTCTTGCTGTCATTGTTGCTCTTTTACAACACTAGGGGGAGTATTGTACTAGACGTTGCACATTGTTTCAGCTTGTTAAATGAGAATACTTTACATATCATGTCCAAATAATATGTCACAGCGTCTCATTAATTATTAGACGCGGGTGTTGTACTGTATTTCAAGATCCGGAATCCATAATGTCTAACGCAATATCCTTCATTCTGCCTGAGATGGGGAATTTGCATTTCGTTTCCCAAAACCTCGGTAAGACGCATTGGCATAAGTATTTTCAACAAATGTCCAAATCTGAAGTTTGTTCCAGAGGTCAAAAAAATGTCTAAACAAATAAAATGATGTAAGGGATGCAGGATGTGACACAACCTTAACAAAGTCATTTGAAATAATTTGACAGTAAATTTCCCTGTAAGTTTCTAGCCTGCAGCTCGGAGAATCCTCTGCTTTCTAACAGTCTCCTTCCAGATTTTTAAAATGCTAAATTCAAGCTGGGCTTTGATGCCGCCTGGCTTCCTCCCGGAGGACATTCTAGTGCCTGACACAGTCCCCTGGAGCAGACAAGGCTACCGTCATCTCCCTGACATTGAATGTATCGTGTCAGGGAAATGGTAACACACAGGAGTGAAAGCTGCCATTTACAGCGCCGACGACAACAGCGCCGAGGATCATTTGGATTTGCCTTGATATGACTGGCACCTAGCAGTTAAACTGGCATTATTTGTGACAAGGTGTCATTCTTCAGCTTGTCCCATATAAGTGATGAGTATTCGCAGCCTCTCGTGGCTCTGTGTGCTAAACGAGATGTGATATTTGTTTTGAAAATAAATTATTTCCTTCAAACTTAAGTCATTATAATCAAACAACTCAATTCTATTTTTGTAACTATGACTTACATTGCTGTAATATTGGAGGTTTCCCAAGCGCCCCCCCTGTGTTACAGATGCACGCTGTTGTGGTCATACGCGGAAAGGATGATAGAGTAGGATTTTATTGTTTGGCATGTGCACACTGTTGATGATATCTTTCTACTACCTGTCAAGAGAGGATGCCAGGCTTGGGGCATGTGCTGTAGTATCTTACTGCACAATTTACCCATGGTTATCAGGTCCCTGACACTATATCGGCCAATCTTTACCTTTACCATTCACATTTTCCTGCACTTCAGGGTATTGCTGCTCTGGCAAACAGGGCTCCAAAGATCTTCTGGAATTCAGGGCTGATGGTGAAGTGGGTCGGAAGGATGGGAGACAGGGTAAGGGGAGAGGAAGGATATGAGACAGGGTAAGGGGAGAGGAAGGATAGGAGACAGGGTAAGGGTGAGGAATGATGGGATATAGGATGGGAGACATGGTAAAGGAAGGATGACTGAAAGATTGGGATAGGAAAGATGGTAAATAGGGTAATGTAAAGGAAGGGTGGAAGAAAGTGAGTGAGAGAGAGAGGAAAGATGAAAGACAGGGGGAGAGATAGGAAGGATGGGAGTCAAGGTAAGGGAGAGGAAGTATTGGATATAGGGATAGGAGCCAGGGTAAGCTAGACAAAGGATGGGATACTCCCTCCATGCACCGTCCTCCACCTGTCCCTCCCTCCATGCACCGTCCTCCCACCATCCCTCCCTCCTTCCTGGCCGATGCCTTCAACCGGCCGGGTCCCGGCAGCCGTCAATACCGAATCGGTAGTGATGGCCGGGTCCACACCATTAGTGTCAGGGGTGCTTCATAGTCGGATTGGGGGAGGGAATGGGGATCTGGGCGATGGAAGGGGGAGGGAATGCTACTTTCCTGTAAGTGATGGATGAGCTTTTTTGGTAGCTGCGATGGCAATTGAATGGTTGGATCCGATGATGGAATGAAAACTGGTCCAGGTGGAATCTGGTTCTTTTCTCAGAGGTACAAAGTGGAAATATGAAGGTGGTAACTCCTCTCAAAGTGTGGGCTGGAACCGAATAGAATTCTACCTCTGAGAAAAGAACCAGATTCCATCCGGACCAGTTTTCATTCCATCATCGGATCCAACCATTCAATTGCTTTTGCAGCTACCAGCCAGATATATTATACCATAAAGATCTGCACCAAGGTTGTTTTCAAGTGGCATTGGATCCCTCACTGGGCAATCACCGGGACTTTCCATCTTATCTCCAATCAGGAGACACCAAGTAAATTCTCTGGTAACTATAAACTCATTGGTCACGTGGATACAATTTCAACCCTCTCCATGGAATACCCATGATAGCTGGAACTCAATCCCATTTTTTACATAGTATATTTATTCAATTGTGATAATTCTCCTTTTATTGTTGTTTGTTTTTTTTATTCATTAAATATATACACTTAGTATTCTAGTGGTATTGTTTATTCATTCACTTAAACCGAAGCGCTGTATTATCTTTATCTTTTAAATGGGTCTCTGTGGATGCGTACCACTAATCACTGGAATATTTTCACTGATAAACACATCTGGGTATCTTTCCTTGATTTAAAAATGTAGTGGTGGAGGCAATTTGTTCCATAACAAAATAGAAGTATTCCACAGGGTAACGATGAGACATGTATAAATATGGATAAGTAAATAAAAATGGAAAAAAACCACCAGAGTGTCATTAGCAGTACCCTTGGATTATTTCTCTTCTTTGAGCCGACATGTGCCGACAGGGGGTGCCATGCGTGGGAATGCGGTACACTTAGACGGTTCCCATGTCCACTGTGTATGTCGACCTTCATTGAGTCAACCCGATGACCCATACCCATATTGTACCATGAGATAACTGTTTCCATGTAGAAAATGAATTGTAAACTGGCACTGTTGTTCAAAACTCTTCATTTTAAAAAGAAGCCACATTAACCCTTGAATTGCCGGTTTGTTTTGGCACTGTACACCCTACTGATATTGCCCTCGGAGTAACGGTGTGCGCTATGTGATTGCAGGTTAGCCAGTACACATTTGCTATGTGCAGTTATCGAGAGAAAAAAGCAGAACCACAGGAACTTCTACAGCTTGATGGGTACACAGTGGATTACACCGATCCACAGCCAGGTAGGTGTAAGATGCTCAGGCAAGGCATTATACAGCCAGTGTCCAGTGAGCCCCCTCTTACTCTGCCGGGCAGTGAGAATTCATGGCAAAAATTAATTTAATATTGTAGATATCCACAGCAGAAACCGTAATGGTATTGGCATACTGTCCAAATGTCTCCATTGGGTGAGACATCATAGTTCCAAGGGTCTAATGCACCACCCAGTCCAAGGGGCAAAGAAGAGGGCGGCTGGTTACTACTTACCCAGGTCCAGGGTTGGGTAAGATGTGCAATCAGGGGCCTGGGTAAGATGTGCAAGACTAAGAATGCCCCCTCCTTAGAGTGGGTCGACACAGTACTCTTTGTCATTTTTTTTTTGGGGGGGGGGGGGGGGGGATTGCACAGGATTTGGACACACCTCCTTCATCACTTGGGTCTGTTATTGCTTTTTACCATCCTGTCGTAGTCACCACCATTGCTATAACTGCCAATTATGTACGAGGTGTATCCCTACCCACCATACCAAATGTATTCTGCAGCTAGGAGTCTCCCTAGAGGTGGGCAAGGGGTTTAAGAGTGGCTTTCTAAGTGCAGTGCATGCCCCATGGTGGTGACTCAACCCAGCTGGAGTTACCGAATATGGGACAATGGCAGGATATAGGGTCCTGGCATAGTTCTAAAAAATATTTTATATCTGCAAACATTCACCATTAGAGGTTTCAGGATTTGGCATTGAGAGATTTATTTCAACGTAATCAATATAATGATATAATTTGACTAGAGATATTATTGTTATTGTTATTATACTGTATGTTATATTGATCTAATTTGGAAGGAACAGAAATTGCTTATAGATCTTACTTGCTACATTAAGTGCCTCGTAAGTCCCTGCAATGCTCTCCTCTACTGTACTTCTTAATCTTGTTCCGGTTTGCACTCTGGCAGGCTTGGAAGGTGGTAGATCATTCTTCAATGCAGTGAAAGAAGGTGACACCGTGATCTTTGCAAGTGACGATGAACAAGATAGAATTTTGTGGGTCCAAGCGATGTATCGAGCAACCGGTCAATCTCACAAGCCTGTACCGCCAACTCAGGTTCAAAAGCTTAACGCTAAGGGAGGAAATGTGCCCCAACTCGATGCTCCGATATCCCAATTCTGTAAGTACATGTATGGGCTCAGGAAGTGGGGTATTTATCTGAGCAATATATATTTAGTCATATATTATACTGCTCATTATATACCTCAAATTGTGGAAGAGAAGTTTTTCTCAGAATTCCAGAAAAAAAAAAGTAAGCTCTGGGGGTCAGTAATGCAATGTCCCGTGTTATTAGCTCTCAGGAAACAATAGAAAAAAATAGAGCGATGCAAATATAATACAGTACATTCAAATTAAAGTCAACCGACTGAAAGGCAAAAGATAGATAGATAGATAATGCTCAGGAACCTTAATAGTTAAATATATATAAAATTAGGATTGCATCAGAAGCACCTGGTCAGTAAGCTCAACAAATTACCCTAAACTGAGCCATTTAAAATGTAAGATAGGAGTCTGCTGCTACCAGGGTGGAGAGTGATTATATTTGTTGACCCTCCCCCTGTATTTGCCACATGGCTGAGGTAGGCCAATCTGTTCCATGCATAGCACCTTTATTTAAAAAAAAATAGGGAGGCGGGAATGCCACACCCCCATTTCCACTGGCGTTGATAACAAAGCAAAGCATTAGTTATGAGTGCCAGTGGATACAGGGGTGTGGCCAAAATGGGGATGGCTACAGCTTCACAATTTGCCCCCCCCCCCCCCATACCCAGCGGCGCTGATAACT
Organism: Crinia signifera; assembly: GCF_055691185.1. NCBI lineage: Eukaryota > Metazoa > Chordata > Amphibia > Anura > Myobatrachidae > Crinia > Crinia signifera. The sequence continues at coordinate 29,717,384 of NC_139224.1, forward strand.
ACTGCTTTGCTTTGTTATTTAGCTTTTTGTCATGATGTTAGAGCTCCATAGATAATAATCTGTTTTGAGGGAAGAAATATTATTGCGTAGACTGTACTTAGTAACAAAACTCAATGAAAAGTCAGATTATCACTAATATATACATGCTTTGTGCAGGTTTCAGCAGAGTATAATTCCATGCGTATAATTTATAAGCACAATGGCGCATTAGCAGCGAGTAGGTTCTACAATTGGACAATGCAAGACTGACCTCCACAAGAGCATACAACTGTATAACCCAAATCAATGGGATTTACTTGTAACTGTACGGGATTTACTGCGTAAAATAACCAACTACTATTTTCTGTTTCTTACTGTAATCTGTCTTTTAATTTTTCAAGACAAATAATTTTGAAACTGGCCAACTGTAAAGTGAAAATATAAAATGCTGTCCATATAAAAGTGCAATACTGGATTCACATGTTTATCAGCAGATTATCACTCTTCATGTAAACGCATTTGGTTCCCATTTCAGCAGTAAAATCTGTCGGCAGCATGTCAGCTTTTTTTCTCAGTCGGCTTCTCCTAATGCTTGTTTCCGTACATAGGAGAGAGAGGCTGGAAGGTGTGAAACGCTTATTGTTATCATCTACTAGAGTCAGGCGCTCCCAAATCTGTTTAAGTGATAAGTACTTGGATTCACACCAGCACCCCTGACAATGTAGTTTACAAGATACTGGTTTAAACACTTTAGTTCTCCAGGTAACACAATTACAGTAGATTATAGTCTGTCAGCAGGAAAAAAAAAATGAGTATGTTTAACACTTTGAGTGCCAACATCTCTGTGCCAGATGTTCGAAATTTCCAGCGTCGCTCACATTTGTTATATTAATTCAAATAAAAATAGATGACATTTCCTATATAAGGTAAGCATCACCGGTCATTATTATTAATAAAAATGTTTGCGCGCCAATTTTCACACCTATTTTGAGGATTTCACTTGACATTCAAAGGGTTAACCCTTAATAAGCAGCTTGGCTGAAAGAGTTGCTTATTAAAACAAAAGTTGCATGTCTTGAGAGGGATGTAGTCAACCTGTCAACAGTAACAATGTTGACATTCAAAACGTCGACGGCTCAGTTTTAAAATATCAGTAGAAAAGTGTTGACATTGTCAGAATGTTAACATGAAAGTTAGGCTATGGGCTGGGGGAGGTTAGGATTAGGCTGCATTGGGAGGATAATGTTAGGCTCTAGTGGGGAGGTTTGGCTACAGGTGGGCTGGATAATGTAAAGCTGCAGGGGTGGAGATTAAGATGCCCATACACTAATGCAACTTCATCATGGAGAGAAGTTGCATACGATCCCCTTGAACCGCCTGGCAGCTTCCCGGACAGAAGGATCACATGTGGTATATCAAATGCGGTCAATATGCATACAATTTATCACATGCGATCCAGCAAGGGCTGCGGAGTCTATAAATCTGTAGTGCAGCCCTGCAATCTGGATCAGATGCGCCCATGCGATTTGACAATTTTTATCCAGTTTCCCGACCTGATCCATCAGAATCGAATGAAAATTGTCCAAATCGCACTAATATACGGGCACCCTAAGGGTTCGGCTGTGGGGAGGGGTTGGAGTTTGACGTTTGGTTTAGGAATTGTAAAGAAATACCCATTTTAAGATCCTTATAAGTATGGATGGATGTGTGCAATCACTTACACCTTCCATTATGTCACTTATTAACTCTGTGATAAATAAATAAAAAACAATTGAGGAAATAATTAGTGGAAAACCAGTTTTTTTTTATTTTCTTTTGTTGCTCTGTGTACACAGTTGCCATAGGGACCAATGCTTATAACACACAGTATAAATAAAGTTTCTGAGCAACAAGAAGGATGACCTTTAGCATTGGCAAGATCTGTTCCCATTAACAGCCATTTACGTTACCACTTACCATGTCAGCTTACATACACCCGTGTCAGTGGAATATTGTACTGCACGCAGTGTTCATTTCCCCACTTCTAACCCCATTACATTGAATAGATTTGTATTATTATAGATTTATGTTGATTAAGAAAACAACATGGCAGCTTGCAGGACTAGTAAAGAGTCATTTTAGCACTTTCTATGAATATTTCCTTATATAAAATCGCTGTAAAAAGTATTTAGCACATTCTTTTTCTTACATCAAGTCATCAAAATGGATTTATTCGCGAATTGCTGCAACTGATCTACACAAATGACTATGTAATGTCAAATAAATAAACAACTTCAAAACTTAAGCCTAATTAACTACAAATAAAACTAGACTATAATTGATTACATTTGCAGTCACATCCCATGATTTAATACGTGCTAGCTGTAATTATAGAAAAGTTTTGAAAAGTTTTTGCCAGTCTGCAAACTTGGACAGAGCAAAGTTACTGAATTTCTATTAAGCGAACCGAAGTTTTATCGGACTGAAGCTTGCTCAACTTCTTCAGTTGTGGTGTTTGAGGAGATGCATTTCATGTGAACACTGTCCCCACCCCCGCTGCAATTTGCCGCATCCTCTAGTGACAGGGGCATAACTTCCAGAGGCAATGGAGTCACCAGACTCCAGACCCTAAAGGGATACCAGCATATATAGTAGCACAAGTGTGGTTTACAGCAGGATCCAACTGTGACCGCAGCTCTTCCGATGTAGCCTTGTGCCACACCCGTTGCAGAGTTAATCAGCTCTGTGCCAGGGGCCCTGCTAACACCTGCAATTGGGGAAAGGACAGCTCTTGTCTGGCACCTCTCAGCCTACGCTGCAGCAAGCAATGGTGCACCTGCTGCTGCTGGACTGTGAGATGGGACCCGCCGAAGAACACTGACTGATGATGCAGACTGCTGAATCTTGTGATCATGACCCTGAACCACCTGTTTTAACCCTTTTGAGTGCCAAGTGAATTTGTCGAAATAGGTGCGAAAATTGGCAAGCAAACATTATTATTCGTCATAATGACCTGTGATGTTTACCTTATATGGGAAATATAATCTTTTTTTTACACAACATTTGTGATTTGAATTTATATAACAAATGTAAGCGATGCTGGCATTTTTAGCAGCCATTTTGAACATCTCTCACAGAGATGTTGGCACTCAAAGGATTAAGGGAAGGATGACATCAAATCCCAAGTTGCCTTTGGATGGGTAAGGCTAAAATGACAGCCAGGAAGTACTCCTCAAAAATGTAAAACTCCTGGGACAGTAGGCGAACGTGTTCTAAAGTATTTTGTTTGATAGGGTTCCATTTGAATTCCAAGATGCCTGTACACAGTACTTTTTATTGCCACTGTAAGGTATTGGAAACAGATTGCTACACTTTGCAAAAATAAATGAGAAAACAGTAAAACTTCCCACACAGTAATATCGGAACTAACTGAACCCTCTCCCAACTCTTCCCCATGCCAATAAGCCTCCTCGTTCCAGTCTCCTGCCAATCTTTCTTTCAGTAATGTCATTATTTTGAGCTGGGAATCTCCATCACCATTCAGCAAGGGCAGGCTTCCCTCTATAATATTTCATGATCGTTGGTTCAACGGAGTTTGATTAGCAGAGAGTTAAAATAGTTTTGACATGTCCAGGCCCACACACCAACTAGCAGTCTTCTCCTTCTCACGCCCTGTTCTGTGAACAGTGCCTGCTCTTATGACCTTACTTCCAATTAGGCGCGCTAGGTGACCGTGCCTTTATCCTGGCTTCAGCCACCCAATCTTCTTCACTTGTAATCGAAAGCTGCAAAGTTCAGACAAGATAGTGTGTCCTGTATTTAGTCGTAGAGGCGTGATTTACTAAAATGACTACTTTTCTAAGCAGTATGGGGGAACAGGACATTTGAAACACATTTAACTATTTGAATTTCACATATCTGTACATGTGATAAATTCCCAGACATGCTGCCTAGGCTTCCTAGGTAAATGTGAGCGCAGTTTCATTACAGAGGGCTATGGGAAGGTACTGAGCCTGTGCCAGGAATGACTTAAAGCTAGATACCATTAAATGGGTTTAAAGGTACAAGGGACATAGGGTTAATCAGAAGTGTGTGTGTTAATTTCAGAGCCGAATTTCCCATTAGGCACGTGAGGCACCGGCCTAGGGGCGGCACATGTTTGGGGGGCGGCACTTGGATTCCTGTGATGGTACTGTCAGCCCAAAATGTACCAATAACTGCAAAATATCCACTGTACTGTACTATATTCTATCTTAAATAGAGTGTAAATGGATAGGACATGCAGATACTGCCCCTATAACTGTCCTACTTAGTAAACATTATTGTTGTGCCTAGGGGCGCCCTCCTCCCTAAATCCGCCCCTGGTTAATTTGCTGTTTGATCAGATTCTTATACAGATATAAATGGACAGTGCTGGATTGTGTGTATCTAGCTGAGATCCAAGATCTGCCTTCTAAGCAATTGGGTCTGCTCCATTGAGCAGTCTGTATTGTGTGATATTATATTTTTAGTGTGAGGTGGGCACTGTAATGCGAAACACTATGTACAAGAGCACTATTATGGTTTAGAAATGAACTAGGGCACTATTATGGAGCTTCAAATTAATAACTGCTCTGAAGAGGTGTGTCTGAAGAATAAGTGAGACCATGGACCCTTCAATGTGTTGCTTAGGGCCCACAAAGTTCTAGTTACACCCCTGCATGAGGTCTAGTAGAAGTCCTGGCTGCCAGGACCATGAAGTTGAGCTCCTGGAACATCTGATTTACAGGAGACCCGCAAGGCAAACACAGATGCCTCTGGGCAGAAACAGACCTCTTGGCCTTACCCCCTGGGTGGTGGCACCATTTGCACACCTCATGCCTTTACTTAGTGCAAATGATATGCTTCCAATTAGGCATATCCAGTATAATCCTGCATGACCTGCCCTTTCAGGTCTTCCTTGCAAAACTTTAATTTTGCGAGATTACCCTGCTCCGACTCAGTACCACCACTTTAACATCCAAACACAGAATTTGAATGCAGATAAGAACCACTTGGCCCATCCAGTCTTCCTTACATACATGTACATGCAGACACACACTAGGGTTATTTTTTTATTGGAAGCCAGATAACCCTGTTAATATATTTTTGGATTGTGGGTGGAAACCAGAATACCTAGTGGAATCACACCCAAGTATGGGGAGAATATACAAACAGCACACTGTTAAGGCTAATGCTGGTATTAATGCTAACCATTACACCAATTGGATTTTCAATAAAATGTCTATGGATTGGTATAGCCTGTACTAGTGATCACTTTGTTCCCGAGAATTGTGGAAATATGCAAGATACTCTCCAAAAACAGATGTATATTCAGCTCTGCCTCATCCCCAAATCAAGTGATATAGTGTCTCTTATTCAGTGTTTTAACTGTCCAAATGACACCACCTTACTAAGCCACAGATGCTGACACTGTAGGGCCAGGAGTCTGTAAAATGCAAATCTTTGGCCTGCTGCTTCACCATTTAAATGACAGACTGGGAGAAGTCCTGCTAGCTAAGGTAAAACAAAAGTAGGGTCAGGGTACTGCACCTCAAAAATGGCAACCAAGAAACTAAATTAAATCCCAGTTGAAAGTATAATTAGCACAACCATGAAATAACTTCTCTACCAAGAAAGAGCTGATGCAGGAAAGCGTCCTTTAGATATATTAGTCCCAAGGCTGCCATGAGCAATTTCATGCCCCAGCACAAAGGGGGAATGTGTCCGGTGTGTGTGGCGGGGAATAGTACATTGTGACTGTTGGGCCTCCTCTATAGATGCTGAGCTTCTGTGAAGAATTTGGCAATGCCTGAAGAGTCGTGGCCACACCATCCAGCTGGTATAGTGGCTCAGCTTAGGCTGGCTTTGGCCTCCTGGAGGCCATGAACGTCGTCACCACTTCCTTCAACCAGGACTTTTCTCATCTCAAAATTAGTTGTAAAAAAAAGAAATGACTAAATGATGTTCGCCTTATTCATGGAGCATTATCAGATAAAGGACCACCTTTGGCTTACAAATATATAAAGAAGGTCACAAACAGTTAATAATAACGTAGGGTAATGTACAGTAGGATAAAATCACAGACTAGATGGGACAGTTTGCTGCGTTTCTCACGTGACTATTATGCAAACATTTTGGAAAATATACCTAAAAGTTATGCACAGAGACCGCCATTCTTCGGTTAAACCACAATTCATGAGCCTACAACCTATCAATTCATCATCGGCCAATTACATCACGGCATAGCTCAGTGATAGCGCTACCTCCAAGTGAAATGGTAGAAAATCTTATGAATATCTGTCCAGCCCACAAAATGGCTGCCTCCTCTTTGAATCACTCATTCCACATTTAACTTTGCAAAAATCCAGTATTGCATTTTTACAACCTTTAATCTTTTCTTTTCAGAAAGGTAAGGTTATATTGTTTTTCTTCCTCTTCCTCTCTCTCTTTCTCTCTCCTCTCTTACGCGCTCTCTCTCTCTCTCTCTCTCTCTCTCTCTCTCTCTCTGATTATAACATTGTTACTAGAATTTCCTTGTTTTTTCTCTGTGCTGTATATTTTATATATTTGTGTGTTTAGCGTGACCTAGAACCATAGATGAGCTTCTCTCCGCCTAGAATCCAGCCCTAAAGCATTTCAAAATGTGTTATATTGCAGAGAAAGAAGTAGTTCACTCACCTTTTCAGAGCTGTCTAGGGGGGGTTCATGAATATAATTTTATAATATGGATATCTTGCATCGAATTCTAGCCTAACTACAGTTTACTGAGTTTTGACTTGTCAACGAAACGCGTCATGTGACTGAAAAGGCAGCTCTGAAACTAAGGGTGAACTCCATTTTTGCATTTGAAATCTAATATTTAGATCCTGCTATTCATTCATTTGTGTGACTCCACAAATCACTTTTATTTAGCTAAACGAGAATCAGTCCAATTCCTCCCCTACTTCTCTTTTTATTTTCTGTCCTGTGTCTCTTATCTATCTGTACACCTGTAATAAAGAGATGATATCCATGATGCCATGGGATGTCATTGAGAAAACACACCAAGATATTGCTTACCGTAAGCTTCATAAAAGTGACCACCTGTTTGCAAGCACCTGTCTGTCCTGTTTGTCGCAGTAGAACATTCAATCAAACACATGCCCAGAAATACCATTGAAAAATCCAATATATATCTTTTTTTTTTTTGTTAAAATAAAAATGCTCTATAATTTGATTTTCACATTCATGTTTGATCCTCTTGAATTAAATTGCATTTTTTTTACATATCTTTAATGATCAGGCACTTCTACTATTGCAAAATAAATCATTTTTATCATAGATTTGTTTTCATGCTGTAAAAAAAAAATTGACTAGAAATTCAAAAAGTTTTCTTTTTCATTCTTTGCCTGAACCCTAGTACTTTAACTTGCTAAACTAGGGCCCCTGTCTGCTTTCCTGAGTCTTTATGTTGTTCTGGTTTGTTTCTTCTTACCCTGCTAACTTCTAGCTGGACTGAAGGGTAAGTGCTTCCCTATAGATAGCACAGCTCAGATAATCTGACCAGATTATCTGACATACGCAATGTGCTTTTTTTATTAAATCTATCTCATGTTTAGATTTGTAGTACGACTATTCATGTTTTCCTAAATTTAGGTTTGAGTTGTAAGTTTCCATACTGAAATTAGGATGCATGTGATGTTTGCATAATTGCCTTCTCTCCTTGGCTTGTACTAAAGCATCACCTGATGCTCTTAATCCAGATTGTTTTTTTGTTTTTTTGCTTATTTTTTATTTTTTTTTTAACCCAATACAGCTGCGTCTTCATTTTAGTTATTTTTTATTATTATTTCTATTATTATTATTTTTCTTATTATTCTTATTATATTAACAATTGATCATCACATGGATTGCATAATGCTTGCATCAAGATCATCTTGCACAGCACCAGGCATTTGCACTTTTTAATTTACAGTCTTTTTTGATTTTTTCAATTCATTGGTTGTTCCAATGGGTCGCATGGATGGGTTCAAATTCATGCTTGTAATATGCAATAAGTCAGGAAACACAACATTAAAGGCACACTAACCCTAGTTTTGAATTGTCCAATAGAAATGCAAATAGCTGAATACATAATAATATTCCAGTTGCCGTTTTCTTAAATTATATAAATGTGTTTATAATAGGTTGAACTCGATGGACTAACATATTTTTTCAGCCTTAATTACTATGTTACTAACTCCAAATACTATCAACTATAATGCTATATTTGTTTGTCTTTGCATCAAAGACCGCTAAAGTCTTCCCAAAAACCCTTGCGTCTTGCGTAACAGAAAAATAAACCTGTGGAATTTGCACTTTCTTGCTATAGGCATAATTAAGCAAATTCCCGTTTTGGGTTACAGTGCCTTTAACTGAAGTTATCTTTAATTATGTCATAAAGGAGAATTCAAAAATAAATATTTGAGTGTTTTGCAACAGTGTTCTTTATGCCCGAATATTGAGTGTCCCGACCATTTGGTGTAGACATACTGTATATCTATTGGCTAAATATTTTATGATGTCACAGAAGCCAATAGCAGTCATAAGGCATTAACTAACTTTAGTTATAAAACTTTTTTTAACATGTTCACAGACATTTTAAATACAGCCTTATAATAGAAAAGTTTAGTAAATATATATGTATATACACACACACACAGAAAGTTTTAAAACAAAGGTGATTTACGGCATATATGATTTTAAGGGGAACACTTGACCAAACCTGTCATCTTATTTGCATTTGTAATTCCAACAATTCAGATTTACCATGCATCAGTTTTTGAAAGCACTGGTAATATATTGTTAGTCTTCCAATTTTAAAAGCACTCTTACCCCATAATTTATTAAATTGCCCTTCTACATTTTTTGCACACACGCGTACGCACTCGCTGACCACCGGTAAAAGCGAGTGCAGGTACTACTTTGTGTGTGTATGTATATATATATATATATATATATATATATATATATATATATATATATATATATAAAAATCAGCAGATGGACCAGCACTCTGTGCTGAGAGCTAGGTAACTTGCCCTGGTGCCTTCTCAGCTTTGTAGAAAAAGCAGGAAATACAGGAGGCTTGTGGAGCGGCACTCAGGTAGTAGATGTAGCAATAATTGACACTACAATGTCATCAGTTTCAACGTTTCAGTGCTCTATTTTATTGGCACTATCATCAGGATACAACCAGTGAATGCAAACATGATTTCTTATATAACACCACTAGTGCATGGGGGAGGGAACATCCTGCCACTCCCACCTGTCAATCAAGGGGTAGTTACATCATCGGATACTTCACCGCCCTCCAATACACTAATCACCACACAAATAACAAACAAATGTATGTCACTATAAAAATGAAACATACAGAATAACAATACATATATATACAACAATAGAAAAATGACACTGAACAATATTGAGCAGACTGAACCGTGCAAATAACCTCTGACTTACACGGTTCAGTCTACTCAATATTGTTCAGTGTCATTTTTCTATTTTTCTATTGTTGTATATATATGTATTGTTATTCTGTATGTTTCATTTTTATAGTGACATACATTTGTTTGTTATTTGTGTGGTGATTAGTGTATTGGAGGGCGGTGAAGTATCCGATGATGTAACTACCCCCTGATTGACAGGTGGGAGTGGCCGGATGTTCCCTCCCCCATGCAGTAGTGGTGTTATATAAGAAATCATGTTTGCATTCACTGGTTGTATCCTGACGATAGTGCCAATAAAATAGAGCACTGAAACGTTGAAACTGATGACATTGTAGTGTCGATTATTGCTACATCTGCTACCTGAGTGCCGCTCCACAAGCCTCCTGTATATATATATATATATATATATATATATATAGTCACGATAAGAAGCTGCACACGCCGGACTTGTCAATGTGAAATAATTTCAGCCAACCATGACGGTTATCAGCGACGTTTCGGGATTTTATTTCCCGTCCTCAGGCTTATACAAGTGAACCTGAGTAAGCCTGAGGACGGGAAATAAAATCCCGAAACGTCGCTGATAACCGGCATGGTTGGCTGAAATTATTTCACATTGACAAGTCCGGCGTGTGCAGCTTCTTATCGTGACTGCATACCTGTATATTGGAGCGGGCACCCCGGCGAATGAATAAGAGAGTGTGTGCACGCCACATCGTTTGATATATATATATATATATATATATATATATATATATATATATATATATATACAGTATAAACACAGACACACACACAGAGACAGTACAAGCATATATTCCTGTGCTAGATTTTCCAGATATCAAGATCCATTCTTTCATTGTTACAGTACCTCGGTACAGATTGAGTCTCCAACAGTATATCTTAAACTCTTGATAGCCAAAATATTTGGAAATCAAACAATTTATATAGTGAAATCTTTGTCTTCTGATGGTGCAATGTACACAAACTTTCATGCACAAAATGATTAAAAACTATTGTATAAAACTAGTCTTACGCTATGCCTATAAGGTGTATACGAAACATAAATGCATTTTGTGTGTAGACTTGGCTCCCATCCCCAAGATATCACATTATGTTATGCCAGTATTCTAAAATACAGAAATCTCTTCTGATCCCTACCATTTTGGATATGGGAGTCTCCACCTGCCTCTGTTTACAAGATTGATAATTCCCTAGTGACACATCATTTACATATACTGTATCTGGTTTATTTTCCATATCATTAATGCAAAGTTGGGGCCAAATGGAATAGGGTGTGAGAATCAGAAAGGGAGAGATTTGGGGAGAGTTTCCAGTTTAAAGCGGCAATCAATTACATTGCAAAATCTACCTGATTTTTCAGTGAAAATGATTGCTGCTTTAAAAAATATGATAAATTCTCCCAAAATCTCCACCCTTTCTGATTCTCACACTCTATAACTTTCGGCCCTTGGTGTCCCGCTTGCTGTTGTCATGAAAGGAAGAGTAAGGTTCCCCTTATACAAAGCTTGTTGACTAGACACAATGCTACAATAAAAATATATATATATTGACCTGTGCAAATTACAAATACAGACAAACAATTGAGGTTTGAGTGCCTTTAATTTAGAAAGCTGCAATAATAAATTATGTTTTAGAATAAATTTAGTGGTTTCCATTCGCTGATGATCTGATAAATTATATGTTTTATTCCAATTTCTATGTTGCTATTTGTGAATATTTAGTTTGTTTATAGAAAATGTTTCTTTATGTTTATTGCTTTACATTTCTGTTTATTTTGTTGCTCTTTTTAACACCCGAGGGGGGCATTAGATCTACCGGTCACGAGAGTTGGCAAATATGTATTTGGAGTATTTTGAATGCGATATGAGACGGAGCAGGTGATGTCACTCCTGACCATGACTACAATACTCCTCTCCCTTCCTTCTTTCTTTCTCTCTTTTATGTTACTGACATTCCCCTTGGATAGCAGGCAGAATTTAATCTCCACTTCTTTAAGCAGAAGAATATTCTTTTTTTTGGGTGTCTGTATAGGACTCCAGCAAAGTGCTGCAATATGAAAACAAGCTGGAGTTTGCTATTTTTTTTTATAACAGGAGAAAAAAAAAAGCTAAAAAAAAAATTTCTATATATAAATAAATAAAAAGGGAAAGGATGAATGAGAGAACGAATGAATGGACTTCTTGGATTGAAATCTCAGTACTTTGCACCATTCGCTATCTTGTGAGATTTTGATTGTTTGTTCTGCTTGACATAAATCTCTTAACACTTCATTCAGATCACTGCTACATTTTTTTCTTGTATGATCAACTGGTACCTGCTACATTCACGTTTTACGTTTCAGGCGTTTTGGCAGTCGGAGGCTTCCTGTAAAGCTTCATTTACTGGCTTGCCTATCCAAGCCCAAAAGCATGAAACACGATTTTAACATTCCACATTAGCATGAGCAAAATGTGCGCAAATCACAAAAAAAGCATGCAACTATTGACATATGTTCCCATGAACTGTCTTTCTGAATTAGATGCTCATTAAAGATGAACAAGTTTTGAATAAAACATACCGGCTGACATGTACGCTTTGTATTATTTTGTTATTGCTGTTGTTATTTGATAATTTCAGAGTATTATTTAAAACAGAAAATTATTTATAATATAGGATAATTACAGTACTTGAACTTTCCATAGTATTATTCTTAGTATTTTAATAATACTATAATTAATAGTATTATTATTATTTAATTGCTATTCGTTTTTTGATTAAATAAAACTAAAATTCAGCCAGTACATTTTTTTTTTTAGTTTTTATAATGTTTTATATGTGTATTTTTACTAATACTGGATGGTTCCATCAATCATAGCAACCTGTGGCTGCAGGACTATTACTATAATATTATTATTAATAATACTAATAATAATTATAATAATAATAATAAATTATTATATTAGTTTATTACAAACTGCAAATCAGCCAGTAAACAAATAAATGTGTAGTTAATAAAGGTCTAAATAATATGTGTTTTACTAATTACTGGATCGATCAATCGTAGCAATTGGTGGCTGCAGGATTTACAAATGCAGGACAATTATAACTATGTAAGAAGCAAAAATAAACATTACTAAAATAACTATTCACATTAAAAGACCTTGAGTAGATTAACTAAGGTTTCTGGGAAAAATAAAAATAGGGGTGTATTATTTATCAACCAATCATATTCATACTACTACTATATATATATATATATTTTTTTTTTTTTTTTTTATTTCACATCTAGAGCATGATAACTGAGATCTTAATGCTATTGGTAGCAGTCAAATTTAATATACTTTAATAAAAATGTACTAGATAAATAAAGGTAAAATATGGGCTATGAGCAACATCTCAACTTTTTCATTTTTTTAGGTTTCGTGATCACATTATATGAGTTATTATATTTATTTATTTACAGTTTCTTATATAGCGCAGCATATTCTGTTGCCCTTTAATATAGATAGATATCTGTGCATATATCACACACACATTATATACTGTATATATTTTTTCCTATTACATATATTTGCAGTATTATACAGAAATTGACCACTGTTAAAAGTGAACTGTTTAGCAATAGCAAACCCCCAAAACTGTGTGTCTACATGTGTGCCTATTTATGTATGTCAAAATATGTGCGGACTTATAGCAAAGCAGTGTGTATCCTTCCCCCGGTGACATCACTGATAAAGAAATTAAGCCCTCAGTGACATCATCCAGTGAGATTAACACAAAAGATATAAGAAATACACACATTTTCTCCTGTATGTGTTTCTATATGCCCTGCCACTTATCTCATGTTGGTAGTATGTAGTATCGATCTGCAGATGTCTCTCTCAATTGTAATGTCCATAAAGAACTTTAGTCTATGGCAAAGTACTCGAGAGAGAGAGAGTGAGAGCCTTCACAGCAAAGTAATGGTTATATATATAAGAAAGAACTTTCGCACACTTATAGCTCTTATGTATATATGATAATAGGTAATAAAACAAGTATTTTGTGCCACTCTGTACTGTTAAGCACTTTTGTGTGACTTTTTTTGTGACTATAATCAAACATCACATGATCACCTCTAATATTCAGCTCCGGAAACTTGTTTGGTGTCTGTTTTTTTTGTACTGTATGTAGATCCCTTGTTGTCTTGGGCCTTATTTACAGTTGGATGTAAGTCCTTTTGTGCCATGTAAAAATGCAACTCACAGGAAATTGATGCCTGACTTAAGCATACCATATGCAGCTAACCCAGTGCACTCAGTAGGACAGGTTTTCTAAACTTGGAGAGAAATAAAGAATAGAGAGATCAAATACTAACCACGAGTGATGGCTCCAGAGGTTGGGCTACAGCTCAGTTCAAAATTCAAATAGAGGAGCCACACCCACTGCCAATGAGTCAGTTTGGAATGGCAGTTGGTGGCAGTTCCTCTTCATCCCCTATTTAAATTTTGACCTGTACTGCAGCTTCACCTCTGCAGCCTTCACTGGATCTGATTGCTTGACAATATCTCTCCCCAAGCTTTGATAATTCTCCCTCTATGAGAGGTGAATCCGGGGCGTTCACGTTCAGAGAGACATAAGTTAACCATGTCCCATAGAGACATGTCCGATTTTTACTTTGCAATAACTTTTTGGAAGTTATTTTTTCATAGCCTTTTCTAAGTGATACCCTATCCCACCCAATATCCTGCTACTGCTAGGGCATCCTGGGTCACAGGGTGGTGTAAAAGGGTTTTTGAAAAATAACTGGGTCCAGTGACCCAAAAATCTCACCCTGGTAGCTCCCAAGTCAGACCTGCGGTGTAAACAAGTGAACTGGGTCATGGTAAAAGTGTATATTGAGCCGACTTACCAGTGTTTGTTGGCACTTGGCGATGCATCTCCAGAGGGAAGACCCACTACCACTAAACTAGGTCCAGTTATAGCTCTTATGTGAGCTGGGTTTCAAGTTGCTGTGAAGTGATTTGAAACCGTGTTTAATTACTGGGCCTGACCCGAGTTTTTGGTGGAAAATGTGTATTACCAAGATAATGGTAACAGATGTATTTAAAGCCTGACATATGTATACGCTAGATGTATACTACTCAAAAATACAGCCACCATATTGGAACCATATTGCATGTTCGCAAAAGTGTCACGTTTACGTTTAACTTGAAATCCGGCCCATAGTTTCCAATTCCCAAGTCCTTTAAAAATCAAGCGAATATATTACATTTAGTTATGGGTAGAAGTTATGTTTATTTTATATGTTTAAGTATGTATTACCAAAACTAATTTTAATTTATTTTGTTTTATTTTCTTATTTTGCAGTAGCATTTCCACATGTCTATCGGCAGAACTAAATTTTAATTTAAAAAGACTTTGTCATTAGCTTTTTAAGCAGAGAATGTTCTGTAACATTGTAATAGTTCATTTATCAAAAGCTATTTTGCGATATATATGTAGTAGTTTGACGTCTACATTGGATGTCTGCAGAGAACTATTGCTGCAGTCGTGCATTTTACATTTAAATCTCCTAGAAGATTACCCACTTGAGCCATAGAATGTTGGCAGCGGGCACAGCGGGAGAGTGAGTGTTTCTCAGCAGTCGTCAGGAATGAGGATTTTTCAGCACAATTAGCCACATTTTTTCCCCCCGTGGTTCTGTCTCCCTTTTTACATCTGCAAAACTTATAGAATGTGACTTTATTTTTTCCTTTTTATTTTTATATAAATAATATATATGTGTGTGTGTGTATATGTGTGTGTATATATATATATATATATATATATATATATATATATATATACACACACACACACACTTACGCATACATACACACAGAATTGTAACACCCTGAATAATTTGCATTTTTAGTTCTAAAGTCCCCATTTTACCTTTAAATTGCCCTTTGCCAGAATACAGGTTATGTATATCAGATACTATATAACCTTTTATTAAAGCAACATTTCATTTGGCAAAAACTATTTTATTAAAAAAAATGTATTATCCTTTTATTACGTTTATATTACAGTTCTTGTTCTATAATAAATAAAAATGATTACAAATTTCGGGAAAAATTCCTTTTAAATCCTGGCGTACTATGATCATTAGTGATTTGCAGAAGCCTGTGAAATAGTTCATTGGTTCTGAACATTTAGTAGTAGTTAGATGCATATTAACAGATTTATTTTGCATCAATATGACTACTGTATGTCTTTCATTATAGGCTTTCAATGACCCAAGATTTGCTTTGTCTTGACTCATATTTTAAATTCATTGGTTATGCACTAATAGTTTGTTGTGAGTGTGGGGATTCTTTGATAATTCCAATGAAGAATATGAAGCAAAATAAATATTTCTGACAAAACATAGTTTATGCACTGTATAAATAAAATATAAATATAATTATAAAAAAAAAAATGAAATATTCATTTAATCTGTATCTAAGAAAACCTAAGATGTAAATAATATCTGTCTAAACAAGCATTAAACTTTAATTAAAAAATAGGATCATTGAAAGTGAGATTGTCTGATTAGGAAGAAAAGTTTTGTAAATACTTTAAGGGTCATTTACATCAAGCCGTGAACCATAAATATGAATGTGCACCAACATCCAAACTGATGGGTGTTTTCCCAGACACCCACTTTTCTGCACTTTGGATGGGTCTGTGGAAGGCTTTCTGTCTGTCTCTTTCCACACAGGTTTTTTTGAGAAAAAAAGAAAAAATGATTAAAAAAAAAAAGTGTAGTTCAAAAAGGTCATTGTTCAAAAAGAAAAACCTGCCCGCAGATTTCAGTTAAAGATACTCTATAATAGGGTGTATCCAACGGTTGCTCTCGCACTGCTGGTAATGTTTACATACCTACTTTCTGCACTCGAGGAGGTCTATGACAGAGTGGCGAGGTTAAGAGTGTAGTATCGCATTAGCTGGGAGAATGCTCCTAAATTTAGGAGCTTCACAGACATTTTTGGGATAGTAGACGAGAGCATAATGATTATACAGTAAATAATCCTTTTTTGCAGTAAGATCATAGCTAAACCACAATTCTTAGTCAACATAAGGTTCCTGCCTTCCTTGAGCTCACCTTACAGTTTGCTCCATGGTTTCAGAGGTATATTGCTCCAGTCAAACTCACCACCTGCCAAAGTGAGCTTATGTGCACAGTAAACTTTTTGACATTGCTACGCAAACTCTTCAAGACCATTTTGCAAAAAATCTTCGCCGTTTCTGCCAGCCATAAGCTCAGTGAGCAGAAAAAAGTGTATGGCTGGTTATTGTATGATTCACGTAGAACACTATCATAGCCGAGACTATCTTGCAGAATGGTTGTTATCTCTGTATACCTTCCTGCAATGTGGAGGTTGACCATATGTGACATGAGCTACTTCAATCGTCTGGGTACCTAAATACCAATACCAGAAAATGCTCCTCAGCAAGCATACATGCTTAGTCCTAAAACATCTGTCATCTAGGGTTTGATGTATCAGTCAGTGAAAAGAGTGGAGAAGTGAGCCAGGAGTAAAGTTGCCCATAGCAACCAATCAGCACCTAACTTACATTTTATAGAGTGTAGTTGATAAGTGCTTCCTCAAGATTGATAGTTCGCAACTTCTCTACTGCTCCATTTCTCCACTCTTTTTACTCCTTCATCAACTCCACAGTGTTTATGTAAGCTCCAGCCCTTTTGCTACCAGAGATGCTCTTTTCTTTGTGTACCAATGATAGATAAACACACTAGGACAATATGAGCATTTGCAGACGGATGTATGGGTGCACTGCTTGCCGTAAATGACCCCTTCAACGCTGAATTCTGGCTCTTTCTCTTACTCTTAATTTTGAACTTAAAAAGTTAACATAAATGTTTGCACTGCTTGAATCTGTAATTGGATTAAACTCTATTGTCATGTCCACCTAATAAGTTCATAAATGAATAAATAATACTACATATATAGTAACAAAAATGAATAATAAATTACCGCCTAGGTTATTTTTACATAATAAATATATATATATTATATTTTTTTGCCATCAGGTTTTTTTATTTATCTTTGTAGGGTTGAATAAAACCAAAAAAAAAATTATAATAAAAAAGAAATATATGTATTGTTTTTATTCCTCTAAACTCTATTTTTCTCTATACATGTAAATAAACAGATGCCGACCGAGCTCAAAAACATGGCATGGATGAATTTATCTCGTCAAACCCATGTAACTTTGACCACGCCACCCTATTTGAGATGGTTCAGAGGCTCACCTTGGACCACAGACTCAATGATTCATACTCTTGCTTGGTGAGTAATTCTTGGTGGAGTCCATCTTGGTACGGTATATCATTTGTCGATCTACATTACACAAGTCTTTTTACGATTAATCCCAAAGAACAAAAAACTTAATCTAAAACTGTATTTAGCGTTTGTACAAATGGTTGATTTACGCGGGGCGAGAAGAAATACCATAATTGCTAAACATTCATGCAATATCTGTACAAAACCTTTACTACATAATTCAGTACATAACAATGGATATTACAAAAAGTCATCCCTTTTTCTGCCATACCTCCCAAAATATGGAATTTCAAATTCGGGAATCCTTGTGCGTACCCAAAAGCAGATGTGGCCTGATGGGGAGGCACGTGATCTCAATCTGACCTGTCTTCATCACTCTGAGGGTGCACTGTGTAGTTGCTGGTATCTATTGACCTGCTGTGAAACTGTGTCCCCCCCCCCACCAACTTTACCCACCATCCCCCCAGCGGCCCACAGGTGGAAGGGTGTGACCATTCCTAAAAATCTGAACAGTTGGGAGGTATGTTATGTGAAGAAGGCCTTAGACAAGTGCCCTTATTCTCATTTGCTATCTGTCTTTTCTGAGAATAAAATGGAAGGCAGCAGTTGCTGATTAAAACCCACTGGACCGGTTTATGAGTTGTACATAATGCGATGAACAGAGTCTGAATGAATTGGAAACATAATGCTAATGTGACTGTACTCACTGCTTAATAAATATGCAAATATCCAATTCCACCTCCCCACTACACCAGAACAGCAATCACCATACTTATCATCACTTACACCTACCCTGTATAGGCTATGTGCAGGAGATCTACCTGAGATTGGTTTCAATTGGTGCATTCATACAACTCCGAATAATGAGTTCATTTGGCTACATTTCCACAAGTCTGTTCTCTTGCTGCCCATTAACCAGCCAGAACTTTGCTGAGAACACAATTGGATGTCTTTTACGAGGGATGAACTGTCACAGCTATATGGCATTTGTAGTATCTGAAAAAATGCTGGTTTCAAATTTTAATTTAAGGTCCACATATATAGTTCCGTTTCTTATAGCATATCAAAATTTGTTTCTGCATTTAGTTACGCATTAAAGTCAACGGTTGGAGCTGAAACTCTCCTATGGTGGGAGTCTGTAGTTGTTGAAACCGCAGTGCTGTATGTTTACCATGCCTCTAATCTGTCATTAAATAACTAAGTACAAGCCTTTATCGTGCTAGGAACTATATGGAAAAATACAAATTCATTCTCGGGGACATTCATCCGAAGAATAGCTAGAGATTATCATGAAGGCTTGATGTTCCGTGGGTGTGCAAACACTTCTATTATTTAGAACATCTCTTAAATGCTACCTACTAATCTCTCTGTTGTGTTGTGTACTCTACTCATTGACCATTTGTAATCAATGCTAAGAGCTATAGCTATCAATTATGACTGGGTTTAAAACCATAACTATGACCTATATTGGAGAGCTATAATTAAACTGTTAACTCAGTCTCTGCTATGTTTTCATGGATCATAGGTTATTCTGAAAGTGTACTCTCCTCATAGCTTACAAACTATATAAAATTAACTGACAGCCAGTAAAAATCGTGCCTGAATTTAAACTGGTAAAAAAAAATTAAGCTTTGAGTCTATCGAATAATAGTTAGAGGATTTCCTCCAAAACCACTCGTTATGGGGTAAAACTGCAAATATTAAGGACCCTCTGGGGACTTACAGATGGAGCCCCTCTTATTTAGCCCCAGCGCTCACCAGAATGTTCCCGCTGGCGAGCGCTGGTTGAGAGGGACTCCATCAGACTGGGACGCGCGGGGGTCTCACACGCATTCTGTCCCAGTCGCTCGGCGGCAGAAACCCTGCCCGTCTCTGCTTCAGGGAGACAGGCAGGGTTAGGGGAGGGGGTGCGGGCAGGCAGTGGGAGGTGGCGGACAGCAGCGGGGAGCTCCGTCAGATCGGGGTGCGTGATCGTCTTGTGCGTGTGCGCCCCCTTCCGATGGATGGCGGATTCTATCACCAGCCCCCTGCAATAACGAGCAGCGCTGCATCTGTAAGTTTTTTTGGGGTCTGCTAGTCTGTCGGATTTACCAAGAGCAATTAATTCTGGAGCTTTTCCCCTGAAAGCACAGCATCTTCAAATAGCCTTAGCTGATGTAGAACATGGGCTACACTTCACAGAAGTTCCCCTGGCAATGACCGCCACACATGTGTGGTCAATAAGTAGTGCTGCAGAATTCCAATAGAGAAGTGGAGTGCATATGTATTGTATATTTTTGCGCCATCTCTAATTTATAAAAGTTAAACAATTTTAATTTGACGGTTGTTTGACACATCCTGCGGAACCTCTGGGAGAGGCGGCTACATGCACCACAGTTACTAAGACTCCGGTTTTAAAATTAGAATTAATTAAATCTTCACCATCACCTAGTAAAAAGCGACAATGGAGTTTTATTTAGTAATTTCTCAGTTTGAAATAAGTCACGGAACCCACACACTGTATGTGAGTTATGTGCCTGTCTTATAAACCTTTTAATGATCCCATCTTTACCTTTGTAGGGTTGGTTCAGTCCAGGTCAGGTGTTCGTCCTTGATGAATATTGTGCACGTTACGGAGTGAGAGGATGTCACCGGCACCTGTGTTACCTTAGCGATTTACTGGAGAGAGCAGAGAACGGAGCCATGATTGACCCAACCTTGCTCCATTATAGTTTTGCCTTCTGCGCATCACATGTACATGGAAACAGGTAAAATAATCGTACATGGTAAAAACTTTGGTTTTAGAAATTCTATTTCAAACTTGATAAACATTTTGCACCCCATGCTTTATGTAATGCTTTTTTCTGTAAAATATAACATTCTAACTGTTGTATTTAATTCATTACAAATGAGAAAATATATATAAGTGCAAATCACACGTACTGATGCGTTCTTACTGAGCTTTATGAACATTGCTCGAAAGACCCTACTATCTTGTTCCACAATGATGGATATAATAATATACCATGTTTTCAGATAATCTCCAAACCACAATGTCTAGCACAACTGCAGGGTGGACGATGTACCACGTGTACTCTGTGAGATCTTGCAGTGTGGCCACACTCGCAAAAGATCTCTTTAAGAAAAACTATCGGAAAAAAAATGGAAAAGATTAGCAACATTTTTGGAAAAAGGAGCAAAAAAAATGTTGACTAATCAATGCTGCTGGTCTGTCCAGAAAACAGCACAGCTAAACATGGAGAATCATGCCATCGTATTTATCTGGTTGATAAATACACATTGTCTAGGAGACGGTCAATAGGTTGACACCATGGTCAACATGCATTAGCTCTACAGGGTCAAAAAGTTGACAGACAAACGGTAGATAGTGCTTAAGGTCAATAGGTACAAAAGGTTGACATGTTCAAAAGATTGGCATGACAATGGTCAACACACATGGTTGACACGGTTTTTGGGAGTTTTTCACTTTTTTTACTTGATTTAACATCCATGTGCACTTTTGTACCTGTGGGACTTTTCTACTACCTAACTTTGACCCTGTAGAACTAATGCATGTCAACTTTATGGGGTTGACCCATTGATTGTCTATGTAATTACTATAGATCTTTGATACCCCATCCGTTGTTGTACATAATCTATAATACATAATACAATGATCTATGACATACATGACGAACAACAGTAAGCAATGCATATTTTTTTCCTAAATTCTCGTTAATCTTTAGCTTTTTTATTTGCAAATTCACTCTATGGGTTACGTTTACTAAAGCTTCTACAAAGGAAAAAAGGTGATCAGATTCTGTCTATGATTATCTAGGATACAATAGAGAAAAATGGACAGAACCTGATTGGTTGCTATGGGCAACATCACTTCTTTTCATTTGTAGAAACAATAATAGATTTACCCCTGATAATGACCCATTGGTGAAATACGCACAAAATGGTGTCCTTAATGGACCTCAAGGTCTCACACAACTGTATATAATATGTAATACCCTTTTCACACAGAAAAGCAAATTTGCGGGTTAAAAATTGTTACTCAGTAATTTGCCGTTCAACACGAGTCCTTTTTCTGTGTGAAATGGTCGACCCGGGTCATAAATCCTGGGTCCCCAACCCGGGATTTTCGACCTGGGTTGACCCTTTCACACAGAAGAAATACCAGTGTTATTCAGCAAATTACTGGGTAGAAATTGTTAACCCAGTAATTTTCCTTTCTGTGTGAAGGGGGGGTGGAGGTCAGGCTGGAACCGGCATATGACCCAGCACTAAAAATGCCGGGTAAAAGCTGGAAATTTAAGACATCTCTGACTAAAAGTGTTGCACTAAGAACAAAGCTAAGTAAGAACTCATCTGTAGTAATACGATACTATGTATCAAGCTTCAAAGAGTGATAAAGTGGCTGGTTATTTATCACTCTCCAATCAGCTAATTTTCCAAACCCAGCCCGTAACATGGCAGTTAGGAGCTGATTGGCTGGCTGTTTATCACTTTCCATTTTATCACTCTTTGAAGCTTGATACATCTGGCCCTATTTGTTTTAAGTCTTTGACCTGCATTATATTCCCTGTTGTCACTTGGTGGCTCTGTCATGACTAGAAGGGGTTAAATAGCAGTTAATCATGCTCTTAGATCCGTAGTACATTACCAGTGTGCATTAGGTTGTTGAAGAAAGACCAAGGTTCCCATAAAGTACATACGTTAACTTTTTCTTTGCCGTTAGGGTGAGTAAATTACTTTCTTTAATTAACAGGCTGAAAGAACTCCTAATGTTTGGAGCCTGGGGGCATTGTAAATAAATAGACTTAATCTTGGTGATTACAATAGAGCTCAGGCTGTTTGGAGTCTAATACAATGACAATCCTTGTACAAACATATTAATGCCCTTTGACATATGTGCTTGGTACTTTCACAACTGCAAGGGATGGAAAACATAAGTCTTAGCTGAGAAGACTCTTGTATAAATCCTATACACATACACCAACATTTGCTGCAATATTTTTATGTAATTCTTACAAATCTGGCTAAGTTGTTCTCCTATATTCTCTGGTCTTGGACATATTGGGGTAAATTTAATAAATCTTATAAAAATGGAAAGAGGTGATATTTGTCCATGGGCAACAACACCTCTTTTCATTTTTAGAAGCTTTTGGGGAGTATTCAATCTAGGATTACGACTGTCGGAATGTCCCAACAGTTGGAATCCCGGGCCGTTTTAGTTCCTTTCTACTGTAACTCGACAGCCGGAATTCAATGTTATGGCTGCCGAGTGTCCGAGACTCAACAGATCGGTGAAAGTGTCCGCAGATTGTCCAAAAAAGGCCTTGAATTCGACAATTGTTTTAAAGTCGGATATGTTTTGTGGGAAACTGCCTTCAATGCTGTTGGTAATGGCAGCATTAAATAGGTGAGTGCAGCAGAAATAGCGGCACAGCTTAGTAAATTTACCCCATAATGTTTAGTTTTATTGCCTCAATAGAGTATATAGGATTTCCCTTTGCCTCTAATTACTACATAATGCCCATTAAATGTAACATAACTGGTACAGTATATCAGGAGAAAGTCCTATACATCAACGGGAGGAGGTGTCCATGTGGTGAGGGCACCCAAAAGATCACAGAGGTGGACCCCTAACCTTCGTAACACACATGGAAACTTTGTTGGAAGCATTTCAAGCAAAAATATTTCCACTTGTAGAATTACTCAGAGTGATCGTTATATTGTAGAATAGAAGCAGTAATGTCCAAGACCTTGTAGGACGTCTGAGTCCGAGCTAGGCCTATGGTGAGAGTTTAAAGTAAAACTTGATATATTGTTGAAATTTAGGACTTGGGTAAGTGTTGGAGAAATGTGAAAGTATTTAGATACTATTAAATTCCGTTAGGGTTTTTTCTCAGCTCAAACTTGTACATTTTAGTGGAGGATCTCTTCTTGGGACATCCGTGACTAATGCTGCTTTCAGACCGCAAAACTGGCTTTGACCAGGTATTTTAAAATGTTTCTAAAAACGTGTCTGCCAGCTAAAACCCCTTTCACACCGCATGTCTTTAAACGGTATTTCAGTGAAGTTTTTGTTCCTTCACAACACTGAACCCAAAACAGTGGATGAAAAAAACGGGTCTGAAACGGGTAGGACCCTGCTTTATTACCGTTTAGAAATACCAGTTCAATAGAACCAGTAAATTCACTCTGCACCTTTCAGACTGCACAAATTACCGTTGTAAAACGGTAAAAAAAACGGCAAACTAACGGGTAAAAAGTGCGGTCTGAAAGGGGCATTAGATAGATTTTCATAGGGGCTCTCCAGTTCAGACTCCATTATTAGGAAGGGCAATGGTGGCCCCCTTTTTTTTTTTTACAGATCTCTTATATCTCCGTATGCCACTTGCTTTTATTAATTAATGATGACAGACAAGAAACTGTACTTCCATTTCTAACACAACAGTTGTATGGCTTTGCCAGATTGGAAGCCATGTCGTACACTGGTCAACTGATTGACTACACAAATATGCAAACCCTACTGTAATTCTACTATTTAAAAAAAAGTGGTTATTTTATAAGGTCCCTGTTGCCTCACTGTGGGTTATTCTTCTAATAGACATAATGCTAAAACAATACATGTTTACCGTGTAATTTCTAGTCAATCAAACTTTGAATATATTGCATGTTAGTTAAACATATAATATTAACCAACATCAAAACTGATGTCTGTTCTGTAAACTAATGTATGGGTAGGAAGGGGACCAGTTTTCAGGGCACTTAGGTCTTAGATATGTTATCACAGTAAGGGACGTGAACAACATAGTAAAACAGTTTGGAGGTACTTGTGTACTTTCACGGCTCCCATCGCATGCCATATGTAGTGGCATGTGATGGAATGCGATTTTTGCCGCCAACGTGTATAGTGGGGTATGAAAAGGTCGTAGGACGCGTACCACCGCCCCTCGCGGGCTCGCTGCGCTCGCCACGCTTCGGGTTCGCGTTGATAGTGGGGGTGGTACAGCCTCAAAAATGACATTTGGGGGCCATTGAACATGTTTGATGCTAATTTCAATGCATTTGGATGCATTTCTGTTAGAAATCGCATGCGATGCGATCGCATGCGATGCGATCGCATGCGATTTTTTGCTATGCGATGGACATCGTGGGAGCCGTGATTGTACACAAGTACCAGTTTGGGTTCCCCCCCCCCCTGTCTCTCTCTATGTGGGTTATTCTGGTTTATTCGCTCCCCGTGTGTTCGCACAGGGGAGCAATGTTTTGTGCATTTCTCCGCATGTGCAGACACAGGGCGCATGCTGCCATGATGAACAGCGTGTTCGCTAAGTGCACACACCCAAGTGTGCGAGCCAGGGGTGGTGGGCCGGGCCATTTACATATGGGAATGCCCAGCGTTTCATGGGTGTTCCTATGAGAACGCTGGGTGTTCTCATGCAAATGCCCCAATAGTGAGGGGGGCGGCCAGCTGACATCACCGGATGTCAGCTGCTCGCCCACTTCCTCCCGAGCGTCTACGCATATATAAGTGACTTGAAAATCACTTTTATATGCGTGCACCTTCGCCATCGACCATCGAATGATGTGGTTCCCCCGCAGCCTGCGAATGGATGTTTATGTTAAACTATCATTCTATCTCTCTCCCCCTCTGTCCCCCCCCCCCCCCGTGTCTCTCTCTCTCTCTATGAGTCCAACTCCCCATTCTCTTCTTCTCTCACCCCTTCTTTCTCTTCCCCGTCTCTCTCTCTCTCTTTCCCTCTCTCTCCACCCCCCTCCCCCTTTCTCTCTCCACCTCCATCCTCTCTCTTTTTTCTTCTCTACCCCCTTCTCTCTCTTCCCCCTATCTTTCTTTGTCTCTCTTTTGCCTCTTAAAGAGTTGATGTGGTTCTGGGTACCAAAGAAATACAAGTACAGGAAAACAAGGGATATTGTACCCCAGAATGTGATGCTTAAACAATGGTTTGGAGTCCCCTATTCTGTACTCCATAGATAGATATATAAATACACAAGCTAAATGCAAAGTCTCTATTTCCCTTTAGTCAGTCTGTTCCCTTCACTACAAAACTCAATGCTGCCTTTTTTATTTTTGACTCCCCGGTTCCATTTTGCTGTTCCTTATTTTGTCCTTTGTTATGCTTTCTTCATTTCAGTTTGCTTGCATTTTCTTATTACATACTTTCTTCTGTCTCTTATTTTATCTACTTTTTGCTTGCTGGTGCTTTAACACTGCATGTACCATCCACACCACACATGCACCACAGTCCACTAATGGCAGAATTGCTTGGTGGCTCACAGCAAAATGCAGAAGGTGAGGGGGGCAAAGTGCCTAGTCCTTCTGGGATTGAACCAGAGAATAAGAAAGATTCTAAAAGGGATTCTAAAAAAAGGAAAGATTCCAAATCCCAGCCGAATCCTGAACCTAAAAGGTAAGGTGAACTAGTACCTCAACTCCTACCCTCTGTACCTGGCCCATTTTTAGTTATCCTTCCTAAATTCGTTGCACTTTGTAATGTTTCTTTAGAAGTAACTACCTTTTAGATGTCCCAAGAAACCATACCATTAATGCTTCCACCCCACCCAGCCACTTTTCCTCGCTTTTAATTCCACTTATCTTGGATTATAATTTTGGGTAGCATTGTCCTTTGAAACCTCAGCATCCTCTCCACATCTTGCCAGATTTTATGTCCTAATAGATTTAAATGTTTTCTACACCGCCTGCCAATACCCTCTGCTTCCCCGGTAAGGTCTATATACTTACTCACACCCCTAACAGCTGTTCCTATACCCTTACACTGTTCACTAGCTTTATAGGTTTCTTTGTAACCAATGTCTATAAAGAAGCCTGTTCCCAAATACCTTATCCCCCCAATCCCCATCTATCCACAATAGCCCCAGATTCCCCATCTAAGATGAGATGAATGTATTTTATTTAAATTATATTGTGCTTATGTTTCTGTATATCTTTTCTGCACGCATATTTACCAATGCCCTAACTCCGTAAACAATTACTAAGCATCCTTGCTATTGCCATAAAATGTAGTACAGTCATTTAGTCAGCTGTGTTTGAAAAATAATATCTTGGAGTCGATTGGCTGGTGCATTATCACCATCCACTTTATCACCACTTTATCGGGCTTAATACATCTGCCCCTTTGTGATTTATACATGTCTTGTTAAGCTTCCTCTGCAAATCCAATGAGCAACTGTGACGTAAACAATACAATGTAGTGCACTATTATGTATGTTGACATTTGTCATGGTCTTCAGAAGTGGTTCTGATTCCAAAAGCAGTTCAACATGTTACTTATTGAAGATGAGATAAAACACGACCATGAAATGTTTACACAGGAAAGAGTTCATTAACTCTAGCCTGCTCAGGTACCGGAACCAACAGGTGTGGGGATGCAACGCAACATGGGCTGCACCATTTCCAAGGATTGCAAGAAGACTCCTATGGCATTCCCAATACGCCTATTAGTGCCAGGTTCACATGTGGTGAATAACTGTGCATAGTTGACAGGTAGATGTCATTTTGCTAAAGTTACTGATACCGCTTTTACTCCAAAATCCTGGGTACGACCCAGAATTTGGAACAAGTGTCCAATCTGATTCAGACCCGGGATTTTACCCAGTTCCACTGTGGTGCTGACCCAGGATATTCCTTGGGCGCCTTTGTCATGCTGTGAGCAAGCCCAGCACTCTTGTCTCTGAGCAGTGACTGGACACTGCGTGCATGCGTGTGGCATACATTATCTGTCACCACGTCGACACTGCTGTCTGCATAATATGTCAGATAGCAACGGAGACTGCATGTGCCCTGTCCCAAAACCTTCCGGCTGCTCACAGGACACTGTAGTTGGGAGGTACAGGCTCCAGCTGCCATAAATGGGTCCTGGGTCAGATGACCCGGGTCACTCGTTTACACTACGCTCCAGCGCGCGTCTTACCCGTGTCCAACCCTGCTTGAATTCCGGGTTGGATTGCCAGGTCACTGGGCCGGGTTATTTTGGGGGGCTAGTTTTCAATATAAGAACAAGCTACAGTTTACAAAAAAAATATCCAACGTCTATCAAATGCGGGGTCAGTGGTAACGAGCCCTGACTGACACTGAGACATGTTAGAATTGTTGCTTTATCTATCTATCTATTTTTCAGATGCTTGGACAAGTTGCTAAACATTACTATAGTATTATTATTAGATTTTTTGACATTGTTTTTGTCAGGAGAACCAATTCCATATGTGTGTATATAGAAATGGATGTTCAAGTCAAGTCAAGTTTATTGTCATCAGCAGGAGAATTTCTCTCTGCAGACGAAATTGTAACGTACATAAAATACCAATACAATAAAAACAATATCTGCATATAACATACATAAAAATAAAAAAATATACAACCAGACGACATATAGGCATTCAACATACGTACTGCTGATGGTAGGAAACTATTGTGCAAACAACTTGTACGTGCCCTCAGAGTTCTGAACGTTCCCTAGTAGTGAAATTGCCAAACCAAACGATAATACCGAAGGTCAAGATACTTTCAATCGAACATCTGTAAAAATGTGTCATGGTGGGCCTGCTCACACCAGCCGCTTTTAACCGCCTCAAAAAGAAAAGGGATTTTTTTATTTGTGCCAGTACATTTCCAGACCATGTCAGGTTTGCCGACACCTGAATGCCTAGGACTTTACTGTCTCATCATCATCACTGATCAACCCCACAACTGTTATCATGAAATATATAAAAAACAATGACCTTTACTTAAAGCGATTATATTCAATGAGATTATCTCTATGTGTGGGGAACATGAAAAATCATGCAGCCTAATCCAAAAGATCATTCCGAAATGTGATTGGATGAGTGTAATCGTTTTGTGGGCTGTAGACAAATGGAACAATCCCAATCAAGAAATTCTGTATTTGTCCTGATTGCTACTCTAAGTAAGGTGATCGAGAAATGAAAGAGTTAATTGAGTAGCACTCCAAAATCTTGGTTTGAGAGTCTGCTGCTCGGTGTAACCCTTGCATAGTGGATTTTTAGAACGTCTGTGTATACCTCTGTCAAATCCAGATCACCCAGCTGAGAAGTGACAGGCTGATAGGATGGGAAATATCAAAAATTATAGTTGGGCTTTTTATTCTAATCTCTTGGATCAATGTAAATTAGGTTGTTCGTTCTGAGCATCGATCCTGCCGGGCAGCGGTGGGCCGGACGGCGCAGTCCTTCATTACCATATGCATCGCACTGTGCTCATTCTGTTTTAACACTAGATGTTGATTTATTTTTACATGCCCATAAAAGAACTAGTAGTTTAGTTTTCTGTGAAATGAGGCTGGCTGTCAGTCAGAATCTGCCACTCCAGTAGTGAAGGTCAGGAGCGGAAAGGAAATACACATGGCTATCAATCTCCTTTATTTGGAAGAGACATTGATGGCAGAGCTGAGGTGGGTTGTCTGTTTGGATTCGGCATGTGGAAGGTCAGGCAGTTAGACACAAGTAGCTTGCAGTCAGTGAGAAAGTGCGGAGAGGATGCGATTCAGATGTTCTGGGACAGCCTGGAGGTGAGGACTGACAACATGTCATGCCATCACCGAGCTCAGTGAATAGCTGCTGTCCAGGGTACTATTGTGTGCACAGCCCTGGCACTGTATCTCCGATCAACACTCCGGAGCAGGGAACAATGTCCCAGCTGACCTTTGGCCTTGGTGTGACCTGCGTGTTAAAGGGAATAAGGTGACATGTGCAGTAAACGTTTAGTATAATAAACCGCAATCTCTTTAGCATGATTACGTTACATGTAGTAAATTAAAGAAAAAAGTGATGAAAATCCTGTATTTTAACGTTAAAATATAGCTTCCATTTGTAGTGACGTATACAGGTGGAGCCCCTCTCATTCACTGCCAGCGTTCGCCAGAATGTCCCCGCTGGTGAGTGCTGGCGGAGAGAGACTCCATTAGACTGGGACGTCCATTAGCTTGCGCGTCCCAGTTACTCTGCGGCTGGGTGGCAGGACTTTGCCCGTCTCCGCTTCAGGGAGACGGGAAGGGTTGGGGGGGGGGGCTGCCGGGAGGCGGTGGACGGAAGCGGGGAGCTCCATCAGAATGGGGTGCGCAAACGTCTTGTGTGCTCCCGCCCCCTTCTGACCCCCATACAGCATGAGGGGCACTACAGCTGTATGGGGGTAGATTTGGAATAGGGCGCAACAGGACAGTTTTTAAGTAATGTAGCGAAAGCCAAAGTCTAATAGGCTAATGTGAGACGCACGCATGTCCCAGTCAGATGGAGCGCCTCTGGGCCGGTGATCGCCAGCGGAGACATGCTGGCGATCCCGGGCAAGAACCAGAAACGCTCCATCTGTAGGTCGACAGTCATTAGGTCGACACCTTTGGGTCGACAGGCAACTAGGTCGACAGGGTTCTAGATCGACATGGGTGAAGGTCGACATGGGATTAGGTCGTGAGGTCGACATGGGTTTTTTTCAGTTTTTTACCAAATGTCAACACAGTCGACATGGACACAGTTGGAAGTCAACCGCAGCCCCTCGCATCGCTCGCTTCGCTCGCAATGCTTCGGGCACGGTGCCTCGCTACGCTCGGCACACTATTTTGTTCTCCCACCACGCCCTAGTGGATGGTAGGGCATGAAATACTGCATGTCGGCTCAAAAAACTGTAAAAAAAAAAAAACATGTCGACCTCGTGACCCATGTCGATCTAACGCATTTGTCTACCTAAAACCATGTTGACCTTGTCCCATGTCGACCTAGACACCTGTCCACCTTCATCCATGTCGACCTAGAACCCTGTCGACCTTGTTGCCTGTCGACCCAACGGTGTCGACCTAATGTCTGTCGACCTAAATCGGGTCGACAATAAGACCGTATCCCACCCACCCATAACCATTGCAGTTTCCCCCCAGGGCGTTCATGGCAGTAGGGATTTGGAGGAATGCTGTAGGTTGTCATTTTGTTATTATTAATATCTTTTATTTATATGGCGCCAAAAGAGATCTGCAGCGCCCAATTACAGAGTACATAAATGAATAAGCAGTTGCATACAGGGGAGGTTGACACTATGAAGATCGACTTACATTAGATCGACCATTAAAGGTCAACACATAAAATATGTTGGCATGGCTAAGGTATAAAGGTTGACACAAGCATAAGGTCGACAATGGGAAGGTCAACAGTCAAATGTTCGACATTTTGTGCCGACAGGCGGTGGTATTCATATCCTACCATCCACTAATGCACGGAGGGAGCCTTGCGAGGGGACGCGGTACACCGATACAGTGTCCATGTTGAAATTCACATGAAAAACTTAATGTCGACCTTCTCATTGTCGACACAATGCTTGCGTTGACCTTGACACATTAAATAGGTCTACATGTGTCAACATAAGCCCTGGTCACCACAATGACGCTGGAAAGACAGTGGGCCAGGTGCACTTAGCTTCAAAAGTGACTAAAGTGGTGAATGATCTGGTCTAAAGGCCATTACTCACTACTTATTCTTCTTGATCTTTCTGCTGCATTTGACACTGTCGATCACTCTCTTCTCTTACAAACACTACACTCCCTAGGTCTTAATGATACAGCCCTTTCCTGGTTCTCATCTTACCTATCTGATTCCCAAGAACAGACTCTCACCACTGCAATCCATTTTAAATGCTGCTGCTAGGCTGATCTTCCTTGCAAGACACTCATCGTCTGCTGATCCGCTCTGCCAGTCTATTGCCTGGTTGCCTGTATATTACCGTATTCAATATAAAACACTTCTACTTGCATATAAAGCTATTAACCATACTGCACCAGCTTATATCTCTGCACTTTTCACAAAATATCTCCCATCTCGACCACTACGCTCTACACAAGATCTGCGTCTCTCTTCTGCACGGATCACTAGCTCCCATTCACTATTACAGGACTTTTATCGGGCTGCCCCCATCCTACGGAATGCCCTTCCACGCACAATAAGACTCTCCACCAGTCTCCAAACTTTCAAGCGTTCCCTGAAAACTCACCTCTTCAGGCAAGCCTATAATATTTAAGTTCTACATGCATAACCCTCCGAGGCACTTATGTATTATATAGCTTCCCTTCTGGACTTGTAACTGCTATGCTATTACTGGTGCCTGTCCTTGTGTTTCCCCCCTATATCCCTATAGATTGTAAGCTTGCAGCAGGGCCCTCCTACCTCCAAGTCTGTCTGCTGTTGCCCAGTTTGTCTTATCACTGTCTACTATTGTAAAGCGCAACGGAATCTGCTGCTCTATATAAGAAACTGTAACGGAATCTGCTGCGCTATATAAGAAACTGTAAATAAATAAATAATAAATAAAAGTGATAAAATGGAGAGTAATAACCAACCAATCAGCTCCTGTCTGACATTTTTCAAACACAGGCTGTGACATGGCAGGTAGGAGCTGATTGGCTGGCTGTTTATCACTCTCCATGTTATCACTTTTGAAGCTTAGTGTATCTGGCGTAGTTTCCGATGGCTGCAGTGAGCATTTTCATCCCACGCTAGTGATCAGGCTTAGGCTGTGTTGAGCAATGTTAGCTTCCCAGTCCTGGTAGTTGTTAGCTCTGTGGACAACAGGTACCATAGGGAGTGCTGTGATCTCTTAACTAGACTGGGTTTTTGTCAAGGCTGCACTGTATGGACCTGGACAAGATTCACTTAAGCTTAGTGGTTTCTGCACCCAAGTGACTGCTCTTCACGTGAGGTGGAACCTGCAGCAGTGCAAGGGATGGAGTCTGTGATGATGATACTGTATGCAGCATTGTCTGGGAGCGCAGCGGCTTCTGCTGTATTATAGCAGCTGCACTTTATACCCAGGCAGCAGGATACAATGAGCAATGCAGTACAGTTTCTCTACATTTAGGCAGAACACAGGAATATTTCTCCCCCTCAGTGTCTCCAGGCTATGGAACATGAGGCTCAGCAGCGACACGATCTCAAGGAGCCCTCAGCTAGGTCAGAAGATGCACATGTATAGGGCCAGCTGTGGCTAATTTGCCCTTATTTATATCTCGCCCTTGACTGTCGACAGTCAAAAGGTCAACCACTATTGGTTGAAAGTCAAACGATCAACACATGAAAAAGGTCTACATGAAAAAACCAAGCACATTGAGGCACTGTGCTCAAAGCATGGCCAATGCCGGGAGCAATGTAATTCGCCATGCAAGGTGATACGGTACACCTATGTCCACATAGACACAAAAAATTGTGAAAAACTCACGTCGACCTTTTGCCTGCGTCAACCTTTTAACCATGTCGACCTAATTCATGTCGGCCTTTTTCATGGGTGGACATTTTGACTGTTGACCAATAGTGGTGAACCTTTGGACTGTTGACCACTGTCGACCTAATGATCTACCCCTGACTGGCGGTGTTGGACTTTTGGTTTGACATCAGAAGAAGACAATGCTGCGATGTGTCCAGCTTTTGCCTATGTCAGTAAGCGGACGATTGCAGTATGGTATATAGAGACATATCATGCAGCTGTCTGCCTCACGTACGATATGCTGGATGTCATCTGATTCCACTGCGGAGTGTCTGCTGCTAAGACTGTCTGTCTCTACCACCACCAGCCACGTCACTGCTGTTCCAGGACTGACTCCTGCTCCTGTCAGTACCCATTACAATAACACTTCAGGCTGCTTATGTACTTTATAGTATGGTGTGGAAGGGGTTACTGTATTCTAACGCTTGTATTAGTTGTTAGTATAGTAAAAATGTAATATCATAAAATGTAAGGATTGGTTTGCGGTTTCTGTGATTCTACAAAAAAAAATATATATATATATAGATATACTGTATATATGTAAGTGACACCATTTCTAGGTTCTTTGAAGTG
Source organism: Crinia signifera (assembly GCF_055691185.1). Taxonomy (NCBI): domain Eukaryota; kingdom Metazoa; phylum Chordata; class Amphibia; order Anura; family Myobatrachidae; genus Crinia; species Crinia signifera. The sequence goes on from NC_139224.1 coordinate 29,751,001, forward strand.
TCAAGTTTACTTCAGGTTATTTACATAGATAAAAGTAGATAAGCATTTTCTACAATAAGAAATTTGTGGTACTTGTTTCCTAGCACGGCGCCCACGATTTTCAATCATATGGCATCTTATGCATTGTATCGCATTGCATGCTATATAGCCGCATGCGATTTTGGCCCCCCTATACGATTTTTAATTGTATAAGCACCCTAATGGGTGCTTACAATGTTAAATGCACCCCCACGCCACCCCCACTATGAACGCCAACCCGAAGCAAGGCAAGCGCAGCGAGTCCGCGAGGGGCGGCGGTACGCATCCTCCAACCTTTTCATACCCCCACTATCCACGTCGGTGTGGAGTTGAATTTAGATAGTGTGGTGAGCCACCGAGCCCGAAGAGTGGCGAGGGGCCGCATATTACTTTACATGTATTCCGCTTTGGGCTCACCACACTTTATAAAATCAACTCCACGCCGACGTGGATAGTGGGGGTATGAAAAGGTCGGCAGACGCGTACCGCTGCCCCTCGCGGGCTCACGCCGTTTGCCACGATTCGGGTTGACGTTGATACTGGGGGTGGCGTGGGGGTGCTTTTAACATTGTAAGCACCCATTACAGGGCTTATACAATTAATAATGGTACTTGTGAGTTATCCGGGCGCCCGATGTGGTCATCGCATGCCATTATAATAAGCATACGATGCGACGCGATGCGACGCGATTTTCCATCGCGTCGTATCTCGTCGCATCGTATGCTTATTGTATGGTATACAATGGGATGCGATGCGACGCGACGCGATGTTTACACTTCCCGCCCATTTTTAAACCCGCCCTCTGGCACATCTGGCAGAAAAACAGTGTGAGGTAGTTTCCAGAGGAGAGAGCAAGTGTTTTACTGAGAGAGATATTGATTTACAGCGTTGTTCCATATTTGTGAGGTGAATTTTTGGACATTTACCCCAATATTGCCCCATTTGGCCCCTTACACCTGCCCCATTTCACCCCTTACACCATTATTGCCAAAATGGCTTTGGTTGATGGCATCTTCAGCCTCCCAAAAACTGAGGAAGAGACAGTCGCATTCCTGCAGGAGAAAGGGCTGCTCCCATTGACTGCCACATGCCCAAATGGGCACCCTATGCGCCTGTCCCTGAAAGAGTGCAAATGGCGCTGCTATATTAAAAGCTGCAGCAAAAAACAGAGTCTGCGGGCCTCCCTATTCTATCCTGGGTGCAGGCTCCCATTCATGACGATCCTGCGCTTTATCTGGTGCTGGTGTGATGAACTGACATCAATCGAGTTCTGTGCAAAGAATTTAAAACTATGCAATAAAAGCACCGTTTTTTATAACGCCTTGATGCGGGAGGCATGCCAATGTGACTTAATGGCACAGCCTCAACGGCAGATTGGAGGCCCAGGGCAAATGGTGGAGGTTGATGAAACCCTGTTTGTAAAGCGCAAGGCCAATGTTGGCAGAGTACTCCCACAGCAGTGGGTGTTCGGAGGAGTGTGCCGGGAGACAGGGGACTGTTTCATGGTCGCAGTTCCCAAACGAGATGCACCCACTCTCCTTGGTGCAATTGTGGAGCACGTGGCACCTGGCAGCACCATCGTCAGTGATTGCTGGCGCGCCTACCAAACCAGTGAACTGGAGCGGGCTGGTTACAGCCACTTGCGGGTAAATCACCGCTTTAATTTCGTCGACCCAGAGACTGGTGCACACACACAGAACATTGAGAGACTATGGGGGTGTGCAAAATGGCGCAACAAACGCCAGCGGGGCACAGCCCGCCATCATCTAGATTCCTACATGCAGGAGTTCGTGTGGCGAAAATGCCTGGCGAGAGACAACGCATTTGAGCGTATTCTGCATGCGCTCACGTTAGTTGATAAATCATGATGTTGATTGATTATTGTGTGCTTTATGATTATTTGTTATTGTAATTTATTTCATTCTTATGTTAATTACACAGTTATTACCTTTAATTCAGTTGTCCTTAATGTGTCAGATATGCATGATATTGATGAATGATATTGGATGCTCACAGCCACTCCACTATCAACGTGAACCCGAAGCGTGGCGAGCGCAGCGAGCCCGCGAGGGGCGGCGGTACGCGTCCTCCGACCTTTTCATGCCCTACTATCCACTAGGGCGTGGAGTGAGAATATAATAGTGTGGCGAGCGCAGCGAGCCACCGAGCCCGAAGCGTGGCGAGCGCAGCGAGCCCCGCGAGGGGACACGGATACCTTCACAGGTAAGCGCGTCCCTTCGCGGGCTTCACAGGTGTCCACGTCGCCATGGACACCTGTGAAGCCCGTGAAGGGACGCGCTTACCTGTGAAGGTATCCGTGTCCCCTCGCGGGGCTCGCTGCGCTCGCCACGCTTCGGGCTCGGTGGCTCGCTGCGCTCGCCACACTATTATATTCTCACTGCACGCCCTTGTGGATAGTAGGGCATGAAAAGGTCGGAGGACGCGTACCGCCGCCCCTCGCGGGCTCGCTGCGCTCGCCACGCTTCGGGTTCACGTTGATAGTGGAGTGGCGTTAACAATGGGGATGGGACTGACATTGTGTCACTTTTTGGGACACTTTCTTGGGGGTTTTACACTGCAAAAATCGGGTGGTATCGCATCGCATCGCATGCCATGTGGTTAACATGCGATGCGACGTGATCACTTTACATGGTACCCGATGTAAAATCGGGTTCGGGTGGTCGTCGCGTCGCATCGTATGCCATTTGGTTAACATACGATGCCATGCGATGCGACGCGATGCGTATACGACCAAAAATCGGGCGCCCGGATAACTCACAAGTACCTTAATAATTTTATAGGGGGGCCATTTAACATTAAAAACACCCATTAGGGTGCTTATACAATTTAAAATCGTATACCATTGTATATGGCATACAATGGCATACAATGCGATGGTATACGATTTGAAATTGTATAACATCGGCTGCCATCGGGCAACATCGCATCGCCTACCATTGTAAGGCTTATGGTATACGATGCGATGGGCGCCGTGCTAGGAAACAAGTACCACATTTTTTTACAATGCATACCTTTCATCAGTCTGGGGTGGTATAAATGGGGGTTCTCAGTGGGGTGCCTAGTGTGTTCTTATATATGAATAAAGCCCTTAATGCACACTAAAAAGAATGGTAATTCAAACCTAGCACGAGACTGATAATTCATTTTAGCATTCTTTTAACTAGTGTTAGTAACTTTCTATGTAGCCCCAATCAAGAATGTCCAGTCATTCACATCCGTATTATTGCAATGGATCTTACAAGGGAGAGCATACAAACTCCACACACTGACCTAGTTGGCAGTAAATTCATAGCCATAGTGCTGTGAGGCAGAACCCCTGTGGCAAGTGCTCTATATATATATATATGAATGGATTTCCTCACCAAGATCGTATTGACTGGGATTTACATATAATACAACCTAATAAATAATTTCTCATGTCTTGGTTGTTTGACAGCTGGTGCTACATGTCTCTTCATGTCTCGGTTGTGTTTCTGCCTGTGCTGTCATTCTCTCTCGGTTGTGTCTCTGTCTACTATTATTGTCTGCATGTCTTGGTTGTGTCTCTGTCTGTTCTGTCAACGTCTCCTGTCTTGGTTGTGTCTCTGTCTGCTATTATTGTCTCCGTGCCTTGGTTGTGTCTCTGCCTGTGCTGTCAGTCTCTGTCTCGGTTGTGTCTCTGCCTGTGCTATCAACGTCTCCCTGTCTTGGTTGTGTCTTTGCCTGTGCTGTCAGTCTCTCCCTGTCTTTTTTGCGTCTCTATGTGCTATCGTTCTCTGTCTGTCTTGGTTGTGTCTCTGCCTGTGCTGTCAGTCTCTGTCTCGGTTGTGTCTTTGCCTGTGCTGTCAGTCTCTCCCTGTCTTTTTTGCGTCTCTATGTGCTATGGTTCTCTCCCGGTCTTGTTTGTGTCTTTGCCTGTGCTGTCAGTCTCTCCCTGTCTTTGTTGCGTCTCTATGTGCTATCGTTCTCTCTCTGTCTTGGTTGTGTCTCTGCCTGTGCTGTCAGTCTCTGTCTCGGTTGTGTCTTTGCCTGTGCTGTCAGTCTCTCCCTGTCTTTTTTGCGTCTCTGTGTGCTATCGTTCTCTCCCTGTCTTGGCTGTGTCTTTGCCTGTGCTGTCAGTCTCTCCCTGTCTTTGTTGCGTCTCTATGTGCTATCGTTCTCTCTCTGTCTTGGTTGTGCCTCTGCCTGTGCTGTCAGTCTCTGTCTCGGTTGTGTCTCTGCCTGTGCTATTAACGTCTCCCTGTCTTGTTTGTGTCTTTGCCTGTGCTGTCAGTCTCTCCCTGTCTTTGTTGTCTCTCTATGTGTTATCATTCTCTCTGTGTCTTGGTTGTGTCTCTGCCTGTGCTGTCATTCTCTCTCTCTGTCTCGGTTGTGTTTCTGCCTGTGATATCATTCCCTCTCGGTTGTGTCTCTGTCTGTGCTATTATTGTCTCCATGTCTTGGTTGTATCTTTGTCTGTGCTGTCAGTCTCTCCCTGTCTTTTTTGTATCTATGTGTGCAATCATTCTCTCTCTCTCAGTTGTGTCTCTGTCTGTGCTATTAACGTCTCCCTGTCTTGGCTGTGTCTTTGCCTGTGCTGTCAGTCTCTCCCTGTCTTTTTTGCGTC